>NC_089536.1:9003031-9631828 GCF_963924715.1 Thunnus thynnus | reverse complement strand
TTCTTGTTTAGTTTAGTTCATTTAGGCTGGTGTGAAAGCTGTCAGTTTAACAGTGGTGTGGACTAAACTGCACCAAGACAGTGTGAGGACATTTTCAAATCTACCTTAGTTAATTGAATTGGACTCCAGTTTGTTTTCCCCTTTGCTGCAATTTGCTTGGTCAGATCTGAACACAGCAATCATACTTGGGTGTGGACCAAAACAACTGTACCTAGACCCTTTGGGCGTTTTCAAACCTATAGTTTGTTTGCTCTGTTCTGAATCAGAAGACTTGGTAAACTTGGTGCGTTTTACCCTTGGTTCAGTTTCTTTTCACGTAGAGAAAAATCCAAGTGAACTGGTAGACATTTAACTCAAACTTGCAGTGTACATTTTGTAGTTTGGTCTGATCGAGTTGAAAAGATCAAACGACTCTGAATGGTGGGCACTTTGTAGTCAAAGGTTGTGCACTTTTAAGAGGAATTATCACATAATCTAATGAATATGAAAGAACAACACAAGACAATAAATACCATCTGTCTATCTGAGGAAAGACAGCAGGTTATAAACATCACAGACAGGGAGGGAGAGGGGTAAAGGGAAAGAAGTGAAGAAGACAGAAGGATCAGAGACAGATGAAATGTGGAGAAGAGCACCAGATGAAGAGTGATGAAGAGTTGGGAATGTGTACTTGAATCCTACTGAGGCCCCTGAGCTTGTCAGCAGGACCAGCAGGGGGGATTAGGAAGACCAGGGATTACCAATAGAATGGCAAAATTGGATTTCTCTGTTTTATCAGAGTGAACGTTAATCCAGGAGTAAACCCTCTACATCTCTGTATTCACATAGACATCGATATGAACACACACACACACACACCAATGATGTAGTGTCAGATGACACACAGTGACATCAGTTTGATACTGTACCACTCACTATGATATATGTTTTGAATTTACCTTATAAATTTGTCCTTGAACATTACTCTGTCTCTTACACTCTCACATGCATAAAAGAACATCAGGGAAAGAAAGAGGAGGTGGGAGGAGAATAAGTTAAAAAGAAGAAAAAAGAGGAGGACACAGATGATAATGGTATCTACACATCTCACATCTGTTCCGTCTGTGTTCAGTCTAAAGCATCTGATAAATCAGATGTCACATCTTACACACAACTGACCCCGGTACTCAAAATGAACAAGAAAAAAGTTCCAGTGTTCCCCTTTTATCACATTATTGACTGGTAAAGGCAAATAGTTACATTTTAAAAGGTGCTGATGTTTCCAGTGAGAGGAAGTTGGGAGTGAAAATACAACATTTGCTCCAATGTTCACAGCCGGGCTGTTGATCTTGCTGTTGACCAATGTTATTGTTAACAATGTACTCACAGTCTAGTCGCCTCTAGGAGTAGTGCTAATGATAGCTTGATTTTGCTGCACCCAGTCTGCAAGACTGTATGGATAGGGCTTGAAATGTTACTGTGCCATCATGTGACTCTAAAATATGACAAAAAAATGGACACTTTGGCCATCAAATACAGGTAAAGCAAGGTAAAAGACATACTGTATATCGCTTACATTACATAACATAATATGGTGTGCATACATCTATATTACTGCATAATCTGTGGTCAATATATCACCATAATTACTAATGTTCTAAATGCAATATTAGGGTGTTTTCAAACCTGTGTTGTTTAGTCCAGTTGAATCCAACGCTGGTTAGTTTTCCTCCTTGGTGCGATTCGTTTGGGCAGATCTGAACACAGCAATCGTAATCGGACATGGGCCAAAATAACTGCACTGAGATCCTTTGAGGATGTGGTCTAGGTCCAGTCCCAAACAAATTCTGGAGCAGTTTGTTTGCAGTGGGAATGTGATCCGACTTCGATCAGACCCAACTACTAGGCGTACTCTGCAAGTTTGGGCTAAATGGCTCCCATAGCCAGTTGCGCTTTGCATACTTGGATGCTAAAGAGCAAAATCAACAGTTGCTAGCAGCTAGCCGGGGAGTGAATCAAGATCCAAACTAGACTAGCGCAACTAAGTACAATGCATTTGGCCAGAGGACCTTCTTCAGGACACCATTTCCATATATATTTTTTTCCACCCCGGACACAACTAACTTTTAGTGATGCATTTTGTTTCACTTGAATTTTTTCTGTGTGAAAAGAAACCGAACCAAGGGGATAACGCAACAAGTTTACTAATTCATCCACTGATTTTAACCAGAGCAAACAAACTATATGTTTGAAAACGCCTTTAAGCAACCTGTTCTGCAAGTGTTTTCTGCAACACTTATGAAGAGACACTTATGATTCCCACAAGACAGAGCATGTGTGCAGGTAGGGGAAAGACCTACAAAGACAAAGAAGAAAGTCCCCTTTGTGCGCAGTCAGATCATAATCAGTCATTCTTCTCCATCCTCTGGTCACTACCCAAAGCTTGCGACCACAGGTCACGTCAAGTTTATTACTGGAACCCATATACAGTACTACAAATGTCCTAAAGGGTTTCACAGGGCCAATGACCTGGAAACAAGCTCTCTAAGAACACAAGGGAAAAAAAAACTTTTTTCTCATTAATCTTGTTGTCACAAGTTAATTATCTCAATATGTTTTCATTACAAAGTTGTTTTCTCATGATAACAGGTATTTTATTAATTATGTAACTTGTTATATTGAGAAAACAAAAGGTAGGTAAAGGTAGTAATTACCCTGTTCTTTCAAGGGCCTCTTTAGCACTGTTGTCTGATTCAGTGCTTGCATTTATTAAAAGGACAGTTCTTATTTTTTGAAGTGGGGTTGTGTGAAGTAGTTATCCGAAGTCAGTGTATTACCTGCAATAGATTTGGGTCGGCACACTCCCAGTTTAGAGAAGCAGACAGGAGTACCAGCATAGAAGCTGGTACTCCTGTACAACAAAATGTATTTTAGCACCTAAAATAAAACACTCACACACTAAAAAGGTCATAGTCAAAGATATCACTTTAAGTGAACACATGCAGAACTTCCGTATTCCTACGCTTGCCACATACTGTATTACGCTGTAGATCAGCTGTTTGTGTCAGAAAGTACTGCTGTGTCAAAATAGTGTGCAGCATGTGTAGGAATAGGGAAGTTCTATGATTGACAAAATGTAGTGTCAAAGGAAAAGGCTGTCTGATGGCAAGATAAAGCGAAAATATTGTAAATATAGTGTACACTTAAATTGATATTAATTTTTTTAGGTGGCTAAAATACGTTTTGCTGCTGGCCCTGTCCACAGTAATACATTGCTTAGCTTCCGTGCCAATACGCCTGTCTGCATCTCCAAACGGTGCGTGCTGACCCAAATCTACTGCAGGTAATACACTGACTATGGATAACTACCTCATACAACCCCACTTTAAAAAATCCAAACTATCTCTTTAATCCCTCTTACCCTCACATGTGAATAAAAGCCATAAACCTCATCACATGAAAAAACTTCACTTCAGCTTGAGGCAAGCTGCCTTTTTATCTGGATCCATCAGTGAGAAGTCTAAATAAAAGCTATTTCCACTGTCCCATGACCAGGACAGAATCTACAAAACTGTTCTGACACTAACGATTGGCTTAAGTCTCCTTCCTCCCTGGTATAAGTGTAAGGTAGGCTCCGCATAGTTGGAACAACCCCTTATGTTCCCTTTTATGAAAATGGGGAGCACCATCCCCATCTGCCATACCAAAGGCACTGTCAAGATGTTTTCATGCCTAAACCACAAAGGGATTAATTTTTCAGTGCACCCCAAGTCAACCCATATGGACATTATCTGATTTGTTGCCGTATTCAGAGAAAAAGCTCTAAAAACCCACTGTCCCTGCAAAAGCAGACACAGTTTGCAACTAGCTAATAAACATACAAATATTTAGCACTTAAAAAGCCAGATATTTCCCTCCAAGCTAAAGGAGAATGAATATTGGACTTACATTAATCAGCTGGACAGAAACACAACTCGAAATGAATGACAATGTTGCCAGAGCTGCCAACTCTCACACAGTGATTGTGAGACTCATGCAATTGACACTTTTCACACACTCTCACAACACGTCCATTTTCTCACACGGTGAAAAACAAATTCATAACTGATAATGTTGCAGAGGATACTAAGCGCACAGACAGACAAGACAGAGCAGCACAGCGCAACAGCAGCAGGGGACAGCAAGAAATATACACAAAAATATACACATCTATTATATTGTAATTTATTTCCATGCATGCTGCTCAGAGTAATCCCAGACAGTGGCTCTTTGGACAATGGCACAGTGTCTCTTCTAGAGGTAGAACCGAATCCAAATACGGTATTTGGAAAAGTACAAATAGCAGGTTTTTACATTTATTTCATAGAAATTTTTTTTAAGAATTATTTGTTTTCGTGAAGAAAAAAATGGACATGTCAACAGTACGCAGGTCAGGACTCGGTTACATTGCTGTCTCCATCTCTGTGTCAAAGATGTATAAATAGCTGCACATATGTGGGTCCGATAGAGCTGAGCTTTGGTTGAGTGGTCAGTGCAGTTGTCCCAGAGTCCAGGATTTGAGACCTAGTGTGGGAACTGTCCTTGACAAAATAGTTTATTGAAGAACGCTTATTTCAACACTTTAATATCCTAAAATTATAAGTGTAATAAAAACAAAAACAGCCTATTTCCATTTTATTCAAATAAAAATACAAATAATTTATCTGCCTCAACAAATACAGATACAAATACAAATACTGGGCTCTCTGTGCATCCCTAGTCTCTTCAACTTGAGTGGGTATGTTTGGTCCAAAGATTCGTGCTTTGTCTGTAGTGGCACTTCACAATCACCATAGTCTCAGAGCATATGAGACAAACTGGTTTTGAACTGATCTGCTAAATGTGCTGCTAACACTATGCTCTCTATCTAGACTCGGGGTAAGAGTGTCCATTCTTGATTAAAATAGCACTTAGAGCACTTTTCATTGACTCGTGTCACACCTCATCTCTGGTCTCTCCCTGACATGCAGGAGTCATTCGACAGAGCCCTGAACCTCCGCCCTGCCCCTGCAGAGTTGAGTGGCTCATTGATCGCAGGTTTATTAAAGGTTTATTAATATTAAATGCATTGCTCGTACAAATTGCACCCAATCCGACACTGCACTCCCTTTGTACACCAGCAATGCACCCGCCAAGTGTGGAGTCGATCAGATGAACGGTTCGAGAGATACGTGAAGGACATACACGCAGACATACAGTCACACAGACACACAAACAGAGATTCCTTCCTTTAGTATATAGATATAATAATACATGTTATTGGCCACTTGAGCGCAGCAGAAATAACCTGTGAACAATAGCTTATATAGAGAGTCATGTTTCTGGCCACTTCATGAATATAAGTCCAATATTCACTCTCTTTTGGCTCTGTTTTTGGTTTCCACCAGCTCCTGGGAGCCATATCTGTCTCTTTAGCTGCTAATTGCTCCGCTAGTTAGTCATTAACTTTGGCTAACTTGCATTTGGTAGCAGGCAGGTAGTGTACAATGGGTTTTTAGGGCTACTTTTGCTGTAAACAGCTGCCTGCTACAGCCATAAACGGTGCTATTAGAGCAGTGAGAGTAAACCAAAACAGTAAAGTTGCAGGCCTTAAAAAGAAAACAATGAGCTGAAAGACACTATAATGCTTCGTATAGCTGAGCTGCAGAGTACAGTGATCATTCTCTGTGGGTTTGAGGAACCACTTTCACATACAAGTATATGATCCACTGTTAATTTGGAAATATTGATTATAGCCGCTTTAAGTAACTAAATATAAATCTATTTGGTCAATTTGAGGAAATAATCTCCATAATTAAGAAAGACAACACGGGATGCGACAGGACACTTATGCCAATTCACCAAGATGTTTTACAGATTAATAACATGATGCTACGTCAACCTTTGCTACTGAATATGTACAGGTAGCTCATGTCAAGAAACAATCAATTTTACAGTTAGTCAACAGTATTCCCACATCTACCCAGCATGTCTCACACTTTGATGTTTTTTTACATTAGAAATTGAATGATTACACACTCTTTTTTGGGCTGAGAAAATTGGATTTTGGTTGTTTTTTTTAATGTTCTTGAGCAGTTAATAGGATAGAGATTTTTCATTTGACAACAGTTGAATGCTGTGGTAGTGGTGATGTGGCAGATAAGAATTTAAAACAATTAAACTTTTCAGAAAATAGCATTTCATTTCTTTTCACAGTTATGCAGTTGTATTCCTTGTATTTCATTTTCATAATACATAATTTCATTGTTATGTTGCTAAGGTTATCAGTGTGAAGAATATGCAGCCAGAGTACAAATAGGTAATGCAGGTTCTTGTCTGTTTGGTTTACTTGTACTGTATGTTGATCTATTGGTAATCAGGGCTTCAGTAGGGAGAACTGTGCTCCTCTCCCTCACTCAATACAGATGAGTGAAGTTGAGAGCTGTGTGCTGGTCTCTTCATCCCTCTCCTCTCACTATTTCCACTGTTTAAGGTAATTACCATACACAAAACACTATAAACTTGACATATATTGTTCATAATTGTTATTATGGCTACGGTTGAATAGTCTTTTTTGCTTAGGAAGGTTCCTAACTGAGTGAAATGACTTGGAAGTATCTAAGTGGCAGCCATGATAAGAACTGGTTGAATTCTCTAAATGCTAAAGAAAGGTGCTTCAGTGCTTCCTTTCTAATCTCCTTTAGCATAGGGTACACTTAACCATCCTTTATGAAAGGAAATTCTGGCCCACAATTCCTTGCAGCAGCAATATTTAAAGCTTCCACAGCCTTTATCAACCATATTTCAAGGTGTTTACTAAGTTGTGTGGTGGTTCTTAAGCTATTATATGCACAGGCTAATAACAGATCATAATCTGCATATTGACCATAACACAGAAGTCTGTCTTTCAAGAAAAAGGGATATGAGACGTTTTTAGTCGGATGATGTTTCTATTTCAACATGTTTGAAACTTAAGAATGATGATGTGTACAGTAGTAGATTTGTAGGCCTAACATGTTATGCCTACCTTGCATACATTTATCATTTAATTTCATTCAATAATTGGGATTCAGGAGGGTGAACGTGAGCAAGCATTCTCAATGTGACAATTTCATTTCAGTTTTGTGACTGGTAGCCTATATTCCTTTTTTAAATTCAATTCCGACCTTGATAATGAAGTAACATTTTTCACCATGTTGTCCACGTTTATATAGCCTGCATGAAACCCGGTAAGAAAGCACAGGGTGAAGTATCTAAGATGTGCTTTTTGTAGTCCATCTTTGGAAAATTGGAGCTTCACCACAGCAGACCCACGTCAATAACATCCACCATCGCATAATTATGTAGCCCAGTGTCAGTGCAGTCGGATTCTCTTAGCAGCACGGTTTTCTTTTCCTAAGTCCTTATGAATTCTCCCTCACATCTTTCCTTGACTTTCTGATGTTTTCCATCAAGGTCATGGAAAAGTGGTTAGGAAAAGACAATAGGAGGTACTTTTTGACCGCTGCCTATGTCTTGTCTTGGTCCTGGCAGTTTTTTGTTAATTTAGCACCTCCTGCTGGCCATTTGGTATATTGACAACAGACTGATGTAACTTCCTGTTGCAGCCATATCGCAATGCCAGGTGTTGAAGGAAGGTGATGTTCAATCGTTTGCCATCCTGCTCTCCATGGCTCTTAAGAGGCACTACTTGTAAGTTTTTATGATTTTTTAAAATCTTTTCTATATGCATGTTGTTTGTTTGCTTACATGTACTTAACATATATTTGTTTTTGTGCTGTTTCCAGTCTCACACTTTTCATTTAAGTAAAGAGTCTCAACATCAGGTTGTTCACTGTGAGAGCAAAAGATGTATTTTGTACTTTTATGTTATTCAAGTTGCAATAAACGATATTTAGCCATATTAGTTATCAGAAAATTATTTGCTATGTAGAGATATCACAGAGTAATGGCGTCCTTAACAGTGAATGAAGTCACACTCCCTCTATGTGTGTTGTTATCCGAGCTTCTCTGTTCTTTGTTTTGGTAGCCGCACCGACCTTGTGCGTACATTAGTGCTTGTGAGCGTGCATGTTAGTGCAGTGTGAGTCCCTCCGTGTCCTTCACGTCCATCTCCAAGATGGCGGCCATGTCGCAAACTTTCTCAAATTACAGCTAAATAGTTCACTAAAATATGTTTCTGAAAGTATTTGAGGCAAGAAAAAGGCAACACAGTAACAGAATCTTGATCCATATTTGATCATCTCTGCTGAGTTTGACAGTTTGATCTGAGTTTCATGAGTTGTCGGCTTTCTTTGTTTTTTCCAACTTTATTGAGTAAATGACACACATTTGTTTTGGTCTGAGATGTTTGTGCCATAGTGCAACATCTAGTTGTTGAATGTCATGTATTGCAACTTTAAAGAGTTTCAGTCACCGTGTAAGCTAGCTACTGCTATCGTTTCGCTATAGCGCCCGACTGTTGTTCTGCCAATGTTTGCATTAAAACTACTCACTAAGGGACATTCTGTTAGGTGTTCAAAAATGTTTATTTTATCACTGTAAGAAGGCAGTTCATGTGTCAGCTTAAATAGATGCGTTAAAAGGGTAAAATATATGTCATGTAGGTTACAGTCCATGTTGTACACTGGTTAAAAATATGATTTACATTATTTAGAAAAACATAGAATGACTTAGTTGTGGAAACTGTGGCCCTGAGACAGAGTGTATTCATTATGGAAAATGCGTGTTTTGGTTGCATTGTATATAAGTACTCAATACAGATGGTAGATGGGGAGAGCTGTGTGCTGGTTTCTTCATCCCTTTCCCTTCATTATGTTCCCTGTTTAAGGGCACAACAGTGACATCCACTTTGTTAAATTGGCACTTTTTAACCTCAAACATTGATCAGACTGTTCAGAGGTCTGTGGAACTCAAATGTGCTTTGTCTTTTGCTGCAGGATGTTAGGAACATTCTTCAATAAATCTTAGAAATGTCACTTAAGAGAGAATAAGGCTCTACCTTTGCACAGTTGCATTTGCACATTTGCTGCAGACCAAATTAGAGCTGATGCTTTGGTGGATGATTGATTTGCTCCACTGCAAACATTAATTCACATGCGAGGGGAGTGGTGTAATGTTGTAATCCCAGAACAGAGCCTAACAAGAAGAATGCAACACTTTGAACTCTCCGGGGATAAACCTAATAAACATGACAGGACGGGTAGAGCAGAGAGTATCTGCAGTAAGACAGGAAATGGAAGGTTTGGATTTGTTAAAGAGTGTACAGTTTGCATGTTACTGACTGTAAGAAAATTGCAGTATTGATGCAGAAGATAATTACCTGCTCATCAAGTGATTTTCTACATTGACAGCGATGTGTGGGCGAGTAGAAGATTGCACAGCATTATTGGGGGGTGTGTTTGTGTCTTTTGTGGAGAAAAAAAGTAAGTGGTAAGAGGTACTGACTTAGAGGATGGTAATGAATGAAACAGAGGACATCACTTCATCACGACGTGATGGCTGGTGTGTCTTCATTTGATGGAGTTACCACAAAAAAGCATCTGGCTGCCCTGTGTACTCCTCACATGAAAGGCAAACAGATTAAATTAAAATGGCATACAACAGATTAAAATGGCAGAGCGGGGGAGGTGATTTTATACAGCTGGCAGATGAGATGAATGAGGGCATGTCAAAACTGACAAACAGCAAGTTGGATTCTTTCTCTGCGTGTATCTGTGTGTGTATAAAAGGAAGAGATTAGGTGAGAGAGAGTGAATAAGGGAGAGAAAAAAATTAATCATCTGGTTTTGAAAAGGGTAAAAGGTGTACGGGAAGGAGGGACCAGATTTTAAATATGGAAACGAAATGAAAACCAAACAATAAGGACTGATGAAAAGAAAAAAATGATAATATGTCAAAGGGTGCAAAGACTTTGTCAAAAAAGGCCGTGACAGATAAGCTTCGATGCTCCCGACTGACCCCTTCAAGGAAAGCATTCTGGGGTAAAAAATGCAGCCATGGCATTGTGGGTAGGAAGCATAATGGTGGGGCAGGAGGGGTTGGACAGCACCGCCACATCCAAACATTTTATTTTATTTTTAGACATAAAGAGACGTTTGATGTTCTTAACTGAAACATCTGACAACAAACGAAAGGATATAAATGAGATCTAATTAGGACTTTGCCACCTGCTCATACTGTATAGAAAATACACACAAAAATCCCCTCAGGCGCACACAGCGTTTACAGTACAGCGCTACAAGGTGTGACCTACATGTAAATGCATACAACACATTCAAATTCCCCTCTCCCTCTGAATATATAATGCACTTTGACTCCAAACGAAGTATGCAACTAGCAATTATTTACACCATTGATTAATATTATTATGTATTTTCTTGATTAATCAATTGTTACTGTGGGTTATAATGTCAGAAAATTGTGAAAAAAAGTCCATCACAACTTAAAAAAGATTTTTTTTTTTTGGCAGAGCAACAAGTCACATTACAACCCAATCACTCATTGGCTATAAAAAATGGTTAATACATGTAAATTGCCTCACAATTCTAACATATAGCACCTTTAGTGCAATTATTTCAGTTGAGCAATTCAAATTCAAATATCATTGATTCAAATTCAGTTTCTAGTGACACATATTTCTGCCCATACAGGACCCTCCTGGCCAATAGTCTGGCACACAGGCTCCTGTAAAACCATAACCTTTACACTTTGGTTTGTGGACTAATCAGATATCTAACTTGACCTGGTTAAAGTCACAACAAGTCAGCTAAAAATGTCACAGATAAGATGGGGTTTGGCTGACAGGTCGAACAGAGAGAAAGGGGAGATTGGTGAGATAGTTCTCCATCTGTATGGAGATCAGGTCAGGATTTCATCTTAAAATGTCACACTGAGCCAGTTAAATCACAAGATGTTGTGCTGACATCTTCATATAAACAAACCTCTTTTAAGTGAACTAAATCCGCATTAAAATTGGCCCAGTATATGTGAAATGCATGCTACTGTACAGGCACACACACAGTCTGGATGGTGTCCTGCTGTTTGTTCAATTATGACTGTACCTTGGGGGATCAGGATTAGGACAACTCAGCTGGTCAGCAAAGGTGAATGGCTGATGGAAGCAATAAGGTGAGAGGTCAGTGTCGTGCGAGGAATAGGAAATGCCAACCAAGTGATGAGGACTGAAATAGCCAATAGTGTCAGTCATACAGCACCAAATTGCCTGCAAGCCTCAAAAGTCAAACTCACTGTCGCCCCTTGACAAAACCAGGAAAGAGCAGCACTACAGATTTAACAATGATGGGAAAAATGTTTTCACATCAGCCCAGTATCTCTAGGAATTTCACATATGTCGGATGACTCTGCAAGACACTATTTGCATATTGTGCCAATGTTCAGTATGAGTGCAGGAAGTTGCGTGCTGTTTCTGTACAATTTAAATAAATAGTGCCAGACCGAATACAGTGAGCTACACAAAACCGCTACTTCCTGCTCATTTTCTCTGAGAAGCATTGAAGCCCTCACAAGGAGCATGACGGGATAACATGTGGCAAGAGACGACCAGGCTGCAACGAAGGGCAAAGCTCAGATATTGTAACTGAACTGTTACCTGGAAGAAGTGGATTCTACATTGACATGTCCTTTTTTTTTAAGCCCAGTGCTGATGTTGTTAAGGTTAAGGAAAGATGGTGGTTATAGAAAATAAAATATGGTTATAGTGTGTTTAGGTTTTGGCGACTAAAACACCTGGTTAAAATTCAGGTAAATGATGAATGTAAAATGCAGGTCTGTGACAGGACACAAATTCTTCACTACATGCTGGACACATGACTTCCTGCATTGGCACTGAACATTGGCATTGGATTTAAATTGTTAGATGCAGAATCACTAAAGATGTAGGTACTGCAATGAATTAGTCTATGGGAGAAAATTTGACTAGTTTGACTATTGTAGTGCAATATTGTACAAAACAGGGTGATGACATATCGATATCACCATGACTCCTCCATTGTCTAACACAAGTTCAGTTCAGATCTTTATTGTTCCAAAAGGGGGAAATTATTTTTGCAGCATAAAAATACAAAGCCATGAAAACATAAACACAATAAAAACGCAAAGAAAATAAGTCATTAAAGGGCAGGTTCATAC
Source organism: Thunnus thynnus (assembly GCF_963924715.1). NCBI lineage: Eukaryota > Metazoa > Chordata > Actinopteri > Scombriformes > Scombridae > Thunnus > Thunnus thynnus. Next base: position 9,619,681 of record NC_089536.1, on the reverse strand, counting down.
ATTTTCAAGTCTGTCTTAAAGCAATTATCAGGAGCCCAAATCTTGCCATAATTATTCCTCCTGTTCATACTGGCTATTAGAAGATCCCTTCATGATGTAAATAAAATGTAAGTAAAAAAAAATTTTTTAAGGTTTGTCTGACACTAATATGAAGCTTCAGCTGTCCAAATGAGTCAAATCAAGTGGATATCTTTCAACGTTACAGTCTTTTTAGTGCCAAAGTCTCCCTTTTTGTTACTTCCACCACAGCTCAACAGAGACACACTGTCGGAGAAAACACAAAGAGGGAATTTGATGCTGAAAAGACTATAAATGTGGCAGATATCCATTTGTTATGACTAAGGCTGTATTCAGACCCAACCAGGCGGTGCGTTCTGCCGCAGGGTTGAGTGGAAGTGTGTGGGGCTGTGGGCATGTTTGTGCTCTAGAACGTGACCACTGTGAAAAAATTCGAAAATAATGTTTTATTGATCTGATTCACCAGCTTTCTTGATACCACCGCTCCCTCTCTTCATTTACTCTCTGGCTCACTCAACCACAGCTGCTCTCTCGCTCGCTCACTGGTGCTCTCAGCTCTCCCTCTCTCTTTTTCTCTCCTCTTTTTAAAATGAGTTTGGAAGCCAACAGCAAAGTTTTACTTTAAACATTATCAAACCAAGAGAAATGTCCTTCCCTCCTCCTAGTAAGGTCTTTGTATTCCCTCATGGCAGTGTTTTACAGCGCTGATCAGTCTGATCACCGGCTGTGATTGGCCACTGCAGCTTGATGTTGGGTTGCATTTCTCCAAAAGGTGACTCTGGATCAACTTTCTTACCGCAGGCCGGTGGCCTATGGCCAAAACCCCTGCAGGCTAAACGCACTACCCCCATTTAAATGAATGGGGGGACTGGCGTTTTTGCCGCACCGCCTGATTTGGTCTGAATACGACTGACTGCTGAAGCCTCATGTAAGCTTCAGATAAATTTTTGAATGCATTATGCACAAAATGACTGTGTGGACACACTGTGGATTTTGGCCCCCATCTCTTACATTTGAAGCACATTTGAATACTTTTAATAGCCAGTATGAACAGGAGGAATGATTACAGCGAGGAAAACCTCTTTCAATGTTCATATGAACACCTGACTGTTGTTTTAAGACAGACTTGAAATATTGTGAATTTATCCTTTAAAAATGCTTGTACTATACACACAACTCAGACAGTATGTACAGATGTATGTTAAAAGCAAAGGAAACAGGAAAACAGCAAATACAGATAAGAAAAAGAAAAATACAAGGTGCATCAAGACCACAGTCCGTTGGCTGACTGCGAATTTGCAGGTCAGAATTGAACAATGATAAACTACAACTGCCAAAGCCAGCTGGAGCTTGCACCACAACATACAAATGCATTTGGGAATCGTCCAGTTTGCATGGGCTTTAACTGAACTGAATGAAAGCAAACATTCACAGAGACTAGTGCAAGACAAAACAGACTGGAGTGCATGTCACGTGTCAGACCAACAGTTTATCATGGCTTTTTTAAAAACCATGACAACAATCTTCCCCTAAGCTTAACCAAGTGATTTTGGTTGCCTGACTTTAACCATACATGCAATTCACTGTGTGGCTACTGTAGGAATAATCACTTTAAAACGTTGACACTGAACATCAAGCTATCATGGCGAGTTAGTTGGGTCTCATCTGACCATGTCGCTCATTTTGTCTGACATTAAAACATAATATCCTTTTTTTCCCTTCAGGTAACATTTCAATCGATTGTTTCAGTATATTATTAATAATGTGTCCTGTGGCTGGGGCTGATACATGAGTGACAGGGAACAGTTAAGCCGCCTGATCTGGAGGGATGAAGTGCAGAGATATAAGACATTGGAGGAGAGAGAGGGAGACGATGATTGTAAGGGAACCGAACATGAGAGACAAATAGAGAGGTTTGTAAATACATAGAAAAACAGCCAAAGAGATAATGAGATAATGAGGGAAAGAACGACTTACAAGGCAAAGAAAGGAAGACTGTGATGAACGATTGAGAAGTGAATGTGCGGTTGGAAACCTGAAGCGTGACAAAGGGCCATACAGAGGTGAGATATTGATCTGTGGTCACTCAGTTACCACTGTCCCCTCTGACACCACAGTCTTTTCCATTAAAATCTATGTCACCAGAATGCCAGAACGGGGGGGGGTGGCGATGGAAAAATATGGAAGAGGGACATGATGGAACAAGAGCAAGGAACAAGAGGTGAAAAAAGTAAAAGATACAGAGGTAGGCATCGAGCATTACTGTGACAGATTAAGGGATAATGTCCATCAGGGAGCCCCTAATGGAAAAGTGGAATACTTCCCATCATACACACACACACACACACACACACACACACACACAGAGAGAGAGAGAGAGAGCGAGTATGCGGCCGAGAGCTGAAATCAAAAGCAGTGATTCTGATAATAATAATTGCAGTGATTACTGCTTGTTCGCATATCTCGCAGCCATTTTTCCCTTCTCTACAACAAGCGTGTTTTTTTTTCTACTCAACCGTGTAGCCTGCATTAAATCTGCTCAATCTCTCTTTCTGTCAGCAGGCAGAGTTGAGGATGAGAATGGAAGGAGGAGGAGGAGAGCGGAAACGTCCACTTGCTCTGGAATCACATGTACATTGCTGCAGTAAATGTCACCAAAAACCCCTGAAAGGGAGTTTTGACTTTTATTCTGTGTAAACCTTTATTTAATCGGGTAAGTCACATTCAAGATTCAAGAGAGACCTGAGTACGTAACTGTATCTATAAAACATAAAACAAGCAATTTAAAATGTACAATATCAATCATGGTAATCAACAATAATAGTATCAACAATAAAAATAACAAATCTAAGACATAAAAGTAATTATACAATAAAAGTTGATTAAAAACATGTTAAACAGCTAAAAATTAATCAGGTTTTTAACTACATTTCTGAACTGAACCACAGTATCAAGCTTCAAAATACACTGCAGTTCATTCCAAATGTATGGTGCAAAAAATATAAAAGCAGTCTTTCCCAGATCAGTATTAATTCTAGGAACCTGCAGCACTATCCAGTCTTGTGAGCGAACAAGCCAACAAGTGACATCAAATATAAGGGCAATTTCTGGAGAAACCCTTTATAAATAAATGCTGGTCTCTTCTAATGGAAAGAGAAAGCCAACCCACTTTTTGATGAAGAGTACAGTGATGAGTATCCTAGATGTTTCCAGTTATAAATCTAAGGGCTGAATGGTAGGCAGCATTTAGGGCCGTAAGAATGTTCCCAGCTAGAATTTTTTTGTTCTATAAACAATCTAAGAAGGTTACATGTTATGTTAATGTTTTCAGTGTGAAGTTTACTTTTGGTTCCTGGAATGATCTAGGATAATGTCTCTAAAACATCCTAAAAATGTTTATTGATAATATTGATAGAACATTATGCCCAAGCGTTCCTTAAAACGTTTTCAGCAGGAAGTTGTTTTTTTTGGTTCCTAGAATGCTCTAGGATAACAGGATAAAAATGTTTGGTGGCAACCTTCTTAAAATGTTTAGTGATAACATTGTTAGAACATTACACCCAAACTGCTATAACTACTCAATTTAGGACCCAAAATGCAGGATACGGACTCAGACAGACGCAGTTTAGAAAAGGGTTTATTGCAAACCGTGTGGTTGAAATCACCAGAGTCCAATATAGCAGTGGGGCAGAGTGGGGCAGAGAGTGGCAGATGGAGCAGTTGGAGTGGAGCAGGTGAGGAGTTCGGTGTTGTAAAAGCAGGTTGGAGAATGGGGTTTCTTAGCAGAGCAGGGCAGGCAATGAATTGAGGGTCCAAACCCGAGACAGGTGATGAAGATGAAGCTGTTTGTGGCTGGCAACTGAGGCAGACTGGAGTGTGAACCGCATGGTAGACTGAAAGATCTGGCAGATTCTTGATGGATGTGCCGGGGTTTCATGCTTCAGTGGCTTGCTGAGTTGATTAGGTGATCAGCTGCAGGTGCACTGGTTGAAGAGTGGGGAGAGGGAAACCAGAGGGGTGTTCCATCAAGCTGGCTAACGGGATAGCCTGGCTTATTTCGATAAGCCTCGCTAATTTAAGTGAGAGTTCTGTTCCATCACTGCGGTTTATATGAGTCCCAGCTCAGTAACCATGGTAACGTAGTCAGCAGAACTAACGGTCAAGCTTAACTCAGCTGCATGTCAAACAATGTCCGACAGACCGAAACAGACTCTCAAAAGACGGTTCCATCAAGTGTCTTTTCACACTCCCATCACTTGTCTGTGTTCAGGAAACATAAAATAGAAGAACTGTGAGGGACTTTTACAAAAATACTTAAGTAAATCCCCATTTTATTCGTGGTCACTCCTGTATTGGACTGGACCCTTTTATTTAAAAGCTTAGCATTTAGAATTTAAGAAATAAAAGTGTGCCAGCTCTCTTCTCTTAAGTTGCTGACACTGTAATTTTAATTATACATCTGATATTATCATTATACTACTGAATGCTCATTTAACAAATAAATATAAACCCATGAACAGGAACAAACACTTCTCACCAAGCTAGATGCAGGGATTGAACCACCAAACTTCTGGTGATAAGTTCACTCCTCTAACCTTTAGGCCATCACTACCCACCTACAGGTATACATTTAATCTGTCATCAATTTTGTGCCAAGTCATCTCCTTCACCTTGTTAATTGCAGCAGTTTTGCCCTTTTTGGTGTTTGTTGTTATTTTTTAAATATATGCATCAATATGTGGTTTGAAGGTGAATTTAAATATTTATAATGTGGGACTCTTTCAATGACTGTACCATTTAAAGTGCAGATTTGGAGAGTACTGTAATCAATGTCTTTGGCTCCGGAGAACAGAATACATTTTGTTTTATTGTTATTTAATACAAGTTTGAGAGCTATAAAATTAAACAAAGTTAAAACAAAGCTGCAGGTTTTCAATAACTGATTTTATAGAGTCAGCCCAACAGTATAAAATATCTGCATAAAGGTGAACATTATAGGTTTGTAAAGACAAGACTATATCGTCAATATAAACAGTGAACAGGACTGGTCCTAATATTGAACCTTGTGGGACACCTTTTGTTATTGGTAGGAACTCTGATCTAACATTACCCACTTTTATGCACTGTTGTCTGTCAGAGGGGTAATTGTTGAACCATCTACAGACATTAGGATCAATTCCAATACTTGATAATCTTTGCATTAGGAGGGAATGATTGAAGGCTTTTGATAAATCAACAAAAAGAGCAGCACAGTGCAATTAGGGAAGTAGCAGAGATGGTGCGATGATCTGTTCTGAAGCCAGATTAGTGGGGTGTTAATACAGCATATCTAGTTAACAATGACTTGAGTTGATTGTTTACTAATGATTCAAGGGTTTTAGACAGACAAGACAGTTTTGAAATAGGGCGGTAGTAATATAAGATACAACATGAGCTGACTTCCATACTTTAGGAATTGTGCCAGTTAAAAGAGTTAAGTTAAAAAGATCTGATATTAAGGGGGCAGAGAGCTTGAGAAGATAAGGGTCCTAGTTGTCCTCGCCAAGATTATAAAGTTTTCTCATGATGACAAGATCCTGATCTCAAGGTCTTGTTATTATGAGAAAAATTTAAGGTGGTTATCAATCATCATTCTCCTTGAAGAAAAAAGATCACATAACTACGAGATAACAGTGTTGTTTTATCATACTTTATTGCATGCTTTATTTTGATTGTTGTTACCAAATGGTTCCATAGTAGCTTGGACTGATGTACAGTGTGACTTTGTGTACATGAAGCATCTCATAGCAGCTTCTGGATGAACAGAACAACTCAGTATGCTTTCCACCTGAACAATCTTAGTGATCTGTTGATTTACTGATTGCAGTGCTTATTGTCATTCTTTGTGTCAAATAGGTCTACATAATCCTTCCAGCAACTATGGTGCATAACCTACTGCTTTCTTCTTCTTCTTTGAGGTTTTACCAGGGTTGGCATCCTCCATGTTGCATGACTGCAACCTTCTGGTTTTAGTCCTCATCAGTGTCCCATTATTCTGTATCTGTTTAATTAGTCTGGTTGTCCTCAAAAAACAAACAAACATATACTTCCATACTGCTTTCTATACTGATTTCTGATAATCCTAATTACTGTAATTGTGTAATAATTTCCTGTGTATTTCCTGTATGATATAACATGTTGTAGTGTCTCTGCTTCCTGACACTGCTCACAATGGCCTGTGTTATGTTTTTCTACAATGAAAAGTGTGCTGTTAAGATTACTGTGTCCAATTCTGCTCATTGTGACTTGCTCTTCCTGTTCCTACTACTATTGTATTTCACATCCGTCGACATATCAACCTAAGGACGTCTGATTAAACTAATAATAACACATTATTAACATAAACCACATTATTCAGTGACATTAATATCTCCCAGTGTCTCAAATCAAGGAGAATATAAAAGCGAATTAAATCAGGTAGCGTCATTATGCTACTGTCTTCTCAAATGATGATTGATAACCACCTTAAACTTTTCTCATAATTACGAGTTATGGATCTCATAATTATGAGATCTTGGTGAATGCAATGTGCAATGTGCTTCTTTGCTTAATAATATTGGAATGCCTAAAAAAACAAACAAACAAGAAGTTTCAAGTTACTTAGTGTCTGCCACTTAAGGTAAATAAAACCCAATGTATTGGATATACAGTATAAGCATATTTTTAAAGCAAAGCAACCACACAACCTACTCTATAATCATACAACCATTGTGAGTTGTTCCAAGATATGAGCATTTGTAAGTGGTAAACATGGGAATCTCTCCCATCTCTACCATCCACCACCATAGTGACTGTACCATTGATATGGCTTTGTTTGGAGAATTAAAGCACCTTAAAGCCCCTGTTGGATATAAAGTCTTTGAAAGCTCTAATGGAATCATAGTCTGTGTAAAGATGGACGTAGCGAGGTGTGACATCCCCCATTGGTTTGCATTGGAGCCGTTTTTGAAGCCCAGAGTTGCTGCTTATGGTCAGTGCGTGCCATCTTTTCCGTTTGGAGCAGGGACCTTCCAGATAATGGATGCAGGGTGTTGACTTTCATACTGTTGAAACATGCCCCGCTAACCTCAGACCAAAGTAAACTCTGTCTTACTAGGAATATTAAGTGATTTTACACTTGGGCAAACACTAGCTACTTTAGCTAAATTGTGCTAACAGTGCCGGTATTATAATCAAGTAACATTAAACTTACCGAAATATTGTATGACAGCACAAAAGGTCCTGTTAGTGTAACTCCTGAACCACAAACACAGTAGAAGTGCATGTCTGGAGAAAAATCACTGTTTATTCTTTAAACAGAAGCGCCGAAAGTCAGACTCAGTGTGAGTCCAAGAGCCGGGAAGAGCAGCTGGTGAGCCAACTGTCAATCACTGCTGTCAATCAACAACCACACAGCAGATATCAAAGCCTACATGTCTTTAAATCATATTAATGGAGCAGTCATTTCCAAAATGACCACCAGCCCACTTATAGCAGGGCCCAAATTTCACGATTGAGACCATAGTGACTATTGATCTAGTATTTGAAGACAGAAGTTGACACTTTATGAATGGGAGTTGGCAATTGGAGCCAGGGGCTTTTTGAAGCCAGCATTTAGCAGCCATCGGTGGCACATTGCACTTTAAGGTACTTCCAATTGGCTTCAGCGTCAAACCGTGGTAGTTTCTGCTTGAATGGTAAAGTAAAAAAAGTGAGCGAATGAACTCAAGCGCAGTAGTGTCAAAATCTGTCTAGATTTATCTCCCAGTAAAGATGTGCACCTGCCTGAGTTACTGTCAGAAACATTGCGAAGTTGTTGTCAGAGGAGGAGGAGGAATGAGTAATGGCAGACATTTAGGTAGCGACAATTCATGTGTGGACCTTCACATTGTGTCAAATATGTAGGATAGCAGTATTTTCTTCAGGTGTTTCATTGGCTTGCAATCATTAGTTGTCATGGCAACCAACTGCAATGAAATATATTAGTGCACTAAAAGTGTGTGGAAATAAATCCAACCAGTATCTCCAGCTGTGTAGGGCATTAGCTAGTGTTATTTCATATATAAAACTGCTTCTCCTGTTTTTAGAAAACTCAAGTTGAGTACAGGGGCAGCTGTGAAGTGAATCAATGAACACTTGGTTTCCATAGCAACCAACACGCCAGCAACCACTTGGCACATGTCCTCCTGTGAATGTCATGGTTTGATACCATTTTCCAAAAGATCAGACTGCGTTTTCTATTTGTGTTTTTGTAAGATTGGTTGATTGCTTTTACTGAGACTGAAAAAGGTGAGATGAGTCAGACTACCTTTTCTCTGGTTGCTTTATTTGAATGAATGACTCTGGCCGGCTCCTGTCAGCTATGATTTTAGGCTAGATAGTTGCTTCTTAGTTATTCAAATATTAATTAAACAATGATAAACTAATCTGATATCTCAAGCACTACAGTGATAACATCCATCTGTCATAATCTCAATCATTGATCACAAAAACACAATGAAATCCCCCCATTTCTGTCACATCACAGAAAGACTGATGTCATACTTCTGCAACCCTGGTTACTCAGTGAAATTATTACTGAAGTAGGCAAACATTTTAATCCAATTTAATATATATGTTGCTACTGTTCTGCTTAAATCCATCCCATATGTTGTAAACATGTGATGCAGTTGAAAGCGCTGAAGCTAGAAAATGGACCTTTATTACATACTTGTTTGTGTACTAAATTTTGAGGTGGCTCTATGTTGTTGCATTGAACTTCATCGTATCAAAATGTGTTTCTGATATTTTGTCCACCTCATTTAAATATACAGAATGGAGGAGCAGAAATATTAGAAACAACTTACAATATAATGCATCTGAATACAGCAGCATCCCTAAGTACAGCTTTGAAAATTGCCATAGAGTTGAATAAATGGCTTTCTGACACAGTGTCAACAACAATTAAGTTGCACAAAACTGTAGGATATTTTTAGAACTGGATTTTAGCACGATGTGGAATGGTGTAAACTTGGTGTTGTTATTTCTGTCTACTTTTTACACACCACATCTTGCATGTCTTTCGGTCCTGGAAGAAGGGCTTCTTCTCTTTTGCTCTGTTTCTTCCTCTCTATTTTTAGCGTGTGTGTGTTTGTGTGTGTGTGTGTTTCCATATCCGAATCGAGGGTGTCATATGCTGCACAGATTGTAAAGCCCTTTGAGCCAAATTTGTGATTTGTAACTCCTATGTTTCTGGTCACTCAGTGAAAGTCATTGCAGTTCCCCCTCAAGCACAGCAAAACATCAATGAGTGCTGGGGAAAGAAATTTGATGAGTGACTACATGAATGAACTAATCATTGAATGGAGGAGAGAATGAATGATTCAGTCTGTGCATGTGTAATAAGCTAATAGGTAAGTCGTGGTTGCTACAGTAACAGTGCTGTCTATCTGGGATGTTCACACTGGTCATATCTAGTTCATTGCTTGAACATTCATTCAGAACTTCCAGCTCTGCATCCAGGAATTTCCTCCAGTGAGGAGGAAATGCCGACCATTTACTTTGTAACCTTGAGTCATAGCTTGCTTGAGGGGAAAAAAGTTAAACTGAGCAAAGAGTTTAGAAGCCAGGTAGGGTGCGTACAGACAAAAATAGACTAATAAATAAAAAAGGCAAAAGGGTTTTTACAGGGAAGAAGACACGTCTGGGATGCACCAGAGGGACACAGAGTTAAAAATAACCCCTGAGTTTCTATTTCTCTCCACTGTAGTCTTCTCCAGCTCCTCTCCCTCCTCCGCTGGTGCGTTATTTTTAGCCCACGATGACTCTCCTACCGACAGCGTGAGCGTCTGTCTGCCACCCCACCGCACGTGAGTCCTCCGCACGTGCGTTCCTCACCATGACAGGCAGCCAAGGCGTCAGACACGACCCACACCACTGCCGCCGGTGCCAACAGCATGTGGAAGGAAGGAAGAGAGGGAGGAGATAAGAAAGACAATTAGATAAGGAGGAGGATAGATCGATACATAAATAGATATCTTCTTTAATTTTACTCGTCAGAAAAAAAAACTTCTTTGTTAAATGACTGGCAATTTTCTATATTAGTCAACAAATCTCATGTGCAGAGCCAAACCAACAATGAATTGTGACATTATCTCATTCCTCTGTGCCGTGATTAAAACACTATTAAAAACACATCAGTGTCACACCGTTGCACTGAGTGACATGTTCCTTCACCACAAAAATTACAATTTAAGTAGTTTGTTTAGAAACGGCTCCAAAGAGTGATAACAGTGATCACATTTTCAATCTCCAGAGAGTAGTTCCTTGTAAGGCATAGCTTCACTAGCTTGTTGTGCTACATATCATGCCTCTTGACTTTGTACTGCAGTTCTTTTACAATGTAGTATAAAGTAGAGGTCTTCATGGGTCCAAAATTTTGGACTCAATCCATAATGGACCCGTGGAAAACCCACCCAAACCTGATGTGCATGAATTAATTTTCAAAAACCCAGAGACCCAGGGTCATTAGCTACAGCGCATGCCACCGCGACGTAGCTGGTTTGACTCCGGCATGGGACCCTTGTTGCATGTTATACCCCTCTCTCTTTCCCCTTATTTCCTGTCTGCTTCTGCTCTCCGTTAAAGGCAAAAATGCCCAAAAACATATCAGATGAATAAATAAAAAAGGGAGACCCAATCTCAGTGGGACACGAGGACAACCAGACCTGAGCCAACCCGAATAGACTCACGGACAATTAGACCTGATCCAAAATGCAGTCGACCCGAACAGACCCTAACGGAGAGGGAACACAAACACGGGCAGCAGCATAATGTGCTATCGATTAATTTGATCAATTACAGTTCAATTTTATGTAAAAAAATTGAAACAATATTCTCTATTTTATGTAATCAATAGTGTTAAATCAATTCAAATGAACATTTACAGCACTGTGCAAAAGTTTTAGGAAATGCCATCAGAGAGGCGTCTGATCACTTCCTGATTTATTCTGCAGCATGACATCGACCCCAAACATACAACCAGAGTCATAAAGAACTATTTGCAGTAACAAGAAGAGCAAAGAGTCCTGCAACAGCATGTATGCTAAATCCACAGAAGAACAGAAACTTGTTCTCCAAGATGCTTGGAACAACCGACCTGCCAAGAACCTTGAAATATTGTGTACAAGCGTACCGAGGAGAACACTTTGCCATTTTTAAAGGCAAAGTGTGAGCACACCAAATACTGATTTGATTTAGTTATTTTCTCTTTACTTTGTTTGAAGCTAAGTGATAAATAAAAACTATACATAGCATTATTTTTTTAAGCATCCTCACTTTAATTATGCTGCTTAAAACTTTTGCACAGTGCTTTATATGACGGTGTTAATGAAGGGGTATTTCAACTCATCTGACAAGGCTGTGGGGGTGCATCAGACAAAAAATGTAGAGAATCACTGGACTATACGAAACGTTAGGAATGACAGAATAAATAATAAGAAGAAATACTTATGATAAGTCAAAGTAGTGACTTTTTAAGTCACAATTAGTCACACATTGCTGATTTGCATGTAGCAGGTCGTAAGTCGTTTATTATAAAGACTGGAAGCAGGAGGAAGCAGTATCTCATAATTATGTCAGAGAGTCTAAATTTTGACTTAACGTTTCATAACAATTGCATCATTCCTAACTTTTTATCTTTTTCTTATTCTCTTCCAAGCAAAAATGGGCTTCTGTAGTTTTCAAACTTTTTTTCCCTACTCGAGGGTTTGAAGTGGGATCACACATGTCTCTTCATGTGATGTGGTCAAGATTTTGCTCCTGTATTACCAGCATGTTTTGATTTGGGTTCACAGTCTTATCCTTGGATTTTTGTAGCTCATTCATTTTCAAAAGGGATTTTCTGTCTCTCTGACTTGACATCTGGAGTTTGCACTATGTATGATCTGGGATGAGCAGTTGTTCTTTTTAGAGTCCAGCTTCCTCCTTGACATATTATCTCCAAGTTGTTTTTCAGCATATGTTCGGCTGGTTTAGTTATTGTATGAGCTGTCATCTGCTTTTGTGCGGCTGGAGTCTGTTCTCTGACACTTTCTATGAGCTGGTGACGCTCCTGTATTATGTGTTTCAGTCTGTTTCACAGGTTAGAAATGTAAGTTAGGGATCTCCACCATCTGCATGTCTTTTGTTTAGCATGAATTAGATATTTTAAGCTTCATTTGAGCTGCAGCAAAACAGTTGAACCAGGTTCAACTGTTGCTGTCATCTGGCACTGGGTGTGCTTGTCGAAGCACCCTTTTGGTATTGATATTTCTCCTGGTTTGTTTTGTGTAATGGCTTTAAATGGGATATATCATGCACATGTCCAGGTCTATATTTTTATTCCGGGGCTCTACTGGAATATCTTTCCATGATTTACAGTTCTAAAATCTCTTTATTTATCTTATACTGGCTTTTTATGCATCCCCCCACTGTCTGAAACAGCCCAATTTAGCTCCTGTCTCTTTAAGGCCCCCTCCTGATGAGCCAACTCTGTTCTGATTGGTTAGCTCCCGGAAGCTGCCTCTCAGCGGACTTCCACCTGCCCGAGAGGCTACATAAACAAACAGTAGTAGTAGTAGGATTTCACCTCTCTTTCTCATTCTTTACTCAAGATGTTGACTGCTCAAATACATCCGTACATGTTTAAGCTGAAATCGGATCCAAAATATGTGAGTGTACGATGTGAACAACCCACAGAACAACTGAGCAACAAAGACAACAGAATGTGGGCAAACATGATGATCTGACGTCAGTTCAAGAAGGGAGTAAAGGTAACTGTTCAGAGTAAGCTGAAGCCTGGGGTTTTGACTTTCAGGGAGCATTTTTACATACATTCATGTTTTGGAACTTTGACCATGTTTAACATAGACATCTGACATTATAACAGTATCAAAATAACAGAAAATCACAAAAAGCATGTTACGTTCCTTTTAATCCCTGTTATTCCATCCCTTACAAGTTCATCTTTTAGCCCACCATAGTCACAAGTTCCTCAGTCTACACACAAAGTCATCAATGCTTTTATCTTCTTCTTTTTTACAGGTGCCAAAGTTGTACCTTTCAAATATTATGTTCCTTGCAGGCTTGAAATAGCTCCAACATCTTCATATGACTGCACTGATTGCCTGTCTCCATCCTCTGAGTTGCAGCCTGCCTGCCCCTTTACTGGTTTATCTTTCAGTCTAGATTCAAGTAGGTGATGTTTGAATTCCTCTCTAAAACTATCTTAGTTGCAGCTCAAGTCTTTCATCATTTTTATCGCAGCTGGCGGCTGAATGGTGGAAGCCATGGTTGCAGCGTTAGGCTAACTAGGTAAATTCCCTGCGATTGAAAATTCAGATAACGTGTTCAAAGTCAACTCATTTGGCAAAGAACTGGATGTGTTAGTAACCGCTTTAAGTCGCTCACATTTGCCCTTTTCCATTGACTTCTGACACCATGTTTGTGTGCAAAGCTTTAGTAATAAAAACAAGGAGGCTGCACCTTTAGTTGTACACTCTTAAAGCTGTACTATGGAAACTACGGCAAGGGAACAAAAGCCAACGAATTCCTGCTCTCAAGCTTCACCATAACCTTACATTACCAAAATGGAGGAGCGATTAACCAACAAATAACTCAAGCAATAATAACTTGAAGTTCAGAAGCTCAGAATTTGGATTGTTGCAGCCTGAGTGTCAACTACAAAACTGGTAAATATTAAAAATATTTCACTATTAAAATTCATCACATAGAACTTCGAAGTCAAGAGATCTACTTAAATCTTTTTCTATGGTCTCCATGTCGCACTGTGTGGCTGTAATGACTTTTTGGCCCTTCTGTGTGAACACCTGCTTACTATTTTTGTAATTTCTCAGGGCCATAAGCTCACTTTTCCTCAACAGTTTTCAGTCCAAAAGAGACTCTGATGAATGCAATTAAGCACTTCCAATCTCAGTGATTGTGGTACAATGATTCTGTCTCCTTTGAAGAGATCTCCATAACAGCTCATTATCTCTCTTTATAACTCCAGTCATCTTGAATGCTCCCATAAGAGCCTGGCTCCTCTTCTATGCACCTGTCCATAATGTGATATGTTTCCTCCTTGTCTGCATTCTTTCACATATTTTCAAAATTGTCAGTAGACACGAGTAGTTTTGCTACAATCATTGCTACATCACTTGCATCATTTCTCTACTAGGTTGGCACTACAGAGTCTTTTGTGCAGTGGACATTTTGGGATATTGAAGACACAACTTGTGAAGCTCAGCTCTACGATGTCAGTCTTGGCTCAATCTTCATCAGTCTTAACTGTGCTTAATGCTTACAGTTAGCTTGCTGAAGTATCATGTTGCACTAATAGTGCTAGTAGTAGAGTTTAGGTTTATACTATACTATATACTAAATATCTGCATGTTGAGACCCAAGAAAAACTATTGTGGTTTCAACAAATGCCCAGTAAAGACTCCATGTTTACATTTATGTGAAGTTATGACTCTTGTCCATCAGGAGCAAAGGAAGTAGTGTGACGTTATAGAACCACAAAGACAGATGAGGTCAGGGAATATGGATATGGGTAACGAAACAAAATGTTGGACTTCCTCTTTTAAAAATTGTCTTTCCCTAACACCAATTGAAGCACAGAGTTTCAGCTTATGGTCAGCGCCACCTTTTCCGTTTGGAGCCAGGACCTTCCAAATAAGTGTGAGATGTTGCCTTTCATGCTCTGGAAAAACACCCCACTACTTCAGACCGAAGCAATCGTTAGCTTGCTGGGAACACCAAGCATTGCACACTTGGGCTAACATTAGCTACTTTAGCTAAATTTTGCTAACACGGCAGGTATCATAATCAAGTAACATTAAGCTTACCGAAATATTGTGACAATAGTCCAACTCACTGTGGGTGTGGGTGTTGAAACACTATCAGAATGTATCAAGGATATTGATAACTGGATGTCTAGATGACAGAAATCCTGGTTATCGGGGCGAAGGCTAACAGACAGGAAATCTCTTTTAAATTGTCACAACTGTCTCTGGAAAGTGTCACACGGGTCAGAAAACTTGGCATCATCCTGGATGCTGACCTCACTTTCCAGAGCCAAATTAGTAGCATAATTAAAACCAGATTTTATCATTTAAGAAATATTGTGAAGTTAAGGAGCTTTTTATCGCAGGAGGACGTTGAAAAACTCAATCTTTTTACTTCGAGTCGGCCAGGCTACTGTAACGTGCTGCATGCTAGAGTTTTAACTAGAAAAAGGAAATACATATAGCATCTGTGCTGAGGTCATTACACTGGCTTCCCGTGAAATTTAGGATTGATTTAAAATTTTAACACTCGTTTGCAAGGCCCTACATGGTCTGGTACCCCAATGTCCCTGGGTCTCCGCAAAAATTGTTGAAACTGCTTTTAGCTTTTATGCTCCAAGGCGCTGGAACATCCTACCCAATCATGTTAGGTGTGTGCCAACGCTATTGTCTTTTAAAACTAAACTGAAAACATTCCTTTTTATCTGCACCTCTCAGTAGTCTGGTTTTCTGGTCTTAATTATTAGTATTTTATTTTGTTTTATTCATACCGTGTCTTATTTTTTACTGTTCGGCTGCTGGTCTTAAGTATTTTATTTTATTTCTACTTTCTAAATGGTAAATGGTATCTTGTACACTAAGTTTTTGTGGCTGCAACTTTTGTGATGGCTCTTGCTCTGTGAAGCATATTGTGCTTCCATCTGGAATGAAATGTGCTTTATAAATAAAGTTTTGCTCACCTGCTTGTTTTCTTCTGGAGAGCAATTAGAGGGTGTTCAGACCAAAAACTAACCTGACACACCAGATGGTTTGTTATACAGAACCATCTGAGAATTCGTCCTTGGAAAGTGGTTGGAAAAGGTCAAAAAATACTCGGCAGGTGATTGGATGAACCATCTGTCTATCACCGTCCTACCTTGCGAGGCAGCTGGATTCATGAGATCACGTGAGAATCCTCAAGCGTATAACTTGAAGCCTGACGAGATGGATCCTCGCGTGATCTTGTGATGTCATGGTCTTGCAAATCCAGCAGCCTCGCAAGGTAAACCAAAAAACAGCCCTGCGTTAAAACAACACAAAGGCCTGTAGACATGATATACTTCATGTCTACAGGTGAGACATGAAATAGATCCAGAAATCCAGTTTTAGTGACAGATTCACGAGGTTGAAACCAAAACACTGCACAAAGGTTCATAATACTCTGACAGGATTTTACACATCAGTGGCATCATTTTATCTTTCAGCCTGATGATTGCAAGGTAAACTATAGAAATACAGCGTTCATATTACAAAGTCATCTACCAGCAATGTGCGCTTTCACATGTTTAATTCAGTGCCTTGCCAGATGATATTTTGCTGTGATCTGGCAAAAGTTGAGTCAGGTTCAACTGTTTAGCCAGACAACCCTTTTTTTGTTGTTTAGACTTGCATTGAAGATTCACCTATGCTTATAGTGCATATTTTATTAATGCTAATGTTAGAATGCTGAAAAAAGTATTAATAAAATTTGGACCAGATAAAGTTGCTGAAGATGATAAAGGTGATAAAGAGTAAAAAAGTATAGCTGATGGTGACAGATGTTGAACTAAATGTGAGAAAGTAAAGCATAAACTGATAAAAGCAGAGCTGGGTCTGACATGGTAGAGCAAAGCTGAGAGTGAAATGTCCTAAGATATCCTGTAATATAGTAAATTTGGTGTTTTGTGTTTTCAGCTTTGATTACTGTATTCTTGCAGGAGCACAGTTGAGTGTCTTTTTTATGTAATAGGTGGTGTGAAGGAAATCATGATAATTAGAAGTGTATTGTTGGAGAAAATACTGTATTATTATGATAATGTTTTGGTGATCGTTAATCCAGTGTAGAAGTGAATTCAACTGATCAGTTTTTGTCTTTAAAGAACATGATGCACTCTTGACCCTGTTGATTGACCTTTATATGTTGTAATCACATTCTTCTGTTTTAAGCAAAATGTCTCGCCAAGATGTCTCGTACCTCATTTGTGTAGTTGAAATGAATGTCTTGTCTGTTAGGAAAGAAGAAATAGAAAAGGTTATCTAAAGTGCATGATACATGGTGACCCCAATTCTAAGAAGTGATCGGTGGAAAAGGGGAACTAAATGCAAGAACTGGAAACTGTACAGGATGGGCATGACTCCATATATGGCATTATTATTGATTATCTTGCAGGAAACAGGTGTCTGCAGACAGTGAAGTGTGACACACGAGGTGCTTGTGTTGGACAGAGGCTGAAAGCATAAAATGTTTGTGTGAGCTGATCAGTGTGCTTCTCCCTTGCTACAGAGCTTGGGAAGCCTATATGCATATGCTTGATGATTTATTAAAGGCAGTTGGACTGCAGGAAAAATACTGTGTCTCTGATATTTAATTACCTTTGTCACCTAACTAGACAGGCTGACTTTTCAGCTACAATGACAGTGGTTTATGATAAGATTATGATTCAACATTGAAAAACTGATTAAATCTTTCTTTCTTTCGTGCTAGCGTTTTATTTCACCCACTGCTCACATGTTTTCCATCCTGTAGGTGGACTGCTCCTAATCCAGCGGATACATCCAGTGACAGTGTCACAGACTGATGTCATGGTTTTTCAGTACAGGTGCTATGGTGAACAATGTTTTCACTTCATGCTCTTTTTCACAGTGTCACATCACACCTTCCTTTCCTTTCTTTTCTGCTTTGAGCAGTGACGTGTGTTCAATTAGGATGAATGTTCAGTTTCCTAAAGTGTCTTTCCAAGTCTTTTTGCATTGAGAAGTTGAGATTTTGAATATCTCCCCTTCGTCAGGTCTCGTTTGTACAGATTGTGTCTTGTTCTTGTTGAGCATTTTTCTGCATTGTTTGCTCTGGCTTTTTCCAAAACTGAATCCACTCGCATGTTATGTTGTTTCCTCATGTCACCACACACCAGTATGCCAACAATATATCTCTCTATGCCATCCAAGCCTTTAATAACCTCCTTTATTGTCCTGCAAAATTGCAAATGTAATTTATCTCAGTAGCACCCAAATGAGGTGTTGAATGTGCACAGACCAGGGCTTTAATCACTGAGCAATTATTGATGTGTGCTAATTGCATGTAATTTCATTAACAGTTGGAGGCTGATAGCACTGTGTCTCTTTTTTTCTTTCTTTCTTTTTTACTGAATTTAGAGTTTGCCTTCTAAAACATTTGCATTCACTCATTCAGTGTGCTCATCAGTCTTCATCAGAGCTCTCCTTTCGTTTTACCCTTTAGCTGGGTGGTGATTTTTCTTAAAGGTTGTATTGTTGGTACTGCACTTTCTTTCAGCGGTGTGTTTTTCCTTCAAGGCAGCCCAAGCCCTGAAAGACATCCTTATATTCTGAGAGTGAATCATCTGTGTTGTTATCTTTGTGAACTGCATAATCACCACTTATTCTATTGACCCACTTCAACACAGGCTTTTAGACCTAATATTGGTATGAACTTTTTCTCCACCACCGTCTCCCTTGCATATCATAATTACTTCAATTCAAGTCTAGATGAGCCCAAATAGAGTGACAGTCTCACATGCGCCTTTCTTATTATCTTTGCCTTTCTCAAAAATGATTTGACATTTGCTTGAACAACCATGACAAGTTTGAAGTTTAGTAAATTTATTCTCCATTTTCATATCTCCTGTCCATTTCATTTTTGGTCAAAGCTTTATATTTGCTTTCCACACCACACCAACAAATGCTAGACAGCTAATCATTGCTTTTGAACTTTTCTGTTTGAGTACATTCTCATGTTCGCGCTTGTGTAAAATGCTTATCTACGTGTACAACACCCATTTGTTCCAGTTGTGCCATGGTGATCTCCATGCTTGACAAATGCTGATGACATTTTGCAGAGTGATGTGTGCTTCTCTTAGCAACATCTCATTCATCAAATAAGAAATTATCCCACTCACTATTCTATCTCTAATGAGGGATGCCTCCAAAAGATCAAATGGATGAGGTCATACTCATATTAATTGCCTGCACACACGTAAAACCTTTATCATTCATACGGTATGTCAAGTTCTATCTTAGACCTGACATACTGACTGCAGTACAAACTTCTCTATTATTGCAGCCCATTCATTTGTAATTGCAAACTTAATGCACATTGTAGCCCTTGAAGAAGGGAGGAGGGAAGACCAATAAAAATGGCTTCCAATTAGCACTGACATCCTAACCCCAATCAATCAACTAAACACACACATAGTGTACAAAAGAACCATCAAATCAGATCTCCCTGTACTGGAGAGACGTGTACAGTATGTGAATGGTAATGGTTATTGATTCACCACTTTTTCTCTGCTCTGCTCTGCAGGGATTTTGTGCTCTTTTCTTCCTATTTCCTCAACAAGAACTTTCAATTGTCACCTTTACTTAAAAGGAAAACTTGGAAGACAAAAGGCTGTCTGGTCAAGTGCAAAGAATGCATGTGTTTCTGTGTCAGTGATGACAATGTGTCAATATTTTTGTGAATGAGTAGAACTGACTGAATGCAATGTGTGAATGCATGTGATAGGTCAGTGTATCACTGCTAACATCTGGTGGTGGAGGAGCAAACTGCAGACTGGCCGTCATAGCAACGCTTTAAGGTTCTGACTCAGTGCTGCACAGACTAGTCATGAATAATATAATTGTAGCCACAATAGCCAGATTTAGAGTAGTTAAGATGTAAAAGATTGATGCTTCTATAAAGTACCAGTCAAAAGTTTGGACAAACTCCATTCACTTGATTGAGAACATGTGTCCAAACTTTTGACTGTATATTTACACATACTGTATGGTTTTCTGTACAGTAAGTGCTATACAGTGCCACACATACATTTTACCACATTTTATCCACTGTGAGTTACTTCCTCATTGATGTGAGGATGATACAAAAAATCTAGTATAAGGCCCTACACATACAGAAACATTTACATTTATGCAGAAATATTACTAACAGTGTTTGCACACACACAAACTATACCAATATTGCCAATAGTTGTTTAAGTATTATTATTTTTAATGAGATATTCTATATCAAACATGTTATATATGCTTGTTTTCATCAACTCAAACCAGTAACATAAAGAGAGTGTAATTGAATTATAATTTAATTTTTTCTGCACATGCAAATGTCCAACAAACAGTCTACAAATAATCTTCTGGAGAAACTGTTCTGTATCAAATTTAAAAAGAGGCAAGTATGATTGCTAATTGAAGAGAATATGTCTGGATATTTGGACACTTTAAATATAAATTTTCTACTAATACCCTCTGAATTAATTATCTCTATCTATAGTGATTTAGGTTGCAGTTGAGGTGAGAGTACAAGAGCTAAATATTTATGAGAGGCTTTTTCTGAGCTCTAATGATTTACATTACAAGTGTATAGTGTGAATATTTTCTCACAGGACTGTCCAGGAACTGTATTATACATTCAAATGTATTTAAAGTTACAAAAGGGTAACAAAACCCATGTGTGAGCAAATACATTTGTTAGGATGAGACTTAAAGAACAAAAGATAAAAAGCTTAATCAGTTCTGTAAGGTCCATGAACAATGAGATAAATTATTAGCACCAGAAAAAGCTTACAAGAAGTGAGTCGTGTTCGGTCTCATTCTGTACTGTAGGTCATTTCTCAAACTGAAACCAGTTCATTTTATTCAACTCAAAGTGTTGATTGGACACTGAACTGTCTGATCCTGTTTATATCTAATCGTATCTAAAACTGACAAAAGACAGCTGAGTCTGATGAAGTGAAGGATAAAGTTAAAGTTCAACTTTAGACTGATTAAAGTTGAGCTATCTCACAAAAATATCCACTCTACAGATGATAAGTGATTTTATTATAGGTACAACAACATGTTCTTTCCACCATCAGACCAAACTGTTTTTTCTCTCAATACCAATCAGTGGTATCTAAATTAATCTAAAAAAAAATTCAGTTTGTTTTATCTTAACTTATTATGTGTAATGAGCATATCAGCCTCAGGCCTGCTAGCATTGTTTGGGTTTTAGATTTTTAAAATAAATTTAAATTGTGTAATAAAATTATCTCTCTCCCCAAACCTCTTGTCTGCATCTTAACTGTAAGTTATCAAATTAAGGCTAAAAATACTAATCTTTCTTGTCCAGGACAAAGGTATTTGTTTTGGCTGAGCAAATAAATTCTATATATGGGAAACACTGAGATACAATTAACCATGGAATTCAGTTTTCACGTTTTTAGGAACAGACTGTAGACTGAAGGAAGGAAGACTGTGTCCGTCCCAATACCCACAGTGTGAGTTCACACATACACTACACTTAACCCACATTTGAAGCACACTTCTCCCAACACCGCTTCAAAGTGATATTCCGAGCCAAGTGTATCCCGCAATTCACCACGGTATATTGTGCAACAACAGTCCTCTTGTTGTCTGCAGTAGTGCACCTATTCGGCTGGTTTTAGGACCAACAATAATCAACAGACCAGAGGAGGCTGAAGTTTATGAAAGTTGGATTTAGCGTGATTATTATTATTAATATCCAAACACTTTGTTAGGGCAGAAGCTTCACAGATGGTTATCACCTAATCTTAACGACTAATCTGTTCTTTTTGATGGGACTGATAAGACTGATATCACACAGGCCTATCTGACAACATAAATATTAAATATCCATTATCAAGGATTTTGAAAAATATATTTAAAAGTTTTATTAGACAGAAACCATTCAAAATAATATAGTGTTATATCTCCTATTTTGTGCAGTAAACCTACTTGCAGAAAGCCTATATAATGTTTTGTATTTCTCCTTTTTATGGTCATCTGACTGTAACTGTAATGCTGTTTGGTTGAAGCAACTCCTACTTCAACTAATCATCAGAATTCGATTGGGTCATGAACAGTATTTGTATTTGCATTAATAACAGGATGTTCTTATTAGTCAAGAGTGTCCCAGTGAGCTCTAATAAATCTCAACACTCCTGAGGACTTAACAGGTACTTAGGCGCCGTGACTGTTACTGGAAATACGTCACACTAGTAGCCGTTTGACTACGTGCAAATACTGTAAGTGTGGGTATTGAGACTGACACAGTATTCCAGTTGACAGCTTTGGTAGGATGCTATTCTCTTCACTTTTTTTTTTAAATCAATAATGACACAGACATTGTACGGTGGTTACGCCCCCCTGTGGGAGTGCATTGGTAATAACTTTATTGCAAAAATACAGGTTCCCTCTTTCCCCGAGCAACACCACCCCAGAACTGACACACACACAGTCTACACACACCCACAAACAATAAACCACCTGCAGTAGTTAAATCTCCCCTCTCCACCTCTCTCTCTCTCTCTCTCTCTCTCTCTCTCTCTCTCTCTCTCTCTATGTCTCTGCCCGTCATTCACAAACACACACTTAACACACACTCTCATCCTTTAGTTTTACATTCATTCGCTCTCTTTTCTCGCTCTCTCTCCCTCGTTGTTGCTCTCTTTTTGCATTCCATTGGTTGAAACATAGTAGTAGATGCAGAACAACAAAGTTCACCAGCAGCATTAACATGAGATCTCCTTCCTCCTCTCCGTGTCTCTGCCAGAGTCCATGAGAGCGCCCGCGGGTGGGTGTGTCTGCCTCCTGACTGTCTCTGATACAGGATCGTGAGGGAAGGTTGATTTGCATAGCGGACTCATGCGCTACAATTGGCTACATTCTCCCACATCCAGAACCCCAAAAAGAAACAAACAAACAAACAAAAAAAACAACAACAAACAGATCAGAACTGAACCTAAATGGAAAATAAAAACAGCAATGTTAAATACGCTCTCTGAGTTAAGTGCCAACCTTTGGTTTAGTTACAACGATCAATCAACATCAGTAAATTCTTGAAGAACTTTACATTGGCCAGTTTTTCAATAAGGACTTTGTTATTTTATATGATTTTTAATATAATAAAGCATATAATAAATGTACTCTACACATGTCAGAATGCTACTCAGTAAAGGGGGGGTGTGAATTAACTTTTCATTACTGTATATTCATAATTGCGTTACAACTGAGGAATGGTTGACATCTCTGAAGAAGATAGCTCACTGGCTGAAAATATACCTCTAATACATATATATCATATAAAGCATATTCATATTAGACATGTCACTGTCTCAGGCTGAAGATGGGCATTTTCTATTCACATCTGAGGTCTCAAAACCAGTTTCAGTGGGAGGGAGAATTAATAAAGTGTGAATTCATAAGTGCCACTGAAGTTAGATAGAGCACCTCTCAGTCAAAAAGCCTTCAGAAAGTGCACTTCTGCCAAGCAACCTTGCAAAGCGCACTTATGAATCTCTGTTTTCATTGATAAAGCCAAAAGAGAAAGGTATCCCTAACCTACATTCTCTCATTCCTTCTCGACTTTCCTCCCCTGCTGTCGGCCTGTTTCTGGTGCTACTGTTTCCCGTTTTGGAAGAAAAGAAAGAAAGCGAGAATGAAAGAGAACAAGAAAGAAAGAAAGAAAGAACGCAACAAGGAAAGAAGCAGAGAAAAAGGAAGCGCTTTTCTTGTTTAATCTCCCGGTAGAAACGGGAGAGCTGTCATTAGGTCGGCGAGCGGTTTGGGGGGGGCGGAAACTCCAGCTAGACACTTGTGAAGTGCACTCCACTTCTATTTGAAATGCAGACATGAGGAAGTACCACTTTAAGTTTATCAATATTCGTTAATTATCATTATCAACATTCCATAAGGTCTTATTAATTAACATACAGGTTTCATACATGAGTTTTTCTGTACATGACTTTTAGTTATTAGAGAGTTCGGCCTCGGGCGGATTTACTGTGCGCGCACACAGGAAACAAAAAGTTAAACAAATCCCAAAAACAAAAACAGAAAAAATATGGCTGTCCATCTGAAACAGACCCAGTTCGGCTACGTGTGCGTCCAACAGGAAATGCCCGTGAAGAAAGAGGAAGAGGCGTGGCTACTTGGTAAGAGGCCTCCCCCTGAGCTGAGGATCCTGTGAGGTGGAGGACGAGTCTGCCGAGGGCTCAGGTCCCAGTCAGACCCGGCCAGTGAGCGACCAAGCCAACAACACCACTATAAGCGGCATGCTCGCCAGGCTGACTGCACAGGGAAACCCTCTGAAAAGCCAGGGGGAGACGAGAAACAACAGTCCCGGGAAGTAGGGGGGAAGGTTGAGGTTGTAGTTGGGGGTCAGAGTGACTGCATAGACAGAATAGTGGGTCAAGGGGGGGGGCTGGGGGAGGGGGAGAAAGGGAGGAAGGCAAGGAGGGGCTAAGCGGGGTGCTGCAGGCGCTGAGGGAGGCTCTACGTCAGTGCAGATGTGCATGTGTGCGTGCATGTGTTTGCGTGTGCATGTCGTGTGAGGAAGGGAGGAGGAACAGGATAGGAGTTTAGTTGATCCTCCCGAGCCAATTCCAGGTCCGTCGAGGCGAGGTCGTCAAGGACGCCGGCGCTGCTGCCCCGTGACGTGTGGAGGTGGATGCGCTGAGACATTAATCAAGCAGAGCAGGACTCTGGTCAGAAGACAGCTTGACCCCCGTCAGACACAGCCAGAAGCTCCCTGCACTGCCCGACAGCTCCTGGACACGAGAGAGGAGAGAATGAACAACAGGCGAGACACGCAACAATGTGCAAACCAGTGTGAGCTTCAGTGCAAGTCCAAGGCGTGAGGAACTAGATGTGTAAACATTTAAGACTTCAGAGGATTTGTTATCAGAAACACATTGAACACAAAGAAATTAGAGCTATGCACAAATGTTAAAAGTCCCCCTCCACTCTGAAATATGTTTTGCTTTTTGTTTCCTACAGTTGGGTGTTTGAGCTTCACTGTGCAGAATGATGTTTGTGCAGAGTTTGACACTAGAAGGCTGTTTTCACATTCATCAAGAGTTTCTCTGTGCTCACCAAAAATCTGAACATAAGGAGTGACATTTGTGACATTACAACAAGTTTCTACCCAATACTAGTGCACATACACTGAGAATGGACTTTTCAACTTTTGAAATTAACAATATTTGCATATTCATAGATTTTGGGATTTTTAGTGAGGTTGAAGGAGTAAAAACTCTTAAAAACTACAGAGATAGCTGAAAACATTTGAGGTAGAAAGCAAAATATAATGCAAAAGAGTTGTGTGACTTGTTTAATTTGGACACAACTCACATCCGAGACAAATGAATGAGTGAAAATAAATCTGACAGATTTAAAGGGTCAGTGTCTACTTGCTGTTTTGTATTCTTTTGTATTCATAATATTATTGTTTCCTGGTTTGGTTATTATTAAGGTGCCAACAGCATTACACTACTGTGTGTTGTCACCTCTGGCGCCGTCCCCCACAAACATCACTTTTCCACTTTTAAACAGAGAGTTGACTGACAAGCAACTACCCGCCAAATAAAGAGTTTCAGTTTGAACTATTATATATCTGTTTTGGAAAAAGTAGTTCCCGTTGTCAATGTATCATGAGGGGCGCTGACATGTTCAGTTTTCAGCAGTCATTTTGTCAAATTCTGAGCTGCCAGTCATATGGGGCCACCTAAAGAAAGAATTATTATTAATCCCAGACGTTTCCTGGTTTCCTCACATGTGAGAATATTGACATTCCACATTTATGATATCATCTTGTAAAAAAAAAAAAACATCTAAGATCAATGTGCATTAGCCTCAACTCCCACAGCGAGATGAGATTTTTACACTTGCAGAAGTGTTAAAAACCGGGAGCTGACACCTCAGCTTGTCAGAGGTTTTTCACCTTTTAAGTTCTAAAAAGACACAAACAAACCAGACATTTTGGAAAGCTGGAAATAAACCTCATTGTCTCTGCTGGAAGCTCTGATTACATAAAATGACTCATCTCAGTATTTGTTCACAGCTAATTTGTGATCTAGTTGCTGCCTGCAGATATTTTTTTCCAAACTAAGGAACCATTGCCAATATTTCGAAGGTCTGTCTGTCTTCCTGAGTGAGAAGGAAATCTCAGTTTGATTTTTTTTCATGCAATGTACAAAGTCCCCTCTCTAGCATTTGTGATTTCTACTGCATCTTTAAATAAATTTGACACATGACAGATTTGCACAGGATGAAAATCACCTTTGGCTCTCCACAGTTATTACAAATCAGTGCACATCCCCAGGATATAGCTACGTGCAAATAGGGGCTTAGCCTACTTTGTGCCTGATGAATCTAGTTTGCCAGAAAGTAAAATGTTCACCAGAAAATGTATAAAACATCAGGAAAAGACTTTTCCTTTGCTATTCTGACCTGATTTAGCTAAGAAGCAAACTCATCTGGCACAAAAATATGTAGACTGTTCCCATTCTGCAGCAGATGACTTGTGTTTTTCATTAAAGATTTAAAGAAGTGTAACGTCATATAACTCAGTGCGGTGTTTACCTGTAAAGCAGTGGAGGGAGGTGGTGATGAGAAGGTGTTGTGATGAGGAGGATGGAGGAAGATGATAGTGGTGGAATAGCAACAGGGACTCAGAAGAGAGGAAGTAAGCAAGGAGAGGCACTGACATCAGCCTGCTTCACCTTAGAAAGAGACAGAGAGAGAAGAAGAAGAAGAGGAAAGAAAAGGAAGAGAAGCAGAGAGCAGGAGGACAGATTGGAAATCGGAAAGCAGGACGAAAGGAAGAAACAAAGACAAACAGCAAGGGGAGAAAAGCACAGGGAGAAGCAATGCGTAAAGTGCCACGGCGGGACATCAGGCAGATGCAGATTAATAGCACGGCCACATGGAGGCAGCAGAGCACAAGAAGTCACACTCACAAAGCTGCGGGTTGCAGTCAGGCGGCTGCGGTGCGAGGTCACTACTGTGCCGCTCAGGCTGCGTCCGATTCGCCTCAGGTTTTCCCCGTCATCAGGCTCCACCCCTAAACGCAGATCCTGCAACGTCACTGGCTGCAGAGCGAGAAAATGACTGTCAGATGGCGGAAAAATGGATCCGACTGACGACCTGTGAGGGGATTCTGTTAAAAAAAAGACTTAGTCAGTGTTACCTTGTTGAGGTAGGTGGGGGTGCTGGTGCAGTCCGCCCCGTACACACTCCTCTCCATGTCTGCACTGGGGGTCTTGGAGCGAGCCTGCCCTCCCACCCTGGATATGAGCCTCTCTGATGGGCTACAGCCTGCAAACACACACAAACGTATTAGGATGCTGAGCAGAACATGTCATGTGCGACTCCTTGGTAGCTTTTGAACAACTTGAACTTTAATATTCTCCTTAAAGGTTGCCTAACTTAGCTTAGGTAAAACATTTTGTCCCATACCTGTTGACAACCTAATTTATATATTCAATATAAATTCTGCTCCAGACTCTCACTGAAGCAATGTATCACACTTATTGAGTAAAATATTCAAACACAAAATGCAATTCTTTTATGGTTCAGCAAATTAAAAACTCTTCTTGTCTTGTGTATCAATTTATAAACATTTTCCTGTAATTTGTCTTTGGAAACTTTGAAATTTGGCAATAATTTAATATAAAGTTCTTACTTAAGTGATGTGACAACACAACAAAATCACTCTTCAAGAATAGTGGTGTTTGCAAAAAAAAAACAAAACAATAAAAAGCAAAAAGCAAAAGATCCCAAGATCAACTGCAGCAACTGTTTTAATGATAAAGTATTTTCTGAACATACAGCACAAACATTAAGTTGTGGTATTTGATTCGGGGAGATGCTGCTTTTCCCTTTTTATGTGAAGTTGTGTGTGTTTGAATAGTGAGCATCCTCATACACACGGCTCTGTGATATTTAAGTACTGCACACAACATATTTTACATGTGAGACTGTGTTTATTATTAGCTCTACTGTCCATAAAAGGATTCCAACTTACAGTAATAACATGGTGCATACTACATACTGTAGAAATGTGAATTTCTGTGTGAAATTCTGCAACTTATGATTATTTCCATTATAAACTAATCCATCAGTTATTCTTTTGATTAATCAATATCAGCATAAAATGTGCAAAAATAGTGCAATCTGCATTTACAAACTTTCTAACCGTCTTCAACCAACAGTACAAAACCCAAAGATATTCAATGTACTATGATATAAAAAACACATTTGAGAAGCTACAACAATTAAAATATTTGTATTTATTTGCTTGACATATTACTTAATCAACTAATCGTTTAAGTTTTACTATACATTTACGGATGCATATGCAAATTATACACTTTAATTACTAATGTATGTCAAGGTAAAGATTTCAGCCAACTAAAACATGTCACTTGTTTGAACTTGATGTTTTTCTTAGAGTGTGTGTGTGTGTGTGTGTGTGTGTGTGTGTGTGTGTGTGTGTGTACCTGTCTTTCCAGCTAGCAGACTGGCCTGGTAAAGGGAGTCAAGCTCAGACAGCTCAGCCTCTTCACGGTCACAGCAGGGATCACTGTGTTGCCCTGGGGCATGCTGGAAGCTGTAGTGCCCTGGAGAGGACTGGCAACTGTAGCTGTAGTTCTGGCTGGACAGATGCGGCCTGATGGGAACACAGCGGTCTGGGGGGGTGTCATATGGCGTCACCACAGCGTCAGGGCGATCCAAACTCCAGGAGGACCAATGACGTGTGCCGCTGTCAGGGGCGACTCCGTGCCTCGGCCAATGCTGAGCGGCACCGGCAGGGGAGTGGGGCTGGGGGGACTGCCAGAGAGGTGTGACAGGTTTCCTTTGCCCGGAGGCTTCCAGAGGGGAAGACGGGGGAGGAGTGGAGGGCGGAGGGGGAGGGTGTGTGTGTGGGGGTTCAAGGTGTGTGGAGTGTGCGGTGTGTGTGGTGTGTGTATCCCAGAGACGCAGAGGAAGTGAGGGCAGAGAGATGGCTAAGTGTTTCCCCAGGGGTCTGACACTCACCCCCCCTGCCTGCAGCAACTCACACAGCCTCACCCCCGTCCCCTCCCTCCCATCCTCCCCGTCCTCCCCTCTCCTCCCCAAGCATCCGCCCTCCTCCTCCTCTCCTTGGCTAGAAGGGGCGCAAGGGTGAGGGATGCTGAGGGTGAGCGGGGGTCGAGAGTGAGCAGGGCGATAGGGTGGAGGGGGCGGGTCCAGGCCCAGAGCAGCGTCCTGGTTGGGCGTTGCCTGGTCCTCTTCCTCCTCCTGATTGGGCGTCAGCAGTACTTGGACCGGGCCAGGCTGTTCACTGGAGGACACAAGGGACGGAAGGAGGGTGTCAGTCAGCCAGCAGCAGGAAAAAAAAAAACAACACACACACATACACACAAAAAAAAACAGCTGCTCTGACGTCAGGTGAGTTACTGCATAGAGGGAAGGTCACAACAGCATACCAGGATAAACAAGCAGAAAACAGACACACACACACACAAGCTCACCTACATACAGAACAAACAGCTACACAATGATCCAGCCTTATGCAAGCATCGCTTTGTTTAACATGTATGGGATTTCACTGCCATGCTGTTTATGAGTCAGGCACAAGCTCGGCTTCATTGACTGACAGATCGCTGCAGATTCACCAAACTTAACTTTCTGATCCGACCATATCCGACTCAAAACAACCAAAGATTTGACTCTAATCTGATTTGCAAAACCGCAATTTCCCCTTTAGAGCACCGAGCACCGGTGCAGTATATCAACACTGTGGCCTCTACAGTATAGAGTAATTGTCTCTCACCGGGCCACTATATTACTTTATTGATTTACATACATTGATATGTGAGGAGATGATATATGTTGAACATTAGTGGATCCTATCCGCAGAGACACGGTTCTTATCAGTGTAGCAGCGAGTGTGTGCATTTGTATGTGTGAACAGCAAGTCTGTAAATTTGCGTTTGTCTATTTTTATGTAAGTGTGCGCAGACCTGTATGTGTCTCCACGAGCGCTGACCCCCATCCCCCACATTAACTCTCCTGTCTCTTTTCAGCCTTAGTAATTACCCAGCAGGCTTTGCAGCGGCGAGCTATAAATCAGAGGCTTGAGTTGATCAATAGAGGAGAGGAGGAAGGTAATAAAAGAGGCCGAGTGCTGAGCTTTACCACCACCTTTTTCTCTTTGATTCTGCTGATAACAGTTTACAATTTATAAATTTTTGCCAAATTCTGCTCCACTAAAATGTCTAAAATCACTGACTTAGCAGATTCAATCATTGTCACTACCTCTGTCATTACTATAAATTCAGCTGGTTCAGAGTCTCGCAGCATGACAAGATCTAATAAAGTAGATTTTAAGATTTTAACGATCGTCTTAGAGCCTGAGTTTAGTCTTTAGCTCGATCCTAAAACTCAGAGGATATCAGGCCTTTGCAACTCTGGAATTTAAAACTCTATATTTCAAAATTCTGTCTTTCTCTGTGTTTTTAATGCAATTGTACTTTTAATTTTATTAGTTACATTTTTATTTTCTTATTTTATATCTTATATTTCACTCTGATCTTTGTCTTTTCTTTCCTGATTATTATTTGGTCTATAAAATGTTAAAAATGCCGTCTTTAATTTGCTTGTTTTGAATGACCAACAGTCCATAATGCAAAGATATTCAGTTTACTGTCACATAAGACAAATAAATGCAGCAAGGGAATGTCTCCAACTTTTGTTTGAAAAATTAATTACATGATTAATTGATATTCAAAATAGCTGCCGATTAATTTTCTGATGATCGATGAATCAACAATCTTTCTGATCACTACAGGTCAGTTAGACTTTGGTTCCAAATTGTAAAGGGTGCTTGGACCCTGTTATACGAGCTTACAAGTCTAGTTCTTATTATTGTCATCATTTAAATGTATTAAATGGGATTATCTCAGATTCTAGATGTGCTACATCACTCTTTAAACATTAAATCTGATGTTTTTTTCCCCCAGCATTCTTATACAAAAACTACAAAAAGGCAGAAGCTCACTTTCCCCTCCTCACACAACAAAACTAACACATCAGGAGAGAAACAGACTGATTTACTGTAACACACAAACACAACAGCAAAGAGCAAAAACACAAACCGCAGCGCAGGATCTGTGTCTGCAATTGCACAGCAGCACACAGGACATAAACACAGTGACGGACTGCAGCTTTACAGCGCACAGAGGGACAGATCAGCGGCACACAAAGAGCAGAGGGAAGCCTTGGCAGCACACAGCTACAAAGAGCAGCACAACAACAATGAAGGGAAGCAGTGAAGCACGGAAAAGCGGAGAGCAACTCTCTCTTTTTATCCTCAATGGCAGCAAAGAGCCCAGCAAAGCAGGTTTTTACTGCACTGCAACAAACACACAAACACAAAAAGGGGATAAGATGTTACTGTATATAGTCAAGTGTGTGTGTGTCTGAGAACACACACACACACACACACACATTCTGACACACGCATACACACATAGAGCATGATGTGAGAGTGCAGTGGTGTAAGGGTTACAAAAAACAGGGGTTCTGGGATTTTAGGCAGCCAGAGCTGAAGACACACACATGAGGGTGTTGAGGCGTTTTTTTTGGACAGCCAGCACCCAGAGGACACACACACAGTAGTCCTGAGGCGGTTTTGGGGACAGCTTGAGCTGAGGACACACACGAAGTGAAAAAAAGGGGGAGGAAGGGGGGTCTGAGGTGATTTTGAGACAGGCACCGCTGCGGACACATAAAGGGGGGACAGTGGTGGTACCTGCGAGGCCCCTGTGGGCGGGCGCTTCCTGTCTCCCGTTCCATTTCCTGTTCCTGCCTGCGTTTGATTGGGACCCCAGTGCTCCTCATGCACGCAGCTACAGCCAATCCGCTATGAGCGTTAGCCTCATGCAGGGGTCTGAGCACAGCTGAGGATGTTAACAACAGAGCGGAAGATAAAAAGGAGAAAAGACAGAAAGATATAATGACAGAGTGGCAGAGAAAAGGAAACGAAACGAGAAATAAGAGACAGAATACAAGAAGGAAAGAGATGAAGACAGGAGACAATAAATGAGGATGAAAGAACAGGTGAGACAAGAGGAGACAGAGAGAAGAGAAGCAGAGCAGAAGGAGTGGTTATGAGGGGGCCGGCATGCATTAACGCTCCTCTACTGTAAGTCAATGTGTGTTTTTATACATGTATAGAGTTGCAAAGTGAGAGACGTTATTTTGGACATCCACTTCATTAGATGATTAGGTTTAATAAATATTAGCAACGGTGCCTGAAAATATCTGGCTGTAAGGAGAAAAGTTAGCTACGACTTCCAAGGATCACTTTATTAAGAAACATCAAATCATCAAGCTTATAAATTTGCCTCGTTTGCTGCTAACAGCGAGCTGAAGCTAAATATTACACTTTGTGGAAACCTGATAAAACATTTAGCAGTTTAAGTCGGTTAATAATTTGATTCTTTTTATTTCAATTAATTTTTAATTTGATATTTTTTTTGATGAATTTATCAACTAAAGTAACAGTGAGCTGTTCCCAATTACAACAACAAAGCATTAGAAACATTGCTGCAGCTCTGATTTCTCCATTAGCTACAGCTGCTGGGGCTCATGGGAATCATAGTATTTAAAACTACTGACGAGCGACTGACAACAAAAGGTGAATTAACACTGACGACTATATTATAAACTTGTTCTATCTTTAAAACGAGCTTATTTAAAATTTGAAAGACGAAATAGCGCATAAATTCTTTTGCAAATGAAAAGTTAAATTCGTTAGCAATAAAACGCGTCCTTGCTCGATGCAGCACACAGAGGAATTTTGCTGCTGCACTTACTTGGTCTGATATGACCAATAGCTTATGTTGACTAATGTTAGCAAACTTTATCTTGCTATATAACAATGAGTCAGTTTGCTGACTTTGTGACTCCTCTTTACTTGTGCTACGGTTAAAGTACATTTTAGCATTTACCATTTTCTTTCTATTGCCACTTGTTTCAAAAACGTTACATAATCTCAGAGGAGACACTTGTGTTTCTACGACGAGGAAGACTTTACAGTGGGGAAAAACGTTTCCAAAACTTGCATCTTCTCCCACTTTGCAACTCTATTGTAAATACATCAATGTGTAAACTTGTTAGTAAGTCAAAAAGTCAAGGTTAGATACGTGAGGAGTAACGTTGAGGTTACGTTCATGAAGCCATAGACACCAGAGAGGAAAAGAGGACAAAAGATTTTTGTCAGACAAAGCTTTCTATGGTGCGCAGCTTTTGAACGCACCCTGAATGGTGTTAGTTTGTTAAAAGAAGATGCAAAACAGAACAACAAAAGAGCAGCCATCACCCATTTGGCGAGAGCTTACAGACTTTTGATTGATAGAGACAGAATAAAGGAAGGCTGATGGCAGCTCTGTTGTTGTTGTTGGCTGAAATGTCCTCTAAAACACTGAGGCAGATTGTTTGGAGCCCGTCTGAAACCATCGATACGGATGTGGGAAACCAAATTCTGTTACGTAATCACACTGGTAGTGATGCCATCTGTTTGTTCGCAAGTCGTCCTTTCACTTCATCAAGGTTGAGTGTACTCACAGGGGTGCATGTGTGTGTGTGTGTGTGTGTGTGTGTGTGTGTGTGTGTGTATGTGTGTGTGTGTCAAGGCTGAACACACTGAAGCACACACAGTAGGACAGACAGGACACAACATAATAATCCCTGATATAGATTTAGTTAGTTCTGAGCTGGAGGGGAAAACCTGCACACCTGCAGTTCATACAAGACTCTCTCTTACACACACACACACACACACACACACACACACACACACACACACACACACACATAATACTGCACACACAGACACACACAAACATAATACTGCACACACACACATTTTCTGAATAGAGGAACGCACAAATATGACTTGTGGATGCATGGACTAAATACTGTATGTATGAAAACACACACATACAGAAATATGGACAAACACTTTGGCAAAGTCTCAAAGTCATTTGGTCCAAGTCAAACCACAAGTCTACAAGTCAAGATGCAAATCTTTCAGCTGTCTGAATGCTGATGATACAGCGTGTTAACATTGTTCTTTCAGACCTAATTAAAGCTGTTATTGGTGTCCTTGAGATCGTTTCAATGGAGTCTTTTCAATGCACATGTGATAAAATAGTGTGAGTGGCTATGCAAATGCGGCTTGACATTTTTAGGGTTTAAAATTGAAGAAAGACGGAGAAGAGTTTTGAGAAATTTGTGAATGTTTTGCCTTTCATTGTTAAGTAAAGTCAAGTCTCACAGCAATTAAGTCCGGGTCCAGTCTCAAGTCTTTATAGTTGTCACTGGAAAGAGTAGAGTGATTTAGTGCTGCACATCCATAAAGTTGGGGGACTTGCTAGACAGAATAAACACAACTAAGAGTCTACAGCCACCTCAGCGGTTCTGTGAGGCTGCACAGCTAAATGCTAGCATGGTTTGCCATCTTACTTTAGCGTATGAGCATGCTAACATTTCTATTTTCTTCTATCACATATTTTTTTCCAGCTGGCTGAGGAGACTATTATGCACGCAATCATAGATTGTACTAAGTATGATCAAGAAAGAGTGGTACATCCTGTCAGCCAAGGTGTTTCCTATCTGTGCAGCCAAACATAGCAGCTCCTCCGCGAACTGTTTCACCTGTTTTTGTGATTTGGGTCCTGGTGCTTCCTCCGCACCGGGACCGTGAGGGTGAAACAGTTCATGGAGGGAAGCACACTCAGGCGGCGGAGGAGAAGGCAACAAATTGGCCTATCATAATTGGTAGAAATGTTCATTTCAGGCCAATGCCGATATTTAATTTTAGAGCTTTTATCGGCCGATACCGATGACGTGCCGATATTATCATGCATCCCTAGCTTACATGGCTAAAAAGTAATGTGCAAAATTGATGCAAAGGCCAAAATATCCTGATTTTTGGTCCCTAGGATGAGTAAAGCACCCAAAACACTACATTTCCCATAAAGCAACTCTATCTTTTGTTAGACCCTCCCTTCATAGTACTGTATATGCCCAAAATTCTACGCCACCAGTTTGTAACATAAATTTGTATTCCCCGAGCCTCAGCTGATGTCAGCTGAGTAATTTTCTCAGACCTGACAAAGCTCCTCCTGGGTCACAGACGACATTATACACAAGTAAATTGACTTTGACATGTAAAATTGGTGGAGTGCCCCTATAAGTATGGCTGGAGTCCAAATGTCAAGTCTACAGTTCACACAGTCTCACACACACACACACGAAGATACACTGTACAAACCAGGTACATAAATGACTATTCATATGTATGTTTATATGTAAAATGTATAGTTGTATGTGCATGGATATAAACATAAACATAGAGAGATACAAGCATATTCAAGCACATATACACATATATATATAAAGAGAGGAAAACAGAATAACACACACACATACAGAGTGAGTTTTTGTGAACTGAGGAACACACACACACACACATTGTGAACTCCCAAGAGTTTGGCCTAGATGTCAGAGCTCTGAACTTGAACTGGGATTGTGGTTTTAAATGGGGGTCACTCTGGTCAGTAAACATCCCACAGGAGCTTCTATGTAGGTTAAAAATCAGGGATTTACTCTTTGTACTGTCCAGCTAAAGCTCAGGTAAAATCTCACACACACATTCTGACAAACACTCATAGATGACACAAAAAAAGCCTACATACATATACATATACATATATATATACATAAATATATAATGTATATGAGTCGGAGTAACACACACCAAACTAACAGAGAAATAAAAAAATAATGACGTAGGGAGACAGATTGAGAGACAGACGAACAGATGGGAGTGAGGACAAAGAGGAGGTCAGACAGAAACATGGACATACAAGTCACTGTGACCGCTAAACTAGACAACAGGTGATAATGTGACCTCGAAGCTGCACCGGGCAAGATTTTTACATAAAAATACACTTTCGCAACCTGCATCACAAAATGATACAGCAACATTAAATCTCTTCGCCTCACATCCTTCCAATTGCGATGTCATAAGTTTAATGCCAAAAACTTTTTTTTTTTTTTTTTTTTTTTTGGGTAACCGTCCAAAAAGTGATATATTTTTCAGGCTAGAATAAGCAGGATTCAAAGACTGAACCCCCGAACTGTCTCCATAAGATTCAAAGGTATGTGTAAGGAATGTCTAGTCCTGTTACGTCTCTTTGCTATCTGGGGATATAAACTACAAACTTGCCCCGTGCAGCTTTAAATACAGTTGTATTTTGGCTTCTTCATAAAGAGTCAATTCACCCAAATCACAAAAAGAGAAACCCACTTTTAGCGCTAATCCCTACTGAAGTAATAGTCCCACTTAAAAGTTCTTAAAAATCCATTTCCCTCCGTTGTATTTTAGTGGAGACAAAAATCTCAGACAGATATCTTAAAACTTGAAAACAAAACCAAAACTATGTGCATGGCTAGGTGCCACTAGAGATAAATATGTTTAAATTTGAGTGAACCAACCCTTTAATTTCTACTCTCCTCACAAACTTCTAAACTTCCATACATCTCTTCCTTCTCCTCCACCCTTTTCCAGACAACTTTTCTGTTTTTCTCTTGCCCCCCCCTCTTTAATCCGTACCCTGGTGTTGGAGCTGGTCCAGGTCCATGAATTTGCTGGGTTTGGGGTTGAATCCCATGGCCGCCTCCCGCTCTGCCTCCCTCCGCTTCTGCTGTTCCTGCTGGCGGGCTCTCCTCGCCACCTCCTCCTGCAGCTCGTCCAGCTCACTGCGCCCTGAGCCTGAACACACACACACACACACATACAGGAGAGTCAGGTGATGAATACATCTTTAAAATACAGTCAAATCAAATGCAAATTAATGTAGATACATGCATTTACAGGCACAAATAGACACCTGTGTTGGTGCCGCCACCCCAGCTGGGGGAGGGCAGCTCCTGCAGGATGGCACCGCTGCTTTTTGACTTGGGCACCGAGCGCCATGAAGGTCCTGACATCAGCACCCGTTTCTGTTGCCCCACCTCCCTGTGGAGGGAAGGAGAGACGGGGGGAAAGAAACCAAAAAAACAGAGAGCAAGAAAATGAGACAGAAGGGAAAAAATGTTGAGAGTGCAGATCATACATCTCTAGACAGATGTGTCCACTGATTGAGTTATTGTTATGGACCACTACTGCTGGACCATTTGTTGTTGTTGATGTCACATTCGTGTTTCATGCTGATAAAGCAGCTTTGAGGAGTGACAGAGAAACCAGGAGAGAGAAAGGCGATGAATGACAAAGAGAGAAAAGAAGAGACACTAATGGTTATTTGTGTGTTTGAGTTTCCTACCTGTCGGGGCTGCTGCTGTTCCTCTCACTGCTTTCGTAGCCACTCTCCATCCTCTGAATCAGACGTGGCTGGTGCTCCACCCCTCTCAGAGGTGGAGGGGCAGGGGGACCCATCGTCCGCCCACTGCCCAGAGACCTGGGCTGCCCGACCAGCCCAAATCCTGCTTCCAACTCCCCAACCTCCCTCCCCTCTACCTCTTGCAACCCTGGCTGTGCAGGTGGAGCGGGTCCCGCCAAGGGCAGAGAGTCCTGGGGCTCCGGAGGGAGAGAGGGACCAGGTGGGGTGTGGTAGCCCAGAGAGCAACCTCTCTGGCGGGTGAAGATGCTGTCGATGTTCAAGGCCTCTCTCCTGGGCCTCCAGGTTGGCCTGTAGCGGCCTCCGGAAGAACTAGAGAGCAAAGGAGGAGAATGTTACAAAGGCTGTTTCGTGAATTCAGGAGTGGAAAGAATAGTGTAATAAAAACTACTCAAATGTGCAGAATCTTCACTTAAGATTTACTGAAGTGACAAAAATAGAAATGACTGATTTTAGAAGGTTGTCAGACTTAAAATACATGATAAAACTACCTCATTACAGTTCAGCAAGAAGACTGTAGAGGTTTTAACCATTTCTTGCAAAAATAATGCTCTGGAACAATATGAGCAAGCTTGACACAAACATTTGATTAACATAAACACATATTGGAGGAAACATTCATAAAAACTCTAAAATCTAAATTCACAATGTGCACAATGTAGATAAATTGCAAGATTAAAGATAAAAAGCAAGCAGTGGCGTAGCAGCGAGGATGCAAAGCTTAATGTAGGTGTATAAAGATAGAATGAGCGCCAAATGTTTATATGGACGACCTAAAGTAGTGTTAGAGATAAGTTGTGGTCCAATATGATTGGAAAGTATAAAGAACCTGCTCCATTAATGAGTCTACTTGTAATTAGTTCATCTCAACTCATTTTTGCATGTTTAAAAAGCAGCCAAATATTTAGACACTGATATCATGAAAAAATCCATTCGCTTGCAGGTTGTCTGAAGTCAATGTGTCCGTGTATATCAGTGCTGCAGTACCTGGACTTGCTCTCACTGCTGGTGCTTTCATCCTCCCAGTGGGGTCCCCCAACCCCACCCTCACAGCCCCCAACTCCTGAAGAAGAAGAGGAGGACAGGGGACGAGAAGAGGAAGAAGAGGAGGTGAGTGGCCGGCGGGAAGAGAGGAGGAAGACGGCCGTCTCCTTGTACTCCTGCAGGGGAGGAGAGGGAGGGCGGGGAGGACCCTCCACTGCTGACTCTGAGGGGACAGAGGAGAAAGAAAGAGACAGTAAAACCAATATCATTTTTATTTATCCCACAGGGGGCAATTATGTAGGCAGCAGTGCAAGTAAATATGAGTGTAACCACTAATAAAGCACATGACCAGAAGAGTCTGCAGTGATGAAGAATAAGAACAAAGAACTCACTTATTTCCACTAAAAACTGACCTTTGTTTGCTCTTAACTGTACCCAAAACAAGTACCGCATTTTAGTATTTTCTCTTACTCCCTGAAAGCACTGCGGCCACTTGTGTGTTTGCAATTGTTTGGAGCTGAAGGTGCACTTGTACTTTGTGAGTAAAGATAACTTTGCCCCTGGACTTATATGCAGCATTACCTTCGGCGTCAGCACCGTGTGGTGGTGTGCCGATGTCGTAATTACAGACCACTGTGGTCTGGGATTCACTGGAGAGGTGGCTGCCCGTGGACTGGTGGAGAGACCGGCTGCGAGAAGCGCGGTGGCTGGAGCTGTCCGTCGAAGAGTCGGTTCGAGTATCGCTGGATATAGACGGCTCCCGACCTGAGAGAGAACAAGAGAAAAGAGAGATGACCTTTTAATTAATCCTGAATCTCTATTTGTTTACAGTCAAAGGCAGAAAAATAAGTTCAGGCTCTGCAGTATACAGAAGCAGAAGTTGGATTACAGGGTTGAAGGTCAGAGCTTTAAAGCTGTGACCTCGCATGCCCCCGGATGATAAACACTGAGTAATCTGATCTGATCTGTAGCAGAGTGTGTCATCTTTGCTGTACCGGAGTCCTCGCTGTCGTAACCAGCCTTGCTGCTGCAGTGCTGGAGCTCCAGCTGCGGGTTGGAGCTGGTACAGGGGTTGGGGCTCTCCTGCAGTATCACCGGTGTCCCACGGGGGTCAGCGTAGAGCAGCAGCAGGGGCTGATAGTGGCCTTTGATACAGCGAGACACCACGTCCTTCCACTTAGGGCCGATCTAGAGGTGCAGCAGGGGAACACACACACACACACACACACATAAAAACACACATAAACATACATATAAACCCACACACACACATAGAGAGAGTAAATCTATCCATATTAAGCTATAACATTACGCATATTCCCCCCAAAGCAGAAGGTCAAACACATCTTGTGCTGCTGTGTGTCCTTATTGATATCATTTTATCACACTTTTTCATTAGCTCAATAATCTAATAGAACGTACAGTGTGTGTACAGTGTCTGTGGGGATGTCAAGGACATACAGTATAGGTTCACTTTATATCACACTTTGACACAACCAAGCTTCCTCTATTCATTCACCACAACATTCATATCATTTCCCTGCATTCTGACACATAACTCACGCTTAAATCACAATGTATTACAACACTGAGAAAAGCTTTAGCACTGAAACCTTGCGCTAAGATCTCAACCAAGACAGGGATTAAACCTTAAACACATAATCAATCTCAAGCCGCCACCGCTGCAAAAGAACTGACCATGCAGCACTGAAACTAAGATGCAGCGTAGTTCCTGCCGTTCCTGCTCTCAGAGGCACAAGTGGAGCTGCAGCAGATACTGTACAGTACATCCTCCCCGTGTTGCAGCATGCAGAGTCCAAACTGTGTCTCACCTCTTTGACGTGGGCGTCGTCGAAGTACATCCACTTGCGTATCTTGGTCTGGAAGAAGAAGGTGGAGTAGTGCTTGCCGTAGTAGCACACCATGCCCACCAAGTAGAGCTCCGCCTGGCGAGCCCTCTCCTCTGTCACACGGTAGAACAACTACAGAGAGAGAGAGGGAGAGAGAGAGAGAGAGAGAGAGAGAGAGAGATAGAGAGAGAGAGAGAGGGAGAAGGGAGGGGGAGGAGACAGGGAGGGAGGGAGAGATGCAGGGGAGAGAGGGAGAGGTGTGCGGTAGGGGGAAGAAAGAGACAGAGGAGTTAATGTGAATACAAGCACATTTTTGCTCACCTAGTATATATATGCTGTATGCAGTAATCCTTCAAACTCTTCACTCTCCTCTCATTGTTTACTGCACACACTGTACAGTTCTGCATACATTCTGCACCCTTTCATGCAGAAATGATGCACAAATCTCACACTGATGCCTTTAGTAAGGTCAGCTGCTGCAGATACAGCTGCTGCTATTTACACATTGTACAGACAATTGTGATAAAATAACTGTAGTCGTTGGTTTAGGAATTACAGTATTGTGATTCATGCTGGCTGCTGCAAAGAACCATGCAGTTCAATACAAGAAAATTACAAATTATGCAAAGTTTATTTTCATTATTGAAAATACTGAGTTTTTTTATTCAATTTATCATTTAGTCAGACAATAGCCCATCACAAGTTTCTGCAGCTCAAAATGATACTTTCAAATTGCCCAAAACTCAAAGATATTCAGTGTACAATGATATAAAACAGAAAAAGTAGCAACTTCTCACGTTAAAGAAGCTGGAGCCAGAGAGTGTTCAGCATTTTTGTTAGATAAATAACAGTAAAAGCTAATCGATTATCAAAATTGTTATCTATTTATTGTAATTGTTTCAGCACTATAATAATCTAATCTAACAATAGAAACAACATAAAACAGTAGCAGGGAAGCAGATGCAAAAGACAGACAGAAAAAAAAAGTGAAAGTGGTGAACCAGGAGGAGGGAAACGGGAGGCAGATGGATTCACTTTTTCTGATATAATGACAACACAAAAGCAGAAAATACATTATGCCTCTGATTCGTATCTAACAACTAGCTTCATCTCACAGCAGCAGGATGAAAAACGAGAGACAGCAGGCGGAGATAGAAGACAGAGGATGGAGGGGAAAAACTTGACTCACTATAACACATATTCATATTCACTGATCCATTATTCATAGATATCACTTCAGAATGCGGCTGGAGATGTTACAGTGGCATTAAAATGCACCAACATTACTCAGTCATGACACGGAGCATCAGGGGTCGAACACGTGTATGTGTGTGTGCGTTTGTGTGTGTGTTTGT
This sequence comes from Thunnus thynnus, assembly GCF_963924715.1. Lineage (NCBI taxonomy): Eukaryota > Metazoa > Chordata > Actinopteri > Scombriformes > Scombridae > Thunnus > Thunnus thynnus. The sequence goes on along the minus strand of NC_089536.1, from coordinate 9,578,168 downwards.
GTGTGTGAGAGGTGTGAAAACTGCAGCAAGAGATGAAGGAACAGCATCCTGAGTTCTAGAGTAACAGAAGTCAGGTCAGTGGATGTTACTGTCATGTGAGTTATAATCTGCTGTTTTTCTGAGTGTGTTGGAACAGGATCGGTTGAGTTTATTGGGCGTTGCAGCATGCACATATTTGTATTCCCTATTTGCATTTGTCATTAAGGGTTTGTTTGTGCAAGTGCAGTTACTTGTGTGTGTGTCCTTGCATGTGTCTGAAGATCTGAGCATGAGTGTGTTTGAATACTTTTTGTATTTGTACCTCTGACCAGGCGGTAATGTGTCTGGTAGCGTTAGATGTTAGTTAGCTGTTAGCAAGAACTTGTTGGGAAAATTCAATTCAATTATAACAGATGGAAGGTTCAGCCACGTGCCAAAGAATCCAAACAGATTTCCTTTTTGCATATCCAGAAATTTCCATAACAAATATCCTAGAACATGAATAACACCACTCTCATGCCAAATGATGGTAATTCTGAGTAACCAAACTTAGATAAGAATATACAACATGGCTGGATGGGAGAAGTATCTATGGTGCCTACAAATTTGATTGTTTTCAAAGTGTTTGTGAGAAGAGTCCACTAAACTGATCCCTGATGTGGTATTCACAATTTACATGAAAATTGTCCTGGAAAACTCCAATTTGTGATATATGCTGGTGTTTTTAAAAATGTAAGAGTCCCAGAGGAACACACACGATGAAATACAGGAAACACAAAATCAGTAGCTGCTCTTGAAGACAGAACAAGGCATCCTCTGTTTTCATTGTCACCTAGCAACTGTGTTCTCATTTAGACTTAGACCACCTACTGTAAATGCCAAACATATTGTATACCTGACCTCCCATGTCGAAAATGATAAGTAAGAGTATGAGCCATATGCCTGGAAATGAAGGGATTGAAAAGGTGTTTCGTTCAAGAGGTTAGAGGATCGTCAGTGGGACAAAACAACTAACATGAACACAATGCCTGGTTGAATGAATAAAGTGAAATTCAGTCTGATTATCAGGCTAGACTTTTTGAGCATTTTCACAATTTTCTCATGAAATACAACCTTTACTTAAATGAGGAGTCTACAGCCATGCTAGTAGTTCTATGAAGCTGTATACAAGCAGAGGGCTTTGAGTTAAATACTACTGTCAGTTTGCTAACATGCTCACAACGATAATGCTACCATGCTCATGTTTTCCGAGTAATGTTTACCACTGTTGCCATCTTAGATTAGTGTGTTAGCATGGTAACAAGCACTAAACACAGAGTACTTTGCAGGTATTTGGTCGTAAATCAAAGTATCGGACAAACAAAGTCACTGGGATTCATCCACAGGAGACCATGTTTGTGTGCACCCAATTTCATGGGAATCCATCCAATATTTGTCGAAATATTTTTATCTGGACCAAACTGGTGGACCAAACAACTTGACACTGACATCCCTAGAGCTCTGCCACCAGCAAGGCTAAAAACCTGGCACATGGATCCCATGATTGATTGTCAATATGATTTTTTTATGTAGATCCAAATGCATATGTAGATTAAAAACTTCTGAACATTTTTCTGTCACAAATTTAGAGGACATAAGATAGGAAATAAGGATAAAAGGTTCTTGACTGACACTTTTAGTACGTAGCCACTACCACAAATTATTATTTCTGACAATAATAAGCCACATCTTGCAGTTACCAGCACCTCTTGCTCTTTTCATTAACAAATTTAGTCCACTGTGCTTGTATGTGTTTGTTTATTTATGTCAGTGTTTGGGTGTACGTGTTTGGCTGCTCACATAGACATATATAACATGTGTTTATGTGTTATAATGAGCATATAATGTGTATAATGTGTGAGTGATCCCCTTACATCCCCCAGACGCAGGCAGGTCCCCAGGCTGTGTATGACGTCCTCCGCCAGGTCAGAGTGGTCTGAGTCCCACACCAGGCCAATGGACACAATCTCTGGCGAGTTCATCAGCACCCGGCGGATACGCAACACCTCCCCGCAGTTACTCTGTGATGGAAGGAGGGAGGGGGGGGGGGGGGAGAGCATGTAATCAAACAGGTTTATTCAGCCTGTGTTATGAGGCACAGAATTTGACCGTGGTGCACGTTGCTAAAACCATCCCTTTATTTGACACGCGCACGCATGCAGATACACAAACGGACAGACCGGGCAGTAGGAGAATGAGCTAAAAGGCAGGACAAAAGAGATGATGAAAGGATTGTAAGAGAGAATGACAGAGGAAGAAGCACTGTGCTGAGTTGTATATGTCCCTTGGGCCTTCTGTTGAGTTCAGAACCGTGTGTTCTGAATCCTTCCTTTGAGTCATGACCCACCGCGGAGCTGGTGCACACACACACACACACACAAACACAAACACACAGGCCTACAAACATGAGCACACACAAGCATGCATGCAGTGCTGGCAGAGCGGGCCTCGGAAACAGCCTGAGAACACCCCGGCAACCAGACACTTTGCCAAACACAACACGCGCGCACACACACACATATGCGCAAACACACAGAAATCTCCCTTTGTGGGCGTCGGGCTTGTCTTGCGCTGGCACCAGAAATGGCAGGAAGGTATTTTGCCAGGGTCTGCTTCTCAATTCTCAGAGAGGGACACAAACACAAGCCGGGGAGCAGCAGCCAAACAGCGCAGCACTGAGACATAGGCTATCTGTTAGCTTAGGACACACTGACGGGACACATGGCCTCAGTTTAGCTCTCTGTGCTGTCTCACTGCTGAAAACAGTCGGTGACAACATCATTCATCAAATGATCGTACAAACAGATTCGGTCTGATTCATAACACAACATTGATCGGCGAGTTCTCATCTCTGTATTTTATATGCAAAGATTCTTTTTTTTTTTGTTTTTTCTTTTTTTTTTTTTATTTGCTGAGGCTATGCAGACCTTTCCATGAGAGCGTGAGTTATATAATAGCGCTGCTGGTCAAAGGATACTGTAGGTTTGCAGAATGCTGATCGTGACATTCTTCAGAGCAAAATGAAACAACTTTAGGAAAATGTTTGTGCTTATGCTCCCCCCCCCCCCCCGACTCACACATTGCTGAAATAAAGAGACAGTCCCACTTTTATCAATGTTCTGACAGCTGAGGACGTAAACATACTGTTGATGTAGGATGAATGCGCTGTATAGTTACCATACAGTACATCTATACACAAGTGGAAAGCAACCAAGTGCATATACTGAACTTAAAGGAGCATTATGGTTTATTGCAACTCATTTCTATCATTACTGATAAATTATTATAAATCACCAAAGTATGTAAAGGTTGTAAAGAAGACAGCAGTTTGTTAGGTCAACGTTGAACCAGGAGGCTGGTCTTTAAACTGGGATAGACAGATTGGGTAATAATTGTACTTTTCACTTTCATTTCATCTTTCTAATAGGTTTAAATAACCTGGGACCTGTGTGATCATGCACTTGCCCTGTAAGACTTCCTTTTAGTGATGTTTTCCCAGATTTTAGCAATGAACTTGTGAGTACAGTGTCATTACTATATCAAAGGAATAATGGCCAAAACTATGAAAATAAGATTAAAATTGAAGACAAACTGAATTAATCATTAAGTACAATTTTGAGGTACTTGTATTTGCTGCTTTATACTTCTTCTATTTATTTGATAACTCTATTTACTTTGCAGACTAAATACATGCAAAAAAAATGCACAGCAAGTTATGAATTCAATTGTCCAACAGTGTGTAAGGTAGTTAAATTCAGCTCCACCTCAAACAGCTAAAACATGAAAATATTTCTCCTAAAAGCATTTGACAACTTGGTATTTAAAGTATGAGATTATATGTGACTAAAAGCTAATGAGAAAAGCACAAAACACAATTACAGACAGCAAATTTGTTCTAAATCTGGCAGAAAATAGTTTGTTCATGTAGGACAACATTGCTCATAGGAAGCTGATTGGGAACTTATGCACACCACTGCATCTATATATCAGCTGGAATTAAACCAATAACTGACCAAATATCCCAAACCTGTGTACCCAGAATGTTTCCCACAGTTTCCTCTGTCGACTTTCTGGCACCAAGCAAACATCCTCACACTCTCCTATCCTCAATCTGGCACCTACAATATCTTCCAGCAGCCTCACTCCCCATCCAAATACTTTGTTTGAGCAAAGCTCAAGGTGGTATTAACAAAAGATCAGCGCTGGAAGAGATGGAAGAAAAACAGAGACAGGTCGTGCAGGACTGTGCGCACGACGACGTCAGCGTTGGGACCGTGGATAAGCTGATGTTGTGTATTAGAGAGCCTGCAGCGGTGGAGGCGATGGCGGAGCTCTGTGAAGAGAGGGGGCAGCTGCTTGACTATGCCCAGAGAGGAGGCTCTTTGTGTGGACACTTTGGCAGAGAGGGGTGGGAGAGCGGCGCCAAGCTGGAGCTATTCAGCAGCAGCACTTTCCCATGTGGCAGCACAACACACACAAACCTGCAGAACAAAGGAATCACACACTCTGTCCACCTACTTTCACACCTCTCTATCTCACTCTCTTTTAGTCTATGTCTTTTCTCTCTTGACTATGAAAATACAGCATATATGAGGCTGATTGTTTCTGTTTTTTTCCCCCCGACTTTCACCAAATAACATCCTAATTTTCTTTCCTGCTGCAAGAAGATGATGAGCACCACGGTTTACTCTAAAGGAGGTCAATGAGGACAACTCAGAAAATGCTTCTGGTAACAGAAAGTGAAGAGAAAAATGGGAGAAAATGCAAATGAGTTGCTGATTATGTAATACAGACCCACTAAGTAGCAAACAGAAACCAAACAAGAAATGGTAAAACTGTCAAAGTGATTATGTTGCAAATTATATCTTTTAAATCTGGTTTTCTCCCTGATTTTGGTATTATTGATTTTTTTCATCATCTTTTAATATAGGAAAGACAAATATAATGTGTTTTTTTTTCATATTGGATTAGACAAAAAAGAAAAAAATAACATGGTATGGAACAAAAATACATGCTTTAAGATCAGCGTTTGTCTTATACATTTTTGTGTGTGTGCAGTTTATTCCTGCACTGATAGTAACAGTATAAAGTTGCTGAGTGGACATTGAAATGTGTGTATATGTGTTGTGTGAATGCATGTGTGTGTGTGTGTGTGTGTGTGTGTGTGTGTGTACTCTCACAGGGCAGTTGCGCAGGTCTCCCATGTTGCTGGCGTTGCGGAGCAGTTCTCCAAACATGTCCGGTGTGGGTTTCTCTCTGCACTCCAGCATCCTCACTGCCTGGTTACTGCAGCATTGGATACACACACACACACACACACACACACACACAAACACACACACACAATAAATACAGTAACTCAATAAATGTGTGCGCTCCCCAGGAAACAACAACACAGCTTTTGAGAGCAGAACAAATAAGGATTGTTGTGAAATCCAAATGTGATTTGTGGCCATCAGAAACGTTTTTCATTTCATTTTCAAACATCTTTCTTTCTTTTAACTTATTATGTTTGTCTGTTTCTCGGTCTGCGTTTCGGTACTGATGCTTCTGATCAAAAAAGACGCTGTAGGATTCAAAGATTTTCGACACGTTCAGCCAGAAGTACAACACGAAATGAAACAACTGTCTGCAAATGATGTGTGGCCCTCTGAGTCAGCCCCTCACTCTTTCTCTCCTCTGCGTTACTACAGAAAATATGAAGAAGGGAAAACAAAATAAGGAAAAGTAAGAACAAATAGAGGCTTTATACAGTCATGAAATGAGTCTGTCACTCTCAGCAAGTTTCTTAATCCTGTCTGACCGATCGTGATCTTTGACCTTCCAGAAGTGGTCGAGCTGAAAGATTTTCCTCCAGGGAGCGATTATTGTAAAAAAAAAAAAACTTGTTATTTTTACAGATTATTTTTACATAAGTTCATCCACAACTAGCATAATTTGATCTTTGATCTCTGATTTAATCTTCTTGTGGTATTAAGTAATTATATAAAACAATTTATTAGCAAAAGTGTTTGTGGCAATGTCCTTCAACGAGGTTTAAAGCAATGACGCTCTAATACTGAGCTGCATTTATTCCTTTTAAGCACAATTGTCCTCTGAAGGACAAACTGAAATATATGTTATTATCTGTGAATACAAAATTAACTTGTGTCTGCAGCTCAGTGCCATGTATGAGATTATGTGTGCGATGAATCAGCATTGTTTTTTTTTCTGGTGAAGTATTCCTTTAAGAATAACGATTTTAAAAAACCATCCAAAATCTCTCCTCCTTCTCCCCGCCTCCCCCTCTCCTCTCCTCTCCTCTCCTCTCCTCTCCTCTTCTCCTCTCCTCTCCTCTTCTCTTCTCCTCTCACCCCTCCCATTAGCCCGAAATGAACTGAACCTCTTCCCTCCACTCTCTCACTCAATTTCAACTAAACGATCGCCCTCTCCTCTTCAGATGCACTGGCGGATGCGAGACTAAGAAAGCAGAAAAAACAACAACGCACTTTTACCTCTGTTTACAGAATCCCAGCGTACGTCTGAATTCTGCTTGAACCAGACATTTGTTTTGTCTTTTTGTTGCCCTCTGATTATCTTACTCATGTTGACTTTTGCATATTTGGCTATCTCAACTGTAAACAACAGACTCCGCTAAGGGTAAAAATAGCTTGGCAGTGCTAACAGGCACAAACACAGAGCAGTGGCACCGCTGTGCCCCACAACTACCTTAACACACTGTGTTTATTTGTACTTTTGCCCCCCATTCATCCCTCTATTTCCTCTGCCGTGTTCCATTTCCAAGCAGGATATGGAGCGATATATCCCCTTATTTCCCTCTCGTTCATAGTCTCTCCGACCCACTGTTCCACTTATAGATTTATGTCGCCCCCTGGGTCTACTGAATCAAACAGCTGATTGATTACTTCCCCTGTTCCTTATTTCATTGACTCGGAGCGTGTGCGATTTTTATGTAACAGCTCTGAGGATGCACACACGCTCACACACTTCTCCTTACGTGCGTATATGCACGCTAACATCTACCTGTACGCAGGAGCCATATCATGCACAAGCTCACCTTCTCTTGCATATGCATGAACATACGTGTGCGTGTGCATAAGGTGTGCGTGTATATGTGCATGTACGTGTGTGATTGTGCTCACAGTTCAGTGTTCAGCAGGTGCGGGGAAGAAGAGAACATGCTGTACCTTCCTTTACTGCCACCCAGCCTCAGCTTGCTGCCAGATTTACTGCAGTGTGTGGTGTGTGTGTGTGTGTGTGTGTGTGTGTAGGTGTGTGTCTGGTCTTACCAGAGGGATGTAGTGGAGATGTAATGAACCATCTGAATGAAGGGCAGGGGGTCTGATGTGGCTCCACAGCTGTTACACACACACTGCAAACACAAATACATCCGCAGGTTCATTTCAGCACATCGTGTTCTTAAAAATTACTTGTGTGGTTGTTTTTTTTTTTAAATTACAGCCCCGAAACTGAACTATGGAGTAGCTTTTTGAAGTCACAGAGGGGCTTAACATCATGTGTCTAAGTGTCTTTGTGTGTGTGTGTGTGTGTGTGTGTGTGTGTCTCACCTGTTCAAACAGAGTCATGGCAAACTTCTGGTGTGGTATACAGTGTTTGGCTGTGCAGATGTCTTCTCTACTCTCCGCGCTGATGTGGAAGTGGATACGCATCAGAAGATTCTCCTGAGAAACACAAATAGCAAAATGGACCTAAATTAATGTGTGTATGTGTGCTTGTTTATACTGTATACATATGTACAGTGTGTGTGTGTGTGTGAGTGTGTGTGTGTGTGTGTGTGTGTGTGTGCAAATGATCGTTCCTCTCTGTTGGTGCTCTTGTTAATCTGACCGTGGGAGCAGCATCTATATTTCATAAGAAGCCGACTGATTCCCTGACTGAACACATTTACTACCAATCGATCAGACAGCGCCTCTCAGGCACACACATAAAACACACACACACACACACACACACATACAGTGGAGGTCTTTAAGGCAGAAAGAAACAGGCAGAGAAAGTGGAGGAGAGAAAGCAACAGGAAGGGTTGAAGAGAGGAAGATATAAATAATAAAAACCTGTGACTAATGACAATGTCCCACTTTAATCTTCACCTTCAGTATATGATAAGGTTAATTACAAAATTAGACACTATCTGAAAAATGCAAAGCTCTCTCACTGTTTAAGATCTTTGCATATGAGGAAGTAGTTTGGGAATACGTAATATAAAGCCATGAGGTAGCAGTGTTGTTTTTATATATGGAGTTACAGCCTGTCCAGCAGGGTGTTACTGATGTGTAACATTGCACTGTGGCAAGCTGTGACTGTCATTCTCACTAAATTTAAAGGGAGTGCATCCAGATTATGTTGATCCAGTATTCAGTCAGAACTGCTTGTCGGGTAGTCGAAAAGCTTTGGAAAAACCCCATCGCCCTCACATCTTTCTGACGTCAGATTTGGGGGGGTTGTGTGCAGCCATTTCTGTAACTTTCCGAAAGCAAATATCCAACATTCACACCCACTTCACAATTGATGGCCAGCTGTGCGGAGGTGAGAAAGTACTCAGGGTTTGAACTTCTCTCTGTAGTTCTCTTTTTTTTTTTTCATTCTTGACATGAGTCTCTCTGTCACTTTTTATGTGAAAAACCGAGTGCAACATTATGAAAGTCTTTTTTATTAACAATTATAAACACTTTTGATTTCTGAAAAGGTCAAACAACATGTCGTATAAACTAGTTCTGAGCATAAACCGACCCAGAGGCCTCTTTTATACCTGATATTAACATGCAATCTGTATCTAGATATGGGAAAACACATGTTAATGCAAAGTGTAAATGCAAACAAAACGCATTCGGATCAGAATGGATCAGTCGGACCACATTTGGAGGTGGTCAGGCTCATATTGTGATTGGATCTCAGCCAAGTGTAAATGCAATCCGTACAACGTGACCACATTCATAAGAAAAAAATCCACCCGGCAAGTTGTAAGGTCACTTAACTCAACTTCTTCCTGCCAGCTAAAGCAAGCCTGGCAAAAGCTACCAGTAGTAACAGTGGCTAAAACGCCCATCCACGGCATTGCTTCCAATGACCTCGGACATATCAAGATCCGATCACAATGCGGGTACAATTGAGATAACAAAAACACATTTTAATACCAGGTGTAAATGCAAAGAGCCATGCATACAGATCCAGATACAGATCACATGTTAGGCCCCATTTACACCTGGTATTACCATGTGATCCGTGTCTTGATAATGTCAACCAATCAATGGGTCGTTGCATGTACACCCGGTATTAAAATGCGTTCTCGTTTTCTCAGCTGCGTCCACGTTGTCATCCGATCTCAATATGCAAAGTAGCTGCCAGGAACCAGGTCAAGGAAACTGCTGCTACAAACGGACATCATTCACTTTTTTCTACGAGAGAAGACTTCTAGTTACCGCTGGCAGGAAGAGGCGGAGCAAGGTGACCTTTCAACTTACTGGGACAATTTTTTTCTTATGAATGTGGTCACACTGTGCAGATTGCATTTACACCTGGCTAAGATCTGGTACAATGCAAGCCTTGCATTAAGATGTGTTTTTCTTCATTAATGCCAGGTGTAAATGGGACCTTAGTGTCACTTCCTATAAAACTCAGATACTTATATTCTTAAGAATGTCAAAAAATCGTTAGAATTTCATCATTATGTGACAAAAATGACAAAAAATCAACGACAGTATTCTTCTGATTCTTGTAAACATAACTTTTAAGGAGTTGTTCTCAAAGCATTCAGGGTTTTGAGAACTCCTAGTAGTTCAGAAATTATTTCTTTTAGCCCTTTAGTAGCGATTATATGTGATTATCATGATTCATGATTTTTTTTGTGAAGAATCAAAATCATAAAATGCTGACATCACTGAGCCCTGTATCATATAGCAATGGAAAAAAGATACAATCTCTTTCCTCACTTAATTATCTGCATCCATGGTTTTATCCAGTAAAAACCACAGAGATAATCAAATGTATTAGCTTTATCTCAGCACATGAAAGTACAATGTGATTAACTCCTTACTGCCATCTGAAGAACACATTCTGTGAGACATCTGCTTCTGATTTTGAAAAAAAGTGCCGCAAACTGTCAAAGTGCAGCATCATAAAGTGCAGTCATGCATTGTGATTACCCAAATTAAAAAATAAGCAACCGACACCTGTCCGCTGCAAAATAACCACATGAACATCAAGCTAGTCAGTTTTAATTTAATATTCTTCACAGCTTAAATAAAATGTAACTTAATAACTTCATATAAATCATCTTAAACAACAAACTAGCTGCAGTGTCTTTTGTACTGGTTATTGGAATTGTGCGGCTGAAGGCCTGTGCTCTCCATCAGCTTAGAGATACAGTGATTGGATAATGATAATGCAGTGTATATACTAATAGCACCAATTTCTTACACACACACACACACACACACACACACACACACACACAAAGTCTAAACAAAAGTTGAACGCTAAGCTTGACAAATTTCTTGCGAGGCTGCTGTGCTGGATGTCTGGATTTCTGACTGCAGTAAAGATCTGAGAATTCCTCAAACACTCACAAAGCAATCTGACTTTGCTCTACAGCTCATACTCATTTGTGTGTGTGTGTGTGTGTGTGTGTGTGTCTGTGTGTGTGTGTGTCTGTGTGTGTGTGTGTGTGGCCATGTTGTGTTGCACACTCACGAAGCACTCGGCAGCATCGTCCATGATGCCCAGCTGAAAGCGTTGTTCGTCTTGGAAAGTCTTGGCCAGAGCGCTCCGCAGTGCATCTGATGGCAGCACACGCTCACTGCTGAACTGGAACTGAGCAAAGATACTCTGCAAACACACACACACACACACACACACACACACACACACACACACAGAAATTCATTAATTCTTTATTTCGCTGCTACAAATATACACACTATGCCACAAATGCTTTTCCTTAAAGACCTCTGCATTGTTAGAGTGCATGGATATATATATATTTATGTGTTTACTGTATTTCTTACAGACTGAAAAAAAACTCTCACGACACAAAATGGGCACCTTGTTCTGTCAACTGACCCATAAAATAGAACCAGTGGAACTAGTTTTCAACTTGTCAGGACCAAAGTGCTGCACAACAAACCCAGACTGGACTAAAACAAACGCGGCGGCTTGAGCCGCAGCACAGCTGGCCTCAATATCAGACCATATCAATAATAAATGGCGTTTGTAGTGCACTTTTCTCTGACAAAAACAGCTCTTAAAGTGCTTTGTAGCAGTAAAATAGAAACCAAATCAAACTCTTTCAGCGGGCTCAGACAGAAAGCTAGGCCACTGAAGTGTGTTTTGAGGGCAGCCTTCAGAGCCTGAGGAGGAGGATCAGTCAGTTTGAAGAGCTGTTTACACTGTTTACATTCATGCAGGTTCCAGGAAACTGACAGACCAGTAATCACAGCTGTGACCCCGTATACAACCACTGAGTGTTTTCTGTTTTGCTCCAATACTGCTGCTTCATTTCAATGTGTAGGAGGAAGAATTATGACTTTGGACGTATTTGCTTGAGTTTCTGTTTTCGATAGTTAGTATATCTCAAAAAATACTTGACACAATTCTATGAAATTTGGTGGAAAGTTTATCCAAGGAAAGAGTGTAGTAGATACTGTAGATCCATCATTTGCTTACTTTTATAAACCACTCTACGTATAACCACTCGTCACAAGTGTCAGGAGTCTATGAGTGGAGAGTTTTCACCTCTAAATGTCTCAGATTCTGTCATTAGAATATCTGTTCATGTTCAAAACATGAAGAGGTGAAAACTCACCACAAAAAGCAAAGATTAGAGATAATCTTTCAAATTTGTTTAGAGCTACACCCATTTATGCTTAGAACAATTTTCTGACATTTTGGAACAACAAAATCTACAAATTTGATCTAATCTTTAACAAAAAAGACCTGAAAAATTATAAAATATCAGTTTGATATTTTCTGTAGTTGTTTCTATAAGTGTGTGGCCTAACTGAAACGCCTGAACTCATAAATGTGCACTTACAGCCAAATTTGGATGATGATTGTACTCAATTAAATCCTCCAAAATCTGATGATATGACAACATGATTCATTTAAATGGCCATAAATAACTTAAAACTTTGTACAAATCATCGTATAAGGCCCTAGTATTCCTGCAAAAGATTTAAAGTTTTCTCCAAAAGTCATGGACACCATCAGCCAGTCAGTATGATTGTTTATCACTGTGTGTATTCTGATGCAGATCTGCATCCAAACACAGAATGAACATTTCTACACGTATCGAGTATTGTGCAGCCTCAGTTAGTTATTATAGTAGTAGCAGTTGTACCCCACCTTGCACTCTTGGAAAAGGCTATTAGTAGTTGAAAATTGAGAGATCAAGGTCAATCTGTACCTTAAATGCAGTGATCTAAGTCTAAACATGACGCTCGGTTTAAGCAGAGGCAGTGCGAGTAACTTTTGAGAGAACTGCAGACGTCTAAAGAGAGATAAAAGCATTGCTGACTTTCTTCACATTGCCAACGGATAAAAATGACCTAATTTTTTGTTGGTAAGAATACTCAGCCGGAAAAAGCAAAAAAAAAACCGAGCAAACTATTTTTTGACCGACGGTAAAAACAGAAATAAACACAAGTCAGTCTGACATGTCAGAGCGGTGGTTGGTGCTCTGGACTGAGCGCGCTGCTGGTTTTTCTGTCCCAGCGGTAATTCAATCACTGATTAGAGGGCTGGACTGAAAACCAGCAGGTGCTCCGTGTCCTGAGGACTGAGAGAGAGAGGACTGTATGAAGTGACAGAAAGATATTCTAACAGTCACATAAGCAGCACACGTGTGTTTGTATCCACAGCAGCTGACGGCACGAGCGACGACGAGCGGAGGCAGTGAAGCTGTTTGTTTAGACATTTGAGAGTTTGGCTCGTGTTTTAAGGGTGATTTGAGAAATGTATGTGGATGTTTTGCTACTTTTTTTGTCCCCGTTGAAGCCGCTATTCTTTATGAAGGATTAAACTACCAACTATTAACAGCCCTTTCAAAAAGTTAGTGTTTGATATTTCTGGAGCGTCGCTTTAAAATATGCATTGAAATATGAATACAGTATATGCAAAATCTTCACTTCAGTGTATTCCATTTTTACTTTTACTACCCGCCTCTGGATACTAAAGCATGATTATCATTCGTACGGTCATATGTAAGCATCTCAAAATAGATGGTGAATGTTAGGAAAAGATAATGGACCACGGCTGTCCAAACACTGACTTGAGGCATAGCACGTTTAACCACAACTACTGTCTTTCCCAAAGTGTTTTCATAGATAAAACTTTATAACGCACACAGAAGGCAAACCTTGATCTCTGGTGTCACTGTGCAGTGCTTTGTACAGCCATCCCAACCCTGACAATCCAGACATTTCCTGAATTAGAAATAAAACATTGCCAGTTGGAGACTTCACATCTTCTACAGATTACCAAACCTAAACATTAGCCAAAGCTTTTCTTTTCTTAGCCAGAACTCCACAGAGGTTGATTTACTTTCTAAACACTCGACACGAAGTTCACACTAAGTTGTTCAAACCTCAGTAATATGAGATCTGATATACAGGTCACAGAGTCCAACACAAGTCAAGCCTAAATCTGTGTGAGATTCAGACATGTAAACAATTCCTGGTGTTGCCTGGACTTGGTCACACAGTTTATTCCCTCTTATTATTCTGTATCTTTATGTGCTTGGTTGTTTCTAAATTTCACGTCATATTTGACATTTTGGAAGCGGTTTACAGCGATGGCTGTGATCATGTAGAGTGAAAATGTTATAAAACAATATGCCTTCAGTCTGTGTGTGTGTGTGTGTGTGTGTGTGTGTGTGCAGGCTGAGGGTTGGCAATGGGGAAGGTAATGCAGTCGTGCTGACAGTGAGCAGAGTGTGTGTGTGTGTGTGTGTGTGGTGTGTGTGTGTGAGAGAGAGAGAGAGAGAGAAGAGGAAAAAAGGGGAATGTGTGAGCAATAGGGTGCGTGCATGAGTGTGTGTGTGTCTACGTCTGTGTGTGTGTGTGTGTTATGGTGGCTGTGCTGACTGCAGCAATGCGCCAAGGAGAATGGAGGGGGAATATACCCTACAGAGAGAGGGAGGGAGGGATGAGGCAGAGTAAGAGAAGGAGGTGTGTGTGTGTGTGTGTGTGTGTGTGTGTACCAGCACGAGCATGCATTGGTCTAAGTGTGAAGACAGGCGCAATCTACACCAACTCCCACATTCATTCATCTTTCTCCTTCCCTCTCCTCCATTTCCACCTCTTTCCTTTTTATTCTTCTTCCTCTCCTCCTATTCCCTCCACACTATGCGCGCGCATGTGTGTGTGTGTGTGTTCAGGTATCCGCGTCTGAGTATGTGTGTGAGTGTTTTGCTGTTGAGAGAGATAAAGTGTTGCAGTGATTTCTAGACGGATAGCCACAGGCAGCCTCTGAACTTCTGTTTACTACGAAGGCAGGCGTCTTTATCTGCTGCGGATAAACAAAAAATTCACACAAAATCTTCAACGTTCCCCTCATAAACAAAAGCCCCCCCATAATCATAATTTATCTCTTTGGTTCTTTAATATGGATATTTGATAATTTAACATGCCGTTAAAGTTCATTTGGTGTGTCTCGCCCTGTTATTTCAAGACTTTTATCTCCTTCGCCGTGGGGAATACAGCTACAAACAGACTGTAGCAACAACGTTACATCTGTTCCTCTTTTTTTTTTTGACAAAAGAGCGGCAGTGACAGGACGGTTAATGAAAACTGACGGGAAAATGTGAACACTTAACACGGCGACAATACCTTTGATTCGTAAACCCACAGCTGACTCACACACAACACGCCCACAAGCCTGCGTGAGTGTGTGTGTGTAGCATTCCAGCATGGTAAGAAAGATTTGTGTGCATCTCAAAGCGCATGTGTGTTGCAGCCTAACGTGTGCGGCATGCAAGTAAGATTTGTGTGCATGTCTAGGTGTGTGTGTGTGTGTGTGTGTGTGTGTGTGTGTAGCATCCCAGCGTGGGCTCTGCTAGCTCAGCGCTTTCAGTCAGCCAATTAATTACAGAGAAGCGCTGGAGACAGAACAGCGTGTAGAACACACACATCGACACTGCTACACACAAACACGCACACACACACACACACACACACACACACTACTACACCACAGCGCATTACACACAACACTTCCCTTCACTCAGACACATATTTGTCATCATTGATGCAACAAATGGCTGGAACAGAGCTGCATAAGGCTCGTTCATTATGAGGGTTTCATGATGTTACAGATCTTCATCTTCTGTTTGGCTACTTTCTATCAGCAGCTGCGGGAACACAGCAGCCATTCAATCTGTAATCATGTTACAAAAGCTTTTACGTGTGCAGCTCTAAACGCTCATTGTGTTGTGAGGCAGCTCTATACTAGGGGGGAAAAAAATCCTCTGCTGTAAAAGTACATGATGCGTTTTACACAATGGTAGAATAATAAGCAGCAACACCACAATGGAAAAATACACCATTACAAGTAAAAGTCCTGCATTCGAAAGTCTACATGCGAACATGTAAAAAAATATATAGTTTTCAGAATAAAAGTACTTATTGTGAGGAAGAGTGGAGTTTAATCTTGCTGCCAAGTGAAAACATTATAGGGAATTTTGGATAAATAGAAGAAAGATGGACAAAAGAAAGGAAGCAAGAAAGGATGGATGGAGGAAAATGAGGAGGAAAAATGGAAGAGATGTTGAAGAATTAAGGAAGAGACAAAGTAAAGAAACAAAAAGGAAAAGCGGGAAAAGCCAGGTGGTCAGTTAAAAATTCGCTGGACACGTTTACACACAACACAACTATACACAGCTAGTATTATATGCCAGATAAACTTGTTCTTTTGTAATCAAGTAATGAGAAGTATTGGCGAGTGGTTGCATAAACCTTTGCCAGAATCTCCCCAGCTGTGTTTATTAAGAGACAGGTCTCACCCACCACCCAGTACATCCAAACAGGAATTTGGACTAATATTGGAGGGTTTTATTGGCTCTTGGAGGCTTATTCTCTGCTTTTATTAGTGTCAGACAAAGCCTGATTTTGCTGAATGGTTCAAATTAATTGTGCTTCTCATGTTTTCTAAACGCAACGAATAAAAACTGTTTAGAAGTTTAGTCTATTTTTTAATTTATATCAAGAAGTAAACATAACATGAAGTGAATATTTCTGCCCCATTTCAGTTGTGATTATATTGTGTATTGTATTTAATTTGCACTTTTTATGTTTATTGGTTTTAGAAGAGGCAGGAGCACCACTATGTGTATTAGTTAGGATTTTTTCTGCGCATTATGGTCTTTAAATATTGGAAAAGGTAATTAAAAAAATGTGAATCACATAGAAAAAAAGTAAGGAAAGTATAGGGAAGAAACTTCATACAAAACCTGTACATATAACTCAAGCCATTAGATAAACGTAGTGGAGAAAAAAGATATCTTCTTCTGAAATGTAATGACGTAAAAGCAGGAAGTGCCGAAAGGTCAAACTCAAGTAAACTTCCTGTACCTCAGAATTACTTTTCCTGATGCCACCACAGTTAGTGTGTTACACAAAAAGAGTAAACAGGAATAAACAGAAGACAAATGATAGACAGCATTGCAATCAATAACCACACCACCAGAATCTAAACCTTCTTCAGCAGCGAATCCAAGAAAACCCATATCACGGTGCTGTTAGACAGACAAGTGATCTGTGGGAAGTGTAAGACAGAAAAACACCAGAGTAATAACCGCTGCTGCAGGTTTGCAGTTAAGTCCTCCTCAAACCGTCAGTACACAAAGCGTAAGTGTTTTTACCTTTAATGCGCAGAAGATACACGAGTCCTCCATGCACTTGTGTGTGGTCAGCTGTCGAAAGCTTCTGCGGAAGATGTCAAGATGCCACAGTACCTGAGAGACAAAACACACATTTACACACACAGAAAAAACTAAATAAAGCAAGTGGATCAACCTCTGTTACTTTAGTTAGCTATACAAATGATGTTTTGTCCCAGGTCCCACTGAAACAGATTCTTAATCCCTTCAACTGTAAGATCTGTCTTAAAGCTTTTCTTTTTTTTGTTCTTTTGTCGACCTGTGTTTCACAGAGGATAGTGACACTCCAGGCTCTTCACCAAAATATGATTTTAACAGGGTTTTCAGTGTATTCATTGTTTCTGGTTAGTTATCAGTGGGTAGCGCGGCACCCTTGGGTGCCTTAACAATGGGCCATGGTGCCACAAGACATGTTCATTTGTCTTCTTTTGTTATTTTAACTTGTTAATAATGTTTCACCAATATTTACTTGCATTAGCTTCATTTCTATATCACAGTTTATAAAACAGAAATAAGCAATTAACATTGGAATCAACATATTAAAGCCTGTTAGATATGTGGTTATGCCACGACTGAGATTGGTGACATGACAGCTCATGGTTGCCGGTTGCTATAGTTACACATTTTCCAGGTGCATAGCAGTCACAAATAGCAACTGACAGAGTGATGGGAAGATTTGAAAGGTAAAGTCATCATGA
Organism: Thunnus thynnus; assembly: GCF_963924715.1. Classification (NCBI taxonomy): domain Eukaryota; kingdom Metazoa; phylum Chordata; class Actinopteri; order Scombriformes; family Scombridae; genus Thunnus; species Thunnus thynnus. The sequence goes on along the minus strand of NC_089536.1, from coordinate 9,560,561 downwards.
TGGGGTGCAACAGTTTAACCGCTGATCTAGACATACAATCTGGACAATTTATGGCAAATATCAGATATTTATGTCAACAAACAACTAAACTTTTCTGCTCCTCTTTTAACATTTCTCACGAGAGCAAATAAGCTGCATTTCATCTCAGCGCGAGCCGAAACACAAACCAGTTTGTTTCTGCTCAAAATAACTTTCCATTTAGTTTCACGTTGGGTTGAAAGTGACAAAGACGCTCTAATACTTTCACTTCAGGGGGTTAAAAGCCTCACTGGCTCAAACAAACAGTTTATGGCTGTAGTGAGGGATTCATCTGCTAACTTTAAACTGTGCACCGCAGTTCAGGTATTGCCATGGCAACCTCGTCCACATTGATCTGTTGCTGATGTGTAGAGCCTTCTTAGCTGCTCTGGATTGATTTCATTTGCATGTAAGAGAAACACTGCTACAAAAACATCCTGAAGTTTGTGACAAAACTAATTATGAAGCTAAAATTCTGACTCTCGGTCATATTTTCTGTAGCTTTAAGAGAAGCGAAAAAAAGCAATGTTTGTTATATGAACACTGAATCAAAGGACTTCCTGTAATGTGAGATGGTTTCTGAGAATCAACACCACAGTCTGCAGCTCTGTGTGGCTTTCAGCCATTTTCAGCTAATTGTTTTTCCCAACAGCGCCCACTCAGTGTGATTTCTACTTTGTATATTTTCAGCCACAAAAGAGAGCGAGAGATTCTGCGGGAAGGACGCACAGACAGAAAACGAGCAGCACGCATACGACGAGGAAGAACACATAAAAAACTAAGTGGGCTGCATGAGGTAGACCTCTCTGTGTCCTCTCTCTCTCTCTCTCTCTCTCTCTCTCTCTCTCTGTCTCTTAGTGCATAATTAGGGGAAAGAGCTCTCAGTACATTCATTCACCATGCTGAAAGATAATATTGACACAACACTGTCCCTTAGGCTTCGACTGAGAACCGCAGCACACATGCAAAGGACCGCACACTGTTACAGTAGGCACGTACAGTACAAGAGACACACACTTACACACAAAACCAATATGTATGGAAACCTTAGCAATACAGCAGGTCTGCACTCTGTATGTGTGTATGTGTGTGTGTGTGTGTGTGTGTGTTAAGGAGAGTGATAGGTGGAGGAAAGAGGGGGCGGAGGATGACAGACTGCATGCTGACGCCAGTGTACGCGTTCTATCTTTCTCCCCTCTCTGTTTCCCCTCCTCACTCTGTAGTTTATTTGGTCGTGATGAATCGGCGCCCTGCACAGCACTGCAGCAGCCACAAGGAGGGCACACTCTCTCCATGCCCATCCATTCATCCATCTATCCATCTATCCATCTATCTATCCATTTATCTATCCATCTATCCATCTATCTATCCATTTATCTATCCATCTACCCATCTATCTATCTATCTATCTATCTATCTATCTATCTATCTATCTATCTGACCTCATCAGCTCATGTTTTTAGGAAGTCATCATCTTTCCAGCTGCTGGTCGTCATTGTGATTTGAGTGACAGGCGACTCTGAGACGATGTGGTGAAGTCAGCTGTTTACAGGCTCATATAAGTTGGGTGCAATATTAAATTACAAGAAATACCAGAACTCGGAGCACACACAGATTCAGTTGTGTGCTTATTTGTAAGACTGGTTTGTAGTTGTAAATAGCTTGACAAATGTTTTTTTTTTTGTTTCTTTAAGTTTAAATCATTTTGGCACCATGATGCATACATCATTAAGGATTTATGGGTTGTGACTGGTGGCTTTTTATCATAATGGTCTGGAGCTATAAATGTCAATTAATTGCAAATAAATAGATTTTGGTGCATATGATCTACAGGTCTAACTTAGTTCTTATTTATGGCTTACTATCTGTAAAACATTAACAAATTATTAAAGATTAACTGGTTAGTTATTATAAAACTATACCTATTATTTGTAATACAGTAGGTACTATTGGAAAGGATATCTGTGCACACAAGTACAATACATATTAATAAGTATGTAAGTCAGTAAGTAAATACATATTAATATGAAAAAGACAACATCTTTCCAGTCAAGAATGAAGAGAATTAGAGACACGGCTTCAGTTATTAATGACATTTGATGGGAAACACTTTTGTTGTCACAGTGAAGTGTTGCAGTTTCTGGCAGATCACTGAAGTCGTGCACATCAGCAGAGCAGCACAACGAAGACGTTACGGGCTCTTTATAATCTGACAAACTCTTACTCTCACACATATAAACTGCACGTTATGCTTTGCTACTACCTGCCTCACACTGCAGCTGAATAGGCACGTGCACAGATAAACCTCAAAGGGGGCTTCAGCACCTGCCCGTTTGGCCTCCTAGAGAGAAAGTGCCTTTTTTCTGGGGTGTTTTTTCTAAATAAATAAATAAATTCCTGTTATTCCTGCTACATCCAGCTTGACACAACAATATACTCAGTACCTCGTCTTGTTTCTGAGTGTAGCTGACAGAGAATTTATATTAATAATGTTAGGGTTAATGGTTTACTGCAGAACTCAGTAGCGTGGAACTAACGTTCGGAGGGGGATTATTATTGTCATTGCACATCCCATGCAAAGCGGGTACGGATACTGTCACGTAACACGTTTCTCCAAATTGTTTAGTTATAAAGTTGTGGAAAATGTTTGCATCTTTATCCTCCGCAAGCTACAAGATAACGACAATATGATACGCTTCAGAAATACGACGAAATTAAGGATGTTTTCCTCCTTCTGTAACAAGCAGCCAGTGAGGTGCGTTCAATGTTAGTTAAGTTAATCTGAGTTTCTAGCGTCAAATTGACCAGCATTAACTAAAGTCAGCAGTTGCCATTGTGTTTTTGTTGTTAATGTCAGACATTAAAGTAACGCCTAACGTACAGTAAACATACATATTTCCTTTCTTTGTATTTTATGTGTTATTTTTGCTCAACAAGTGAATGTGTGTATAAGGACAGTGAATGCAGCTACATTACATGAATGTTGAATGTTAACTTTTTACTAATTGTTATTATATATTAAGGCAAATAGGTAAGTTCAAGCACTTTTTTCAGTATTTTTGAAGGGAGGGAGGGATGAAGGACAGTTAACTGTTAAAATCTTTTATAGTCCAGTGTCTAATACGCCTTATCTAAAGCTTATGTGCTGCTTTTTAGAATTGTGGCTTAAATGCATGATGTCTTCCAAGCCTCAGTATTATGATAATGATATATGAATTATATTAAACTAATTCGTTGGCTCATAGTAATAGTATCTTAGCCATACGATATCAGCATCTTCTTATTGCCTGTTATTACTGAAGCAATTATGCCTTCTATGGAGAGTTGGTAAGAGATGAATATGGAGGTGAGAGAGGCAGCCAGAGGAAGTGCATCTTTGTCAGCAGTATTAAGCTGAGCTTTTGCTAGTGAGGATGTCAGTCAGAGGGCTACAGTAGGTAAGAGTTGGGCTGGTTAACATGTGAGGAGAAGCTACTGAAAATACACTTCATTTCTTTGCATTTATCATTAATTAACTGTCATATAGCAGCGTTTGAACCAACCCTCAGTCATGGGTTTGTTTTAATGACATACATTTTAATATCCCTATTACAGTGCTGCAAAAGTAATCATTCCAGGAATATATTTATTTAATTATTTGCAAAAATCGCCTTTTATGAATTTGGGCCCCTGCCCCTCTAACATCCTCTGCACGTCCCTGTGGCCGTGTTAGTTCATTTCTGCCGTCCGTGACCCCAGTTCCTCCTGTTCTAGTCTCTTATTACCAGACCTGATGATGGCGTCTCTTGTGCATTTTGTTTATCGTGTGCTACTGTTGTAATTTTTGTCCAGCTTTTACCTTATTATTTGTCTGCCAGCCATTACTTCAGTTGTCATTCCTCATACTCCTCCCCCGCCTTGCACTTGTCCTCAGAGTTTCCCGCCTCCCATCATCACCTGACCTTCACGCCCACCTTCACGCTCATCCATCCCATATATGTTAGCTATAGGATGTAGCCTCTGTTCTTGTTTTCCTGCCTGCTCCTTCTTTGGATTTGTTTTCCTCCTTCCGTTGCTGACCCCTACCTATGAATCAAGACCAAGTAAACATCATCTAAATCCTACCTGCTCTGAGTCCAAACAGCACCTAACAGAAACGTTACAACTGCAGGGTTTGCCCTGGCGGTTTTATTGTTCTTCTTACTAAATCCTGCACTGTTGCTTGGATTAATTAGGAAGATCTATTCTGCCAAATGAAAGTGTAAAACAATTTATGCAGTACATGGTCCTGTATCCTCTAATGTAAGTGTTGCTAACAGAAATTTTAATGCACACCATCAGCAAAAGTACTTAAAGGTATTTGGCTAGAAAAACTGTTCATTCGACCGCAGTGGCGCCTAACGTCATGTTATATTTACTTCTTGAAATGAGAGAAAGTCGATATGATCTTAAAGGAAGTTGTATGTTCAGGAACACCAGAACAAATTTGAAAAAAAAACAACAGATGTAGGAATTTATGGAGCAAACTTGAGGATGAATAAAAAAATGTGTAAAACAATCATTGTGTTTAAGAAAATGTTAGAAGAAAGTACAAGAATATGGTGTTTATAGACATTACATTGTTAAGTAAAACAGTCTGTTTAAAGATGTTTCCACTTATTAATTGATGTATTTTATTTTAATGCTGCTCTACTTTAATTGTATGAGTATGAAGTAGAGAATAGAATGAAGTACTTGGTGTCTTGGTGAATGAACGATGGTAGGCATAATAAACTTTGGCTTCAGTCAACACCTTTGTGGTCTTATTTAAGAGGATTTGTTGTTTTTCCGGTTTGACAACATTTACATTTTTCTTTATGTGCTGCAGACTGAAATAAAGATTGATGATGATGATTTCAGCTTACTATACTGTGCAGTAAGTGACTTTATAACAAACTGTAGCCCTCTGCAAGCAATCCAACACAGTTTCAGGATGCATCATTAGTAATGTCCTTTAACTTCATCAGTATTTGAAAACCTTTTTAGAGGTTAAAACACTTGAACGCACACTGTTGTTAAACTTACAGTTACATTTAGCTTTTGATAACAGCACACTGCAGAAAACATGGGACGTCTACAATAAATCTTACGTATTACTGCTTATTTCCATATTCTTAAGTTTCTCTTCTGTACCGCTGCATCACACACACACACACACACACACACACACACACACGACACGCCACGGCACGGCCTGACAAGTGAACTCATGTGTTTCTGCTTCATCAAAGCCAGTATAAACTCCTTTTAGATATTTATTTTTCACTTTTATTTACGCAGTGAAAAGTTGCTGAGCATGTACACTTTACACCTTCCTTCGCTCTCATTAAATTACACACACCGCTTCTGATGTTGCTGCTGCTGCTGACACCGAGCAGCGGGAGGTTAACTGCCTTGCTCAAGGGGTCCTTGGGGGCGAGGAAGCAGGAGAGAGTCTTTCACATACTGCATTATACAGTAAACATTACAGTAAACAAGCAGAGCCTGGATCCGCAGTGCTGCAACGATTATTACGACTATTCTAATAATTGATTAATCATCGGGAATCTTTTGTGGAAAATTGCAAAACATTCACTAGTTTCAGCATCTTAAATGTTGGATTCGATTAAATATCTTTAGGTTTTGGACTCGGACAAAACAAGCAATTTGAAGATGTCATCTTGTGCTCTGAGAAAATGTTCAGCATTTAACATTTTTACATTGTAAAAACAAATTAATCAATAATTAAAAATTAGTTGCAGTCATACTGCTAATACAGCAAGTCCGTCCTAAACCAGAACCCCTTATTCTTTACTTCAAACTTGCCACCAGCTACACGCCAACACACACACACACACACACACACTCGGAAGCGTTATTCTATTGAAATTATATAAGCAAACATGTGTACAAACGAACACACACACACAAACAGAAATACACAGAAAAATAGCCGACAAGCATCTAAATAGTTTAACATTCCCTCAGTTTATCCTCACTCATCTGTATCCTGATAAACATCCTCTCTTCTGTGTGTGTGTGTGTGTGTGTGTGTTTATGCATGTGTGTGTACATGTGTGTGTGTGTGCCCTTGAAGTGGCCCACTTCTCTCCCCCCTCCCCGCTGAAGCTGCTTTACATGCCTTTGTTGAGGCATTTTCTTCATTTCAAAAATAAACTTTATGTCCTTCACTGTGTCTTTTCATCTCTCCCTCCTCTCTCTCTCTTACCTTATTTGACTCTTTAATTCCATTGTGTCTCGCAGCAGCATCCCCTTTATTCTTCGCTTAACTTTTTCCATACTGTACACTCCTCATCACTCTTTCTTCCCCTCTGCTCTCTTCAACTCTCCCTAGGCTTCTGCCCCATCACCCCCTCCTCCTCAGCTTCCTCCAGCCTCCCTCTCCTCTCCTCTTCCCTCTCTCTCTCTCCTTCTCTCTCTCTCTCTCTCTTTCAAGCCAGTAGTCAAGAGGCATTTATGTGTGTGTGTGTGCGTGTGTGTGTGTGTGTAGGTATGTTTGTGCCAGCTGGAAGTCTTGGGAGGAGGGAAGATTGTAATTGTGTGTGTGTAAAGAGAGAGAGAGAGATGCAGCAGTAGCAGCGCAGTGTAAGCATCTCCACACACAGACTGGACGTCCATACTGAGGCCAGACTGGCAGCAGTGCCAAAACCCACCGAAACACGCAAACACCCGTTAATATGGCGCTAATCTCATCCCTGTCGCGCTTAAATATCACTTTACTGCAGTGTGAGAGGGGGTACGTGAGCAGTGGGTGCAGGCAAGTGTGTGTCAGCATTGTGCATGACGTGGAAACCACTATAATATAGATATAGCATATCCTGAGCTGCTTAAAAGTATGTGCTAATGGTAAGCGGCGAGTAATACTCTAATGCACAAAACGCAAATCACAAAATGCTACACTGGAAAGACAAAATCATCCAACTTTTTAAATATCCTCAGTATGCAAGCATGAACAGAAATAGAGACACAACTTCTGTCACTGCAATAATTCTGGCAGAGCACTCCAATCATGCATTTTTATTTGTAAATAACTGTTTTTGTCTATTTTTAACAATGCAGTCAAAAGGTATTAGGACAGTGACATATTTCTTCGCTGTGTTGGCTCCGTCGGATTTAAAAATGAAACAATGACTATGAGATTAAAATGCAGATTTTCAGCTTTAATGTGAGGGTGTTTACATCCACAACAGATCAACACTGTAGAAATTGTATTTAGGGGATCAAAAGTAATTGGACAAGTTACAGTAGCATAAAACTGAAGTCTCTGATACAAATACATGAGCAGACACTTTCTGTGATGCTCTGCAGGCCTGCACTGCAGCTATCTTTGCTTCTGTATTGTTTTGAGGGGTTTTTTTTTGCTTTCAGTCTGGTTTCAGTGAGTGTAAAAGAAAACATCTGCATTCACTAAACTGGATCCAAAAACTGTGCTGTTTAAATTTTTTCTAGGAAATAAAATTGCTAATTAAAAAATGTCAAAAACTATTTGACTTTTTCAACTACTTTTGTGAAAATTCATTTGGTCAACTGAAAATAGTCGACCCATGGCGGTAGATTGAGGTCAACTGACTGACTTGGCCAGTCAAAACCGCCACATGGTCCTAAAAAACTCCATGAAAAACATGTCGCTGTCCGAATACTTTCTGACTACCCTGAATTTGTGTTTGTACGTGTTTTTCCGACTGACCTGCAGAGCGCTGTTGAGGAAGCAGCTGTTCTGTCCCGGCTCGTTGCTCAGGCCTTTGCTGGGTGCGATAGAGGTCATGGTTCTCGGGGTCACCAGCCCCTGCACCCCGCCTACTGCTCCGCCACCCGATGCAAAGTAGTTCCTCTTCCACGACATCACTACCTGGACGCCCCCGTTTTCACGGCAAGGCGGGGAAGGGGTGGGGCAGCAGACAAAGCGACGGCCTCTATGTCACTCCCATGAGAGAGAAAGAAGGAGAATGAGAGAAAAGCGGAGGAGGAGGAGGAAATGGAGGGAGGAAGAGGACGGAGGCGGCGGCGGTAGATCGAGGAGATGCGGTGTGTCTTGGATGGGAATTTGGCACCCATACAACCCTCCCCTTCTCCAGCCGTGTTTCACTTTAGAATCTGTCCACTTGCTGGAGCCAGTGTTGGCTTTTTTTGTTTTTTCTTTTTTTTAGCTCCTTGGATTTAACAGTTTGTGTTTAAGGACATGAGAGTGTGTCCAAAGCGTCCTTTGGCAGATTCTGTCAGATGTTGATTAGGCAGCACAGCTGCTCCCATGCAGGGACTCCTTCGATGCTCTCTTCTCCTCTTTTTACTTCACCTGAAAGACACAAAGACCAACCTGTTAGGCCTCCTCACACAAAACAGCTAGCCAGGTCTACCTTAAAAAAAACTAAATAAAGAGTAACTGAGCACCACCTGAAAATCTAGTTTTTGCTGACCTCCAGTGGTTTCACTTTTCACCTTGCTGCAGTGATGTACAGGTGTACTCCAGGACGCCATGACATCACTGTTGGGTGCGGTTACATGTGCAACACTGACCACATCCAACCACCACCACCAGCCAGGTATGGTCAGATGTGAAACAAGCTTGAAACTTTCAGGGCAGCAAAACACTGCTTGTCAGTCTGGTGTTAAGTCACTCTTTAAATGCAGACAACGCTAACTGTCTATACTGCATGACTGTGTGTGGAGAGTTCAGTTAATTGTTGAATAAAAACTCTAAATGCTAGGTTGATTAATGATGAAGATTTTAAGGTGGCTTAAGTGGGCAAAAAATGTTGATAGCAGGCAGGTTCAGCTCTATAGTGTTAGCTACCTAACTGTAGGTGCTACTGACCTAGCATAGCCCAAAAATTTGGTTTATTTTCAAATGTGTGTAGGAGACAGGGACATTGTTACATTTTAAATATCCTTACATTGCCTTTAAGGTTTGATGCAAACCAACATAAACCTGCATTAATCAATAAGTCTTGCTGTATATGTAGTGTGAAAGGGCGGCTTATGTTGTAGCTCCAAAATGACACCCAAATCTGCAGCATTATGTAGCCTTCTAGCCTTTTAGCAAATTGTTTTGGTTTTATGACACATTTATTGTATCGTTCAGTCTCTCAACAACTTTCATTTATGCAAGCAACCTCTAATAAACTCACTACCTGCCCAGCATCAAACAGCAGACAGACAAAATTACCGACTAGCTTAAGAAAGTTTAACGTCTAGCAGAAGTGCCAGATATTTTTCTCAGGAGTTTATGGAGACCAAACCAGAGTTCAAAGGAGGACGAATCTGGTCTTACATTTATCAAGTGGACACAAACATGACTGCATATAAATGATAATGTTGTTCTGTGTCTGCTGGATATTTAAGCAGGCAAATGTTTGGTAACACATTAGCCATGACAAGCTAAGGTAGTGGCTGTGTATTTGTCAGCTTGTTGTGATGTTCCTCTGCCCCCTAATGGCCAAAATTTATTTAAACGTATCATTTCATTGCTTTTGCACCATGAATCGTGTAAATCATCACATGAACATGTGTTAGTCGGGGTAACATTGCATCAGTGGAATTATGAGACAGGGACCGCTTGGTGAAATCTGTTATGTCATTTCATAGTCAGTACTTAGGGACATTATCTGGAGCTTATGCTGGTTCAAGCATCACTGTGTGTGCACAGCTTCTGAATGTGAGTGCGTGTGGGGGAGACTGAGAAAAAAGAGGCAGTCTGTGTGTGTGTGTGTGTGTGTTTCTGTTTGTCACCCTACAGTATGTGTGTGTGGGTGTGTGTACATGAAGTTGCATAACACCACAGGGCAGTAGCGAACAGATCCGCAGTGCCCCCTCCACTCTCCCTCTCTTCCTTCCCCTATAGCTTCCCTACTTTTGGCAAAGCTCCCTCGCCTGGTTGCCGGGCTGCGTTGCCGGCACAGCACCCCCCTTTGGCGAAAGGCCAGAGGGCACAGGGATGCTGCGGCGAGCAGGCAAGCAGCGTGGGTTGTCGCTATGGCGATGGCCACATGGGATTGGGGTGGCGAGATGAGGTGATGAGGGGGTGGGATGGAGGTAGGGTGGGACGTCGTGACAAGGATGGCAAGCGAAATGCATCAGAGCGAAAATGGACGGAAACATTATGCAACTGTTAGATGGCAACGTTGCAAAGTCAGTGCACATCCCATCTCTCTATCTATCTATCTATCTATCTATCTATCTATCTATCTATCTGTCTGTCTATCCATCCATCCATTCATCTATCCATCTACATGACAAAAGCAGAAATCCACATTTGATACACTCATCCATAAACAAACAAATCCAAATTGCCAGAGGATTTATAAAGGGATTTGGCTGGCATGCCCCTGTGTGCCATTTTTCCTCTACAGAACAGCATCCTGAGCTTCTGTCTCAGCATACAGTGTGTGTGTGTGTGCGAGTGCGAGTGATTGTGTGTGTGTGTGTGTGTGTGTGTGTGTGTGTGTGTGTGTGTGTGTGTCTCCCGCTGAGCCCGTGTGGAGTGTGTGATCACACATCCTCTCTCTGACTGCACCCTACAGCCACACACAACCGAGATCGCTCTGGCAAGCCCTCACACAAGCACTATTTATGTGGCCTGTGTGTGTATATGTGTGTGTGTGTGAGTGTGTGTGTGTCTGTCTACATCTTCGGCTAGTTACCATGGAAATAGGCCAAGCAGCAGGCACGCGGGGGAAAAGCCGAACCATGTGATTTAACTGAGAGACACACTGTGCCGCACTGGTTGAGAAAGCACACATACACACACACACACACACACACGCAGACAAACACACACAGAGACACAGGGGGCTGGCTAGTGATGATGATGTGTATTGATGGTGGAGAGTTCCTGGAAGCCAGATTGAGTCAAGGCACAAGTCAATCAAACTCTCTGACCCTGCGCTGGCAGGCATAAGGAAACCAGGACCTGTGGTCGCAGCCCAGACAGCGAACACACATGGAAGACATTTTCCACATGTGATGTTGAGGTGAAGACACTGGTTGTACATCCAGGCACAGACACAGTACGTGTGTGTGTGTGTGTGTGTGTGTGTGTGTGTGTCTTCATCTAACCCTGTGAAAATCATTCCTAGCTTGACTTGGAGCGTGAAGAGTGAGGTCCCGACTTCTTCCAGGGTTAGGATGTGGATTTAGGATCAAGAGTGCAATCAGGAGCCAGTTTAGGTTATATTTAAAGGGTCAGTACACCCAATTTACAAAAAAATACTTCTTAAAAGTCTTATTTAGTCTTGCTATAGTTGTCTCTAGGTTTTCTGCTGAAAAATGACATTTGAGAAACAATGTCATGTTGTTGTTATTCTGGATAATCCACAGATAGATAGAAAAGTTTTTTATTGGAACTACTTTCTCCTGAAGAAATAGTCCCTGTAAAAACTGCTGGTGATTTTTTTAAATGTCACTTTCACAGCTGTGAGCACAACAAATGAAAGTGTCTTCACCTTTATTGTATCAGGCAGAGGCAGATATTTCAAAACCAGTGTAAGCAGAGCCAAAACTATCCACATGGCTAGATATCACTAGAAGTAAGTGAAGAAATCTGATTTCTTTTTTATTTGAATGAACCGACCTTTTAACCTCTTCCAACTCCACAGACATTTGGCAGGTTCATCACTGAAGACCAGCATTGTTCAAACCCACTGAACATTACTGTATATTCAAATTAAGGTCTTAAGGTTACTGAAGTAGCCAGACAGGTTAGACTGAAATATAAGGACGTATACTGTATAAAATATATAATAGTGTAGTGGTTTAATACACTGAGTGACCAACTTATTCACATATATAACTGGAAGGAGCAAAATAGCAGAAATACCTTACAATACTATGCTATTTATAGAAATGACACTGCAAACTGCAACAATGACCACAGTTGACACAATAATTAAAGGCTGATGATAATCTATATTTTTCTTCCCATAAAAAGGCCAAAACTTACTAATAAGTATTCTCTGTTTAGTCAAAGCCTGACATATATTATTCCTCTGTGCCACAGAGCTCCATTGTTTTCCCAGAAATGACTAAAAACACGTCAGTGAGCCACTTGGTGACATGCTCCATCATTACCATTAACACAAACACATTGTTTACTTTGATTCAATTACACAAACACAGTCCTGTTGCTGTAAATACTCACTAAAGCACCAGATGTGTATTAATCCACCACTGAAAATAGTCCCTAACAAATGAACAAGTTACTCCTGTTTGAGTAATATTTGCTAAAAACTACAGCTGTTGAAGGAAATGACATTTTAAATTGAAACTATGTATTTGTGACCCTTCTTTAAAGATTTACGTCTTCTACAGGAACCAATGGGATTTGTGATGGAATAAGCAGATATAGAAAGTACATGGGATGTCAAAAAGGTGTGGAAAAAAAGTTTTAAAAGACGTAATGAAACATATTGATTCAGACTCAGATAGGTTAGGTGTAAAGTACGTTAAGTCAAACTTCAAAGGGATGGGTTTGGACGTTAAAATGATCTTTTTCGGTTTGTATCTAAATGGATGTGTGTGTCAGTACGACGGGAGATGATTACTCGTGGATCGATAGGAGCCAGTGAGGGCACAGCTGGGAGCATTGAGGACAGACAGCTGTTTTCATGGTGCCACTCTACTGTCACTACTGCTGCTACGACTAATACTGCAACTCTTGCAACTACTAGTGTCGCAAATACTGATGCTACTTTTACACCTGCGCTATTTCGACTACTTCTTCTACGACTCATCTCGCCGCCGGTTCGGTGGTGACAATTACTACATAGATATTATTACATCAGTTACTCTTTCTTCCTCCTCGGTGTCACAGTGCGTCACAGTGCACCGGGGATCCAACAGGCATCATGCCATCCTTCAGATGCTGTCCTCGGTTCAACTCCTGCAAACCTCTGAAGTTCTGTGTGTGTGTGTGTCGCTTGATGAGCTCAGAGAAAAGGAGAGACGGAGGAGTGAGTAAGGAGACGAGGGAGGGAGGAAGGAAAACAGATGGGATGAGAAATGGGACAGGGAACAGTGGGAAGGGGAGAGGAAGATTAAAAAAATATAGGCTGAGAAATAACAAACAAAAAGGAAAAGAAACATTTGTTTTGAGGAATCAGAATCAGAACCAGGTTCTTTGTCATTTCTCAGCCTATTTTTTTTTATCTTTCTTGCCCCTCCCCACTGTTCCCTGTCCCATTTCTCATCCCATCTTTAATTTCCACCGTCACTATCACACCGACTGCTTTCCTCCCTCCCTCCCTCGTCTCCTTACTCACTCTTCCGTCTCTCCTTTTCTCTGAGCTCATCAAGCAACACGCAGAACTTCAAAGGTTTGCAGGAGTTGAACCGAGGACAGAATCTGAAGGATGGCGTGATGCCTGTTTGATCCCACGGTGCACTGTGACGTTTCCTCTCTGATCCACATTGAATGAATGTAAACATTCTGCACAAACATCCGTCCATCATTCTGTCGCTCCATCAGATCAACATTGGAGAGGAACGGCGCTACATATGAAACAGGGATCAAGCGTTCTTCCCATTTTACTCTCCTAATCTGAGTCCCGTTACTTATTTTTCATGTTGTTTACTACCTTTCTCATCCTCACTCTCTCACTCATTTCTCACAATTTTCTTTCTATTTCTCTGTGAGCATTGATGGGGGATGTTTTAGTGATAAATTCTTAAAATTGAGGTCATTTTATTTTTCGTTGATGTTGGTTTTACCGTGAGGCTGTTTCACTGTGGTCTGTATTTTCAAAAAGATTTAGGAAGCACCTCCTCTACATCAAGTGAAGGGTTTCATGCTGAATTATGTTAATGTTTTTAAGTTAAGTCATGTTAAAGTTTTTGAGGTACCAACATTTGTCTAAATCAGACTTTTTGGCTTGTGACCCTTTAAAGTGCTCATGACCCCGTGTCAAGGGTCTATCAGTGTTTAAATAGTTTTTAGAGGCCTGAAGAGGTCAAATGATCCTGTATTTCACAATAAAAACAAAGTTTAAAGAAAACATGAAGATAATTTGTGTAGCAAAAATATGTTCTTGTTTCCTATTTCAGTAATAATCCCACCACTCCCTCAGAGTTATCTTGCAGCACCATGGAGGCTCTGAGCCCCACGTTAGGAACCAAGGTCCTGAAATACACTAAACGGCAAAAAGTATGTGGACATCCAAACAAAGCATGTAGACACTAGAACGTTACACCCATCTCATTCCAAAACCACAAAAGCCACCTCTGGAAGACTTTCCATAAGGTTTTTGAACCTGGCTGCAAGGATTCACTCCCAGTAAGCAAAAACAACATTAGGGAGGTCAGACACTGATGTTAGTCATCCCAAAGATGTTGGATGGGGTTGAGGTCAGGGATCTGCACAGGCCAGTCAAGGCCTTCCAAACATAACCACTTCTTTATGGAGCTTTCTTTTTGCATGGGGGGACTGTTGTGTTGAAATAGGAAAGGACATACACCAAACTGTTGAAAGCCACTATTAATATATCATTAATATCACCATTGAATGTTGTAGCATTAGTATTTCCCTTGATTATAACTAATGAATTTAGCCAAAAAAACAACCCTGGACCAAAAGCACACAAAAGTATTTGGGCAGGCATGTCCACATACTTTTGGCCATGTAGTATATGTCCAACATTTAAAATATGATCACCTGGAAAGGTCACAAATTTCTCTGTTTTTCTCTTCAGACACTGTGTTTCCAAAATTATCTACAGTAATACAAAGGATCAGCATCGTGCCCACTTCTCATTAGGTTTTTTTCTCTACTGGTTGCTGCTTTGTTCTCCATTTTATGATCCTATTTATTCCCCAACTGAGGAGAATTCATTTTGAAATTCAAAACTGGTCTCAGAATTGGATGGAAATAAAACTAATGACACTGTTTTGGAATTTGAATTCACTGTCACTGTCTTTCTCTTTCTCTCTCTCTCTGCTGTGGGTCAGTGTGGCTCGGTGACAGTGACACCAGTGTCAAGCAAGCTGAACAAAGAGCTGATACTGTCCCCGAGGACAATAGCCTGTCCCTCACACCGTCTCCCTCCCTCTAAAGCAAACATGAAGACTAGAAGTATTATTTATACATCCCTGTAAAAGTCTTGATCTTTCTCTTCTCTCTCCTCGGCTGCACTTTCCTCCCCTCCTTCCCATTCACTTCATTCCTGCTCTCTGTCTCTCACTTTCTGCCACTGACCTCTATTTTCCATTCTCATTCCCTCCATTTATTCCCCCCATTCATCTCTGTCTCTTTCCTTTCCGTTTCCGAAAAACTTCATTTCACATGCATGTGCTCGCACACACGCGTACACACACACAGTGGTTTCCCTCTAACTGGGTTATGTGTAACTTCAAATAGCTCTAGTTGACAATAGGGAGAGCCCAGAGTTCATCTTCCCCTCTGTGCTTCTCTTTCTCCCTCCGTTTCCCACTTACAATCTCAAGTTATACTGTATGTGTGTGTGTTTCATGTGTGTATGTGTGTGTGTGTGAACATACAGTAGGCACACGTGCAGCAGCATGTGTGCGCATGTTGCCAAGACTGACAATTTTTTTTTTTTGCAACCTTCAAGGTCATTTCCCTGCTCAGACTGTGTAACATTAAAGTATACATGTGAGAACACACATGCACGCACACTCACACACACTCACACACACACATACATGCACGCTATAACCTAGATGCAACCCATTATCACCGTGGCACATGTGCACATCAAATCCTATTAGTAGGAAATATAAAGAGGTGTGAGAGTATTTGCTTAATATTTAGACTGTTACATAACCATCCTTATTTACAATGTATGCTGAGAATCATGCGAGGTTTTTACAGTTCAGGTCAGAGACGGAGAGGAGACGGGGGGGAAACAGGGCATGCAGGAGATGAAAAGAACGAGAGAGGAGGGGAGGGGAGAAGAGAGGAGAGGAGAGGAGAGGGAATGGGAGAAGAGAGGAAAGATAAAGAGGAGTGGAGAGAAGAGAAAAGGCAAGGCAAGGAAAGGAAAGGAAAGGAAAGAGAGGAAGAGAGGAAAGAAAAAGAGGACAGGAAAGAAGAAAGGATGAGAGGAGAGGAGAAAGGAGGAGAGGAAAGGAAAGGAGAAGAGAAAAGAAGACAAAAGAGGAGAACAAGGATGTGGGAAGAGGGAGAGGAAAGGAAAAGAAAATGGAGGGAATTACAGAAAGAAAAAGAGGAGAAGAAAGGAAAGGAAAGAAAAGGAGGAGAGGAAAGAAAAAGAAAAGAAAGAAGAAGACAAAAAATAAGAAAGTGGGAGATCAGGGGTAGGGGAAGAAGGAGAGGAAAGGAAAATAAAAAGAAGGCAGGAGAGAAGAAAAGAGAAGACAAAAGAAGACAAAAGAGGAGCACAAGGAAGTGGGAAGAAGGAGAGAAAAGGAAGGGAAAAGGGAGGGAATTACAGAAAGAAAAAGAGGAGAGGAGAGAAAAAAGAAAAGAGGAAAGAAAAGAGAGGAGAGGAGAAAAGAAGACAAAAGAGGAGACAGGGAGTGGGAAGAAGGAGAGGAAGGCAAAGGAATAGAGAGGGAAGAAGAGAGGAGAAGAGAGGAGAGGAGAGGAGAGGAGAGGAGAGGAGAGCAGAGGAGAGGAGAGGAGAGGAGAGGAGAGGAGAGGAGGAATACGTGGGACATCAGATTGAATAACAAACCACATGTCTAAGAGAACCGGTTACAGGAAAAGAGAAAAAGCTCTTCAGCGGATGTTAAAGGTCAAAGCAGACATATGAGCGTGCCTTTCTTTCCCTCTCCTCCGTCTTCATCCTCCGCTGTCGTTTAATCTGCTCTTCTTTATACCTCAACCTCTTATAATCCCACACATGTGGAGCCAACTCTGACCACTGAGGCAGAAAGACTTTAACTGAAATGTCAACAATAGATTAATGCCCTGGGAAAAACCGAGACACAAGCCGGGATCCGTCACACATGACTAGAAAAGGAAGGAATACTCTGAGGAATTAAACCAATTAAGTGAATTCGAGTCAAATTTTAAGTGAATTTAATGGGTTTATCTTCTAAACTGTTCCACCACATGACGGTTTGTCTGCAAATACATGCAATGCGTCAATAAGACCTTGAGATGAGTTGACAGAGGCTGTTTATTTTCATTCTAGGGATATTACTTTCAACAAGTAACTCTAAAATTGCTCTTTATCATGTAAAACCCAAACAATCACATAAAGAATTGGCAAAAAAAAAAAAAAAAACTAAAAATAGACTCAAATTCTCCACAGTGATTATCCAAGCCAAGTCAAATCCTGAGGACGGAGATATTCTTCCTCGGCTGTGAGGATGTTCATGTCACGTGTCAAGTTGCCTCGATTGTCCACCACAGAAACGCACGACATCACATAAATCGTCCTGATTGGTTTGAGTATTTAAATAATGGCCCCCCTCCCCTCCTCCCCCCTCCCCCTCCCCCAAAGTAAAATCCCACTGAGAGGGAAGGGGGAAGCCAGGCTTTTTTGGCAGCTTGTTCAACCCGACTGGGGCTGAGGACAAACTATTTTGTAGGTAAAGGTTATGTGAGTTTACCTTCCAGCACATCTCTACTCCTTGTACACACAAAAAGGTTGTGTGACAAGAATACCATTGTGTGACAGGTTATAAAATATGAAAACAACAGTGTATGTAAGGACGTAACATACTAAATATCTGATGTTTTGAATCTAAAATAGAGAAAATGGTTATTGCCCGGAAGTCATGTGCACACATACAGTTCAATAAATGCACATTGCTCACATTAAAGGATAAGTTCCAGTTCATACTAGCTATTAAAAATCAATTTGTATTGTGTTTTCAATGCATTCAAAAGTTTATCTGAAGCATAGACTGTATATAAAGATGGATGTAGCGAGGTGTGAGGTCACCCGTTAGTTTACATTGAAGCCCAAAGTTGCAGCTTGTGGTCGGCACTATCTTTTCCGTTTGGAACCAGGACCTTCCAGATAAGTGGTGTGGCGTGGTTGCCCCTGGAAACGCACCCTCCTACCTCAGACTGAAGCGAACGTTAGCTTACTGGAAACACCGAGCGGCACACACTTGGCTTAACAGGGCAGGTTACTGAAATATTGCAACAAGACTCAGTGTGAGTCCCGGAGCCGGGGAGAGCAGCAGGTGAGCGAACTGTCAATCAAAGCTGTCAATCAACGCCCACACGGCAAACATGAAAGCTGCTATAAGCCTTCAAATCTTATTAACGGAGCAATAATTTCCAAAATGACCACCAGCGCACTTATTAGAGGGCCCGAATTTAGCAACTGAGACCATAATAAGTCTTAGAAAAAAACTTTGTATTGTATAACTTTGTAGAGAAAAGTTGACGCTTTTTGAATGGGAGTCAATTGGAGCCAGGGACTTTTTGGAGCCGGCATCTAGCAGCTGTTGGTGGTATATTAAACTTTAACGTACCTCCACATTGGTTTCAACCTCAAGCCACAGTTGCTGCTTGAGTTGCATCTGAGGCTTCAGCAGTCTGAATTAGTCAAATCAAGTACAAGTCTTCCGAAGCTACAGTTCCTCTTCGTGTTTCCCCCTGTTGAGCTGCGGTGGACGATAGTAACTTAAAAAGTACTTAAAAGGCTGTAACTCTTACTCAAAACTTCACATAAACATTTGAATACATTTTTTGCATAGAGGAAGGAGTGAAAGCACTTTTTTAAGAGAGGATCTGTTAATGGCACAGTGTTCATATGGGCCCCTGACACCTTTAACCACAGTATGGAAACTACAGAAAAAGAATACAAAGCAGATATTGCCTCATCTCCAAAAACTAAAACTGAAGGTAAGTCCAACTTAAATGTCAAGGCGACATTTCAGCTCAGTTGGGAGGGTGAAGGTGTGCTACTGTAGCTGTGTGTGTGTGTTTGTGTGTGTGTGTGTGTGGTGTTGTATTGTGGGGACTCACGATCCATGTAGGGACAGAAAGCTGCTCCACGCAAGGTAAACTGTTCACTTAAGATCTCTGTTAGATTTAGGCTTCAGTTAATATGGTTGTGTTTGAGTTTGGGCACGTGACAGCCATGGTTAAGGTTAGGATAAGCCTCCAAGAGTCACTGTAAAAAAGTAACGTCCTCACACGTGCCCACAAAACAAAAGTGCGTGCCCGCTTAATGATGTGGACTAGGAAAATGAGGGGCTGGCCAGTTTCCTGTTTTCCCCATTTTGTAGGCTATGTATTCACGTGTGTGTGCGCGCGCCTGAGGCAGCAAGAGCTGTGTCACCAACGCTGATGTGACGGTACAGGCCGGCGGTGACGCGTGCCCGGTGAGGGGCCAAAGTCATCAATCACGCGGATCGAAACCGCAACGTTAAATCAATATCGGCCCCCCGGGAGCGATGACAGTGGAGCGTGAATCCGCCTCGGTAAAAAGGCTGTGCGGTCTCTGGGCCATTCATCAACAAGTCCACACAGTCCACCAAACACCGCAACCCGCGCAACCCCAAATCACGCAGCACGGGGCAGCACAGAAGCCACGCGCGCAGTTACGGTATGTAGACGGGACGGCCTGAACAATAACACCTGTAACTGAGAGACACGAACCCCAACTGTGATTCAACCGGGTTGAACTTGAAGAGGGGGGGGGGGGGATGCTGTCGTCCATATAGCTGCGTAGAAGAAGACTTAGGCTACTGACCCAAGACCACCTGATAACAGACTGAACCTGACAAGATGCAGAGCAACAGAAAGAGAAAGAGCAGCACGAGCATCAATCCCGGGCTCGTGCTGGTGATGATAGTAATGATGATAACGATGGAGATGATAATGATGATGATGATGATGATGATGATGATGGAGAAGATGATGACAGCTATCCTCAGAGACTGTCACGAGAACACATCTGGAGAGGACCACATCTGGCCGACACGTTGACTGCCCCCCCGCCCCCCTCCCACAATAATCACACACACACACACACATGCTGATGGTGTACTCTGTCCGGTGTTGTCACATGCGCGTCCCCCCCCCACCCCCCGCCCCCCCACTCCGGGTCCCTCGAGCGGTGATGGATCCCATGCAGTGCCCAGTGTGCAGGTTTTTTTACTCACCCCGGGTGCTGTCGCCGCCAGTCTCCGTCCGATCGCGTGTACTACCGTGTGATTTTAACGGGAGAGAGGAGAGGGCGAGCCGTGGGCGCATCCAGCCCCCACCAGCGCCATCCAGCGCTGCGGTCGCGGCACGCCGCTCTCGCGATACCGTGCCATGGTCGCAGCTCTCCGCTCCACCACTTGTGTGACGTAGCGGTTTTGTCAGGCGGCCCGCTTTGCTCAACCCGATGCCGCCGCCTTCTGGGCGCGAGGCGGAAAGAGTGAGAGAGGATGGTGATGATGTCATCCCATGGCTGAGTCGTGTGGCTTTACCTGTTTGTCAGTGAAGGTCCAGGGAAACACACACGAACACACACACACACACACACACATGCATCTCTTCCATTTTCCCTTTCTATCTCTTCCACTCTCTCTTCTCTCTCTCTCTCTGTCTCTCTCTCTCTCACACACACACACACACTCAGTCTCAGTTTGTCACATGTAACCTGCTGTCAGCAACATGCAGAGGACATCTGTATAATTGCTCTTATTGGAGACCCGCCAGCACCAGTTTAGTCACAGCCTGAACACGCTGACTATTCATAGAGCAGGTGAGAGGTCATGGGGACGTTGTTGAGTTTGTCACCGATGGTGTGCAAGAGACACGAACAAGAACTTGCTTTCAAGAACAACTCAAACTTTTTAGGTGCATGTTCAGAAGCATGTTTTTTTTTTTTGTTGTTGTTGTGAAATGTTTTAGTCCGCATCTTTCATTGATGATGGTTTCATCTTCACCGCTCAGGAACGTTTGGGGCTCAAGGCAGAGTTTTTCCACACCTGCCCTCCCAGTGTTGAGATGTTTTTAATACCACTTTAATGGAAGAAAGTGGCGTTAGAAATGTGGTAGAGCATACTAAAATAGTAACATAACAAAGCCGCATAGAGGGCTTTTAATTCTGATAACTACTGCGTGACCGCTAATTTTTGCATTTAAAAAAAGATTTTTATGGCATTTTTTGGCCTTTATTTGATAGGTCAACAGTATAGAGACAGTAAACACAGGGAGAAAGAGACTCTGATGACATGCTACAAAGGTTCCCAGCTGAAAACAAACCGGAAACTTTGCATGCTATGTGTCTTAAGCATTTTTACGTGTAACTACAGTACGTATAACTCCTTGAGGGGTCATTGTTGAATAAAGAAAAGTCTTAAAAACAGTCTTAAAGGTCACCAGGACACCCTAATTATAGAATTTAAAAATTAACTGAGATATGCAAATGTGCCATATGAACTTTAACTTAAATCCCTGAAACAAAGACAACAAATTAACCCCAGAAACAATCTGTCTACTACATTTCCTTGCTCATAAAAACACTAAAATAATGACAAGAAAGAAAGAAAGATTGTAATTAGCTTGTTTACAGGCCTCTTGGTGGCTTTGATGCTCTGAAGAACTGCTTAGTTCACTTATAGCGCTTGTTTGGTTCTTTGGTCATCTTTGACACAGAGAGCTGCAATCTTTACAAGATTCATGTGCTTGAGCTAGAAAATAATAGCTTTACATCTTCAGTCAAGGTCCACTTACTAGCTTTTTCCAGGGCTTTCAACTACATCTCACCATCTCCATCAGCACAGTTTGCTCAGTGGTCATGGAGATGGCTAAGTGGACCAACTTAGGTCACATTTCCAGGATGGTCTTTGGCATCAAACATGATGACACCTGAGCAAATTCCATCAGCTGTCGATGGCCACAAGATGCAGTAGAAAGCTCTGGAAAAAAGCTCATGAGCGAACCTTAAAATTACATCATTTCGTCAAAAGTACTTAAATGGTTTTTTTATGATGTGATATTGTACAGACCCCATACACTAACCAAGCACTTTATTATTATTATTATTATAATTATTATTATTATTATTATTATTATTATTATTATTATTATTATTATTATCATCATCATCATCATCATCTTTTGCACACTGCATATACTGTTTACACTTTGAATTATGCACCACAACACCAAGGCGAATTCCTTGTATGTGCAAACCTACTTGGCAGTGAACCTGTTTCTGAGAATTCATGGCAGAGCTGTTGTAGTGGATTGCATTAGATTGCACAGGTTTTCCTAATAAAGCGCTCGGTGAGTGTATAATAGAGGGTCTCCTGGACTAGCACAGTGCAGTGCTACATGAGAAGAAATCACACATTCTGTAAAGGGGAACTTTATTGCATAAATACATTGTTTTAAGAGTGCAGAGTGCTTTATCTATTTCTATTCATACAGGTCTCATATTAGCACACAGTATGCAAAATCATAGTAAGACTCATTCATAGTCGGGGATGAAAAGGTAAGAAAGCACAAAGGAGACCAGGGGAGATCATTTGTCCTTTTTCATCAAGACATTTTTAGTCAATTTCATTTCCATGCAATTAAAGTACATTTCAACACATTTTCATATGAGAATCAGCAGATGTAGCAGTGCTTGTGCTGTCAGTGTATGTGTTGTACTTATGCTCTCATGCGAGGGTGTATTGTATGTTTATGAGTTCCAGTGCATGTACTTAAATATGTGTGTGTCTGCATGTGTGTTCACAGGTCATCTGTCTCTCCGTCAAAGGGGATGTTGTCCAGGTCCATGTGGATGTTTGAGTTGTCCTCGCTGCAGACCCAGCCGATGGGCGTGCGGTTGAACGAGGGGCGTGAGCGGATGTCGGCCTGTAGGGGAGGCAGGGGCTCAGGTTCCTCGGGGGCAAGGCTGATGTCTGGGATCTCGAAGGTCAGCATCTTGGACCCCTTTTCGAAGCCACCGAAGGGCAACGCTGTCCTGGAGAGGAAAGAGGGAAAGAACAGGGAGCATCGTCATCATCACCATCGTGAGGAGCATCTCTGGGGCTGTGCATTGCAGCACAACAGGTTTCACTTTTCAAATTTTACTAAAGGGGACATATTATACTTTTTCTGGTTTTGATGTTATTTATATGATGTCGGATATGTATGTTAAACATGTTTAATGTTCCAAAATTTGAGGTTAACATATGTAGAAATGCTGCCTGCAAGTCAAAAACCAGGGCTATAACTGCTCTGAATGCCTCATTTGCAGTGTTTTATCCCGGCCTTTGTTGCTAAGGTTGTTCCATGTGTTTTTTGCTTTGTCCATTCCCATATTTTGGATCAGATTCCAGCTCGATCATGTACATAGTATATATGTGAGAAGTTGACATTTGGAGTAGAAAATGAGAAAAAGTAGTGAGTTCCTACAACTACAGTTTGTTTCATGGTTTGTTGACGTAGTCTCCCATGTGATGCAGTTTCCAAGAGCTGGCCAATTAGAAGAGAGTGGGCTCATCGAGAGGGGGTCCTTAAACAGACAGGCGCTAAAACGGCCTGTTTCAGACAGAGGCTGAAGTGAGGGGATGCTTAAATGGTCAGTACAAGATGAATAAGAAGTTTTTTGAACTGTACATCATGCAAATATTCCAGTTGAGCCCCAGACTCAAGATATAGACTTTAAAATGCAAAATGGAAACTGCCTAATATGTCCCCTTTAAAACAGCAACACACTCTTTTAATATGACTGATTACAAATTACCATGTAGGACAGAACCTGACAGACTCTTGTTTGCTCAAATACTTAAATGAATTCCCTGTTAATCATAGTTTGCTAGTTGTTTATTGCTTATTTAGACCCATTAGTAATTACGAAGGATACAGCTGCTCTTACCGGAGTCCACAACAACCATTAACAGCACTATAGCGCACGGAGATCAAGGGTTCAAATAAGATTAAGATAATTACAACTGGATCAAAATGTTGCCTGAGTAGTATAGGTGTGTTCATTTCTAAATGTCAGTGCTGTGGCGTGCATGGTCTGTAGCTGCTGCTGAGTAAAGCCATGGAAACACAGCCAAGAAGGAGGCAGCTTTGTACCGCTGATGAAACAGCAAACAGCTGGTTGTCATAGTGATGTGGGCTCTATGGGAGTGGGTTAGAGAAACTGGTGCTGCAGCAAAAACTTTTAAAACTTTGCCCAATAATGAGCCAAATGCAATACATAGAGAAGAACATGATACATACATAAAAAAAACAAATATACAAATAAAAAAACAAGAAAAACTGTAGTAAATATTCAGTAATAACTTAAAAGTAGCCATTATTATTTTGGCAGTTAATCATTTTTCAAATTTAATAGTGCTTGGATGACTCCTATTTTATCATGTAACTTACCTTAACTATCTATACTTTCTCTTATCATCAAGATAGGACAAACTAATACATAATGATAGTCATTACATTGATCTCCTATCAAACATTAAGCTCAGGGTGTTGGAACATAGTACATAAATTGCCAGATTATGACTACCACATGCAAATTTAGACAATCCAGTGTGCCTATCCATGGGCATTACAGACACAGGGTTTGGGAGCTTTTTTCTTGACTCATTCTAGGGACTAAAGGTCAGAATATCTTGACCTTTGCTGCATTGATTTTGACTGTTTCTTTTTAAAATCTGTGTCTCACAAGTCCCCCAACTTCATATAAGTTGTGTCCCTTTAAGACAAATCAAACAGTCTTCCAGAGAGGCAATTTCACTCGTTCCCTGAACTATTTCACTAAGAGCAGTAATTATTGAGAATGATGTTCTACAGTAGCTAATGTCACTCCACTAGTGTCAAGATAATGTGCCCAGTGGCAGGTTGAAAACTTTTAATACAAAGCTAGATAATTTATTGTTCACAGAGAAATTCTTTCAATACTTTCTGACATTTTATAGACCAAATAATCATTTAATCACAGAAATCACCGACAGATTATGTCAAGTCAAGTTATTGTTAATACCTCTCTTCTGTGCGTGTTTGTGCATAAATAAGATAAATAAGATGCAGCTGCATTCATTTTTTTTCTGTGTGTGTGTGTGTGTGTGTGTGTGTACCTGTTGAAGCTCTTGTAGTGGGGCATATCTACATGCGCATAGATAGGTCCTGGCATGCTGGCCTTCATGGTGGCTGTCAGCTCCTGGTTGCCCTTCATGGCCCGTTCCCATGGCGATACATAGGTGCGTACATACTCCTTCCTCCTCTTCTCCCTCTCTGCCTCCTCATCCACTGTCTCCTCCACCACTGAGAGACACAGGGGCAGAGGGGACGAAATACAAAGTTAAACGACTGGAAAATTGTCAGAAAATATACAAAGTGCGTCTCTGCACACCGACCTTCTTCCTTTGGCATCTCAGGCTTTGGTGGAACAGGGGGAGGGCACATCAGCAGATTCTCGAGGTTCTGCTGGAAGAAAAAAGAGGAAGATACAGGCTGATCAGCACACACACATACATAAAACACACACACCCTTTCTCGTCATGACTCACCATGTTCTCGTTGGTCACGATGAACTTCTCAACTCTCTGCTGCCTCATCCTGAACATCTTGGAGCCCTTGTTCGTGAGCAGGGAGAGCTCCTCCAGCATCACATCCTTGGGCGTCTTGATCTTGGTGCCCAGGTCGAACTCGGAGGCCTCGGGGTCTGACTCATCATCTGAGAGGAAGGAAGAGGAAGAGGAGGAGGAAAAAATGAATTGACTGAATATGGAAGAACAGATGGGTGTGTGCAGAAATTATCTTCGTTCACGCATACTGAGAAAAAAATGTGATGATACGTTGGTGTAAGATTCCTTGGATATGAAGTGTCTACTGAACAGATTTTTGACCAGATTTTTTTATAATTAAGTTGTATTAGAGGGCTGTTTGCAATAAGATCCTCTATCCACATAGAAACCATGCAACATGTATCCCACCATCCCTGGTTCAAGTACCACTAATATCTAATAAAGGCAGCTGTATTTCAAAAATTTAAAGTGCTATATGAATTAAATCACATTGCCTTTAAAGATGAGCACTAAACTTAAAAAATATTGCATTTGATGCAAGAATTCCAGATGTTAATTTATTACCTCAACCAAGGAGGCATGTTTTTAATTCAGTCTGATTATCTATTTATTATTAGCAGGATATGTTAAAAAAAGATTTTAGATTTTAGATTTTAATAACAATTTGGTGGGAAATTCAGACACGGGCTGAGAAATGAGTGACGACTTTTTGGTGAAAATCCAAGAATACTTGAAGGTAATAGACATAACAAACATTTTGGGAGATGCGTGTATTTGCTGTCTTGACGAGAGTCAGACGAGAAAAGTGATACCACCCTCATGTTTAAATATGAAGCCACTGCCAGCTGCTGGTCAGCTTAGCTTAGTGTAAAGACTTGAAACAGGTGGAAATAGCTAGTCTGGCTCTGTAAGGCCTCCCAGCACCTTTAAAGCTTACTTATTAACACGTTATATCTTGTGGACAAAAAACAGACAACAAATTATGTTTTTATTGGGGTTTATGCTAAGCTAAGCTAACCATCACCTGACTCCAGCTTCATATTTGAATGGACAGATATGAGACTGATATTGATCTTCTCATCTTAATCTCAGCAAGAAAGCCAACAAGAGTAAATCTTAAAATGTTGAATTATTCCTTTAAAGCACATTAGACATTTTATTGTCATTGTACGCAATACATTGAAATTTTGTGCGGCAACACTCAGAAAACAGCAGCAGTGGGAACACTAGGAAATGAATAAAGAGAATAAAATCAAATCAATAAAAATAATTTTACATATTATATTTTAGATGCATATATTAGCTTATGACATATATATTAACTTATAGCAGGTAAATAATATGTGTTATTTGTTAACATTATCAGATTGGATATTTTTAAAACATTTTCTCTACTTTCTAAACTCCTGCACCTACACATAAACCTGACTCACAGTTAATTATCACTCTGCAATTCCAAAGTATCTTTTGTTATTAAAATAGCAGCTTGGAGGATTGTGCAGACTTGGAGGAGTTATACAACTTCTGAGTGTTTTCTGGTTTTTTTCAACTAAACCCATTTTGCAAATTAAAGGGTGGGTTTACCTTCCACTACATGTCTGATATTGAATGAAGGATGTTTGAGGCTGTAAAAGGCGTATTTTTATCCTCTGGCTTCATACCATCCTTGTTTAAATGAATTAGAGTTGAAACCTGTTGTGCACTGCTAGAGGATAAGTGTCTGTAAAACCAGGGGAGTTGTAGGGGTTACTAGGCCAAAGCAATATGGAAGAAAAGGCCACTGGGGATTGTCACTGCAGGTTTTCTGGTGGAACTGTTTATGGAGGGAAATCCTTATAATACTCTCTCTCTCTCTCTCTCTCTCTCTCTCTCTCTCTCTCTCTCTCTCTCTCTCTCCTCCTCTCTCTCTGTGATGGAGAGATCTGATGGATTTTACTGCTCCACAGAGCTCCTCATAAAACACTCTTCTCATCCACCACATACACTCTGATATCACTCATAACACCTGGAGTCCAGCCATAAACCAACATACACTCACACACACACACACACAGACTCGCACGAACACATCTATAAAGCGGGGAGTTGGCATTGCAATGCTGCGGAGAGCTGTTAGCAGTACCTCATAAATCAGACTTGTGCAAGTGGGTGTGTGTTAAGTGAGTGTGTGTGTGTGTGTGAGAGAGAGAGAGAGAAAGAGAATAATTGAGGCTGCTGAGCAGAGCGAACTCTCCCATGGGGATATTGATTAGAGTGTTAATTCAGAAGAATGTGAAACTGGAGCCGGCTGCTGACTGGGAGGAAATTGGACAGACTGACAGAGGCAAGAGGGCGGACAGACGGACAACATACACACAGACTGACAGAGGCAGGGGACAAACAGCGAGAGTGACACAGTGGCCGGGATGATGGAGAGATGAGTGGGCATTAACTGGAGCAAAATAAGGGATAAGCAGGATAAGCTCCTGAATGACTGACTGAAAACAAACTGGTGGAAAGATACAGATGTGGCTGCAGATGTGACAGCAGAAGGACGGGTGGAAAAAACAGGAAAAGACATAAAATTGGAAAAGACATCAGCAGATTGTTGAATGACTGATATAAACATGCAGAGAAAAGCTTTAACTGTGCTGTCAGGATATCAACAGTGAAAATATTTTATTAAAGTTGGTGTTTAAAAGCAATTTTACACATTTTCTTATAAGTAAATGTCTACTCTGATAGTAAACACAACATATTATCTCCTTTAAAGGTCACATATTAGACTCCTTTTCAACAAGTTAAAATAGGTCTCTGAGGTCTTTAAAACATATCTTTGAAGTTGTTTGCTGAAAATACCATTCAGATTATGCATTCTCACATGCTTCTATACCCCTCGGTTTCTGTGTCTGTAGCTTTAAATGAAAATGAGCTGCTGCTGCTCACCCCCCACTCCGGACCTGATACCATGGTTGAGAGTTTACCCCCCCATGAAAATAACCAACATGGCTGCTAACAGAAACGCAGGAGTTCAATCATACATTTGATCCAGAATGACCCTGACAAAGAGGGGAGGCTCCTGCAGAAGTTCAAACATTGCGAATGCAGCGGGACGTTTCTGAATGGTTAGTCAACAATTTTTTGCAACTTATTTTATGTGTGGAACTTGTGCAACGATGCCTTCAGAACGCCTTCATGTTTGTGAACAAGCATTTTTTTCATAAGGAACCTTTAATTTGAAGTTCCTTTAAAGTTAAAAAAAAAACCTTTCTGCAATATGGTCAGCAGTGAAAGAAGTATCCAAATTCTTAACTTGAGTAAAAGTAATATAAGAGTAATTTACATATAATGTAAATGTACATCATTGCAAGTAAAAGTCCCTCATTCAAAATCTTAGTGTTAACAGAATATTGTACTTATCAAATGTAAAAATTATCTTTTTGCAGAAAAACTGAGTATTGTAGATTGTTTGATTATTATATATCAGATTTGATTATTTACACATTAATTACTAAGCTGATTTTTTATTTTGCAGCCGGTTGAGGTAGCGCTTTTTAACTGCGTCATATACTCTTTGCTAGTTTAATATAGAACAATTCATTGTTTTATAAATTCATAGCATGTTTCATATGTAAAAACTGAATCTGAAAAGCAACTACTAATGATAGATGTTAAATAAATGTAATGGAGTAAAAAAGTTTAATACCTCACGTAATGTACAAAATAAATACCTTAAAATTGCACTTAAGTACTTTACAATAGTTGAGTAAATGTAATTTTTTACTTTACTATACTTTACTATTTACTATTATGACAAGACCAACTCATAATGGAAATAGCAGAGGTATACATTTTCCCAAAACTCAGCCTGATTTTGGTGTTTTTGGGAACGTTGGGATCTCCACTATAAAATTCAGACATAAGTTCTGTTAGTTTGAACAATATCCAACTGCACAGCAAGCGTTTGAACAGATGGACCCACTGGAGAGTCTGGCAAAGGGAAATGCATTTAACACTCTCTGTCTGGTGGGTCTGGTGGGTAAAATCTGTGGTGCAAAGGGAGTGTTTTTTGGAATAAATGAGGCTGAAATACACCACAGCAAATAAACCAAGATGTTGCTCAAATAAACCATGTAAATAAATTCTGCGGTTGTGGATTTTAAGGCCAAGACGTGAACTATTAGACATGTTTTTACAAGTTGCATCGATTCCAGTTCAGTCACTGCATACACACAGCCTCTAACAAATATAGCAGGAGGAGAATCACCGTCTGGTATTTTGTGTTGCATCTAATGGTGACAGATTTGTAGCTGCTCTGCCATCTGATAATGACCCACATCCCTCCAGGAGATGCCACATGCATGTTAGATATTGTGTTACTGCTTGGAACAAGTGTGTGTGTGTCTCTTTATTTAATTGTAATATCATAAGACCACATGCAACGATTTACACCCACGCAGTTCGATTTACACACAGACTGTGCAGATAGCAGACACCGCAGAGCGAAACTTACAATTGGATTTGACATTTACTGGACTGGATAATCAGATCACATGGGAGATAAAGAAAGGTCTTCAAGGAATGAGGATGAAGAGGACCGGCAAAATGTCTCCTGTTTACAATTTTGTGTGTGAATGTGTGTTCATTACACATGTGTGTGATTGTGTGTGTGTCTTACCATTCTGGCTGACGTTGGACAGGTCAGTGATGATCTTGTTGGCCTTCTTCCTCTTGTTAGGAGGGGCAGGAGTTGTCAGAGGCATGGCTAAGGACAGAAAAGAGAAATGATTACTCTAATTGTTTGGTTAGAAAAATACAGTCCAAAAAGAGTCCAGTCCACTTGCTTTTTCCTGAGTTTTTAACCAAAGCTAACGGTCTACATTATTGGATTGAGTTTGCTGCTGAGAAACTCCATCCTTGAGTTACTATAAGAACTTTTTGTCAAACAACTAAAGAACTTTGATGGTCAGGAACTCAAGACTTAAAGGAAAGTTTTAAAAAGTTAACTAAACTTAAAATGTATTTAGATTTTAAAATTTAAAGCTGCATTCGTCAATATTTTTATAGTGACGGATCAAATGACTGTGTTTAATATGAAAGATGTCACTCAAAGAGACTTATCATCAAACTCTGCAGCTCTCATCTTTCGGCGGGGGGGGGGGGGTTACGGTCCACGATTCTACTGTTTGGTTCAGTTCTCATTAATTTTCCAGCTCCAGCAGGCTTCTGTACTACCTGATGAACATAGTGGAGCATTTTGCAACTAACAAGCCACTAATATTTGAATATTGGAATTACATTCATCAGGTGGCTCTGTGCCTGCTGGAGGCGTCAATAGGAAACTGTTTGCTAACGGATTTGCTTTAACAAGTTTTCAAGGTGGTAATATCATACGTCAGTGTTGTGTTTACTGCCAAGTGGCCAAAAAATGTATTAATGCAGGTTTAAAAATTGAGCAGACATGTACAAAATAAATCATCACTGGACTTATAATAATAATTGATTCTAGCACACTTTGTCTTTTGCTTAAAAGCATCCAGGTTGCTGTTATGTGAATTTGGGTCTGAAACTGCAGAAAGCAGCTTCACCGTACAGCTGTTTCAAATGTTTTAATACCCTAAGCACCAATGAATACACCAGCTTGCGTCAAATTATAAATTAAAATACATTCTCAGCCACTAAATTAAAAGGGACAAACTGCTGTGGGACATTTAAATCATATCATATAAAATTAGTTTACTCACTGCAACCATATTACTATCAAGAAAACATGATTACTTTTAGTCTGTTAATTACACTTATCTATTTATTTTCATTTTGAGCATTTTTTAATTGTAATTTTAATGTTTCTAAAAAGCACTTTGTTCAATGTTTCTCTTAAAATGTGCTCTACACTGTAAATAAACTGACCTGACTTGACAATTATTTCCTCAATAAATAGATTTGGTTTGAATTAATCTTATACTATAAGAAACAAACAAATATTAAGAATTATTTCCCAAACGCTCAATGGTATTTGGTTTGTCAGGCGTCCAGCAGAGAGCATGACAGAATTAGCAACAAGACTGGCAGTGAAATGTGATACAACAAAAGTGTTAAACTTATGTATAGTATATCTATAGTATGAGAAAGTCTACAGAGATTTCCAATTTGTTTATGATGAAGCTGCACATCAGGTTCCAAATTTTAGCAAGCTCCAGCAGAAACCTTGCTAGGTTCCCTAATTAAGTTAAGCACTCTTTAAACATAGTGTATATGCCCCTGCATGCCCTTAAGGACACTAATTCCCAGTGGCAGCTCGTGTCTCTCTCGACTAACACTCAGATGGGGGGTGGCAGTATGTCGCTGTCTATTGCACAGGTCGAAAGCAATTATGTAAGGCTGGAGGTGAGTCCCAGTACAAGAGAAAAAGCTGGAGGGCCCGTCTACAGGGAGACAGTTAATGTAATTGCTTTTCATCCGCTGTAATTGAAGCTCATTTCCTAGCCTGGGATTCAGTCCTGTGTGAGCTATTTTTATGAACCCATGTTCTATAGCACCGTGGTGAGTGGGACTGTCATCAGTACAGGACATACATACAAATGAACACAGGCAAGCACACACACACACTCAAATAGCTTTTCTCTTATGATTAATGTGAGTCGGTGGTTATAGATTAAAGACTGGGGATTACAGGTGTTTTTGGATGTTCTAGGAAAGGCAAGATGGAGGGAAAGTGCTGCTGATGCCGACTACAGGAGCAGTGCGACGGCCTGGGTCCTGTTACCACCTCTCTGAACGAAGAGGCGCTCCTGTCCCCCATGACCAGCCTGTTTTAGCTCCCAGATAAATCTCTAGGAGACAGCTGGGGAGGAAGGGCATCAGTCAGCACATTCCCAAATACACACATACATCCATCCCCAAGCACCCTGCTCGCGGACTAAAAACTCTACTGCAGCGGGCCACATTCCTCACCCACCACAGTGTTAGGTAAGAGCTTCTGGAAGAAGAAGAAGTTGCAAGAAAGAAGAAAATCATCCACCAGCTGGCTTTCATCATTCATAGTTGTTTAACTGATATTTAAATTAGCAAAAAGCTGTGTGTCAGCAATATAAATGTCAA
This sequence comes from Thunnus thynnus, assembly GCF_963924715.1. Classification (NCBI taxonomy): domain Eukaryota; kingdom Metazoa; phylum Chordata; class Actinopteri; order Scombriformes; family Scombridae; genus Thunnus; species Thunnus thynnus. The sequence continues at coordinate 9,528,044 of NC_089536.1, read as the reverse complement.
ACTACATTAAATATGATATGATTTTAAAGCCTGTCTTGAGCAAGAAGTGCACATTTTAGCTAAATACACTGTCCATTCTGTAATATACTGTTGAGCATCTGCTCCTTATTCCTTCGAACATTTATTCATGTAGATGCAGAAGCCTCCTCAGGCCACAGATGGGTTTCTCCTGCAGGGCCATGCCAAAATCTGCTGACCGCTGGAATCAAATGAATTTGACTCTAAATATCTCCTTGGACAGAATTATTTAGCAACTCAGTTACCATCAGCACCAGATAATCCCCAAACACTCAAGGCATGTAGGAGAGAGATTTCTTTGTGTGACTGAGTTGTATCGCTGTTGTCACACACATTCATTTCTCTTACCTAAGACCTAGGTATCCACAGGAAGACACAGGTCCCAGAAGGTCCCAGAATAGGTGTGCGTGGAAGAAGAGGAATATAGATTCCCAAGTAAATTTGTGTTCCCAAGCTTGTATTGTACTGCCTGCCCTCCTCTTCGCCCCCGGAGAGAGTGAAACCCTATCAGCAGGGCTGCTCCAGTGGACCGGGCCTGGAGGGTGGGAAGGGGGGTGGGGTGATATGAGTAGGGGGTATAGTGGGAGGTGGGTGTGGTGTTTCGAGTTAAGAAGTTGGTAAGATATTTGAAAATAATAAAATAATGATACATTTATTTTATTTATATATCAAGTTTCTTTGTGAGACAATCATATTTTCATTTTTATTCTTTATTTAAACCTTTTTTTTAACCAGGAAAATCTAATTGAGATTAAAAACCTCTTTTTCATGAGCATCCAGGCCAAGATAGACAGCAATAACAATGACTTACAGACAAAAAACAGATAACACAATATCTACCACAAAATGAAACAGAAATGCGATTATTTAAAAAATTCTAATACAATCATATGTGAGATTTGGTCCCAGAACTTGGTGGAAATGGATTTTGGTAACTGTGATTGCTCCTCCTGTCCATACTAGCTCATGTCATATTCTAACACAACCCTAATGTAAGAGATGACAGACCAAATCCACGCACCTCACTCTGTGCAAAAATGCATAATAAAATTCATTCCAAGCTATATGTCAGAGTTAGGCAACTCAAGTGTGAATCTTCCAAAGTTACAGTCTTTTTAACACAATATTCCCTCTTTGTGTTATTATCCCCCACATGCAAGGCAAGGAAACACTGTCTGGGGAAATACAACGAAGGAATTTTGCACTAACTTTGGAAGATACCCATATTATTGAGCAGCAGTTTTATGCCTCTTGTGTATTAGCATTCCATTTGAATCACAGTAGTAAACATCTGCTTCTCTAAAAGACACATACAGCTGTTTCCTACAAAACAGAGTCACAGGCTGAAAATCTTGTTTATTGTGCGGAGGAAAGAATATTTTTTTCATCCAGAAGGTCAGAAGGAGTGTACCTTCAAAACAGCTGTAAAGGTTGTTGAAGACCTGGGTTTCTCAAACATTGCTAATACATGAGAGGAACAAACTGGGGCTAACATTTGGAATTATTGCATTATCACAAAGAATAAGGACTGTGCATTTTGTCCCCCATCTCTGAGATTGGAATCACATTTCTAAGGTGTCTTTACACAAACCGGTATGGGCAGGAAGAACAACTTTACAGTGATCAGTAACCCTTACAATGTCCATATGGGCATGTGAGTAAAGTATTGAGAAAGACTTAAAAATTAATGAGACTAACACATCAAGATTCTAAAACACGAAAAAGCTAAAAATAATAATAATAATAATAATAAAAAAAGCTAAAACACATAATCTAATCTGAAGATTTAGAGACCACATTGACTAAAGTACACTCATCTCCTCTGAAAAAATCAGGGTGTCCTGAATACAAAGGGCACCATTGGTCTTCAGCCTGAATTTTGAACAATCAGAACAGACACCAAATATTAAATATTTCATCCAGCTTTGAACACCACAATTCTTTGAACCACCTCTTCCAATTCCTGGGGAACAGGGGCTCTTGACAGACAACACAAGAGAATACACACTATCTTTACAGCAGTTACTTTCTTTCCCTGTCACTCAGTTTGTATGCGCCTTAGGGCATTTATGCTCTTGTTGATGTGTTTCTTCTCCCTCTCATAGTCTCATTGTCCTCCACCGAGGAAACCTTTGGGTATTGCAACTTCAAGCCTTGTTTGTGCCTGGCAGCAGTTAGCTGTCAGTTCATTGTCAGACCTCTGCTTTTTGGTTTTAGCAGTAGTTCATGTAAATCTGTCGGTTTGTCAACTTTTCTGTCAACTTTTCTGTCCGGATGATAAGTCCTTATCAATTGGAATATGAAGAATTTCCTTAATGGGTTGGATGATCTCTGGGTCTGTGATAAGTCCAACAACAGGGACAGGAAAATGTATTTTTGGAAACAATATGTAGTCTATAGTCATGCTAGCAGCTCTGTGAGGCTGCTACTTTGAGCTAAATGCTAACATCAGCATGCTAGCATCTAGCTAGCAGGTTATTTGCCATCTTAGTGTAGTGTGTTAGCATGCTAACATTTGATATTTAGCAGAGGCTGATGGGAATGTCATTATAGTTTTGAGGGTATTTGGTCATAAACCAAAGTAATGGACGAACAAAAATTTTGATTTTGATGGCAGTAGTTATTGCAATACATATTTAGGGGAACATGAAAGTCTGTACCAAATTTCATGGCAGTTTATCCAATAATTGTCAAGATATTTAACTCAAAATTACAAATTTCAATCTCATGGTGGCAGTAAAGGAAAAATTAGGGAGTTCACCAAAGTGTTTGTCTGGAAATCATGAATGTCTGTACCAAATTTCATGGCAATCAATCCCTTATTAGTTCAGATATTTCAGTCAGGACCAAAGTGGTGACTCAAATGACAGACTAGCATTTCAATCCCATCCATCCTGATATTGGAGCGGCCAGGTGGCCTTGATAGAGATGTGTGTGGCAGGGTTGTAAATCCATCAGGGAATCCACCAGTGAGTAGGTTTATCACCAAGCAGTTTGATTATTACATGTTATCTTCTATTGATACTTCACTCAGCAAAAATGATCAGTTAACAATGAACTAGAAAACAGCAAAAGAGCTCTTCTTTTCCAGTATAATAACTCTGAAATAATCAAGTCTCAAGAGACTGAGAATGACCATTATTTACTCATGATCTGACCTGCCCCTAAACCTTGACCCTTAACCCCAAACACTCTACTCTGTTGACCCAGAAGCACTATGTGAGGAAAGAGCCTCTTTGGCTCTGAGCAGTGAGGGAAGACAGGATGTACGAGATAGCGCTTCCCATCCGCTCCCAGTCAAATTGTAAAAAGGCCATCAGAATTAAGAGTTTAGCACCGAGCCGAATAACTGGAGATTAACGGCTCCAAAAATAGGTGTAATGGACTGTATGTGTGCAACTGAGCGAGAGGAGAATTAACAGAGAAGAGGAGCGAGTCAGAAAGAGGGAGAAATGTAGAACTAATTTGGTAATAAGGCCGAAAGTTAAAAGAGCCACTTCTATCATTACTATAAGTGTAGTTGGAGCTTTTATATATTTCTAAAAACTAATGACCCAGTTGGTAGAAAAATGAATATGCTACACACTGGAGGGTAAGGGGTAGTTTTTTGTTGTACCTTCTACTAGCGCAGCAGCTAAGCTTACCAGCAGACCTGAACAGGACTAAAGTTAGCAGCTAAAGTTAGCACGTTCTGTCACCTGATCCCAGTCAAGGGTCATAGGTCAGATCCCTTTCTGAGGCCATGGTTGGATTTCACAGCTACAAGGCCATCAGGTGCTTGTCATTAAACTGCTGTGAAATATAGGCCAACAATCCTACAAGGACATTTTCAACTGTTATAGTCAGATGTTTAAGCAAAAGTAAAAGAATCAGAGGTGGTGTGTGTACAGTATATTTTAAATTATTTTTCATTTTCTCATTCAGCTCTGGTATCAGAGTTACAGTTACAATCTAGAAAAAGATCATTTAAGATGTAAAAATATTGGAAAAAATAGCAAACCATATTTTTTGTGTGTTGCTGTGAAGATAAATGTTACTGACATTTTGCTGATGTAAAATCTGTGATGAAACCAGGGAGCAGACCATAAACTGTAGCTGTGCAACATGTCTGAATAATAAATCCTACAGTGCCTCCATGTGGTGAAAGATTAAAAAACATTTTCTTGATGCCCAAACTCCGTGTCATTGATCTCAAAACTGCCTAAATCCTGAGATTTGCTTAGAACAATCCAGCAATTAGACAAGTCAATAAAAAGCCTGAAGGATAAAGAAGGAAAAACTAAACACCGCACCGGACCCCCGGTGTGGAAGCAGGTGGTGACGTGGGTGACACAGGAAGAAACCGAGTGACAGCTGAGGTGAGTCATGTCTATTTTTATTCAGCCGCATGTCTCTGTGGAAAAGAATCACAGCTAAACACACATGTTATACCTCTCTTGTTTCATATCAACAGATCGAATCTACTGTAAGAGGCTTCCCTTTTACGTGACAGTTGTGTTCCTCGCCTTATGAAAAACTACAGAAAAAGCATGCACCACTGCAGAGTGCAACTACAAAACTCAAAATCACAAAACACAAATCCTTACGATATATACTGTATATATAACAGAAACAGAAGCAACTTGCAGCAGACGATTCAAATTTCTTAGTAAAGCAACTGATTTGATATTGTTGGATGGCCACAGGTACTGTACGATGTTTACAGATAAGTCAAATCTGCACTTTTTACACCTTATTAGACATGTTTCTATTATGTCACTTCATCAGTGCCTCCTTCCTTTTTCATCTTCTTCCTATCCAAGACTACCTCTCTCTCACCACAGGCTTGTCTCTTTCACATCCTCCATTCTTCTGTTTTTATGTTCAAACTTAGTTCTTCATCATTCAATACAATATTTACAGAACCTCATTTAAGTTTTCCATAACATCTCTCTCTCTCTCTCTGCGCTTTCAATCTCACGTTGTTCTCCATTTTTTAACCTTTCTCGGGTTTCCACACTACATTTGCAAAACACAGTGCTCCCTTTAATTATAACCAAATGCATTGGATAAATGAGTCAACAAGATTACATGAAAGTGATAAAATGTGCACCATGGGTGGCCATTCCAAACTGATCTTGTGATAAAACATGTGGTTGATAAAACATTAAAGCGCAGCCATGAATAACAATATTGCGATACTAAAAACACATGTACTTATTTAAAGAATGTGGCTCTTTGTTCCCATAGAGCCCTGTTTTATCATGTCCAGACCAGAATCTGTTCAGTGCATAGTGGATCCAGGGCGCCAGACGCAGGGCTGCAGACCCATGTTGGAAGTACTGAATCTAGGCCTGGGACATCTGGTAGGTTGAGCGCTGCTGGACGCTGGCCGAGAGACTCCAATGGGGTCTAGGGGACTCAGATCTGGGGCACTCTTAAACTGCCTGTTGGCCTGTGCAGTGTTGGGGGACTGAAGGTGGGAGAAAGTAGGGGTTTGGACTAGATTTGGAGCAGCAGCAGAAGAGAAGGTGGGGAGCTGAGGGAGCGGGGCGGTAGGGGCAGGGGGAGGTGCGGGAGAGGTTGCCCATAGAGGTTGGTGTGGAGTGGCGGGTGGTTGGGGTTGAGGCTGATAGGGTTGGTAGGGGGTGGGGCCAGCTGTGGGTGGAGGAGAAGTGACGTCAGAACGCCACAGGGGTTCTCCGAGCGTCGTGGCTGATCGAGGTACGATAACTTTCAGGGCGGGCCCTGTGGCTATCGGAGGGGGTGTTGAGAAGCGCTTCACCTCATACACCCGTGCAGTCTTCTGAGGACCACCCACCATTCCTCGTTGCTGCTGATAGGTGGAGGTGTCCTGGGGAACCCCGCCCCCATAGCTGAACAGAGAGGAGTTGAGCTGGTAGGGCTGGTGGCCCATAATGTCCACTGGCTTGATGCCCGCTTTCTGCCCTTTAGGTTTAGCTGGTCCAGACTTTGCCACCTCAACCTTCTTCTGGGCCTTAGGAGGACAGGAGGGAGAGAGAAGGGGGTTGTAGCTAATGGGAGGTGGAGCACGGATATTTGACGAGTACTTCCAGGTGGCAGGGAGGGAGGGCGTGGGCGAGGGCTCCCTCGTCTGAGCCGGGGAGAAAGGTGCTGCGGCAACAGAGGGAGATCGCTCCACCACATACCGATCCATCCTGCTCTGTCTGCGGGCAAACAGCTGACCTCCCTTTCCCCCCAGCTGTGGCGCCTGAGGGGTCTGTGGTTTGGGGGCCACAGGAGGTGGCCTGGGTCCCCGTTGAGCCTGCATGAAGTTGCAGGCCTCCGCCCCCAGCCTCAGCCAGTCTTCCTCAGGTCCTGACTCATGCCCAGCCTCACCACTGGGTGCAGCTCCAGACTCAGTGCCTGGGGTTCTCACAAAACGGTCATCCATATTTTGGACCATCGACATCAAGGCCGGGTTTGGAGAAACATCTTTGCTCCTGATCGCACTGAACATTGGCTTCTTGTTGCCACGACAACGGGCATCATGTAGGATGCCGGTGCGAGAAGCGGGAACTGAGATTCTCTGTTCACGTGTCGCCAGTGAATCAGCGGTAGGAGCCTGGGGAGTGGGTGCAGTTGCTATGGCAGCATGGGGGCCGGGAGTCACTGCACCTGTCATGTTGATGTAGGGCTGGGTGGATGGAGATGGAGAGGGTTGGGTGAGAGGATGAGGATGAGGAGGAGGGGTGGGCTGGGCATGGATGGAGACCTGGGCCATATTAGGTGGATGTGGTTGGGAGATGGAAAGAGCAGACATGCCAGTGGAGGGAGGTGGATAAACAGCAGGAGCAGGAGGAGGGGGAACAGAATGTGGAGCTGGGGGAGAGAAGGGTTGAGCAGGTGTTGGACAGACAGGTGAGCCTTGAGTTGCAGAGGGAGAGAAGGGTTGAGCAGGTGTTGGACAGACAGGTGAACCTTGAGTTGCAGAGGGAGAGAAGGGTTGAGCAGGTGTTGGACAGACAGGTGAACCTTGAGTTGCAGAGGGAGAGAAGGGTTGAGCAGGTGTTGGACAGACAGGTGAACCTTGAGTTGCAGAGGGAGAGAAGGGTTGAGCAGGTGTTGGACAGACAGGTGAACCTTGAGTTGCAGAGGGAGAGAAGGGTTGAGCAGGTGTTGGACAGACAGGTGAACCTTGAGTTGCAGAGGGAGAGAAGGGTTGAGCAGGTGTTGGACAGACAGGTGAACCTTGGGTTGCAGAGGGAGAGAAGGGTTGAGCAGGTGTTGGACAGACAGGTGAACCTTGAGTTGCAGAGGGAGAGAATGGGATTGAGGGAGATGCATGCACTGGGGGGTGAGGAGCAAATGTTGGTGGATTAGGGGGAGGCTGGGAGAAAGGTGCAGACGACAGAGAGGAGGGAGGCGAGAGAATTGAGGGGGGAGAGTTACCAGAAGGGGGAGTGTTACTGTTGTTATTTCTTGGAGGGATGTACAGAGAGGTGCTAGACACTGCTCTCCTTGCATCTGGCCCTGATTGATGGCGAGTAGGTTGGATAGTCACCATGGAGATGGCTGCCACAGGCTTGGTCGCTGTGGTTACGGCTGTTGGTTTGGGTTGGGGAGGGCGAAACATCACGGAGGTTACAGATGCACGAGAAGAGGTCGGGCCAGGGGTGAATGGGCGTGCAGTGCGGTTCAGAACAGATGGGTTAGGACTAAAGTTGGCGTTCAGTTGATGGTCTGAGTCTGTGATTGGGTGAGGACTAATATTAGGGTTAGGATTAGGATTAAGGTTGACATGTTGCCCATTTTGACTTGGTAGGGGCGTTTGTGAAGGCGGGCTCAAAACAACACTAGCCCGACTAACAGCTACCGACCCCCCATTGGTCAGAGCCACTGCTGGAGGAGACATGGGCGCAGGTTTAGGAGCAGTATGGGGACTGATTGGCTGTTTCGTGATGCTGCTCTCCAGCCTTGAGCCCTGATAGGCTGAGCCCTCCAGCCCTGAGACTTCCAACCTTGGGCTTTGATTGTCAGAAGTCACAAGTCCCAGATTCTGATAGGCTGAGATATCCAGCCCTGAGCTGTGATTGGTTGTCGGCGTTGTTGGAGTAGTTGGTGTGGTTGAGGGGCAGGCAGAGCTTCTCCTGTCCAGCAGGTCTAAATAACCAGTATCCCACGTGGGGTCAAATGATCCTGAGAATCCCTCTTCATCAACTTCTGAGCCACTCAGGATGGAACTGCCTCCTTCCTCCTCTGTCTCTCCTCCTGTGTCCCCTTCGGTCTCCCCTCCTCTATCCCCTTCAGCTTTGCCAAAGCAGGTCAGTGTGTACTTCTTGGCCCTCTGCCGGCGTTTCTTGAACATAAGCACCCCTTTTGAGTTGGGGTTTGGAGCATCAGTCAGCAGGGAGGCAATAGAGCGGCATTTAGTACGAGCTTCTTTCACCTGTTTCTCCACCACACTCTCCCCACGTTGTAACTCTGAAAGACAGGAAGAGGAAAGAGAGGGGAACCAAAATAAATGTGACGAACGAGAGAGGAAGCAAAGGAGAAAACCGGTGATGGGATTTTTGATGAATACATAACAAGGCACAGGCGACAAATAACGGAAACAAAACAGTGTGATGGCTCTCACTGACTGCGAGCAGAGGCTGATTTATACAGTATTATCACAGTGAGGAGCTGCTATGAGGATTACCACTGACAGACAGGAGTGTGTGTTGTGGATTTACAACAAAGAATTCCTGCTGCTCTCCAGCGTTGAGTCACACACGCCGGGAAGGTTAGAACAGAGTGTCTCTCCTGCACAAATGCTTGTTTGTGCCTATGTGTGTGTGTGTGTGTGTGTGTGCATCTCTGTGTTGTCCAAGGCTATTTGAGTCTTTTTAGTATCTTGGCTCACCTCACATGAATATCCTCAATATATGACTACAGCTTGATACAGTATGTGCACACACATATCCACATATAGCTCCTATACAGATGAGTCAAGCTTTTCGAGACGCAACAAAAATTAGTGTAAACAGAGAAAACATGAAGGTGAAAACATAAAATTCCAATATCTAACTTGATATTTCAGTTTTTTACGATTTCTGCTTGTAGTTTTCTGTGCACAAGACTTGACATAACAAGGTTGAAAGGGAAAAATGCGTTTTGTGCCATGAAATTTCTGCAATGAGTTTCAGACCCCTATAAAGCCTATAAAGCGCATAGACACGTTGAATAAATATCTACAGCCACATGTAGTTATTATTCAATTGCTAACTTACCTTAAAGTTTAATTTCATGTCAAGTCATTTCATCAAGAGTCAAGTCTATTAAGTAGAACAATAACATAATATTAAATTAAAACTTTCTATAGTGTAGACAGAGCACAGCCATGGTATAATTATTAATTTGAAAAAGAAAAACAACTTTTCACTTTACTAGTGTAAGTAAATCTGTGTGTAGATAAAGTTATATGTACATGAGCGAGTTTAAATTTGTCTTACCTGCGTACACGGTGTGTGAGGCTGTGTGTCCACCTGCGTCTGAACCTGATTTAGAAGTTAGGTCCCTCATCTCACAAGCGTGAGTATGTTTGTGTGTGTGTCCTTAACTTCCCTCAGACCCTCCCACACACACCCTCACAGTGTCCAGTTCTGTTCTGAGTGGGGAACCGTGTAGTCTCTGTCTCCCAGTTCTTCTCTCAGGGCACAGCCCATGTAAAGACCTTTGTCTCTGTCCAGCAACCCAAACCAACACATGATGTCAACCCACTATTCCTGTCTGTCTGACAGGCATCAAACACCTGTCCAGTCTCTGTCTCATACACTTACACACACACACACACACACACAAGGACGGGGAGACCCCTCACCAGAGGATATTTAGACAGTCGTGTCATTGAGCATGTGTGCATATATGTGTGTGTTTGTGTATATGAGTTCATAAAGTCAATTATAGGTTATAGGTTACTGCTGATGTCACTCTCTGCTGCTGACACTTCACACCTAACAACCGCTGCACACACAGAAACACAACTCTGTAGCAGCAGAGCTAACAATCCCACATCCAAAGCCAAAGGCAATGCGCATGTGTGTGCGTGTGTGTAATGTGAGAAAGGGCAGGTCCCTGGACATCTCAGTCATCATTCGTCCTATAGTAAAGCCCTCACCTAAGTCATTCTGGCTTTCAGCCTCTTGTACTGGACAACAGGCCTCTCATTACTGTAACACTCATCCACATGAGGTCACGGCCCAGTCAGTGCATAGCTATTCAGTTTGATAATTATTGCCTTTTGAAATGATTAATGATGATGAAGTTAACCAGACAAGGTTAATAAAACTTTATGAGTTAAAATTAAATCCTAACATCACTGTTGTAATCATATAGGCTATAAACAACATCTATCCCTCTGTGAAATCTAGCGTTATAAGACACATATCAAGAGATTACATTTTTGGGGCCTTAAGAGCTAAAACTGCAATGTTTCACAAGAAAAAAAAACTAGAGAAAAGTATAAAAAACAAACATAATTTTATGTAGCAGTGTCAGTTTTCTTTTATCCTACTGAAATAGTCTTCTCTCGAACCCCTTAGATTTATCTCGTGACCCCTTGTGGAGATCCTGACCCTCAAAATGGGAACCACTGGATTAATCTGTCCCCTATTTTTCAGATTAACTGATCAATTGTTCAGATTATAAAATTGAATGCTCTGCCCACTCACCATTCCAAAAGACAAAGATATTCAAATTACAATCATGTAAAAGACAGAAAAGCAGTAAATCTTAATGTTAGAAAAGCTGCAACCAGGAGACATTTGGCATTTTTCTTGCTAAACGACCTAAATGATTTATTGATTATCACATTCGCTGTTGTTAATGGACTAATCAGCGAAACCGACTAATCATTTCAGCACTAACGTAAACACATGCCAGAATTTGCATGTGCACATACAGAAACATGCACACACATCCACACACCACACATTCAGCTGTGTGGCCTGTAAGTCAGAGTCTCATCCAGTCTGTCTGTCAGAATCTTCAATACCTATAAATACAGTCAGTGAGGCAGATGCTTCGAATACTGACAGAAGAGATAGACTGCTGTTTCTGGGGACAGGAGAGGGGAGGAGGAGGGAGGTGGAATACCTCTGTCAGTATCTGGTATATATCACCCCATTAAGGGCGGCCTGTAAAAGTAACAGGATGCTCCAGTTACAGAAAGTAACCACTAGATGGTGATCTAGCTGTAGATATACAGTAAGCTCCAGGACCACTGATGCCTTTGAGACACCAAGGGAATCCTTGAAATTTTAAATTAAAAAGTAAAAACACAGTTGTCAAGACAGAAATAGTTATATTACTGTAAGAAAATGGAGATGTGCTTCTTTTTGGTTTGCAGCTGGTGGATTATCCTCAAATTTAATAGTTGCAAAAGTTGCATAAATTTGGATCCAACTGGATAAACTGACATCAAAGATCCAAATTTTATTTCATTAGCAAAAATTATTTGTCGAAAAATGGACACACGCATCCATGGCATGCTGTACAGGACTAGAATTTAGGGCTGCAACTGACAGTTATTTTCATTATCGATTAATCTGTCTATTATTTTCTTAATTAATTGATTAGTTGTTTGGTCTATAAAATATTGAAAAATGGTGAAAAATGTCAATCAATGTTTCACAAAGCCCAAGATGCGACCAAAAATGTCTTGTTTTGTCCCAACCAACAGTCTACAGCCCAAAGATATTTTTGTTACAAAGTTTACTAGAAGACTATAGATACCAAATATATATTCAATATTCAAATTCTTGAAAAAATGACTCATAATGATCAATTGATCAAAATAGATTACAATTAAACAATTATTTTTCTGTTGACCAACTAATCAATTACTCATCTAATCATTGCAGCTCTACTATAATTAGTGTTTAATTATGTCATCTTCAAAATAATTGTGATATAGCAGTATAATTACCATACACAAATAAAATCATGTTCTCCCCATTAAGTTATTAATTTCTTGTCATCACTTCTCTGGTGTTTGTTTGTGTTTTACAAAAGAGAATAAACACTTCGGAGGGCAAAAGGGAATATGTCCATCATGCTTTTACTTATTCCACAGAAACTCTGACTTGATGGCACACGACTATGGACAATATAACTGCACATTTTCTCATTTGTTTTCAATTCTTACAGTATTTTTTCATCAGCAGTCAGGTAGTAATGATTTATTGATGCTTATGCTGCCACACACAGCACCTCCACTGTGGAACAACATGACAAATTATGATTTGCTCCTTTAACTTGCTTCTGAATACATATTTTTATCCCAAGGTGGGTAATTTGTCTGCATGTGTGTTATTATGTGTACATGAAGTATATGTATATATATAATAACATATGTCTGTATGTATGAATTGATCAAATGTTTATGATTTATGATTCTTTCTGTGTTCTTTTTTCCTACTTTGAAATCCTTGGTTTTAGTTTTTGAAAACTTCATTAATATTATTATTATTAATTGCCTGTAATGGTGTCACTTTGTACAAAGATGTGTACTCACTGGCTTGCCGTGCTTTGTCCATGTAGGTAGTGGACAGCTCATCACTGACGGGGGTCTGCTGCGGTCCCACCATGGGCACCAGCTGGTTAGCAGATCCCAGCATCAGAGCCTCTTTCGCCCGTTCAGGAGACACGAGCGGAGGGCAGGCCAGCCCGATGCTGCCCCCTACCTCCTGGAAGCCGCTATCCACTTCTCCCTCCGCTTCCACCAAACCCTGATCGGGGGTCGGGGTGAGTGTGTGAGGCGTCAGAGTGTGAGGGGTCAGAGTGTGTGGGGTGTGAGTTGGAGTGGTCCACTCCGTCTGGGGGGGCTGATAGATGAGCTCTCTGCGAGGGACGCCAGGAAGACACTGACCCTCCCACTGCCCCGTCATGGAAACCCCTCCATCTGTAGCGCTCTCATACCTTTGAGGAAAGACAGAGGAGAGCATAGTTTCATTTATTTCATCTTCTTTTTTTATTTTGATGCATAAACATTTGAGACGGAAATGTAGATGCTTCTAAATTTAAACATTTGTCTGTTTAAGATAAAACAACAATCATTTTGTTGGCATTTAACAACAAGATTTATTACAGAAACCTTTTAAATACCAGAAGTGGTGCTCACTCTCTCTTACCCACTCATCTCTGAGGTCTCCTCCTCTTCTTGGTTGTCATAGCGCGCAGGTGAGCGTGCATGAGGAGGTGTGCGACGCTGGCGGCGGTACGTGTGTGACTGTGTGTCTGCGTCACTGTCTGTCTCTCCGTAGTAGGCCTCGCTGTCTGGAGGAGAAGTGATGCCTCTGGGTATCCCAGTGGGGGAGAGGATGGAGGAGCAGTGGTGGGAGGGCAAGGGGGCTGAGGGGGGAGACAGGACCCTCATCGCAGAGCGGGGAGATGCGGAGCGACCAGCGTAAGATGAGGAGTGGAATCCAGAAGGGGCCCTGGAAACATACGGTTGACAACTTGTGAAAATGCAAAACATGCATCAGTTTGGCTTCATGTAAAAAATGTGTATGGTGTACTGTAAGTGTGAGGCCATGATCTGACCTTTTAACCCTCAGGTTGAGTGTAGTGTTCTGTGTATCTATGAGGTTCATAGCCTGAGCATGACTGAGCTCTGCACACATATGGTCGCCGATGGCAACCAGCTCATCATGCTCCTTCAGTCCAGCTCTGCACGCTTTGCTGCGCCTGCGCACCTGCAGAGAGGAAAAGAGTTAATAACACATTAATACTCATAGCTGTGGCAAAGTCACCTTAGATAAACCATTTTGTCAGTACAAGGTCTGCTTTGTCATACCTAACCTTTACCTGACATTAGTCATCTCAGTTTTTAGACCAGTGGTTCCTTTTTGGCTTGTGACCATTAAAACAAAAAATACTTGTGATCCATCATCATCCGTTGTGTACAGTATGTCTGTCTGTGGGTTATGACGCTGAGCAAAACATTGCACCCCAACTGTTTCCAGTGGTCAGGCCAGCACCCTGCATGGTAGCCTGCAGTCATCAGTTGTGTGTGTGTGTGTGTGTGTGTGTGTGTATGTGTGTGTGTGTATGGGTGAATGAGGCAAGACTGTAAAAAGCTTTGAGCACTATATAAATACAGTATGATTACGTTAACCCAAGAGTGATTTTTCCCCATGTTTTATTTGAATAATTTCGTAGAATATATGTTTTTTGTTAATCTGCTTTGCCATTCTATCTCTTGTCTTGCAACTTTTATCTTGAGACCCCTTGTGGGAATTGGGAACCATATTGTGTAAGTGTCCCAAAAACAGTCTTGCACAGCTTTTTGTGATTCTTTCTCCCTTGATGCTTCTCAAAATGTATGTAACTATATTTTTTCTTGCAGAATAATGAGTAATTATCTTGTTGTCTCCAGTAAGAGTTCAGAACTCTCCTCTGTTTGGGATATGAAAATTCTGACATTGGCAACTCCTACTAGTAATATTCATCTCCCAACAATGGATCCAACCCAGGAGCACTGAGAATAAATGGGCGCATTTAAAGACGCTACAATCACAAAATATATAGTCACTTAAAAACATATTTTCTCAATCAGCTTCTTTCTATGAGTGATGAGGTCCCACAACAACACTTGTTGGTTATTTCACATGCGTGACGTCTGTATTATTTGTACTCCTCTTCTCACTGTTTAGAAGAGGGGTGGAGCTCAGTTGAAAAATTGTGGTCACTGTGCACCAAACAGGATTTAGTAACATTTGAAATGAAACACGACGACAGCGGTGAGGCTGTTTGCTCATGTTTCCAGACCAAAGTCAGATCAAACCCAACACAGATTAGAGTGTTAAAACTCTTAATGAATAATAAGGATATTGTTTTTATGAACTTTTTTACTTTAATTGTTGCTTAATAAGTCATGAATACTTAATGTTATAGACATATGACAAATTTTAGGGCGATTTATAGAACAACTGACAAACAGTAGCCTTCCTCTACTGGCAGCCATGTTTGTCCATGTATCAGAAAATAACCCTTTAAGTCATGCTGCCAAGTGTTTTTTTAATGCAGCTGTTGCTGAAGGTCGCTAAGAGATGATGTCATAGGATCCTTCAGGAAGTATGTCTGTGGGGGTCGGATGATAGATGGGAAGGCGATTATTCTTGTCCACTAGATTACAGTTTCCTCCCCTCTCTCTCCTCACACACACACACACACTAATACACACACACCTTATCACTGCAAAAATGTTGAGTGGAGTAAAGTGTGTTCCCGCACCTACTTGGATTCATAAGAGGACACAGTATTTGCCTTTATCAGTATCTCTTGACCCAGTTATCCCATTGCACCGTCACACAAACACATTGAAGGACAAGAGCACAAACTCTATCTTGCAATTTCCCCACTCTGCCAAATGTACACACACATACAGTATACACACACACACACACAGCACAAGTGAGCATCATGAAAGAGGGGGTTTGAACAGCTGCATCACCAGTCTGGACCAGGGGGGCATGCCTATCATTCACCATATGTTACCCACATACCCAAAATAAAACCTCACAGGAAAATCAACCACATTCCTAGACAGACGAAGAAAGACAGACACTTGTGTGAGGTGAAACTCAAAGAAAAAAAGTACTTACAGTACAGTTTAAGAATTGAATACTTAATGAGACAGGAAAGTGTGTGTGTGCATACACGTATCTTTGTGTGTGTGAACAAGAGACCTTTTTCCATGCCTGGCTTCCAGCACCTCTTAAATGAGCTATTCTGATCCTCTAGTTTGTGCTCCATTCCCTACCAGGCTTATCTGAGGTATGCCCAACCACACACACACACGTACACACACACACACCAACGAGAGGAAGCACACACTGATCAAACCCTCATTATGATGACCTTATCTGCTTGGAGATCTTGAGTAAAGAGTAGTCTTTGGTGCCCAACCATGTTCTCCACCTCCATTTTGAACAAGAGGTTACGATTAAGCTTATGAGTGACTGGCCAACTTTTCAGTGTGAGCGAGGTCACATTCCTCCTCTCCAGAATAGCTTTTCTTATTAGAGAGAACATTCTGGTCTGTCAACAAATATAAACACAGACACAAAAGGCCTTTGGAGGAACCAAACTTAGTAAAAGGAAACTTATGAGGCTTTAAGTTGATTTTAAAAGTCTAATAGGTATATAATGACAAATCTGAGGCAAGTTCATTATCTACTTCCCTTATGTGTTCACAGTACAGTAGACACACTTTCATGTGCACAGCCACTCATACAGTATGTGTAAATATAATATCATTATAATATAGAATATATATGCATGCACACACATGCATGTACTGTACACTAACCTTTTTAAAAGAAACAAATACTAATCTCTGCTACTGTATAGTCGCCACTAGGACGCAGTGATGAAACCTGAGTCAAGATCAATCCCCCAAACATGTGTTCATGCTGTTCTCTGACCCACAAACCCAACTGAATCACAATTGCAGTATTGAATTGGACTGAGGCAAAATGACTATGAGAAAATTGTACTCCAAACTCATTAAGTCCTACATCGCTGTAACGGTTCTTGTGTTCAAAAGTGCACAGGTAAAAGTAGAAATAAGACTGCTGATTACTCCTCTGAGTAACGATTGCTTAGTTATAAAAGGTTCATGTGAAAAAGCAAATGTGAAATCCTGATTATGTGCATTTCAATATGATTTCTTGCAGCAAGTTCAGTGATGCTTGAACTGATTAAAATCAATGAATACTGATTATAGAAAGTACTCACAAATGTTCAGGTGTGTCAAAAAGGTACGCAATTACACTGATACTTTTAATAAGTTACTTTCCACCCCCTACAAATACCTCCAACACCAGAGATTTAAGCTCTTAGTGCCGACTAAAGCTTGAATTACAATCACAGCAAACCACAAGACTGACCATTAAGGCCTTTCCATCAGTTACCAGCTGCTGTCTCTATTAAACCCGTCTACTCATGTTATCACCTTGTCAGTAACGTCTTCTCTGTGACATACATAAACACACACTGGCTCCACTATACCTTTGCCACCTGTAGAGGTTTTTGTTGCTCTGCTCCTCCCTGCAGTCTGAAACCCCATGGGGATCCTCCTGACAGGGAGACCACAATCTCCTCCGCTACCATCCCTGCTCCCAGCTCACAGCCTGATACAGTATGTGTGTGACGGTGTATATATGTTGCTCTCCCCTTCTTCAGTTCCTCACACTCTGCGAGTATCCCCCACTATTCTCTGTGACCACACTAAATCACTCCACCCATAAGGAGACAGGGGGTGGCTGGCTTTCATCTGCTTATACAGGAATGCTGTGTCGGAGGGTGGGCAGTGGGGAGGGTGAGAAGGGGAAAAAGTGTGTGTGTGTGTGTGTGTGTGTGTGTGTGTGTGTGTGTGTGTGTGTGTGTGTGTGTGTGTGTCAGTGTATGTGAGCACGTGTGCTCATCTTCCTGTATTCAACACTTGCCATGTCAGTCTCAAACACTCTGTACAGAAGGGGGATGCTTGCTGATATACCTTCCCGAAATAACCACCACCACCACTCCCCCTTCAACACCCAGATCAGCCGGCCTGGCCAGCAGCCGCAGCTCACAGATTTGTCTCCATCTCCTCAACGCACTCCAACCATAGAGCAAAGGTGGAGGGTATGAGGAGCAATGGTGGAAAGTACCTAAATACATTTACTCAAGTACTGTACTTTACTTGAATATTTCCATTTTTATGATTCTTTATATTTCCACTCCACTACATTTCAGAGGGAAATATTGTACTTTCTACTCCACTACATTTATTTGACAGCTTTAGTTACTTTTCAGATGAAGATTTGACACAATGGATAATATAACAAGCTTTTAAAATACGAAACATTGTTAAAAATGAAACCAGTGGTTTCCAACCTTTTTGGCTTTTGACATCTTACAAAAAGCAGTGTGTAGTCGGGGTCACATTTCAGATGTTTATGAGTTGTTAACAGCTCAACCAAATAGTGATTTTTCCCTCTAAATTTCTCACATGGTTTCACTTCAATAAATGTTCAAATGATCCAATATTTCAGCAAAAATCAAAGATTAGAGAAAAAGTACAAAAACCGAAAACAGATTTGCGCATCAGAACTTTGTTTTTTCTTCTTTTCTCTCCCATTAATCATCTCACGAACCCTCAGATTTATCTGGTGACCCTTTAGAGGGGCCCCGACCCCTAGGTTGGGAACCACTGGACTAAACTAGCTAACTGTATATAAAGTAGTTGAAACTAGCTCCACCTCCAGCAGCTACAACAGTAACATGCTGCTCTAACACTGATGCTTCAGTATTAATAATCTAATGATGTCATATATAATAATATATCAGTCAGAGGGACCAAACCACTACTTTTACTGCAATACTTTAACTACATTAAGCTGTTAATTCTTGTGTAATGTACTTTTACTTGGGTAGAATTTTTCATGCAGGACTCTTATTTGTAATGGTGTATGTTTACATCGCTGTATTGGTACTTTTACTTAAGAAAAGGATCTGAACACTTCTTCCACCACTGGTGAGGAGGAAATATTTTAGGAATCTCAGTGAGTTTACTGCCTATACAGTTGGGAGGAGTGGTAGTGGACTTGTCGTTAGAGAGATAGTCCAATAAAATAGGTTTAATGTTGGCAAGCATGTACCTTTCTGCAGTGTTGGGCAAGACACTGCTGTGCATCAGCTACCATGTCTCACCTAGCTGGAGGACGGCAAATGGTTTGTCCCATCAGCGGCCTAAATCTGATCACCTGATTTAACTCCTGCCAGATTTGTGATGAATAGCACATTAGAATAATTTCAAATTTGGGATGAGTCCCATGGGATTCTGCCTCAAGTTATTTGGTCTGACTCCCAAAAATTGGGGGTGATTCTCAGCCCAAACTGCCAAAATCAGCTCAAATCTGGCTGTCATGTGTGTGCCAGAGCTGGCTCACATCTGATGGTGCTGGAAGACAGCCACATGTACTGACACTTTGGCATAATTAGCCCAATTCAGATGGCTACCTCTTGTCAAATTATTATTATTTGATACATGACTGGGAGGACATCTTAACTCCATTGGCTCTCAGCCTAGCGCACACTTAGAAGGGCCAGGATAGCCAGTGAGCCATAAAGTTTTTATTGCAAAGCTAGTGTGAAAACAAATATATTGCTGGGTCTATGCAAATAATATTTAAGTGTCTTTAAGTGTTAAAGTTTCAAATGGAAACACCTAAAGTGTTGCATATGGGCCGCGAATCTGCCTTAAAGGACAGGTTCACAATTTTCTTAAAAAAAGAAGTGTCCATATGAACATTGAAATAGGTTTTTCTTGCCATATTTATTTCTCCTGTTCACAATGACCATTAGAAGATCCTTTCATAATGCACTTACAGTATTTAAAAATGTATCTGAAGCTAATATGAAACTTCAATTAAATTAGTCAAAGCAAGTAGATATCGTTCAACGTTACAGTCTTTTTAGTGCCAAAGTTCCTCTTTTTGTTACTATACTTCCACCACAGCTCAACAGGGAAACACTGTCAAAGGAAACTCAAAGAGGGAATTTTATGCTAAATAGACTGTAAATATGGCAGATATCCACCTGATATGACGAACTCAGACTGCTGAAGCCTCATATAAGCTTCAGATAAACTTTTTTTGCACAAAATGACACACAAAATGATTGATTCTGTCCCTTACATTGAAAGCACATTTGAAGGAAATATTTTAATAGCAAGAGTGTACAGGAGGAATGATTACAGAAAGGAAAACCTCTTTCAGTGCTCATATGGACACCTGACTGTTGTCAGTGGGAACCTGTCTTTTAACTTTGTACCAATTACAAACCTTCTTTCTTCAAAAGCTAGAGAAAAATAGTTGATGAAGCGTGACTAGTTGATTTTTGTTGTATTAAACCTACATCCAGTTCTTTGAGCTGCTTTCCTCCACTACAGTAGTGGAGGTGAGTGTGGAGGAAGTCCCTCCGCCGGGTCCGGAAGTGGACGTGGCACAGCGCTGCAGCAGTTCCGCTGAACGTCCGCTTCTGATAGCAAGAAGGGATTAGTGAGAAACACCCCGGGACGACGTCGGCTTCACAGTTTGTCGGCAACCGGGTTTAACAGCTTTGCCCCGAGCCTTACTATTTACACCACTTTGGAGGTAGGTTTCTATTTGAAACCAGTCAATGTGTGACACCCCTAACCCCGGTTTGACAGGGGGACTAGGATTTTTGCTATCGTAGCTAATGCTAATGCTAAAGCTAATGCTACAGCACGGCTAGCGTCGCTCTTAGAAATAGCATTATGGAATGGAAGTCATTAGCTTAGCTATTAGGCTAACATTAGCTAGCTCCGGTTGTGGCGATTTGGTCACAGCTGATTTCAACCACTGCTGCTGTCATCATGATCCAAGTAGCCCGGTTAGCATTTTTAAGTTAGCTCCCACAACTTGGACGTGTTGTTAAATCGAAGATATTGTGTCTCGGTCATTCTCGCCACAGTTAGCCGTGTGTATTGACCGATCTGGTGTTTTGAGGTTTTGGTTGTGGTGTTGCTAGCTAACTGTAATGCGGCACTGAGGTTGTTCTCACTCGTACATCTTCTCCTCACTTTGTCATACTTTACTCCTACGAAGCTGGCATTTGATTTGCCAGTAACACGTTTCTTATACTAGGACAATATTTTTCTTTGTGAGTTTTTTGAAACTGCTAAACCTTTTTAAGTCTCTTAATTGTAAAACATAGCGACGGCAGCAGGTGTGGGTCACTCGGTAGGCCCGACATACTAAATAGCTGTGCGGCTCCAGCGATTGTATTTCTCGTTGTGGCACCTGTACTGCTGAATTATTCAAAGGCCCCGCTCGTTTAGTCTGATAGATGATACTCATCACACTGTCATATAGGTTAGGTCAGTCTCCGTAAGCCAAGTTAGTGTACAAACATCCCCACTTGGTTGAAGATGTCATGTGACATGCAGAAATAACCATGCTTATAAAGTTGATCGCCCCACCAAATTGCTTCTTGGGATTCTCAAATGCAATGTTAAGACTTTAAAACACTTTATTTAGACAGATGCTGGAGTCCAGGAGCCAATACACACTTTCTTCACAGTGGCAAGCATTTAACCGTGACCCCATAACTCAGAAATAGTTGTAAGTCTTGAGGTTTGTGTCTGCTGTGCTTCAAATTATTGGAGTAGTTTTTGGTATGTTTTAACTTTGAGTTGTGTTAGCAGACTGAAGACTACATGTGATGTGCAGAAATAGCCATGCTCATAAGGTTGATAGCCCCATCAAGTTACTTTTTGGGGTCTTCAAATTAGGGCTGGGTGATATGGACAAAATCAAATATCACAATATTTTTGACCAAATACCCCGATATCAATATTGCAACAATATTGTAGGGATTACTATTGGTACTTTCACAAAATATTTACACAATGAGATTTTTGATAAATAATCATCAGTAATGTGGATATATTGACTAAGTGGGTAAAGGCAAATAATAGAACAGCTAGAACAGTCTGGTAAGGAAAATGGAAAATTATATTATTTGACTGTAATGCAGCCTTTAAAACCAGGAAAAAAACAACACTTATGTCGTATCACAATATTATGATATCCAAAATCTAAGATGATATCTAGTCTCATATCACAATATCACTATATTATCCATATATTGCTCAGTCCTACTTCAAATGAAATGTGAAGACCTTAAAACACTTTATTTAAACAGATGCTGGAGTCCAGTAGCCAGTATACACCGTCTTCACAGTAGCAAGCATTTAATCGTGTCCCCATAGTTCAGAAATAGTTACAAGTCTTGTGGTTTGTGTCTGTTGTGCTTCAAACTATTGGAATAGTTTTTGTTGTGTTTTAACTTTGATTTGTGTTAAAATCAGTGTGGGAACAGTGTGTTTGTAAACAGTTTTAATGTCAATTATTTTATTATTGCACAGTGTGTAAACTCAAAAGTCTATGACTAAGATGCACTCTGTGGGTGTGACCAAAGCAAACATAAAAAGCCAATAGAGGTGTTGTCACTGACTAAACCAGGAAATAACAACGTCATAAGTAATATGTGATTTGTGTCTGACTGCAGAAACTTGACGAGCCAAAAGGCGTGCAGGCTCGAAGGGCTTTACACTACATTTCTCGCTTGTTAGTTCAGGTGCGTGGTGCAGACAAACTCTGCTCAGTCGGGGTTAAATATGTCATCTTAGCACTGCTTTCAGTTCTCTCTTTCTGTCTTTGGTGATGAAATAGTTGAACGCAGAAAAGAAAAGACTGTCCTACAGGTTGAAGAACATTTAACTGAATTGAACAACATTTTTTCTTAAAAGAGAGTGTTGGTAGCAGTCATTCTTTCCAAGATCTGTTGTTTGAAGTTCTGTCAAAAAGGCCTTCCCTTCAGCCTCAACTCAAGACTATACCAGCAATCTTTATCACTATCAACATCTCTTTCTCTGTGGCTTTTATACTCCAACTATCTTGATAGTAAAATCTCTGTTTACAGCCTGGAAGCAGGCTAAACAAGTTAAGTCTTGAATAACTATATTGAGTAATTGTTTGTGATTGTGTCACAATTTTATCCAGATTTAGGGATGAACTGAGGATGAATGTAAACCAGCACACTCCTATGGCCTCTCCTTATGGCCAGCCTCAGCCTGGCTATGGTCAGCCCAGCTATGCTCCCCTGGATGGGGGATACCCTGCCCCCTACGCACCCTACAATGGCCCTGCATCAGCCTACCAGCCTGGAGCTCCGCCACAAGGTAAAGTAGGCTTGGGTCAGTTTCCGATTTTGCTGGTCCAGTATACAAGCTTAAACTGATTTTATGCGAACTGACTGAACCGCTTAGATGTCATTATGAGACATCTAAGTGACTCACACGGAGACTCAAACACTGACAGGGCCGGTTGCTGTTGTCCACCCAGCTGGACACCAGAGATAAGCTGGAGGAGGTAGGCTGACCCGGGCTGAACAGTGCAGATCTCACCAATAACCTGGATAAACCCGGCCGGGCTGCTGACAGCAGCTTGTTTTTTGAAAACAACCCACGGATACAAAGGGACGCGATGGATCGTTTTACCAGCCTGCACGGCGGCTAGCAGCTAGTTGGCATGGCTAGCATCGTTAGCATAGCATAGCATAGCTGTCCCGTGTTATGTGTAGCCGCAGGGTTTCCAGTTGTTAAACCGGAAACACCGCAGCTACACACAGCACCCTAGCACAACAGGAAAAGTTAAGTTGAATGATTGTTGTGAGAAATAAAAACACGATGTGTCACTCAGTTGTCCTGGCTGTGGTGCCGCCACATTCTCATTCATTGGCTCTCATTATGTTCCACTCAGGAGCAGCTAGACCTAGTGGTAAAATTCAGTATTGCTAAATTAACGTAAAGCTCCTGCCCATATGTTCTTGAGCAAGTGTTTGTATGATAGAGAGAGAAGGACACTGGGTCAGCTGTGATGCTCTTCAAGCATTCGCAGAGCTATAACCTTGGAGTGTCCCACCTGCTGCCCGCCATGTGCTTGTTCATGTATGTGTGAGAAAAGCACTGTGCCTTTTGCATACTAATCTAAATCTCAACTGCCCTGTCATGGCTTCATGTGGCTTTACACATTTCCCTACACCTCTCTATATTTGCCTTCTTTCCCTCTTCTCTTGTATTTCAGGTTATTCTCCTTTCACAAGCTTTCCCTCTAAGGCTGTGGCAGCCAACCCAGTCTCTGACCTCTCTTCTCCTCTTGACTTAGGTAACTGCCTCCTCTCTTTTTCTTGCTCATTTCACACTCCACATGCTCTGCAATCATCGAATCCTCTTCGTACCTGCAGGCATTATTTTTTACTGCCACGTCGTTTTCTCAAAGCACAATAGATATTAATATTTTAATTCTACCTAAAGCTAGTGACTGTTACTAACCTTTGTATTTTCAAACGTCTGTATTAACCAGAAATGTGAACTAAACTTTTACTATGTAAAATTCAGTCTCTGCCTCTGTCAATTTGTCAATGTTGTGTTTTTTTGTTTTGTTTTTTTAACACACACATTGTGTTGTGATTCCAGTCTCCAGTAGGGAATGTGCTGTGGAGTCTGGACATCTCGCTTTTCATGAACAAACTACTTGGCTAAAAATGTCTCATGATTGCAATTTTTTTTAAAAAGTAAAAACAAAGAGAAGTTGAAGATTTTACAGACTGATCAGCCACACCCTAAAATTGTCAGATATGTGGTGTTTATTTGCAGAACATTGATCAGAACATCGGTCCCATTAATCTAACTGGTCTTTTTTAGCACACAGTCTTTGCCAGCCTCTGTGCTCCTAATCCCAGAGATAAAATCTGGGAAGGTAATCAGTTAGTTCTAAAAATGAGTTTGGGCACCACGGGAGCATATAGCCATGTCGAGCTTGCTGCACTAATTTCATCAAATTAGAAAGATTTATATCAGAATGGATCCAGGATTATTTGTAGCAGGAACGATGCTTTTTGCAGGTATGTGTATAATATTTTGTCCTTGCATTACAGGTCCTGGCAGGGGCCCTCCCACTTCTGGACCTCCTCCGGTATCAGCCCCTCAACAGTACACTCAGTACAGTCATAGTCAGGGGGACATGCAGAATGGACCACCAACTATGACACAGGCACCACCCAGGTAATTACATGTTTATTGATTGTTTTTTTTTTTAAAGGTATCAGGTTTTATAAGACACTATTTTTTAAGCATAAATGTACCCAATTTGACAGGCTCTATTTGAAGGTGTACATGAAATAGGTGCACTGAGACTATTTGAAACCGTAGAACTTGGGGCTCCTCCAAGACTGTCATGTGGTTAGTTAGGAGAGAAAATGTACTTCACATAAACCAAATCAAGTTATTCAAAACACACTGGTGCTTGAAACACATAGCTCAACAAAATGAATTATGTTAGGGATACAACTACGATTATTTTCTTGATTAATCTTTAAAATGTCAGAAAATAGTGAAGAAAAAAAAAAGATCCCATGGTGACGTCTTCAAATGTCTTGTTTTGTCTGTTCAACAGACTCTCATGTATGACACACAAAAACTTCAAATCCTCACATTTGAGAAGATCAACCCAGCAAATGTTTGGCGTTTTTGCTTAACAAAATCACTGAAATGATTGTTCAATTATCAAAATTGTTCCCAGTTAATTTTCTGTCCATCCACTAATCGATTAATCAACTAATCGTCGTAGCTCTAATGCAGGTATTAAGCATTACGGAAGATCAGGCGCTGCAAA
Organism: Thunnus thynnus; assembly: GCF_963924715.1. Lineage (NCBI taxonomy): Eukaryota > Metazoa > Chordata > Actinopteri > Scombriformes > Scombridae > Thunnus > Thunnus thynnus. The sequence goes on along the minus strand of NC_089536.1, from coordinate 9,502,797 downwards.
GAGACTATACACATTCATCATGCTTGGATAATATTATAGTGACTAGAATTGCTGCACAAAACTTTATTAGGCTGAAAAAGTTAGCAAGGCAGCGTGCAGATGGTTCAGTAAGTATGTCATGTTGTTCAGTGCGTTTACATGCACTTAAGTAATCAGGTTACTGTAAATCCACATATACACATATCAAGTCAGTAATGAGATTTCAGCAACCCCCGACCTTATTATGGAACCATGGCTTTCTTATTTTAACTGCATTAGATGGTCTGCCATGACGTTTTCTTTGTATGTCTGTGCGCGTGTGTGTGTGTGTGTGCTTATCTCCAGATTTGATACTATCATGATACTTGGGTGCCAGTTTGATTCAGAATTGATTGAATGAATAGAAAAAGGGGGGCACTATTTTCAGTCTCTTGCTCCAGTATACTTTGTGCCAAATCATTCACTGGTGTCCTTATTCCACTGAAAAACAATATGAAACATAACTGGCAGATAAGATAAATGGTCCACAGCCTTTTTATTTTAAAAAGTTAACTCTGTTAATTAATTCATTAATTAATAACAAAGCATCTTACAGTCTCCTGCCTATATGAGAATAACAAACTGAGGTGGAGGCGGAGTGCTCCACTGTGTTGTTATTAACGTCATGTCTCCAGCAGTGGAGAGCAGCCCGTTAGCTCCGGGGAAAAAACATCGCTGTCCAACACGCTGAGCAGGCGCAGGGTTTTTGAGGTGAAACAGACTGAACACCAAGTTATTTCCTTCACCACTGAGTTGGTTTAAGTTGTTTAATGCTGCAGTGTGTGTTGGTCAGCAGGTCTCGTTCGTTACTGCTGATCGCTGCTCTGCTCTGCTAACGTTAGTCTCTAACTGACAACGTCTCGTGAAGGAAAGTATTTAGTCATTAAATTAAAAAAAACGCTTGTAAACGCAGCATTTTTTGAAGATGAACTACAAGACAATTCTAGCTTGTGCACCGTAGACTTACCGGGGGCTGCAGTTGAGTTCCACCTTTTTCGTTCCGTCAACATCACAGGCAGGGATTTTCAACAAAGGCATCCTGCTTTTGAGTTAGATATGCAGGAAAACCCTGGTATATAAACTCACGGAATAAATTTGTGTGTTTCCAGGCCTGCTGTGTCTCAGCCATACAGCCAAGGAGCTATGAATCTGTCAGGGCCTCCGCACCCCTCCTATCCCCAACACTACGGGCCTCCACCCTCAATGCAGCACGTCACCAACCAGATGTCTGGGATGCAGATCACCTCTGGACCACCCACCCCTGCGGGGCCAGGATATGGTAAACTTCAGATGCATTTATACTCAAGTGCAAGTGGTGCAGATGTCTCTTAACATAGGCTTAACCGAGCATATTGATTAAAGGAACAAGTCTATCATCAATACTTTATGTCACCTTGAGATAATCACACTTGTCTGTCGCTCTCTCCTCAGCTCCACCTCACAGCTCCCAGCCTCCTGTCAGTACCGCCTTCCCGGGCGCACCTCCACCCTCCTACACCCAAGCCCCGCCCCCTGCAGCGTCCTCTGCTCCCACCCAGCCACCAACTCCCAGTGGCCCCGCAGCTTCTCAGCAATACTACGGAGGCCCGCCTCCTTCTCAACAGCCATTCAACTCCTCTCTTCCCCCTACCTCTCAACAGCAGTTCACCTCCTCTGCACCGCCACCTCCTTCGTCTCAGCAAAGCTTTTCTCCCTCTTCTTACACGGGTCCCGTGCCTCCACCCACCCAAGCTCCTGCTCCTCCTGTGTCCCAACCACAGCAGTCCTTCCTTCCGACACAGCCCCCCTTCTCTTCAGCACCTCCACCTGTCAGCCAGCCTGCCTTCATGTCCGGCCCACCTCCCCCTGCCCAGGGCTCCTTCCCATCTCAAGCACCCCCTCCTTCCTCTCAGCCTGGGTCATTTCCTCCTCCTGGTCCTCCTCCAACCTCAGCTCCCTCTGGCCAGTACCCAGGTCCCATGCCACCCCAACAGCAGCCCCCTCCATCCCAGCCACCCCCCTACCTCTCCGGTCCTCCTCCTCCCAGAGCTCAGATGCCTCCCACATCTATGGCCCAGAGCAACCACCTGCCTCCAGGACCACAGGGCCCAACATGCCCTCCTGGGCCCATGCAGCAGCCTCCCTCTCAGCCTGGCATGCAGGGAGGATACCCTCCTCAACAGAATGGTGAGGAGACAACCACTAAATGGAAATTAAATTGACTGCTGTTAGTTTTCTCCATTGCTCAGCTGTTTTCTCGTTCACTTCAGGTGCATTCGGGCAGCCGAGAGGCCCGCAGCCTGGCTATGCAGGCCCTTATCCCGGGCAACCCAACTACGGAGCTCCTGCACCAGCACCTGCTCCTGCTCCACCTGCACAGAAAAGACTCGACCCAGATGCCATTCCTAGCCCGGTGAGCAGATATAAACACACATACACTGTTCAACTCCTAATGTCCATGTTTATGACACCGTTACGGACTGTTGATCTCTGTCTATTAATTGCTCCACACGCCGTGTTTTGAGATGTATTTGTGAGGAAAGTTGACTTTAAGTGCCTGAGTGAGTGTGAAAATGAGATGTATATGAGTGTGCATGCCAATTAGGGCTGGGCGATAGTGCAATATTATTATATATCATCCTCCATATTTAGCCAGATAACCAGTTGAGTCATATAGATTTTTGATGGCAAGCATGTATAAAGTAGACAGTATTTCTCGGCCTGTTTATGTGTCTATATTAATTGTCATAATATTTATATGCTGCTCTCTTGGCCAGGACAGATTTTAATATCAGCGAGACTTTTAAATAATAATTGTAGTTTCACACATAAGACTGAATGATATCCAACATGTCCCCGTGATTATCCTGATATCCACCACTAAAGTCTAATATTTCAACTTTGTGTGTGACCTTTATTCTACATGTAGAGCTGCTTAGCATGTGTGTCAAACAGGCTACTGATATTATTAGTTTATGTTTACTTTTGCTCAACTGTCATACTCTACAGTGCTACAAATCTATAATCAATGCTACCGATCAGTTTCTGTTTGAATAACAACAATGCTGCCTGCTACTCAGCACCATCTCGCTGAGTTTTCTCTTCTCACACTCCCTTTTTATATCTTTCACTCTTTGTATTCATGTATTTTGTCCTGTTTTGCACAATTTGCTGGACAAACTTTTGAATGTAAAGCAAGCGTCTGACATGCCGGCTGTGCAGAAATCAAGACATAGAATAGATCCAGACGCTATCCCCAGCCCAGTAAGTTTCCTGTGTGCCTGCCTTTTCCTCTGCTTCATCCTGTCCTCTCTGCTCGCGTGCACTAACCCACCGCTTCCACCTCCTCCTGTCCTTATCATCTAACCTCTCAAAGTCAGTGATAGTAATGTGAAAGATGGGCTCCTTTTGGAAATATTAACAATTTAGACTCATTTATTTCCTATCAAGCAAGACTCGAACGATACTCTGGGAAACTTTGATGTCTGATATACTCTGTACAAACACACGGCATTGTTTCTGAATGATATTTATGTCTTAGAGACTGTGATATTAAGGAGATTGTCCTCAGATAGTTTTCCATTAAAGGCAATCCCCCTATACTTATCATTACCATGCACTGGATCCCGTCACCATGTGTTGGTTATCCTTACTACTACTTCACTCCTACCTCACTGTTTCTGTGTGTTAGACCAGGATTTTGAGGAAGCCCATCTTTGTTTTGACAAACTGAGAGTACTTTTTAGTTTTCAGAGTTTGTCAGTCATCAAAAATCTCCGACTTCTTCCCCTCATAACCATCTCTGTGCGCTGCATGTTAACCTACAACGTGTTGACTTTCCCACACTCCCATGCATAAATGGCATGCCTGGATAAATCCTTCCTGTTTTCCAGGAGATGTCATTTAGTTCTGTCTTTAAGTTTTGTTTTTACCATATTTGTGAATCTACACAAGCATCTTCAGCATGAATCTACCATATGTCACCTTGACTGTGAAGTATTTATTTTTAAAAGCTGTAAAATGTCCAAAGACGACGACTGGTTCAGTTTGAGTTTAGTAGCTGCAGATGTGTGTAGCATTGTGTGAAAGTCTTCTTTTGCATGGGTGTTAAATGTTCTTCTTTTAGACTTGGGAGACCTGGGGGACAATGTGTCATGTGCACTTACTTACAATGTAAACATGTATGAAAGTTGGGATATATTTGTCCCCTTCTCTTCTTTGTAGATCCAAGTAATCGAAGATGACAAAACTAAGAGCACTGAGCCGTTCACTACGGGGGTTAGGGGTCAGGCCCCACCACTGGTCACTACCAACTTTCAGGTCAAAGACCAAGGTAGGTTCTACTTTCCTTTAATTTTCCAAAAGGGTTCAGCGAGTCGAAGTTGTGACCTTTTGATCTAAATCTCACAGAATCATCTTTACGTGTTCCCTTCTTTCTCCAACTAGATACTAGTAGAACGCAAATCAGAAATATCGGCACACTTTCAATCTCACAAAGGTATATGGACTGTGTGATATCAATGGAAGAATTGTGTTTTGTGTTAAGGGAACGCCAGTCCCAGGTTTGTCCGCTGTACGGCCTACAACATGCCTTGCACATCCGACATGGCCAAGCAGTCTCAGGTGCCACTCGCCGCCGTCATCAAGCCCCTCGCCACGCTGCCGCCAGATGAGGTGAGCAATGCCCCCCTCCTCTCCCTCCTGTATTGCCCTACATAGATGCTGCTTTTTTACTGGACTTTTTCTGATCTGTAGATGTTGATGCATGACACAATATCCTCAGAGATATAACTGTGTTCACTGGAAAGCTAGCAGATGGTGAAAGAAGGAATTTGGTTGACAATGGGTGGAATAAATTGCCGATCAAAAGAGCTCTGAATATAAAAATATATAAAGCATATTATCCTTTTGGCTGATGGCTACCTAAGAATTTAATCTGCAGCAAAAACCTTTGGGTGTTTAGAATAGATTGTGGCTTAATCTGACCCAACAACAAGCCTCCTCTTCATGCTTGTGTTTCACACTGCAGATGTATATTCCACTGAGATTTTCATAACAGTTGGACAGTTTTCACCTTTAGCCTGATTTGAAAAAAGATTAGTTTTCAGAGCACTGCCTGATATGTAATAGTTATCACAGGGCGCCTGTAGTATGATTGCCTCAAAATGACAGTGACGGGATCGGCTTTCATTCACTTCACATTCACATTCATTCACGTCACATGTTTAACCAAAATCCATTTGGACGGGGTTAGTTTTACGCCTGAAGAGCCAATCTCCAGAGCTATGGCTCAACAGGCAATATCTTTTCTGCCATTGTCTTTGTAATGACGGGATTGTGGGTCTTAAAGCTCAGAATATTTCTCAACCTCAACAACTATTATCTCATCCATTGTTCTATACAAACAAGAGACAGCGACAGTAAGAGGTGAAGAGAGGAGGAGCTGCTACAGGAGCCGGGATGTTCAAGCAGGGAGCAAGTGCAGTTTATTAATTCATTTATTTGATTTTTTCCTTGTGGGTACAGGCACAAGTGAAATAGTTAAAACTACAATGAAAAGCAGGCAACAAAATGGTAAATAACGTCTGTAGTTGGGCCAACATTGTGTTGAAGTACAAAACAGTTTTTTCTCTGGAAAAAATGCATTTTTTCAGGGGCGGTGAGGCAGGAATTAGGACAGTGGTGCAAAGTGTCGTGGGGCAGAGTGTGAAAGAGCGCCTCCACACATAGCCGCTGCCAGTACGGGGTTGTACATAGAAAATAATAGGGGCGGCTGTTTTGATGCATGCCGTTGGGCAGCAGTGTATTTTGGCCTTTTGACCAATATGGGTGCATATATATTCTCTCTTACTCCTTTCATGGAATCTTTTTATCAGACCCCTCCATACCTGGTGGACCATGGTGAGGGCGGCCCAATCCGTTGCAACCGCTGTAAGGCCTACATGTGTCCATACATGCAGTTCATAGAGGGAGGACGCCGCTTCCAGTGTGGCTTTTGCAGCTGCGTCACAGAGGGTGAGTTAGTGTCAGAGTGTTTATGTGCAGCGAGCAATTAACTGTCAAATTATTTTCTAAATTAACTTCACTGTATTAATGTTCTGTGTTTATTCTTCCTCTGTTCTCCTCTAGTTCCTCCACATTATTTCCAGCATCTGGACCACACTGGGAAGAGAGTGGACTGCTATGACAGACCAGAGCTTTCGCTGGGCAGCTATGAGTTTCTGGCCACTGTTGACTACTGTAAAGTAAGTCCTGGGATTGAAAGGGGATCTATGTGGTGGACTGAAGTCTGCAGGATTTTGTCTTTTGTGTTGTTCTATTGTTTTGCTACAGCATACATATCTCCTCTATAAATCACATGTTCTGTGGTGTCCATTGAGAAAAAAAATCTGAAACCAAGAGGGAGAAAGTTTTATATTTTTTGGTTGCATGATGGTTTTGTATTACTTGGTCAGAATACACAACACAAGAGCCACAGACTTAAAACAACAGCTAACATCAGCTTTACCCACTAATGTCTCTTTATCTTCTCCTGCACCTTATTTTGCTGAATGAGCGACCAAACAAACACTCAACAGGAAAAGTTACATCAACAACACGTTTGCATGCTGGATAATACTTAGCTAGTCAGCTGCAGCACATTAAACAGCATAAAAACGTACCGGCAAATGTCACTTTCGTCAGTTTAGATGCTGATGTGATCCTTACTCCTCTATAACACTGCTAACAACACACCGTCTACGCTCGACTTGTAGATTACACCCACACACCCCTCCAGCTAAGACGAAAAGGAGCATTTCCCAAAAGGCCTCTTTTTTCCTTTAATAATTAATAATACATTTAGAAACACATTAACATTATTTTAGACTGCAAAAAGGGATGACTAAGTGTGATTTCATTTGGATGGTTATTAAGTAGTTATAATTTGCTCACAACTTCCAGACTTGTCAAATCTCCCGTTTTTTCCCAGGTTTCTCCCGTGTGCTTCCATTTCGTTATTTTCCCCATAAATCTCCCGTATTTCCTTACTTCTACAGTTACACACAGAGCTCTAGTGGAGACTAAACACATGTAAATGCCGTTTACCTACCTCTCAAATTCTGAAGTAGCGTTCACACAAACTTTGATCACTTTACAGCCGTCAGTGCGCTCATACCGGCTTCCTACCGCAACTTTCTGTCGTAGCTTCTAGCAGCGCTCGTTGCTGCCGCTTTACATTACAGTAATATTAATGTAGACTGATAGTTTGGCTGGTTTTGACTGCTGATGCATTCCCGCTGTGTGTTGTTTGTCCACAATCACTGTAATTGACACCGCTTCATGCTCTGTCAGACTTTTAAAAGGAAGGCTTTTTACATTTCCAGAGAGTGAGTGAAGGAATTAGGAGAGAGGAGACAGAAGCGAGGAAGAATTGCAGGATGTTATGGTGTTGAAAGAAAAACAAGGAGAAAGTAAAGAAGACGGAACTGATTCAAGATTGAAAGAAAAGGTTTTAAGGAGGAAAGAGAAACACATAGAAGCAGCCCAGGTGTCAGGTGATGGAGAGACAAATTCAAAGCAGGAAGACTGGTAAGGAACTTGCACCTGTATCTAGATGAATTAGTGTTCTGGTAAATATTTTAAAGGCACAATCTGTTTGCAGAATGTCCATATGTACGCTAAAGGGCATCCCACTAACAAAAGTCAAAGCACAAGATTGAAACCTGCTATAAGATCTTTTAATACAGGCACTAACACTACAAATCAACTCGATTAACATCATGTTTTCTTAAGCTGTTAAACTGTTGTTGACTTCAGTAACTATACCTTAACAAAAAGAGTGAGACGCTAGCCAAAAAAGCAAAACCCCTGTGTAAATATTTAAATACTTGGGAGACTATTTTCCTATTCCTGACAAAAAGCATGTTAAGAAACAACCATGCGTTTTGCGTACGGTGTGTACGGTGGACTTCAGTGTTGGTCATGGTGGGAAAAATGATGTTAACCAGCATGCTAGGTCTGTTAAACATTAGCGCGCCCAAGAAGCCACAAAAAAACACATCAACCGTCCGTTCAATTACAGCACCTGGCGATTACATCTCTGGAGCCGAGAGAGGAAACCCTTTTCATAATGTAAAAGTTACGGTCAGGTGGGGTCCCTGGAAAATATCCCTTATTTTCAAAGCCCAATGTTGACAGGTATGAATTTCATATGTTGCTTTTTTTCCCTGTCTCTAACAGAACAACAAGCTTCCTCAGCCTCCAGCCTTCATCTTCCTTATTGACGTGTCCTACAACGCCGTTAAGAGCGGCATGGTCAGCATCGTCTGCCAGGAACTCAAGACCCTCCTAGACTACCTGCCCAGGTACTCAAACACATAAAAACACAGGGGATAGAAGGGATGAATAGAAAAAAGGGGAGAGGAGAAGAAGAGACAAATGGAAGCAACAAAGGAGAGATTGATTAAGAGAAAGATAGAATGGATGAGGGGTCTGGAAGGATAGGAGGACGAAAGAAAGATAGAAATGAAAGGAAAAACAGAATGAAGCAAAGAGTAAAGGAGAAAGTAAGCAAAGGGAAGCAGACAGGAAGGAGGAGAGGAAGGCAAAAACATTTACTATTCAAAGTGGGAAATTCCTAAATGAATTTACAAAACAGCAACAGAAGTCAGGAAACATAATCTTTTTCCCATTTCCTCTCTTTCTGTGTCCAGAGAGAACCCAGAAATGGACTCTGTGGTGCGAGTGGGCTTCGTCACCTACAACAAGGTTTTGCACTTCTACAATGTCAAGGCGAGCCTGGCCCAGCCCCAGATGCTGGTGGTGTCGGACGTATCGGACATGTTTGTACCCCTGCTAGACGGCTTCCTGGTCAACGTAAACGAGAGCCGGCTAGTTATTGAGAGGTCAGCAGACACACACACACACACACACACACACACACACACACACACACACACACACACACATATTAACAGATACATGAGGTGTGTATGCACACAGAAGGTCCAGTTTGGTGACATGCACGGTTTATGTCTTCCAGTTTGCTGGACCAGATTCCAGAGATGTTTGCGGACACCAGGGAGACAGAGACAGTTTTTGGACCCGTCATACAGGCAGGACTGGAAGCACTCAAGGTAACCACTTCTTCTTGCAGGTTTCCCGAGTCTGGAAAGCTCATATAGGTCTTGATACATTTATTTCACATTTAAATATTAAAAACAGAAAGTGTAGAAATACAAGAAAAATATTGCAGGAATGACTCAGAAGGCTCTGGACGGTCTTATTACATCCGGATTCATGACACGAGGCCTGTACAGTGTCGCTAACATGGCTGATGATTTGCATGTCGCTGTGTGTTTGTTTTTTTTTGTCAGGCTGCAGATTGTGCAGGGAAGCTGTTTGTGTTTCACACCTCTCTGCCCATCGCTGAGGCTCCTGGAAAACTAAAGAACAGAGAGGACAAGAAGCTCATTGGGACGGATAAGGAGAAGGTAAACACAACTGTAGCCAGATGTGCTTTATTTTTCACTCATTTGTATTGTCACTGTGTGATTTAAGTATGTGTTGTAGGACCTATGTGTATCTTAACGAAAACTATGACTAAATATGTCCGTCAGAGATAAGACTGCACTGGCGTCATTAAAAATTAACCGTGACTACATCAACATGGAATATTGTTGATGAAAAAAAAACCAAGACTAAAATGTGGTTTAAAAAATAAAAATTGTTTTCATTTTTGTTGACAAAAACAAGGAGACAAAGTATTATAGACAGTTTTTTCTACAATCCAAATATCCAAATGTGGGTAACCAAAAAATTGTTTTCAAGATGTTTTATTATCTGTACAGCTCTCGTTGTTTTAGAATAGTTTTAAAGAGAGAATTGGGCCCCAGTTGTTGAATCGTGTTGGTTCAAAATAAATATGCAAATCAGAACATGTTCCATGTCTGGATGAATTCCTTAAACTGATACCATCAGACACTTAATGCAAAAAGCTGCATTCTTAATCATTCATCCTGTGTTTTTCATCAGATAATAAGATACAACCTTATGTGGAATAATTAAGTTTGACTAAAATGACAAAAAAATATTAGTTTTGGCTAGACTAGTTTGACTGAAATGTTCAATATAATCTGAAGGCTAAAAAAGACTAAAACTATATTAAAATGTTACGTTTTTCTTTGACTGAGAGACTTTTAGGACACTAAAACTTGACCTAAAAAAACAGGATGAGGTTGACTAAATATGATAAAAACTGAACACTAATATTAGCAAAAAGAGTCCAGACTGACTCTCCGTCTTTTCCTTCAGTCTCTGTTTCAGCCCCAGGTGGGTTTCTACAACACTCTGGCTAAGGAGTGCGTAGCCCAGGGCTGCTGCGTCGATCTCTTCCTCTTTCCCAACCAGTATGTGGACGTGGCCACGTTAGGGGTGGTTCCTGTCTCCACTGGAGGTTCAGTCTACAAATACACTTATTTCCAGGTGAGAAAAACTCTCTTCATTCAATGTTATTCTAAAACTATTTAGACAATCTGCTCAAGGAGGTTTTGTTTGGGCGTAACTGTGGCCAGCTTTTTCCTTCAGTGTTTTTTGATAATAAACAAAGATGTAATGGATTCTACCTCTGAAAGCTTGTCGTTAAAACATCAGCAGCTGGATCATTTAATACTACGCGACATGTAACTTGTGCGTAACACATGGTGTGTTTTCTTCATCTCAGGCTCAGTCAGACCAGGAGCGATTCCTGAACGACCTCAGACGAGACGTTCAGAAACCAGTAGGATTTGACGCCGTCATGAGGGTGCGAACCAGCACAGGTTAGTCTCATTCACTCTTCATCAACCGAAAACAGTCACACCAAGACATACGTGACAACCGACTTCATTATTCCTCATTTCCCACCTTGTCACCTTTGTCGTCATCACCTTCTCCCCCCTCCTCCTCCTCAGGTATCAGAGCGACAGACTTCTTTGGCTCCTTCTTCATGAGTAACACCACAGATGTGGAGCTGGCGGGCCTGGACTGTGACAAAGCGGTCACAGTCGAGTTCAAACACGATGACAAGCTCAGCGAGGAAACGGGAGCGCTTATGCAGGTGAGCACATTAGTGTGTGAAACAAAGTCCTTTTGAGCAGAATCCTTTTTAAGAGGGGAACACATTTTGTTTGTACCTTTCAAATCAGCCATTTTAGGATAGTCTTTGCTTGGAGTAGATCCAAACTCCAGTGATCAGACTCAGGAATCAGAGTATGGCTTGTGTTCATATCTTACAAGGTGATGCATTCGAGTGGTTTTTAAAGCAGAGAAACCACTGAACTTCACTCAGTTACTAAAATAACTTGCTGCTTCAACTGCATTTTAGTAGACTAATAATGTTAAAATAGTGTAAGTTCAGTTGTTAAAAAAACCCGTGTCATTTGTTTTCCTGCAGTGTGCGGTGCTGTACACCAGCTGCAGCGGCCAAAGGCGCCTCCGCATCCACAACATGGCGGTCAACTGCTGCTCTCAGCTGGCTGACCTCTACCGCAACTGTGAGACCGACACAATCATCAACTTCTTCTCCAAATATGGTGAGGACCAGCTCGCACAGCAGAACGGTTTCTTCATTGTTACATTCAGTGTCAGGCTGTGTGGTGTAACAGAGGCAGATTCACATGTGCAGCATCATATACTCTAAAAGTCTGAATAAGATGTTGAGTGGAGAAAATGACGACGTATCAGTCTCTAAAAATACTGTCAAGCAAGGCGGTTTATCCTCAGCTGCTCCTGTTGAGCTGCAAATTAGCCATCAATAGAAAGCCGCAGCTGTTCTTTGTAGAAGATATGCAGCTTTGTAAATTTGAAGCAGAACATTTCTCATTCATCTTTCACAAGATAAAGACTTTACTGCACATATCTGAAGCTGCCGCTCCGGCGCCTCTTTCAAAGATCAGCGCGGTTCACCTTATTTTATTAAATCACTTACAACAAGCCCCTTTCTGTCTTACATAAAATCAATTCCTGGTGGTTGACTAATTTGTTGTGCCTGTCACAGTTGATATGTGTGTGTGTGTTTGTGTGCTACAGCTTTCCGTGGCATCCTGAACAACCCCACCAAGGCAGTGAGGGACACTCTGGTTAACCAATGTGCTCAGATTCTGGCCTGCTACCGCAAGAACTGTGCAAGCCCCTCGTCAGCTGGTCAGGTACTGAAAACTTCAGCATGTAATATTATGATCAATATCACATAAAGAAACATTTAGCATTAAACAGAAAAGGGAGCTAAACTACAGTACACCACATCACATCAGGCATCAGATAATAGTAAATATTCTTAATGTTTTGACACATTAAACACATTTCTGGATTGAGATTTAAGAAAAGTGCAACTTTCTATTTTCCTGCTTTTTAGTTTTTGTGTTGCCTTCATCCAGATTTTTTTCAACTTGATTTGGTTTTGACCTCAATTTGAGACTTCAACTTAGATTTCGTTTTATTTAAAAAAAAAAAAAAAAAAACAGAATAGTTTTGAAATAAAATAAAAATGTGTGTTTTCCAGCTGATCCTCCCAGAGTGCATGAAGCTGTTACCGGTCTATCTCAACTGTGTGCTGAAGAGCGACGTGCTGATGCCGGGAGCCGACATCTCGTTGGACGACCGGGCTTACTTGAGGCAGCTGATCAGCTGCATGGACGTCGCAGAGACCCACGTCTTCTTTTACCCTCGCCTGCTGCCCCTGGTGAGACCACACACACGGCAGCATAAAGCTCTGGTCTTGTCACTTAGTTACATGTGAAGAAGCTTTTCTGTGGCCAGCAACATGCAACTCTAATATTTGATGTGTAGTTGAATGAAACTGAGTGTTTGTTGCTCACAGACATTATGCAGTCACAGTCGTAAATGTTTAATATTGCTGTTTAGGCAAAGCAAATCAACATAATAATGGGTTTCATGCAGACTTTGCTTGAAAGGGTTCAAAATGGCTATAAGAGCTCTCAAAGCATTTGCAGATTTCACTCTGAAAAGCCACTGAACTCTGGTTTTATTGGGGAGGCACATCGAAGTCTCTGAGCTCATAAACCTGGACCTGTGCTGACATCTTCACTTTTCAGTCTGACTCACTAGAACTGCAAACTGTGATTTACCGGAAATAAAACCTGCAAGCTTTGCACGCTCTGGTCTTCAAACAGGGAGGAGGAAGAAAAGAGCACTCACAGTCTGCAGCTGCATATTTTGCAAACTTAAAAAAAAACATCTCTGTAGTGATTGTTGACACATATGTCAATTTTTAATTTTTATGAATGATATAAAAACAGCAAAGGTGAATTAATGGGTCAACATGAGCACATATTGTTGTGCTTGAATAGTCAATTGCAGTGAGTGTGTTGAAATGAAATGCTGGATCAGTAGATGGTGCAGCTAATGTATTAATCTAATACTAGTACTTCTCCTTAACTCTTCAGACTAAGTTGGAAAGCGGCTCGTTGCCGGTGGCAGTGAGGAACTCAGAGGAGAGGCTGTCGAAAGGCGGAGTTTACCTACTGGAGACGGGCCTCCACCTCTTCCTGTGGGTAGGAGCTAGCGTGCAGCAAGAGCTGCTGCTCAACATCTTTGGCACGCAAAGCTTCAGCCAGATCGACCCGAGCATGGTGAGAGGAAACAGATCTGCTTTCATGTAATGCTTGTTTGACTTGGCTGACATGCCCACTGCCTGCAGCTTAATCCTAGTTTATGTTTCTAACAGAAGGCCATCCAAATTTCACTCATCTCACAACCCCTCTCTAATATACCATCCATCTTTTCTACTCTTTTACCGTCATCAGAGTGGTATATGAGGTTGGAGGGGAGGTCATCAATTTGTCATGTTATACAGTAAATACAAATCATAACAGCCACTCTTTTAGAACAAAACACAATATTTAATCTCAACCTATCAGAAGATAAACTGTCATGTAACTAACTGTATAACTGTCAGGAACATGGAGGCAAAGTTTCTGATAAGTGTTAGTTGCTTTAGTTGAGTATTTTTTCTATCATTCTCCTAGTTAAACACCAGTTATTTCATGGTTTATCAGTGACTGAGGGACAAATGTGAATTTTGGTTATATTAGCATTGTTTAAACCATGCACATGGTGTCAAAACCTTATTTCCATCCTCATAATCCACATAATTGTCAAAGTCTTGTGTCATTTCTGAAAGTCACTGCTTTCTTTTCCAGACAAGTCTGCCAGTGCTGGACAACCCCTTCTCCCAGAGGCTCCGAGAGATTGTCGACTCCTTCAGAGCGCAGAGATCACGATACATGAAGGTAAGCGTTCTCCTCGCCTTATTTCCACTCCCTCCTCTGGTCTCTCAAACCTATTCCCTCTTCCTCACCTGTCTCTCTCTCCTCTTTTGCTTGCAGCTGATGGTGGTGAAACAGGAAGACAGAGCCGAGCTGATATTCAGGCACTTCCTGGTCGAGGACAAGAGCAACAGTGGGGGAGCATCATACGTTGACTTCTTGTGTCACATGCACAAGGAGATCCGCCAGCTTCTCAGCTAGGCCCACAAACTCTCACTTTCACCTGTATGACCCCCCCACTGACCCTCCCTGGTCACCTTTCACCCTTCCTTGTGAAAGAAAGAAAGCGCTTTATCTTTTTTTTTTTTTTTTTACCTAATAAACTAAAGCTCTCCTTGCTGTTTGTCAGCTGAGCACCAGAGACTAGCTGGCAGATCTCGTTGTGTGTGTGTGTGATAGAGCGAGTGTGTGCGTGTGTGTGTGTGTGTGTGAGTGAGAGAGAGATAGGGAGAATCTGATGTTAATAGAGCTTTACTCTGCCTCAAATCTACTGCTCCAACATAGCAGGAGAAAAATAATGATGAGTAGTGACGAGGGAGGGTAATGTATATATACACACAAGTGAACAATTATGTATGCAACAGACTGAGTGAGTGAGGGAGGCATCCGATGTTGACTGTAGTCGGTGTACTGTCTGTATTACTAGCACTGAAAGGCTGCTTTGGGTGTGTAAATGACCCTCTGATAGCAAACTCTTTTATATGATTGAATCCCAATAGAGTGAAGGACAACTACATACCAAGATATAAATGGAATTAAATAAATAAATGCTGTTTTTCTGTCTCTTCTCCCCTTTAATCATGGCCTTAGTACCCTCTCCCCATGCTGCTCCAATCATCCTTAATATGTGTGTGTGCGTGTGTGTGCATTTTGTTTCCAGATGTGCAAGGACTAGTCTTTTATTTCCTGGTATGTCTCCAGGTGCGTGCATCAGTTTAAACCCTAGATTATAGCTCGAAGGGGAGTCTGGTGACCTTTTTACCTGCATTTAAGAAATATCTTAAAGTCAAAAATCTGTTTTCAAAGTCCTTAAATATTAAGAAAATACAGGTGCACATGATTTCTGGGGCTGATAAACCATCATTACAGTAATTGGTATGACCCAGATTTGTTTACATCGGCTTCAGTTCTTTGTTAATGTGAACATCTGGCTCAGATGTTTGTTCACCGATGAACCACTTGTGCATTTCAAATTGCTGTCGTGATTCTGTTTTGAGAGGAAGCTCTCATTCGTTCAAAGTCTATGCAGCACTGTGAAATAAATAAAAAGAATAAAAAATCAAGGAGGCATGTGAACTTTTGATGCCAGCATCACAGTGATGGGAGATGATTCTGTCTTTTGCTGACATGTAGTGCTGCAGACTTTATATTGATGTTCAGAATTGTATAAAAAGCAATTTCCAGCAGACAGAAATGAGCACAGAATAACAGCGGATAAATAGACATCACTTAAATTTTGAGTTGTCTCTGCAGTGACAACATTCAGTGTGTAAATAAAAAAATATAAACTGTACAGCGTTAATAGAAAATAACAATTTTAAAGACCTGCCTGAACAGCTGTGGTTTGTTGATGGTTGGTTTCTCTGTCACAAAATAGCCTAAATATAAAATCATGGCTTTTACTGAAGAGGGGAAGATGCCTTGACTGGCTTTTTGATATGCGTGTGTGAGAGAGAGAGTGTGTGTATGTGTGTGTGTGAATGTGGGGTAGGTCCTGGTGAATTTCTCTTGAGGAACAGAGGGATCAGCCAACACACACACACACATACACACACTACCCATGAGATTAAATTCAGTCTTCTTCATTTATCACTTTCTGTTCCTTTTTTAACAACGTGACTTTTGTGTTTGTTTGGTGTGTGTGTAGCCCTCTGTTCCTGTCTTTATGTTCACTGGTTTTGATTGACCCACCGTCTGGACTGTAATCTTAATTTCTGTTCCTTTTTTTTTCTTTGATTTTTTTTTTTCATTGCCTCTTGGGACTGCTAATAAAATGATTGTTAAAAGTGAAACTCGACATCGTGGTTCTCCCGTCCAAGTTTATTTTTGTGACTCCAACGAAGAAAAGCTTTATTACAAATGATAACATTTATAAAATCTTTTATCAAAATACATTCATCATATTGTTGTACAAATTATCTAGATCACATAATAGGGTTTTTTTCTTTAGTTTTTAAAGGGTCAGTTTACCCAAATTAAATATTTTCTCACTTCCTCTTAGTGTTTGAAAGAAAGAAATAGTCCCTAAAAATGGTGTTCTGTAAATTATCCAGACACAACAACTATAGTTTTGTAAGAAAAATGTTGCTGAGAGCCCCACAAATGAGTTTCCATAGACCTTCCTTGTATAGGGGTACAGCAAGACCTATAACTTGTCCAAGTTGATATATTGGCCCACATAATGCAGATGGTGGCATGTCTGTCAAGTGATAAGCAACAAGAAAAAAAGTACATATGAGATCATTTAGATACCCGAGTGTGGCTATTACACTGACAATTTACATTTCAACTGTAAAATATCCTGTAGAGCACCGATCTTGGTCACAATTCTTTAAAAAAGCACATTTAAATGACCCAAAAATGTTTGTTCTGTAAAAGCTGAAAAATTTAGTCTATTAATCGACAAGTTGATTGACAGAAAATGAATCAACTATTTTGACAATTAATTTAATAAATCTGTTTTTAAGCAAAAAACTCCAATCATTCTCTGGTTTCAGCCTCCCAAACAAACTTTTTTTTACTTTTTTCTGTCTTATATCATCGTAAATTGAATATCTAGGTTTTGAACTGTTAGTCAGACAAAAAAACATGGTTTGACACCACTATAGGTGAAAAATTGTGTGTGTGTGTGTGGCAATCTTTAAGATTCAGGCTCAAGTGCAGTGGAGGAAATAAAATACCACATCATGTGAGAAGTCCTCAGTGTAAAGCAGGGGCAATATGAAGGTCCACAGAAGATAATATTTAGCACAGGTACACTGTGGAGTCCACCCAGCCAAGATGAAACCCTGGGTACACAGGCTCGGTGAAGGTGGTTTGGAAGGTGTGGAGGAGAGTCAGTGCACCACAAGAGACGCTGAAGAAGGACACCTTTCCTGCTGACCAGTCCAGATAGACTCCCACCTTATTGGAGCTGGATGGGGTGGTTACAGCAGTGTTGATGCCTTTGTGAAAGGCCCTGTAACCATCCTTGGTGCAGCTCAGGACCCAGGAGGAGTCATTTCGGCCTAACCAACTTTCATGACCCTCTCCCTTCCTGCACATGCGTCTGTAGGCGACACCTATGAAAGCTCTCCCGCTCCACTCTGTCTCCCAGTAGCAGCGTCCTGTCAGGCCCTCCCTGCACAACACCTGTCTCCAGAAATCGAACCTTTCAGGGTGATCGGGATATGGCTGCTTGGTCCAACGTGTTGCTTTCCTGTTTCCTTCGTCCATAGAGAGGTCTCTGTGTGCTGTGTTTGGGTCCAGGGTGAGTTTATTGGTATCTGAAGTAACCAACAGATTGAGAAGATTAGTGATGTACATTACACAATGCTGTTTTATGAATTTAGAAGGAAACAAAGAAGTCACTGGTCACTCACATTTCTTTGGACCTGGCTGAATTCTGGATTCACCACATTGTTCAACACTAAAACATGAAAGAAGAGCATAGTTTTCTGACCATTACAATGTTAAAAGGTAAACTTAAATATGCAGGAAGAAGGTTATCTTGGAGAATTAGTTTGTCCAAGAAAAATCAATGAAGAGTGATGTTTTAGAATCCTGATTGTTGACGCCAAGACTACCTGAGTTTCTCCAGACTGCATTGTGGGTCGTCCAGCAGGGCAGACAGCAGCTCCAGGCCCAAGTTACCTGGATGATTGTAGCTCAGGTCGAGCTCTCTCAGATGGGAGGAGTTTAGAGCAGATGCCAGGAAAGTGCAACCTTCTTCTGTCACTCTGCATAGGGATAAACTTCAAAAAAATAAACACCAGACATTTAATTCAGTTGATCTCCATGACAACAGCAACACATGAGTTTGCAAGCATGATACTATACTGTTAAATAATTCATCCGGGATGGAATTTCACTCACATGAGTTTTTCCAGTTTACAGTGCAGACTCCCCAGTCCACCAGAGAGCCTTTTGACTCCTACGTCCTGAAAGTCATTGTCAGTGAGGTCCAGCACTTTCAGCTGGCAGGAGGCTGAGCTGATAGCTGAAGCCAGGACATCAGAGCTGTGTTCTGTTAGGTTGCAGCCCCTCAGTCTACACAAACCAAGCAAAAATTAAAGAAAATACTAAAACTAGCACCAGATTTGTTTATAACTGGCAAATAATTTGACATAACTGGATACAATTAATTTTGACCTGAATATCTCTAGTTTGCTGTTCTTCAGTCCACTAGAGAGCCGCATCAGTCCTGCATCTGTCAGGTTGTTGTTACTCAGATCCAGCTCTCTAACTTGGGATGAGCGGATGACATTGGCCAAGATGTCAGAGCTCCTCACAGTGAGGTTACATGCATTTAGACTGCGATAGGAAAGGCAATGAGAGAAAGGTGAATAATGCCATAGAGAAATGCCCTGTTGTGTTGAGAGTAGACAAAAATGAACAAAAATGAAAACACAACTGCATTGTGACAAAGCAACTATGCAGGTTAAAAATCTATCACCATTCTTGAAAAACTGATTTTTTTATTTTTTCTTTAATATCTGTTTTTGGTTCTCCACCAACCACCAGCAGAAACATCTGGCTGTTTAGCAGCTAAATGCTCCGTTATGTTCACCAGCTAGTTGCTAACTGTGTCTGTTTGCTGTCTGGTTCTGCGTAGGTAGTGAGTGGTGGGCTTTTAGAGCTTTTTTGCTTAAAACAGTAGTGTGCTGCAGCTGAAAACAAGAGCAGAGTGAACCACAACAGTAAAATTACGAGCCAGAAAACCAAAACAATGAGCTGAAAGACACTAAAACACACCTTAGAGCTGAGAAGAACTGCACATTTGAGGGATAATTTGTAACTAAGAGCAACAAATTTGGCATTAAATAGTGATTTGATCGATTGTCAATGTAAAAATATTGATAACAGCTGCTTTAAGTTGCAGGTTTGAACCTTTTTACACTGTATAGCCAAATAGAATCATTTTGTACTCTGAATTATCCTCTAACTTTTTTTTTGACCCAGGCAAATGATCTTGCTTGCACTGCCAACTGGTGACAAGATACTCCCTGTGCAGGTGGGTTTGGTCACAGGTAGAACAGACCACACTTAGTTGTGGTCATGGCTGTGGTCAGAGGTTCAACAGATCTATTTAGTGAGGAATTACTCTTTAAAGTTTCTTGGTTCACTTTTTCCTCATGCCAAAAAAAAACTGAACCCTGGAGCCAACAATCTTTAACATCATTGGCAAAAAAAGCTGTAGAGCTTTTAGAAAGTACTTACTTTGCCACTGTGGCTGTTTTCACAACAGGCAGCAGCCTCAGAAGACCCTCCTCTGACCTGGTGTAGTTGCTCAGTTCAAATACACTCAACTCCTCCTCTGAAGTCAGTAACACAAAGACCAGAGTGGCCCACTGGGCAGGTGAAAGTCTGTCACTGTTAAGACTTCCTGAGCTGAGGTAGCTCTGAATGTCCTCCACAAGAGAGTGGTCGTTCAGCTCATTCAGGCAGTGAAAGAGATTGAGGCATCTGTCCGGAGATGGACTTAACTTGATCCTCTCCTTGATGTGTTTAATGATCTCTGTTCTTGTCCTTGGGTTTGTTCTGTTGCTGGTCATAAGATGTTTTAACAGAGTCTGATTGGATTCGAGAGACAGGCCCAAAAGAAAGCGCAGGAAGATGTCAAAATGTCCATTTTCGCACCGCAAAGCCTTTTCCACTGCTTCTTTGTAGAGGATGAGCTCTGACGAATCTCTGAATGGGAAACGTCTTGAAGTGGACGACTTCTTGACCAAGACGTTCATGTTGTCATTGTTGAATGCAAGATAAACATACAACGCAGCAAAGAATTCCTGGACGCTCAGATGCACAAAGCAGAACATCTTCTCCTCGCACAGTGTCAGCTCCTCATTGAAGATCTGTGTGTAGACTCCTGAGAACATAGATGCCTGTGCAACATTTATACCATTCAGGATGAGGTCTTTCTCATAGAAGATCAGGTGGCCCTTCTCCAGCTCTTTAAAGGCCAGTTTACCCAAAGACATGAGGTTAGCTCTCACACAGTCAGCGCTTGATTCTCTTCTTCCAGGCAGCCTCTTCTTCATGGGTTCCACATACAAGGACAGGAAGTGTATGTACATTTGAGTGAGAGTCTTTGGCATGTCTTTGCTGTCTGCCATCGCCAACTTCTTCTCAAGAACACTCGCTGCCATCGAACAGAAGACCGGTATGTGGCACATGATGTGGAGACTCCTGTTGGATTTCACATGTGTAATTACCCTGTCTGCTAAGCCCCCATCACTAATTTTCCTCCTGAAGTACTCATCTTTCTGGGGGTTGTTGAACCCTCGAACTTCGGTCACAAGATCCACAAACTCCATAGGGATCTGACTGGAAGCTACTGGACGCGATGTTATCCAAACAAGAGCCAAAGGAAGCAGTCTTCCCCTGATGAGGTTGGTCAGAAGCATGGCTATCGTGGTTCGTTGTGTCACATCAGACATTATTTCACTGTTGTGGAAGTCCAAAGACAGACGGCTCTCGTCCAGACCATCCAGGATGAAGAGCATTTTGTTCTTACCATTAGTAAAGATTCCTGTGTCTTTTGTTTCAGGGAAAAAGACACAGAGAAGCTCTACCAGACTGAAGGTTTTCTTTCTCATCATGTTCAGCTCTCGGAAAAAGAGGGGAAATACAAATTCCAGGCTTGTGTTTGCTCTCTCTTCAGCCCAGTCTAGAGTGAATTTATTGGCAGATACAGTTTTTCCAATGCCCGCGACTCCCCTTGTGATCACAGTTCTTATCTGGTGGTTTCGTCCCGGTAGAGGAACAAAGAGGTGATTGCAGTGGATTGATTTCTCCAGGGCCACCTGCATCCTGGATGTCATCTCAATCTGTCTCACCTCATGCTCCTTATTGACTTCACCACTTCCTCCCTCGGTGATGTAGAGCTCTGTGTAGATTTTATTGAGAGGTATTTTGTTCGCTTCAGTTGTCACACCCTCAAGCAAATGGCTGAACTTCTTCTTCAGAGTAGCCTTCAGTTGCTGTTGACATTCTGCGATCTTATTATCTGGAGTAGACAATACCATTTGAGAGTTATTTTGAAGAATTAAGGTATTCTGTCAATATGTCATATGTCCAAATGTGATAAAAGTACAGGGAATGACAAAGGACTCACTCTGGGGCTGCAGAACACCATTGATGTCTGCAGTGTCATGGTTTGATGCTTCTTCTGAAGAAATGACAGACCCTGCAAAAGAAGAAAACCATCAGAAGAGCCCAAATCCAATTTCCATTTACTCTCTCAATTTATATTAATCTACCTTGGGCAGTTGAGATGATAGTGATGTTTATGTTTTCAACGTTAGAGCCGATGATGGAAGGAGCGACCACATTGCCTCCACTCTGAGCAGAGTAGCTGGGTTGGAAATGATGAATCGCAACTTCAATAGAAGGAACTGATTCTGAGAGAAACCACACAAGTAACTTTCAGCAGTTTTGTCACGAAAACACAATACATGAAAAAATGAGAGTTACAAAATCAAGAAATTTCTGGCCATTTTTAAGTAACTGTGAACTGAACTGCCAAACCATATATTTACAGTATTTTAACTGAACTCTTGCACCTTTGCATTCTTAATGATTGTGATATTGAGTCCATTTCCCTGCCATATGAACTTTTTATTCTTAATTTAACATCCTTACCTGGAGAGACCTCGTTTGTTTTATCAGCAGTACTCTTTTGCTCCATTTTTTCCCCTCATCAGCTCCCTTGTAGTAACATGGTTTCTATCGATTGATATTCTTCATCTGGGGTCTTGGACACGAGAGGGAGGCATTCCTGCACACTCTGAGTCATTTACATCCAGAGAATCAAATAGCTGAAAAGATAAACTACATTAAATTGACATTCAGTGAGATACAGATTGACTATGTCCAGTCAAGGTTAATGTGAAAATCAAACAAATAAAAATATGAATGAAATGCTTACCTAATTCAATAACAACTGTGATTACCATCTGATTCTCACAGTGACAGCAGATACTTGAAAGCAGAGGGGGATTGGCACAGATATTAGAAAACTGTCTGCTGCTTCCTTCCTGAGTAATGGTGCAGAAAACAGGAAGCTGGGGTTTCTTGTTCTTTTGTGCAGTCTATCGTTATTTAAATGTCCTTGAATGAACCACAACTCTTAAAATGGTTTCGTTTACTATAAAATGAACCTTAGTTTCCAAAAATGTTTTGATTTTATTTATTTGTAAAATCAGACAATGATCTTTTATGATTTTGCATCAAAAACTCTTTTTTTATCATGACTCCCATTTAACGTATATTACAAAGATGCATCAGGATTTCACAATACATAAGGATTTCACAATTTACATTCACTACAGGGAGTGTGTTAACATGCATGCAAGTATCCCGGTTTTAGTCTTATCCTGGTTTTGATCATATTTGGTATATGGCGTCTGAGAAACCTAGATACAGTGTTTTCTATTGGTTTTCTCTGGGTAGCATATCCAGATTCCTCAAAACCAGGGTACGATGTTTACATGTGCAACACTTAACCAGGATACTCCAAAAACCTGATCATAACCAGGATACTGTTGGGCATGTAAACACACACATTGATACATCAGGATTTCACATTCCACATGTTACAAATGGATCAAGAGAATTTTAAATCATCCGCAAATCCAAAAATGTTTGACAAATGTCTGCAAAAACCCAAAAACTAAGAGATATTTTAAAACTCACTGTGTTTAATGATGTTCAGATTAAATTATATGTTCACAATTTTTTAAGCCTGTCTTGAAACAATACTAAAATTCCATTATGTACATTGAAAGACTTATTGGTCACTATAATCATTCCTCTTTAACATATTGGTCATAGATCCATTCCTGGCACTATTACAATGCGC
Source organism: Thunnus thynnus (assembly GCF_963924715.1). NCBI lineage: Eukaryota > Metazoa > Chordata > Actinopteri > Scombriformes > Scombridae > Thunnus > Thunnus thynnus. Next base: position 9,479,433 of record NC_089536.1, on the reverse strand, counting down.
TGGGGAGACAAAATCCACCATCTTCACTCTCTGTAAAAATGAATTCTTAAGTACAGCTTAAGCTACTCTAATATGAGGCTCCAAGAGTCTGAGTTAGTCAAAAAAAGTGTGTTTTTCCCAAAATTACGGTTACGAAATTTCCTCTTTGTGTTACTATCCACTGTTTGTGGAAACAGAAAGCACTAAAAAGACTGTCAGCACATATATCACTATAAAACCACATCTTGTCATTTTTACACTTTTGGTTTTTGTAAAGATTAAACAAACAAGATTTAAAATGTTAATTAGTGAGCTTGAGAGGTGCCAGTAGGCCAGATTTTGTTTCCTTTGGCTAGGCTAGCTGTTTCCCTTTGTTTCCAGTCTTTATGCCTCCTCCTTCAGAAGAGCGTATTTGACTTGGATGTGTTAACACAGCTTTATTCAAAATAAATACTAAATAATGTTTCATTGGTAGGGGGAAAACAGCCAATATTTCTCATATCTAGGTTTAAGTTTCTGTCTGTCTAAGTTGTTTTCGGTGTCCCTTTTGCCTTAAAAAAAATATCTTTACATACTTATCTGACAAACAACTGAGACCAAAACACAAATGATTCATTCCATTAAAGGTCAACACTTTACTTTCTGCTCATGCTTTTCATACAGTTTTGTTACTCAGTCTTCTCCATCTGTTATAATATTGAATTACGCTACATAACAATGTAATAACAGTGCAAATAAAAAATAAATTATCATTCAAGTGGCATCACTAATTTCATGCACCAGTCCTCTGAACAAATGCTGTCGAAGTTTAAATTTTTACAGTATTCAGTTCAGACCCTGTTGCTGTAGTTGTGCCTTTTGAACAGAAGATGGAAGCAAAATCCAAGTTTTGCTATGTTGGTATTATCACCTTCATGTACAGAATATTACATACCTTGACAGATTTGAGTTTTCACAGCAGATTCTGATACTAATATTTGTTGTTGTTGTTGGGTTTTGGGTTTCTTTTTAGGAAATCTCCACAGTGCTTCTAGTAAAATAGATTATACAATATATACTGTTCGTAAAAGTTAATCAAAACAAACTGCTTATAGGCTATGTAGGGAAGTTATAACACTGATCATTATCATAATTATGACATTGTGACTAAAATATTAGCGCAATGTATCAGTAAAACAGAAATGGCTAATTCTAAATTAAGAAAAAATATAGTAAAAATGTAAATATCATTTATTTTACACAGCTAATCAATTGTATAATATAAATAGATGGCTTCACTTTGTCACAAAGGTGGCAATCACATAGTAGAACTAGGTTTCACATATACAATATAAAGTGATGACACCTTTACAGATTGGATACAGTCTATATATACAGTATGTTCAAGACAAAATGACTGTTCTGTTAACACAAGGAAGTGTGGCCTGGAATGCTTTACTGCTTTTGCAGTTTCCTACAACACACGGGCTGAGATTAACCTGAATACACATCAAAACAAATTAAATATGGACTAAAGAGAGCATCATATAAATAAAGTGAAACTGCAGTGGGGAGAAAGACAGTTGGTTACATGATTACAGAATAGGCTAAATATAGTAAAGCCTATCCAGGTAAACTACTGTTAGCTGATCAAGTTCAAACAAAATCAATCAAAACATTCTAATTATTTAGTAGCAACATCTGCTGTTCACCTTTGTTCTTTGGGCTAAATCCAATATATTCACAAAAATTTAGCTAACTATTATGAGGCCTTGTTTCTTCCTTATGTCCTTGTGTAGGTGCCGCTTATAAAAGGCCAACTATCAATGACTTCAAATTGTTTCACTTTTACCGGTGTCAGGTGCTGGTGTTCAGCACTGCTCTCGACTGGCCACTGGTGGTGAGAGCCATTTACTGCATTACATCACCTCAACAGAACAGGAAAAAAAAAGATTCATAAAGGCTGTGATGGTCAGGGCTGGATTATTAACCAGGCAAGGTGGGATACCTGATTACGTTGATTGAGTTTGTTTGTATTCTGCTTTAATACCTGATCCTGATCCTGATGTCTTGAAAGGGAAGCTCTATATCAAAACAGATTTCAAATCTTCATTATCTCAGCTGATACTGCTTTTGTGTTGCAAATTTATAAATTACAGTAATTTGTAATTAGTCAAATTACCACACAGATAAAACATGGATGCAATATTTCATCATAGGAATCCTGTACAAAGAGAGGAGCAGGAACAGAAGCTTAAAGTTGCCTTGTTGAGTTTTCTTGTGAATTGTGTGTATCCTTGTGTGCAAGTATAAGTAACATGTTGAATGTATTTCTTTCCTCTTGAGACATTTGCCTTTTTTTAAATTCTGAAACCTGCATTGCTTACATCCATGTTTAACTCATGTTAAATGTTCTTCATTTTTAATTTTTCAAAGCAGATTTGATGTGGCAGATATTTGTTATTGTTAATTTGGAATAACAGCTGATGGATCTAGTTTTCAGAGGCACCCTGAGAAACCAGAGGCCCTTAAACATGCAAGTTATTATATATATTTGACAGAAATATTGTTGAACTGCTTTCTGGGAGCCTCTACAGCATATACAACTACATTTCCCTTAATAGGAGAATCCAAACTAAATGACTAATCATCAAGAACAGGAGCTGAGTACATGCCATCTCTGATTTTTGCTGTGATGTCCAAAATCACAATTGTGTATTTATCCTGGCCGAGCTAACGGAGAACACTGGCATTTCATCAGCAACACCATGCTTTCCTCTGCGTACAGCTACACACACTAAAACGCCTGGGTGCTGCCCAACACAACCACCGCTGTGACTGCTGAGCAGTTGGAGGTCAGTAGCTTAGTGCTGCAGGGCATCACGACAGTATCTGTTGAAGAAGGAAAGAGTGTTACTCATTCACTTCCCCCAGTCAGATTATTTCTTCAAAGCAGCGTATCGCCGTCGTCAGAAAAGAACAAGAGTGTCATGACTCAGCTCTTGGCCCCGTCCGCCCTCTCAGTTGTGATGATGTAACAGATGGCATATTCACCCTCATTAGTCACAACAAAGGAAAAGTCATGCCTAAATGTTTTGCAGCTACTGACGCTCTGATTGCACAATTAGTCTATTCTGGATACAAACACAGCTTCAGTCAGCCACAGGAGTCTGCTAGAAACAGAAATGTGATATTTCGACTCTGCAGATCACACCATAAGCCTCTTTTAGCTCCAAAAAGGCATGGTATTGTAGAAATTCAAGTCCTGCATGGGTGTACGGCTGCTAGCTTCAATTGAACCCATTCAAGACAAGTGATATGTTATGCTGCACTATAATTTTCCTCTACTGCCTGCAGCTGGATTGAATAACGGAAGTTTGTGAGATGCACTTGAGGAGGTGCACACTCAGTTTCTCAGCATGGCTAAAATAACTGTGAGAGCATAATTCATTCATCAGTTTCCATAATTAGAGTTTTCTCTCAGTCAGGGTAGATCCACATTGAAAGGTGCAAGAACCAACATGCCATTTTAGAAGTGTTTTTCACAGCAGCGTTGCATGGGAACACCAAGTGATGGCAACGTAAATAGTTGCCATCCTCGTGTGCTTTTTCCATTGCAGAATCAAGAGGGAGGTTGACATAAAGAGATGCCTGGCCTTCTTTTCTGTGTCACTGTGAAGTCGTAGTCAGCGTGTGCATAGTGCAAAATGGCCATAAGGTTGCTAAAAGATGACAACAGGTCTGACAGTAATGATATTACAATATGGAAAATCGCACACAGACTTTATTTCTTTCCCTCATTTAGAGCTGATTTCAGCTGAAACCATCCCACTTTCTCTTCTCTCGGCCTCCCCGTGCTCTCACTCCTCTTCCCTCCTCTGCTCCTCTGTCTCTCATCAAGCGGGCAAGGCGTAGTGTGTGGTTGGTGTGAGATAACAAAGGCTGAGGAGTTCAGCATTATATAACTTCTGTGGAGGCTGAGGAGGTGGAGGAAGAGGAGGAGAGGCAGCAGGGTTAGCACGTAGGAAAAGGAGGGCAGGAGAGGGCCAGTAGCCTACGTTGCAGTGCTCATTTGTCTTCCACATAACACACAAACATGCACACGCACACACACACACGCATGCTGGCCTCCTTTTCCTGCTCTCCATCACGCATTCAGCAGGCTGCACTTGCAGATACAGCCTCATAATATTTGAACTTTTTCAGCGTTGCAGCTTTGTGTTCCCACGCTGACTACCACGCATAAAGATTTCCAAGTGAAATCACCATTTTGCTCTCTTTCTCTCTGACAGTGTCTATGTGCTGTTCGCCGTCCCACCTCTAAGCAAGCGTGCTGAGCAGGCAGCCACACACACACACACACATACACACACACACACACACACACAGGGCCTCTAACTCTCAAGCTCTATGGCTCCCTCCAGCCCCACACGCCTGTCCTCTGATGGCCTCCCACTCATGCCACATTAAACATTTAGTGAGGCACTCTGGATCTGTGTGACACCATCTTTTAGTGCCGCCAAGCTAACAGCCCCTCACACTGTGGAAAAACATAGGTGCATGCTCGTCGGTGGAAACCTGATACAGCAGTGGTATTATTCCCCTACCCGTCGCTATCTCTCTCCTCCTGCACGCTCTTCAATGCAAAGACAAAATCTGTGGCTCAGAAAGGCCTACTGTGTTGAGAGCAAGACCTGCATAAATCAATATTGATCCCTGGAGTGTGTATCTGTATGTGTATGTGTGTGTGCGTGTGTGTGTGTGTGTGTCACAATTTGCCTTGCTGCTGCAGTGAGGTGTGACCCAGGCTTGGGTGTATCCCAACCAGTGCAGTAAAAAATGCTGCTGAGATGTTCCCTGCACTATTTGGAAGGTATAAGAAGTGACAGCAACTGGATGTCAAAGCTGTTTTTTGTTGGGTTTTTTGTTTTTTTTAGCCATCTGCACCATCGCGTGCTCCTGTACCTTTAAACAATATGTCACCTAATTATGATTTACTGCCCCCCTTTCCAAAAAAAAGCTGGTTTATTTAGCCTTAAGCCCATTTTCAGTGACTTCATTGAACTAGAGGCCTTGGTCTCATGCTGCACGAGCCTATTCTCGCGAGGATTCCTCCCCTTTACTACACACACACATACACACACACACACACACACAACCATCATCATCAGTCCTCCTCCTCCTCCTCTCCCCAGCCCCTCCCTTTCCGTCCCTGCTCGGCTCTCTCCTCTTCAGCCTTGCCTGCTTGCCTGTCAGATAGGTACTCCAGTGTGTTGGAGGCTAGGCTACCCTCCTCCCGGACCCCCCTGTACGAGAGCCAGCCGCCGTCGTACCCCGAGGCTCGGGCTCCAACCATGGCAACCACCGCTACTTCCACCAGGTTCACCGACGAGTACCAGCTGTACGAGGAGCTCGGGAAGTAAGCAGCAGTCGCAACGGTTACAGTGTGCATCGTGTTTGTCTTGTCGTTTTGTCCCCCACCCCCGCAACCTCGCCTCACATTATTTCTAGTTAGCCAGCTAGCAGGCGGTAGCTACCCTAAATAGCTGAAAGACTCATCAGGGTGAAGGCTGTAATAATTTGTCAGTTGGTGTCGTGCTGCAGTTAGTGGCTGCTAACGGCTAGCTGTTCCCGCAGTAACGGGCGTACTAACGTTCAGTTACTAGCCAGCGAGCTACCACGCTGATATTGATAAACTAGCCGAGTTAGCCCACTAGCGTTGCGTCTTTTAGTCGCTAATGGTGATGAATAGACCGGCCAGAGGTTGGTGCATTAACAGCTGTTAAGCCCTTCCGTGTTTGCTAGCCGGTATTTTCTGCTCTGCTGGATCAGTCAGCGGGGCCCCGAGAGACGCCGGAGACGTAGCCGTGTGACATTTCACCGACCCGCGGGTCTGACAGCTCCGTTGCGGGCTCGACAGACCAGAGGCTGTGGTCGCTAGCTAACTAGGCCGACCACTTTTTTTTCCCCCTTTTCTCCGAGCAGCTGCAGATGATTTGTGTAACCGTGTTAAGTAACGTTACGTACCCCTGGATCACTTAATGAGGAAGTTATTCGGTCCAGGCTGCGCTGTTTTTATGTTTGCACTGTTAATGCCTGTACGCTCCGCTCACCAGCTGGCCGGATCATCATGTTATCAATAAACGCATTGTCGTGCGGTGTGTCGGAGGTAATCTTCTACACTGGCACTTACAGCGGCAGATTTAGCGTTTACTGTGTAAGAGGGAATGACGTGTTTTCTCGGTATTTTGATGACGGCAAGAAAACCGGGCCACTACCTCCTCTGTTTCATCATCATCATCCTCATCAGCAGCGGCAGCAGCAGCATCTGTTGTTCTTGGCCGGCGAAGGCATTTTTTTTTCCCCCTGATGTTCCCAAACCAGCGGCAGCAGGGCGACATCGGCCTTATAAAGATACACCGGCCCTCAGTTCCAGCTGCCATTTCCACTCTCTGCCTAATAATTGACAGTAATCAATGGCATTGATTGCACAGCCAATGCAACACGCACACCTACACATCCTCCACATAGTGAATCGGGGCTCACCTGCTCCTGATTCTGCTCAAGACTGACCACTCGGTTCAGCTTATGTTTCTGCAGCCGTTTGTCGATGCATTTTGCTCCGTCATAGGTTATTAACGTCAAGGCACTGACCTGTACTTCTGTCACCTGTCACCTCTCATTTACTGGTAAATAATTGAAACTAAGAGCAGAGTGGTTGGGAGCGGGAGTGCAGCAGGCTTGAGAGTAGCAAGCCTCAATATATCATCCTTAGAAGTGAAAGGCTGGTCGACCTCTTTCAGGAAAACGGTAGAGGGCCGGATACTGCAGGTTGTATAGAGTGTGATGTAGGCACTATGAAAACATGCATAATTACTTATTCTGCGATGCTCAAAATTGAACTATCGCCATAAGCAGCTAGCAGGTGAAAATATGGAGCATTCATCTAGGTCAATATGAAACTCCTCGGAGTAGGAGTTGTTTTATATGGAGCACACTGCTTTGTGCGCTATGCACTTCCTTTTCTGCTTGAGCAGATTTATAACTGAACGTTGTTACCTTGTGAATGTATTAAGTGTTGCCCATTTTTGTGTGAGGTGCAGCCCATTCTTTGTCCGGGTCGTTACAAATTGAATTTCCTTTGGGGAAGGAGGTTGCATTGTATTGTGTGGCTATCAAAGATTGGCAAAAGTACTCAGCCATTCATTCGTAATCAAAGAGCTGAGCTGATATCATCACTCACACTGGAGAAGCTTGTTATGTTGGTGCTGGTTTTCTTGATTGTTGCTCACCTTTTCAGCTTGTGTACGCTGATGCTGTGATAGTAATGACTGTAAACTGTGTGTGTGTGTGTGTGTGTGTGTGTGTGTGTGTGTGTGTGTGTGATAGAGAGAAAGAGAGAGACCCAGGTTGTCAGTATACACAAATTGCTGCGACACGCGTGTTTGCATTTTCAATTGTGTCACAATGTGTGTATGTGTGAGAGAGCGAGCGAGAGAGAGAGAGAGAGAGCATGTGAAATGCAACTGATCTTTTGGTTGTTTGTTCTTTTCTTCTTAGGGGAGCTTTTTCAGTGGTGCGTAGATGTGTAAAAAAGTCATCAGGACAGGAATATGCTGCAAAAATCATCAACACTAAGAAGCTGTCTGCAAGAGGTACGGTAACACCCTGCACACCGACACACTCTAATACTCGCATGTTTGCTTTTTTTGTGATGAATATCGGAAAATGGGGCTTCATTACCGATGAGTTAACGTTTCTGAAAATTCTTACTGAGAAACAGTTCACAGATAAAATAATAAATAACAAGTGGAAATGTCCGCTTATGGTTGTGAACTAAGAACTTGGCAAATCAAGGTAAAATCCTGTAAATTCGATACTGCCATAAAGCTGTTCGGGTTATTGATTTGCAACTTTGCCCGTTATGACCTACCACATACATTGAAATCTGTCTCTCATCTAACTATATCGTCATATCTCCCACCCTGACTGGAAAGTATGCACATAAACAGGAGTCCCATAATTCCAACAGCAGAGGAAATCTTTTATTCAATCACCGTGTCTGCGGGGAGTTCTCATCAGCAACCTCTTGATGGTTTAATGACCCTCTCACTAAACATCGTATTAAATAACTCCCAATCGCTCCTCTGTGATATCATTAGATGACCGCTGTACGATGAATTGATCCAAATTCCTAAAAAGCGCTTCATGGAAAGGGTACACGGAAGGGACTGGCAGGACATGAAGGCTTTTTTTTTTCTTGTCTGTTATCAATTTGATTGTTGCCTCGGTTGTATTCACGTAGCTCTGCAGTCCACTCCTGAATTTCGTTTGTTGCGTTACTCGTGGGTCTCTGCATAGCTCCGCACCTACACGCGCACGTCTGGCGTGGCGTGCCGTGTCGTAACGATGACGTGAGCTCATGTCAGTGTGTCAGAACCTCCCCTGGCTTCAGACTGAGATACTTAATTGCTTTCTCATTTTTTTGTATCTTACAAATTAGGCCCGCACTCCTTCCTGACATTCACACACACACCTGGCTTCCTTTGTTCTCTTTTCCTGCGCTCTCTCTCTTTCTCTATCTGTCTCATTACTCTGTGTCTGTCTTTCTCTCCCTCATTGCCTTTCTCTTGTCTTTCTGCAAAGGGGGATTGGTTTGTATTGAGGCTAATCCACTTATACTAAATGTATCTCATCAACCACTAAGACCCCACGGATTCCATAGGCGCCTCCCTGTTTGCCCTGTTGTTGTCTGTGTCTGATGGCATTCGTGTTGTGTGTGTGTGTGTGCGCGCGTGCGTGTGTGTGTGTGTGTGTGAAAGAGAGACAGAGAGAGCAAGGAGTTACACTAATAGAGCATGTCTGTATTGTGAGGCATCTGTGAGTGTGTTGTAATGCTGTTATTGTTCTGTCCCTGCCATCAAGTGTCCACATAGGGCAGCTCCTGGTATTAATGTCCCACCGAGGAAAAGTAAGGGCTCAGCAGAAAACTGTTGGCTCTTCACAGAAGCAGGGAGTACAATGTAGGCCTGTGTACGTGTGCGTGTTTGCCAGGGAAGAAGAAAGCCGGCCAGGAGAGGAGGAGTTTTTTTTTTTTTTTTTTTTTTTAACAGTATAGTCTTGCAAGGAGATCATTGACACTCCACACCAGGAAAGAAAGGTGAACTGAGACAGAGAAAGAGACACGATAGAGTGAGCCGAGGAAGAGGATTTTGTGCTAAGAGAAGAATTGCGGTAGGCCGTCTGGCTGACGCAACATGCACCTACATGCACACAAAACACAACGTCCACACACATAGGCAGCCAGTGCGTGAGCAGGCAGCTTGCCCGGTAGGATTTGAGTGAGTTTTTTTTAGCCTGACGGGGCGAGTGTGACCTCACGCGTGGCCTGGTGGGTAAGTCTCTCAAAGCTCTGGTAAACACTGCAGTAATCTGAGGAGGGGGGAGGGGGACGGGGAGGCAGAGAGGGAAAAGAAGGAAATGAAAGAAGGAAGGAAGTGAGGGAGGATGGGAGGTCAGGGATTGATTGTAGGTAGCTGGCTGTGGGATAGTCCTGCCTACAGGCAGTTGAGGGGCAGTTGTGAGTGGGCAGCAGGGCACACAATACCCACGCACAAAAACACCTGATTCTCACCCCTGAAAATCAAGAGTCATTAATGCTACTGTTCAGGCATCTACTTTTTAGCGGTTTGCTTTGCCAATTTTATACATTTATAACTGATGTTTATAAATGCAGCTTTTTTTAGGGACTGAAGACGAGGAAGATGAAAATGAGTAATTAAAAATTCACCCAAAGAGCAAGATGCATCGAAATCAAAATATCATGAAAAGCTACTAAATGATTTGAATTTGTCCAAAACTACCCAATGAACTAAAGTCAAATCACTCAAAAGAACCGATCAAATGAAATCACATAGAAATTCTGTAAATGAGTATATTAGTAGATAAGCTTTAAATGGCATATTGCACAAAGTAGAAAAAATGTAACTTTATGCAAACAAGGGTGAAATTCAAACTCCGTAGAGATTTGCTGAAAAACCAACAAAGGGAAAAAAAATGACGTAGTGGTGGGACAGAGCGTTTAGTCTTTACTTGCTGTTGATCTGTGGAGGAGATTATTGCAGTAGTTTGGAAGATCCCAAGATTGCAGACACAATCAGAAACGAAGTGCATCATGGAACAAAGCCACATATTATATAATTGTCTGATAATGTCGAAGGTTGCGTAAAAAGCAGTTTTTTTTTTGCAAACAAGCAAGGTCCTCGCTAGCTTGCAAGCATTTATTACACCCACAATGCCGAGCGAGAAGTGGCAGAGGCAATGTTGTGCATTTTGTTCGCTTCTGGTGTGTCTTCACCATTAGTGTGATGCGAGTGTCAGTGCTCTGTTGAATCGCTGCTAATTGGTGAACTGAATGAATGACGTTTTTATTTTGTTGTTGATGAGTGAAGTGACTGGAATGTGGATGGCTGCTGCATTGTCTGCTGCAACACTGCGTGTGTGTGTGTGAGAGAGAGAGAGAGAGAGAGAGTCAGAGTGTGACAGACTATCCACTTTAATGCGCTGCCCTAATACTTTTCCTCCTCAAGGGCTGTTTTGTCCTACAGTATGGACCTGGAGCTGGGGCTGTATGATTGTCCCATGTTCTGCTATTCTGCAATATAATAACGTTATATATTGCTAATCAATTAACTACATTCCCACTTCAGTTCACTTGGTTCCTTGCTCACCTCCTGTCCAAAGTATCTCTTTAGTATTAATACTAAAGCACTCAGGTTCAGCAGTTGTCCCCCCTGAGTGTAGCCTAAATCCAGAGCTCTGAATTGGTGCCCCAATCTCAAATCGATCAGTCATTTAAACGGGGCTGGTGTCGCACTAATTGATGGCTATTTTTCCACGGTTGGAGAAGTAGTCGACTAATCAGAGCTTTGTAAATCAGGATTATGGGGATGTCATCTTCATATATAGGTAGCTAACTACCTACATCCATGAAAAGTGGCAACAAGCATCATAAGTTGACTTACTGAAGTAACAACTCTTTAATCAACATATTTCTTTGATCATCGTGAGAATGTTGCAACCACTGCTGCAACCTCCGTGTCGACTGAAAACGACGCCAACGGGACGGATATGTCACTTATTACTTATTGTTTAGAGCAAAACAAAATGACCCTCCTCCCAACAAGAATTCAGCCAACATGAACATGAAGTGAAATTAAATGGCGGTTCAGTGTGATTATCAGGCTGCGTTGAATGTGTTTCCTGCCACTGATCAAAAACTAACTCTAGTGAACAGCGAGTGCTTCACACGGTGACCATAATGGCAACAGTTTGTGCATTTACGTTACACTGTGAAAATCCCACTTCTTACTAGGTGGACAGTTGGATGAGTACACATACTGTGTAATTTAAATGAGCATTTTGATATGTTCAACATATCTTAGTGACAGATGGGTGGGTGGAACCTTTCTTCCAATGAGTCAGATATGTTACAGATATTTAGGGAGGCGCTGTCAGTAGAACTGATAACATTTGTGTGAGACATTATTGTCTAGAGTGGTTATAATCTATCTAGGGAAGGCAGTTTGCCGAAACGTTGATCTTCATCTGTTAAAATAAATTCATGTGAGTCATGAGTGTTCAGCTTTTCCACTCCACCTCACTAGAAAAGGTCTTCACGTTCCCTTAATATCTCTAATATTACTAAAGCTGAAATAATGTCTCTCTTGGCTCCTTGGATGCTGTTGTTCAGTAACAGTCTAAGGAAGATACTAGAGTATTTTAGCAGAGGAAAATATGAAAATAAATACCTCTACCTGTTATCAAAAATTTCCTGTGTAAGTATTTGGGGTGGGTGGGTGTTACTTCGACATAAACCATTGAAAAATACACCCTGAAACGTGTTAATATAGTCGCTCTTTGTGCAGACTGTCATCTTAGTGTGATAAGACTAGCCATATTCCTATTGGGCAAGTTATCTGTCTGAAATATTTTTTGATTACCACCCATAATGTACTTGTAGTTTGGTCAGATTCTTGGTCTTGTTTACACATTCTTTGGTTAGATGTTTCCTGATTTAAATGATAGTTTAGTTAATTTTAGACTGCGTTTTATTGTGGCGAAGCTCTTGTACAGCTGCTTTCTGTTATGACAAAATGGATCACTGATGTATTTGAGTAGAAGTTACATTTATTTCATTAAATAGAAAAAATGGTTCAGTACTGAGGCATTTTTTCCTTCAATGTGACATATCAAGAAGTATAATTCTGGTGTTTGTTAAAAAGGCAACAAGAAATCGATTAGTCAATCGACAGAAAATTAATCTGCAACTGTTTTGATAATTGAATAATCGTGTTCGTCATTGTTTAAGTAAAAAATGCTAAACATTAGCTGGTCTCAGCTTCTGAAATGTGATTTAATGATTTTCTTTGTCATACAACTGATTATCTTTGGATTTTAGACTTTTGGTTGGACAAATCAAGACATGATGTCAACTTTGACGCCCATTTTTCACTATTTTCTAGACATTTTATAGACGCGGAGTAATTAATTAACGAGAAAATAGATTATCAATAATGAAAAAAATCGGTATGTATTTGTACTACAACTAGACTATCATATGGGAAGATATCAAGTTCAACACTACTGCAGTTAGCACGTGAAAGCAGCCGGTATATAGCCAACTCTAGAAAATATCCTCATCCTCAAAATACTGTTACATTATCGATATCGAGATACTCAAAAATAAAGTATTTGATTTTGTCAGTACTTCCCGTTTCCAGTTTGGATGTAAACGTGCCCGAAACAGATTGAACTGGATACACGAGCTTTCAGTCAGATTGTCAGTGACGTAAGATAGCTGTAGGCCCGCCCCATGGCAAAGCAGATGGCCAATTAGAGAGCAGCAGGAAGTGCCAGTAATTGCCCTCCAGCCCTCTCTTTCCTGTCTTCTTCTACCACACACTCTCGCACCAACAAATAAGGAGATTGAATGAATTAGTGAGTGCTGCAGTGACACTGCACCAGGGTAGACGGCTATACACAAACACACGCACACACACACACACACACACACCGGGGAGCTGTGATCCTCTTCTAGCAAATGGACGTTCCGTGTAATCCTCCCTCCTTCTCTCTGTCTGTGTCTGTCCTGCGTCACTGGTGTAATTAGAAGGAGGTTCAGGTCTCCCTTATTCTCCGTTTTCGCTCAAATGAGGGAAATCTATACCTGCAGGGAGATGAAGAAGAAAGGCCCTGTTCACACCTGGTTTTAACATGCGTCTTGGGTGATCCAATCACAAGTACAGGTGTGAACGCACCCAAGACGCATTGAAAACGTATCGGGATCCGATCGCTCACGCCTCAATTCCACCAGGCGCGACGTTTCGGCTGCGACGCAGTTTTGTCCCGTCCTCCGCGTGGCGTCATACCCCACTGGGAACGTTTCAGAAGCGATGCCTGTACCATGCAACACACCTGGACTCACGAGATAACACGAGAATTGCAAGATCATGTGATAATCTGTGTAACAACCATGAATATATAAAGAGAAAAACAACCAAACAAAAGGTCACTTTGCCTGCCCGACGTTAACTGTCAACCGTCAACTGTTGCTGTTGATTTGGTCATTTTTCCTCGATTTTTGTGCTTCCACCATATCATATGAAATCTTATGATTTTCCACTTCCAAGATGAACCTTTTGTTGTCCATGGTGTCAAATATCCTCTGACCGGTTGACTCCTCGCCTGGTGCCACCGGTTATGACGTAATGTTGATGTAGTGATGTGATATACATTCAGGAGTCTGCACAGGGTGTTTTATTTTATAAATTGATGGGATGCTCTATGCCTTTCCTGTGTCTGACCTCCTGTCTGGCTCAATCTGCTCTCAAAAATAGACTAGGTGAATATTTTTAGCGTAGCAGAGCAGAGAGCCGCTTCTTGGGACGCTTCTGAAATGCATGTTAAAGTGCGAAACAACAAGAAGAAGCCACAACAACAGTCCAAATGGATTCTTGTGAATGAAGTACACGCGAAACACGCTGTCTGATTTCTATTTGGGCCAAAGAGTTTTGATTTTGCCCCTGCGCCAAGGTCTTTGCAAACTTCTTTCAATTTCCGGCAGACTAGGCACAGGAAGTGCATTGCTGCCTCGCGCCGGTTAAAAACAACAACGCATTTGGTCTTTGCAAATGGAAATAATGTACGTGATCAGATCACCCAAGACACATGTTAATGCCAGGTGTGAACAGGACCATAGATGTGGAGAGTAGGGTTGGGCCGATGTAAGAAAATTTTTAAACTAGTTTGATATGAATCCAAATACCAGACCGCACTGATAATACTGAAATTTACCACTTTTTGTCACATGTGACTCAGCCACTTCAGAGTGCAACATAATGAGAGTGTAGCGGCACCACAGTCAGGACAACTGAGTGACACATCATTTTTATTTCTCACAACTTCTTATTTCTCTTCTTAATTTCTCTTCAACTTAACTTTTCTTCTTGTGTTAGGGTGCTGTGTGTAGCTTTCTGGCTGTTAAACCAGTAACACCGTGGTTACGCACAGCTATGGTATGCTAACGATGCTAGCCATGCTAACTAGCCGCTAGCTGCCGTGCAGACTGGTATCCGCAGGTTGTTTTCAAAACACAACCTGCTCTCAGACTGCTTGAAACTGTAAGCAGCTCGGCCGGGTTTATCTGGGTTATTGTGAGATCTGCACTGTTAGCTCAGGTCAGCCTCCCTCCTCCAGCTCATCTTTGGCATCCAGCTGGGTGGACAGCAGCAGCAGCCAGCCCTGTCAATGTCGGAGCCTCCATGTGAGGTGCTTAGATGTCTCATAATGACCCATGTTGGTTCTGTTGGCTCGCATAAAATCAAACTGGTTTAAGCTCATACACTGGACCAGACCGGCAGAACTGGAAACCGATCCAACCCTAGTAGAGAGTTAAGCACCATGTTAGAGAACAGAAGGCAGACCATCAGAACAGCTAACTGCAGCTTTAAAACTAGACCAAGCTAGCAAGAATTTAGACAAAATAAGACTAAGAAAAGGTAGATATGATGGTCGATGACTGCAGAGAGGTGGAGGAGGGATTGGTGGCTGTTATATTTTAAAGTGATGCTGCTTTTTATAGCAACGTCCTCTTATATTCTGCCTGTACATACTGCATTGCATTTGTAGAAGAACAGTTGGGTGAGGTGATAGTTGATTGCTCAGCAACAGCATGTGAATTTTATCTGAGGCTGTTGCTGCACTGGGGAAATGAATGCAAATCTTAGTGAGGCTCCCTCTGTGTGGTGCAATCGCCATCGAGCTCTGGGGTTGAGCTGACTTCACCACAACGATAACATACACTAACACACACTGGATCATCATACTTCAGTTTCACCATGTGACCTCTGACCTCAGCCGCATGGCTGTGGTATGATTGTGCCCGCGCCCTCTTAGTGATGGGAGGGTGCAGTTAAATGTGTCATGTGGTTTACACACCCACATCTCATGCAAACACACACATACTGCTACAGGATTGAGTAAAATCCTCAAACAAGGATCTTGGGTTGGACATCTGTGTGTGTGTGTGTGTGTGTGTGTGTGTGTGTGTGTTTGTGTTTGTGTGTGTGTGCGTATGTTCTCGCTAGCATCCCCTCCCAACCAGAAGTGCAAACACTGCAATGTTTTATAACTGGGCTGTACACCAACCCCATTACACACATACACGCATGCACACTGAAACTCATGCATCCATTGCAACACACAGCCTCATTAATTTTCCCATACAGCTTAATTACCTTAAATAAAACCATACATGCAATCAGTAGAGCTCCGCTTAAATGCACCTTGTGACTATTATCTTTCAGAGGCAAACCCTGCCGCTTCAGTGTTTGTATTATTAATTTGTCGGCGCTATGGCCTAAAATATTTGCCCTCATGTACACAAAACTGATCTATATCTGTGATACAAATAACCTCATACCTATAAATGTTTGCGTTCACATGCCGCATCGCTCCACATAATTTGGCTTTATTTGTGACTGACGCACCAAGTTCAAACTACCAAACTACAAAAGCGATAGCAATCAGCAAGTATTCACTCGTTGTGCATTAGTCTCACACACTTTTATTTTGGACAGAGAGAATTTTCACACATATGCCATACATAGGACATTGTAAAAGTGGACATGAGTCACACAGGAAGACAGTCTCCACTGACTGAAAAGGGTGTTTTAACAATGACGATGAGTGAACTGAAACCTCTGATAGCCTCATTAAAAAACAAACATTATGAAGGCTGCAACTAACGATTATTTTCAATGTTGATTCATCGTTTTATCTATAAAATGTCAGAAAATAATGACAAACGCCTGTTCTAATTTCCCAAAGTCAAAGGTGACTTCTTTTAAATGTATTATTTTGTCTGATCAACTGTCCAAAACACAAAGATATTCAGTTTACTATCATATATGACAAAGAAAATAATAAAAAGCTGAATCCAGCATTTTTTTGCCTCTTGTGACAATGATGAAATGATGGAATGCCAAACTGTCGAATAATCAATTTAAGAGTTCCAGCTTTAAACATTTAGAGTTTGAATTTCTCCAAATTGCAACATATTGGGCTTTTGGCCTACTGGTTAAGACACATACCATATATGTGTCTATGCTGCATGTCCTTCCCTGTCTGTCTCTCTACTATCACTGTTAAAGATGAAATACCTAATACATAATATAAAACCTACTGCAGGAATATTTTAGTGATCAGCTTTTTTATATAACTGTACTACAGGAATATGGAATTATTAGTAGTATATATTTGTTTCAGATATTATGTCCGCCCTCTACAGTAGTGATAGTTTGCTAAAGGTGGAGTTATATGTTTATCTTGTTGAGCAGTGTTTTGACGGTGTCATGATGTGATATAACTTGTCTAAACTGTGCACTTTTTTTTTTTTTCCTTCTCAGACCATCAGAAGCTGGAGAGAGAGGCTCGTATCTGCCGTCTCCTGAAGCATCCCAACATAGGTGAGTTGCTGTGCCATGTGATCAAATGTATGATGCGTGGTTCTGTATTGTCGCTCGTGCTTAAAGCATAAAATCCTTCACACCATCACTGATGTGGCAACATTGGTGCAGGCATAAAATTATTTTTTATTTTATTATTATATAAAATGAATTGTGTAGCACTTTTCATACAGTAGTTGTAACTCAAGGTGCTGTACACATTAGAAAAACATTTAAAATATTTAAAGTACATATCACCAGATTGTGGGTGTAGACTATATGATGCTGTAAGATGGGTTGAGTTCAGATGTATATGTTTTTTTTATGGTTTCACTTAACCACAACCCATAAGATAGTTTTAATGCAGTAACTATATCAAGTTAATCATTAATGCTGAGTGTAAAAGACCCCAATACAGTGTGTTTCATGTGTGTAAAGTTTGCATTGGCAAATGTATCCGACGCGTGTAACATGCAAAAATTGACAGGAAGTTACACTGGCAACGGCGCACAGATCCTCTCTTCTCAAATATTTGGATAAACTGACCACATACTTTGAATCTAAATGGCTTTCTCGCCTGCGCAATATTAAAACTTAATAAAGTGACATTAACAGTCCTACAGCGAAAATTACATCAGCTTGATCTCCGCCATTGCTGTGAATTGATGCAAAATGCATTCTGGGATACTTGGCTTCGGCCCACCTTCGGCCAACCAGCGGAGTAACTTCGTCACTCAGTCAGTCAGTCAGTGACTCAGTGACGGACAGACACAGTTATAGTATAGGGCTGGCCTCGCTGTTGCAGTCCAGCCAAATATATTTCTAGATTATGTCACTGGTTTTGTGTTAAACACGATACTGAAACACAAAATAAGCGATCGCAGTCAGAACGAGAGGTGACAGAAGGTTATCTTCCTCTTGCCGACTATGGTGAGAACAGATCTTTGCTCTCCTCGCTAAGTTTCTGTCAGACAGATTTGTGAAAAACATCGACTGCTTCCTTGACTCTCGGCCATTCAGATGTCACAGCCTGTAATATTGTGTCATCTGTGGAAATTCATATCGCATTGATGATTAAAAAAATAAAATACATCGTGCAGCTCTAATGGAGATGTCCAGAGGAGATGGGTGTTAAAGGGCAGAGAGGGGGAAAATGACAAAATCAATGACACCTTCCCACTGCGCTCCTTCTTATTTCTCTTTTCCTCATGTCCTAGTTTTCTGTTGGGCCCCCCAGGCACTCATTCGCCCCTCGCCTTCTTTCCCTGTTCTCTTCCCCACTCGGTATAGATTTTTCTCTCTTTCTTGTCCTTTCTCCTCTTTTTTGACACATTTTGGCATCGCCCGCATTCAAACTTTGGACAAAAGAGGGCACAAAAAAGAGACAGATGGAGAGACGAAAGCAGGAGGAGTAGGAGACAGATGGAGGGAGAGCGAGAAGATGGGAGGAGGAGGAAAGAGCAGTCGCTCTTGTTTCTTGCTGCAGGGCCATCCTACTTCATCTTATTATACAACTGATATTCATTTTACATAACGATAACTGTGGCTCCCCTGACACCAAACCTAAGCTGTATCTCAGGCCGTTGTTCTAACGCCTGGCCCCTGCTGCCTGGATCCTGCTTCGTCATTCTGTAGCTGTTTAGTTAAGTCGACAGTAGAGCTGTGATGGTTACCGCTTCACCGCAGTATCGTGGTATTATGGTGCCTACTGCATTGAGTTCATTACTGTAATCACTGCGGTATTTTTTCAGATAATATTACTGGTAGCAAGAGTTTTCTTTGCAAACATTACATTTCCTAGCCTGGTCTTAAAGCTCTGAATCACTGCCCACGTCTGCATGTTTTGGTTTTTAATCAGAGATTCACATAGGTCTTGTATCGTGCTGTTTGACAACTGTTTCCCTTGTTGGAAAAACAACCAAACCAATCAGAGGTTTGTAGGAAGGTTTAAAAATGAGGAAATCATCTTTCTGTGTCAAACTCAAAAAATAGTAACAGAAAAAATTGTCACAAAAATGCAGCCATGCAAGATTTTTTTTTATAAATAACGTGAGAAACAGTAAGTGCTCACTAGTCACAGCTTCTATGTCAACTGAAAATGATGTAAAAATGACACATACATCAGTAAATACTGATTGTAGTGCTGTGCTGTATGAGCAAAAATTTGTATCACAGTATTTTTTAAGATTCAGGCAGCTTCACAGTGTAGCACTTTTTTTTTTTTTTTTTTTTTTTTGCATGACTGGGCCTTTATATGAGTTTATATTGGTGTATTTCCTGTCAGCAGTACATAGAATTTACATGAATTGCTTCTAAAGTTTGTGTCTGAGTCTGAATGAAAGTAAATACAGGAACTAGCCGTCTGTAGCAGCACTACGGCTAACCGCATAGAGATTTTAATCTATAGCCGGGGCAGTTTGCCGGCTAACCAAACCACCCACATATTCATCTGCGCATGCTGGTTTATTTACGTGTATTAGGCTGACTTTCACCATGATTATAAACTAAAAAAAACTAAGTGCGATGACAGATTATCCTGTGGACTATTATGAGGACGATCTTGAGCCGTTTCACTTTGAATGGCCAAGCGTATTTATTTGATCTGGAGTATACAGAGAGGAGGTCAAATAAGTGAAAGAAGAAAAAAACAAAGAATGGAGGCAGAGAGGCAACAGGACCATCAGGAAAAACAACATACTATAATGGTTACCTCAGAAAAACTGCCGGTGTTACTTCAGTCACTACTCTCCCGAAGATTTAAGAGGAAAACTTCTCCTGCAGTCGGACCTGTCGCTGCCAGACTCGGAAAATCTAGAAGTGTCCACAGATGAGAGTAATCCCAGCTGTGTAACTACTACACGTGGATTCACAGCATTTATCAACATTGTCGTCCTGGAGATTGTTTCACTTCCACACAATCAACTGGAAGAAAAGAGCGAGGCCAGCTGGATCAAATGTTCAGCTCCACATGGTAAGAAAAATGTGATTACAACACCCAACTGTGTGAAGAATTACAGTATGTAAGTCTATCATCCAGCAGTTGTCCATGAAAACTGCTCAGCGTGTAGCTCGTCATTTTATCTTTGCCATTTGGAAACTCGCAGACATGAACCGTTTTATTTAATCCGCTAAGTTACTGCTTCTCTAACACGAACAGACGCCGAACCATCCACAGCCTCAGACGTAAACAAACCGACGTGCAAACTGCCCCAGATGAAGTTCCATATGCAGTTAGCCATAATGCTGCTACATGTGGTTGGTCCCTGTGTTTACTGCCTAAATAAATATCCCTACATTAACATTTTGGACACTTTTTTCTCAGTGAATACATTTGAATATTGCAGGAAGGACTGGTAAAAGAAGAAACAGCCATAATGAGTTGATTGATGAAGGTGTGCATGTAACAGGCATTCGCAGGAACATAAAACCTCCAGTACGTCACTAAGGTTCCTCTCGTATGGAATATCGCTCATGTCATGTGCCGCATCATAAACCACAATCCCCGCCGCTCACAAGTTGGCCGCAGCGCCGCTACGCCGAACTGTATAGAAATTTGTCATATTAGGGGTGTTTTTGTTTTAAAGATGAATTTTGAAAAACTACTTGTCCCCGAGTAAAACTCCCAGCACCATCACTCAGTTTCAGTAATCATAGCATGTGTGTGTGAGGGTTTTAATTAAATGGTGGTTAACCACCTAACCACTGGCTGCGCTGTCATATCACCATAGTGAGGGGGAAAAAATCAATACATCACAGCCATAATTGATAGTGATTTCTCCAATTCTGCCTTGGTTCATTTCTCTCTTCAGTTATTTTTATTTTTTCTTCGTTCTAACCTTCATTTACGGGGCGTTTTTTAACAGTCCACAACTACAGTTTCTTATTTCTGTTAACTGTGACTCCAGTATTTACATATATCTCTGTCTCACTGCTCACCGTCTCTCTTGCAGTGAGACTCCATGACAGCATTTCAGAGGAAGGTTTTCATTACCTAGTCTTTGACCTGTGAGTATATTCTGTGTACACACACACACACACATACACACGCTGTGACATTTTATCCATGTGCGTGACTGCAGTTTGTTTGTGTATGCTAACAACTTCTCTCTCTCTGACCTCTCTCTCTCTCTCTCTGCTCCTTTCTTTCCTTCTTTCTTCCTTTCTTTCCTTCTTTCCATACTTCTCTCCGCCTCCCAGGGTGACAGGAGGAGAGCTTTTTGAAGATATTGTAGCCAGGGAGTACTACAGTGAGGCTGATGCCAGGTAAGCACCCCGTATGTCGCTAAAACGTACATGCGCACACACTCTGTTGCAGACGCACAGAGTAACTCCATTAAATATATGAATCCTGGCTCTCATTCTTTGAGCATAAACACACACAGTGGTGGATATAATTGGTTTGTTTATATTCTTGTCAGCAAATGCAACCCCCCCCCCCACCCCCACCGACAAGTGCATCAATATACTTGTCTCTCATTTGCCATCCTTGTACGTTTCACATGCGTCACTCTCCATCCTCGCTCTACATTTAAGGAGCGCCGAAACTATTAGTTGATTACTCAAATCAGTCAATCGACAGTCAATAAATCACCAACAATCTTGAGAATCAGTTGATTGATAGTGTCATTTATATTAAAAATATTGGTTTTGCCTTCTCAAACGTGAAGATTTGCTGCTTTTCTCTGTTTTATTTCAAATTGAGTGTCTTTTAAGATTCGGGTCGTTCACCGGACAAAACAAGAATTGAAGATGTCACCTTGGCCTCTGTGAAATTGTATCGGGCATTTTTCACTATTTCCTGACATTTTCTTGACATTGTGACATTTAAGCTTTCTCTTCTTCCTCGCTACTTCCTCCTTCTCCAGTTCCCGTTCTTTCTTCTTTTTTTTTTTTTTCCCTGTGGCTGTGTGGTGTGCAGCTTATGGAGTCTGTTGTACAATTGGATTAGGGGTCTTTGTCTGTTCATGCACACTGGGGGGGCTTTAGAAACACAGAAACCCCCCCCCCACACACACACACACACACACACAGACGCACACAAACCAAGCCACGTGGATTAAGCCTCAGCCACACTTTCTCTAGCTTGGCCCGACCTTCGACCCATTAACCTTTTCCAGAGACGTGACATGAACATGAGCCTGAAACGGTGGAATCATGGAGCCTGACACCACAATGCGTAGGACATTAATAAGGTGGTTGGATACTGGCTTGTAGGAAAATTTTTTACAAGACCCATCATGAGCCAACACACTCACCAGGCTAGTGTGAAAACATTCTCACCAGCCAGAATTGAGAAATAATGGCAATGGTATTGATGGCAGCTGAATTGACGCCCCCATTATTAAAATTGCTACTGGGACAGAGATTTATTGACTCTGTGGTGTACGCCTCCCACACAAGTTCCTCAGTATTGATTGTTTAAACTACAGTGCCTGTATTATGCTTTTGAAAAGGAATAGTCATTGTATAGTAAACGTTTGTTATGCAACTTACAATTAAATTCAACATCCATTGGCTTCAAATGATTTTTCTCTTCTGTTTTTACATGCTTTTATGCATCCTAATAGATCTGCAACTGATTTTCATTATCAATTAATCTACTGATTGTTTTCTCCATCTCATTTTTTTTTTGATCTATAAAATCATAGAGTATAGATATGAAAAACGCCCGTAACAATTTAAAGAAGTCCAAAGTAACATCTTCATATTGCTTTTTGTCCGACCAACAGCTCAAAACCCAAAGATAGTCATTTAACAATGATCTAAAACAGAGAAAAGAAGCAAATCCTCACAATTAAGAAGCTGTAACTATGTGCTGTTTAAGCCACTTTCTAAGCAAAAATGCCAAATGAATAATTCATTAAAATAGTCGAACCAATTAATTTGTTTCAGCTCTTCATTTTTCATTTTAAAGGTTTGTTTTTTTTACCCACTATGTGCATATATACAAGTTGTCTGAAGCAGCATTTGATCAATCCAACCTTTTAACAGCACTTAAAACGTGACAGAACAACAGTTCTAGTTTCATAGTGTTATAATTTTGTGAACAAGAGTGATACCAGGTTTTTCTTCCTGATAATAGCTTTAAAAAAATGTTGTAATGAAATGCATCAGTTTTGTAACCAGACCATGCACACTGACAAATGATGTGTGTATGTGAAGTTTTCTGTGATGAAAGGGCAGCGACTGACACATCTTTCTTTCCGTTTGTCCCCTTTTCTCTCTCCATAGTCATTGCATTAGTCAGATCTTGGAGAGTGTCAATCATATCCACCAGCATGATATTGTGCACAGAGACCTCAAGGTGAGTGGCTGCCCGTTACCGTGACAACCACACACTCACACACCTCTGCTCGTGGCCATGGCAACACAGAGATGGCTCTCGGTTGCTCCATCTCTCTGTCTCTCTGTCTCTCTCTCTCTCTCTCTCTGTCTCTCTTTTTCTCTCTCTCTGTCTGTCTCTCTCTCTCTCTCTCTTCCTCTGCATTTCTGCTGCCATCTCTTTTATTTTTCCCCTGCATCCCTCTGTCATCCACTGTTTTACCCTCTACTCCTCTATCTGTTCTCAGATCTGTCAGCTTGTCTGTCCTTGACAGATCTCTTTGTGTGTGTGTGTGTCTGTATATGTGAACATGCACACACGTGTATGAATGCTCATGTTGAGCGCAGAGATGGTGAGTCATGATCACGTGGAAGAGTTTGTCTATCACCTATGGCAAGGAAAAGACAAGGACTCAAACACCACACACACACACACACATGCACACACACAGACACACAATTTTGTGCTGTCGTGAAGGGGGTCTATTATGAGAGAGGAGGTGAAGGCATAGATGAACCTCGGGAGTTGCCAGGACAACCCATTTGACATCACACCACCCATGGAACAGCAGGGGAGGGGCTTGAGTTGTCCCAAATTGCTGATAGGCTCAAATGCAAAGAGTAGGGGAAGAGAGCTTCTCCGCTACCTCCAGTTTTCTACTTAACCTGGTTTAATAGGTTTGGACAATAATGATATGTATTAAATTGTACCTTTTTCAAGCAGAGACCGCAACGTGTGGAAAAAACAATCTCAAGGGATGTCTCAGACGTGTGTGGGCGGCTTTTGTGTGTGTATGTGTGCGCTCTGTGTCGGAGAATAACGCTATTACCTCCAGCGCTGCCTGTCTGATTTGTTGGCCTTTTATCCTGAGTGGGCTTTTACTGCGGCCCTTTATGTCTTACTGCCCAAACAACGGCCATTTAGAACGCTGCCACACACGCTGCCTCTTGCTAAGTACACTTTCCATTTAGCATGCAGTCTGCAGCGCTGCCTAAATGACTCCCGAGTGGTTTCTATGGCTACGAACCCATGCCCATATAAGGTGTTGTGGAGATTCTCAACCACCCATCCTCTCTCTAGTTCTTCCGTCTCTCCATCGCTTTCTCACACCTTTACCCCACCCCCACACAAGCCGCGTTGAATACGTCAAATATAAATATTTCTGAGAAGGAGCTTTACTGAAGAGTGCCTGTCACAATCTGTCTCTCACTGTCTTGATCTCTTGTCCTACATTCTGCTTCACCGTGTGTATGTGTGTGTATGTGTGTTTGTCTTAGCCTGAGAACCTGTTATTGGCCAGTAAGATGAAGGGAGCTGCAGTGAAGCTGGCAGACTTTGGCCTTGCTATTGAAGTGCAGGGAGAACAGCAGGCTTGGTTTGGTAAGAAAACACAAACAGTGACACACACATCAAAGACATACTATGCAGGAATTGTCGGATTAGTCGGCATTTGTAAACACAACATTCAAAGTTGGCCCCTCCTCCCCGGCTCAACGACACCAGAGCGAGAGAGAGCAGCAGTGCAGAGCAGGAGCGGCACTAATGAGAACAAAGTAGTGAATCAGATGAATAAAAAGTTATTTTCTGATTGTTTCCCGGCGGTTTCATTCTAAAGTACAAATAAAGATGCCCACACCTGTGTGTAGCTCAGCCCCCCCCTCTGTCAGTCAAACAGACAGAGAGCAGAGGAGAGAGGCGGAGACAGTGATGTAACTTGGTCGCTAGTCCCAACCTCACACTCTGTGCGCTGTTATTGGCTGGGGGTTACACATCCACTGCCCAAAGGCTGACACCCAGAAACGTCCTAAATACACCGCCACACACTTCAATCGGGTCACAGGTGATGATTGAGTAGTCTATACATTGTTTTTTTTAGGAAAATCCTGCATAGTATCCCTTTAAACATGCTTGACCATTACGTGATCTGATATTTCATCTAGGTGTTTAGCACTGGAGAGTTTTCACACTTCAGCATATGAATCACTACTGAATGGGTTTCTCTTTCATATGTCTGAGGAGATGTTAAGCACTGAATAGTCTCTATACTTAAGTATGTGAATCACTGCTGAATAAACCCTCTTTCATAAAGGCCTATATAGATACATATTTGCCCGCCAACTTGGAAGCCCATAAAATGTTTGTGTGAGCATTGCTTAAAGTTGCAGCATGTAGGATTTAGTTGCATCTAGCGGTGAGGTTGCATATTGCAACCAACTGAATACCCCTCGCCCTCACCCTCCCCTTCCAAGTATGTAAGAGAACCTACAGTGGCTGCTAAAAACACCAACACGAAAGGCCCTCTCTAGAGCCAGTGATTGGTTTGTCCATTCTGGGCTACTGTAGAAACACGGCGGTGGAACATAGCGGGCTCTGTGGAAGACGACCCGATCCCTGTGTAGATATAAAGGGCTCATTCTAAGGTAACGAAAACACGATTCTTATACTCAGGTGATTATACACTAAATAAAACATACTTATGGATATTATTCCATTTCTGCCAAGTCTGTTCCGCTAGATGCCACTAAATTCTACACACTGCACCTTTAAGAGGCTCACAGACACATTCCAGTTCATGCTTAGGTCATTGTGTCTTGGCAAAGAGCCGAGCTGCGAACATTTGGCTGACTTTCCAGCGGGGACGAGATGATTAATGGGCATTTGCTTGTGACTCTACACTGTCATAATCTGGTCTTGCATTGGAGTCCAACAGGTCAATGTCGTCTGAACCATTCACATAACTGCACAAAAATAGCCCTCATCAGAAATGTAATAAAAGACATTGGTTAATTGTGTCATCTGGTTTTTCTGTCCGGCAGGGTTTGCGGGCACCCCTGGCTATCTCTCTCCTGAGGTCCTAAGGAAGGACCCCTATGGCAAGCCTGTGGACATTTGGGCTTGTGGTGAGTCTTGAGCCTCACCTTTGGGCAATTAACCTGTTTTCAATCAGCATTTTACTCTACATTGGTGGGAAACAAAAACCAGATTCTGTCTATGTCTGTCTTCAATCAAATTAACCAATTGATGATTTTTGAAAACCTCCAACCTATAGCAGAGTGAAGACTAACAGAAAGTGTTGAAATAACCTGGACATTACAAGTAAAACATGTTTGGATGTTTGTTCTTGAATTGCTGTCGCATTGTCTTGTATTTGATTTATTATACTCTTCTGTATGCGTTACTTGTTGCTGTGTGAATTTGAATGTACAGCACACTTAGTTCGCTTGTAATGAAATGTGCCATATAGATAAAATAGCTTTGCCTTGTCTAATTTGAATGGAAATGAATGCAAGTTATTGTAACATGATCTCTTTCTCATTCTCCTTTCCCCACTTGTTTTCTGTCAGGCGTTATTCTCTATATATTGTTAGTTGGATATCCTCCATTCTGGGATGAAGATCAACACAAACTCTATCAGCAGATCAAAGCTGGGGCATACGATGTAAGTGTGTGTGTGTGTGGGAGTCTGACTTATCCTACTTTCAGGGACACATTTCAGACTAAAGACCAGTTAATTGGGGGCGTCTTGTCCAATGGGGGACAAAAGCCATGTCCCCAATTGGTAAAAAGCTGAGTTCAGTGGTTAAGGTTAGCATAAGGGTTAGGTTAAGGAAAGTTATGGTTAGGGTAAGTCTCTAGGAAATGAATGTAAGTCTATTATGTCCCCAGAAGTGACCTAAGTAAAAGTAAGTGTGTGTGTGTGTGAGGTGTATATTTGTAAAGGGTGCAGTGCAGGGTTTTGCTAAGCAGTTTTTGAATGTTTAATAGTGTCCAATTGAGAGCTGGTCCAAAGCTATTGATCCTATCAGAGCCTCCCTGACGCATTGCAGAGGGGTGTGTGTGTGTGTGTGTGTGTATATGTGTGTGTGTGTGTGTGTGTGAGAGAGAGGGAGAGAAAAAGAGAGAGAGACAGAGAATCAGAGAAGGGGTATCCTTCCTTCTCAGTCTGTGATAATCAAGTCACGTTGCAGTTTCCAGAGGGAAGGAAAGTCTTAGGCAACCTGTTTGTAGTGAATAAGCTCATAATAAAAGAAAGTTTAAAGACCAGACGCAGATGCATTTGTTAATCCCCCCAAAATTTGCAGTTTTGTTTTCATATCAGCCCAAATTTGAGAAATTAACTAAATACCTGGTGCCCAGATGATGTGGATTAGCCAGAACCATGCAGACTTCTAACTAGTCCTTCACGAAGATGTCTGTGAAGATTGTCATCTCGGTCATGGTTATGCAAGGAGCCTCGAAGTATCGACCTAATATCTTTCAAGTATCTTCAACCAAGTCCGGTTGCCCTCGGTTCAACCCTCCTTGGATAGTCCTTCAGGACTTGTTTCTCCCTCTTTTCCACAGTTCCCCTCCCCAGAGTGGGACACAGTGACTCCTGAGGCAAAGAACCTGATTAACCAGATGTTGACCATCAACCCAGCTAAGAGAATCACTGCTGAACAGGCCCTCAAACACCCATGGGTCTGCGTAAGTATTCAATCAAATTACAAAATTACCAAAGAAGGCGCTGATATAGAAGATGTGCATAGTCACACAACCTACCTTGATAATTACTATATTAAGGCCTTTAAATATCAGCACAAGTAGATTCATGCATACACTTAGAGTTTGTAATGTGTGTAATTCTTGTTTTGTCTTCCTACAGCATCGTTCTACAGTGGCATCCATGATGCACAGACAGGAGACTGTGGAGTGTCTCCGCAAGTTCAATGCTCGCCGAAAACTCAAGGTACTTATTCTAAATTTTGATTTGCCATCTTTCTACATGTCAATCCCTCTTGATTTATTCACTGCTTCACCTTTAGCTACTGTCCAGTATATTACTACTTATTTTGTTGTGTCTTCCTTTCATCGTGTTAGAAGTTCTTCTTGCTTATCCTCGGCCCTCCATCTTTATGAACTAGTCGAACAAAATCATGTGCAATCCTTTGGTGAAATTTTAAAACAACCATTTGAAAACATACATCACATATACAGAAGCTCTGTGTATAGTTTAAAAATAGATTAAGTGTTAAGTATTAAGCTTTGTAATGTATGTTGCAGTTTGGGTTACCAAAAGCAAGTACCAAAGTACCAAAAGCTGTCATCAGATATCTGGTCAATTATGTGTGTTTATTTTATGATCAGATGGTTCCTGATGTAATCAAAATTTTACCAATTTTATTTACCCAAGGTTTCTTTATATGGCTGCTTGTTTTGATACAGCTTTTGTTTATTGAAAAAATGGTTTCATAGAAAAAAAACATGTTGTTTTGGGATCATATTTGCATCCGTGTTGAAAAATGTCAAACGATACCCGGCTCTAGTTGCTGTAGTTTGCATTCACAGCCATACGTGCTAACCAATGGATGAAGTATCAGCTGTTCTGTTTTGTCACATCATTTAAATTAATTTGCATAGAAGACTGCATCATGGGACTTGGAGATGTGAAGATTTACAGTTAATTGTGCATCTGCCCAATAAAACAACATGCACAGCCTTTTAATAATTATATACTGTTTGACAAAGAACAAAAGAACGTTCAGCCTTGGCTGAATTTGGCTGTTAAAGACAACAGCACTGTGGTGGAGGCACCACTGTTATAATAGCAGAAAGATAAAAATTCTATTGTCCCATTAGAAATGAATATAGAGCAGTGAGCCCAGAAGACATACTGAAATCCTGTTAAATAAAACAATTCTCCCAGCACTCATTATACCTCCCTCACTTCTCTCTCCTCCTTCCTCTCCTCCTCCAGGGAGCCATTCTCACCACCATGCTGGTGTCCAGAAACTTCTCAGGTGGGTGTGCCCTCCACCCTCCGCCTCCCACGCAGCACATGCAGAGGGAGAGGAGGAAGGAGAGTGGATAGAGTCCTCTGCACCTCTTTTAACCCCCCCCCTCACCACACACACACACACACACACACACTCACACACACACACTCACCCACTCATCTTCAAAATAACAATATATTTTTATGTGTGCACAGGAGTTTGCTTGCTTACAACATTAAAACTGATTTGAGACATGAAGCTCCTTTGAGTCATGGTAGAAATAATGTATTGATAATGAGTGAGCAGCCTTAATTGTGATATTCTGTCATTTACTGTACCAGACTATATGTGGGCGTCAGTTTCGTCCTTGTCCATGCTAATATATTTCTCCCTGTGTGTTTGTGTGTGTCTGTTTGTGTGTGTATGTATGAGTTTGTGTGTGTGTGTGTGTGTGTGTGTCCTTCTTTTCTGCTGCCCATGGAGCGTTTGCATGTTTGAGAGAGGGAAGCCTAGACTTAAATGAGATTTTTATGTTGGGGGCAAGTGTGGTGTTATAAAAACAGGTGACTGCTAAGATTCTGTGCTTTTTTTTATCTCAGCCTGCTGAGAGTGACTTGTTTTCGCTGAAGCCTTGTTCCCAGCCTCTAAGTAATTGGTCAGTCGATGGTTAATGATTTCGACCCTAGGCCTAGGAAACCACAGGGGTGCACGTCTTTGCTTTTAGCCCATTTCTATCAAACTGTGTGATATATCTGGGCTGTAGCCAGCACACTCTGTAGCTTTCTAGGCCCACGGTTGAACAGCGTGAGATAGACCTGAATAATTTGCATAGCCCCTCCCAACTGTAGCATTTCTGTCCAATAGTGGGCCGGCAGCATACCAACTCTGCTGCTGCCGCCTCCTCCACGGCCTCACTGGCTCAGGAAGGTACGTCCCAGAGACACGCCCATCCACTTCCTCTCTACACACACAGCTACTTCTTTGGTTCATAGTACAGGGTGGGCCCTCATTAGCACACCCAAAATTCCTGCATGCAGCCTCTGCCAGCATCTTCATCAACATTCACACACATGCATGCACACTCATACAAATTTTGTTCATTTAGGGTCTCACGAATGTGTGTTGTCTTTGCTGTAATGCAAAGACATTAGATTGTATGCACACAGTCGTCATCAGCATCACTTAATGGTAATCAATTCAATTCAACCTCGCACTCCAAAGTGCTTTTTACATTTACACCTCACCATCGCTCAGGCTCAACCTTGTAACCTCCATTTCATCTCCCAAATTAATTAAGTCGTCACTTCTAGCAAGCTCCATCCTGACCTCCAACTGACCCCATACGCCCTTGTGCTCTCTCTGAGTGAGGATGGGCACAGGGCGGACTGGGGCAGGGGATGAGGAGGGGCATGTATCCTGGGGGCGGGAAACTGACACTGCAGGGGGCCGGCAAGAGCTGGGTTGGCGTGCTGCCATCGTCAGACCTGGGTTTGGTGGGAGGGGGAAAGGCGGATGTTGAGGAGTCGGAGAGGGAGAGGTTTGGACTGAGACGGAGGATGGGAGTGCTGCCTTCGGTCCTGCTACCGGAGTCAACTGTTGAAACAATCACGATTGTGCAGCCTTCCTGATGAATCCCACGAGGTTAAAGGCATCCCTCGTCTCATCTCCCCCTCCTCAGGTCTGTTTTAGTACTTTTCAAAAAAGCATCCGTGCCTCCTCAAAGGAATGCCACAGGCCAACGTAGCAGCAAACCTTTCGCCACGTTCGTAAAAATACCAAGTGACATAGTCCATCACTTACTGGAGGAGCGAATACCTTTTTTGAAAGTACTAAAATCAGGCTATGCTCTCATCCTGCCGGGTGGTGGCGGGTGGTGAAGGTCGGCGATTCCGAAGGTGGCTCCATGGATTCAGTACTTTAAAAACAGACAGTGTAGAGCAGACTTGGTTCTCTGTCACCTTTTCAGACGTGAGAATCTTCTTTGCTCTATAGTGTAAATTAATCTCCATAATAAGTAAGTAGGATATTTGTGTAGGCAGAATAAAGGTCAAATATAAAAGGGGAAATTACCTCAGTGGAAGGTGTTACTCCTGTTATGTGTGATTGGTGCGCTGAGATTCGGGGTGTTTGTGGTGGTTTGATTGTCAGCTAGAGCCCTCCGATTGCGGGCTTCTTCACTGAGACTGGACCAAGTTGCCTGTTTGTAAGTTTTTTGTGAATATCATGTGTGACATCATCGCTCCAGACTGGACTCATCAGCCCTCCTCCTCCTCCTTTGTAATCGTCCAGCTGTAATTTTTTTTAGCTTTTGGTCCTCTGATGATGTCACTCATCACTGTAAAATCCTAGCACTTTATACTGTAACTGCTTCCTTGCACCTTTTTTTAGTAAAAGATAATGGCTGAAACAAGGCTTGGCAGTTTGCTCATGATGTTCCCTTTTAATTATATTATAGCAAAAATGTGACAGAAGTGTGTGTTTGAGGCATTCCTGTATGTTTTTAGAAAGGTGTTTGCCTTGCTGCCTTTCGCATGTGGGTGTCCTGTGTGGTTATATTTCATAAAAAAATGTTCACAGGAGGCGCACCTTCATATGCTTTTAATCCATCTTTCCCTCTTCATCACTAAGCTGGTATTGCTTGAGTGGTGTAGCCCTCTCACTGCGGGGTCATCTCGACTTTACTTATCCTGTCATGTGGAATCGGTGATCATTCTTTCGAGGAGCAAGAGGGAAGGGTGTATTTAGAGAGCATGTGAACGTGGTGGTCCCATGCTGTCACTATTGGCACCCTGATGGCTGTCTGGTAGAAGTGAAGAGCAGATGTTTGCGCTCTAAACAATCAGCTCTCCTTTCCCTGGTTGTGGAAGGAATTTTTTTCTTTATTTTCTTTATTTTATTTTTTATTTTTTCTTTGGATGCTGCATGGCCAGGCCAAGATAGAACCTGCATATCGACGCAACAGCCAAGATTATTGAGCATGAGTTGTCTCTTGATATTGTTTGCTGCCTTAAACGCTGTGCCCCTTATCTCCTCTCTGTTGTATTGAAATACTAAGCCCTCTCTCTCAATCTTCCCCCCTCTCCCCCCTCTTTCCCTCTCCCATTTCTTATTGGAAGGTAAGAAACACAAGATAAGATTTTTGGAACCTGTGTGTGTGTGTATGTGTGTGTTTTTTGTCAGTAAAAAAAAAAGAGACAAGGAAACAACAGACAGTTGAGAGCTTTAGACTGAGTAGAGAAGTGACTGGGGCCCTTAAAGGAAATCAATGATTTACATTAACCTAACTCATTGCCATCAGTCCTGGCGGCAGTTTGAGTCTGACCATCACTCTCTTTTTAGGTCTGCTAGGGTCTTCCAGACAGGAAATGGATTGAGGAAGTTTACTTTGCTCTCAGGTTTCTCTTTTATCCCCAGGTGGCAATGAATGGATTATGATCTGAATGGGTTTTGCAGAGTGTAGCAAACTGTACAGCCAAGGGGAAAAATGCCCAAGAAATCCATTAAAATGCATGTTACTCTCTCTGGCAACATCTAAGCTTACGTTGTCATAAAGGCTCAGGATTTGGGATTTCATAGATCTGACGAATTGTAGATCCGGATTTTTGCTAAATTTGCAGATTTGAATAAAAAAAAGCTGAAAAAGAACTGGGTGGATTGGCATGGATGCTCTAGTCAAACGTGAAACTCAGTTTTCTGCCTGTTTCTCTCCCTTTCTATCATCTTTTTTTTTATTTTTTTTATTTTTTTTTTACAGCATGCAAAAGTTTACTCAACAAGAAGTCAGATTCCGCTAAGGTAAGGTTGTCTCATCACCTCTCTGCCCTCTTTTGTTTTCCTACATTGTGTTCTGTCTCTTCTGTTAGCTGACCCCCTTTTTTCTGCCTTCTGTTCCTTTTCTGTGCCTCTCACTGTCTCTCTCTGCCCTAGCTCACTTTCTCTTCCTTGTATTATGTTGAGCAATATCTTTTTCATCCAGAAATGATTTATTTCAAGGTTCCAGATTTCTGTTTTTTTTGGCTAAAAACTTCCTAGGGGGTTATGCTTTACCTCCAGGGTTTCTCAATCTTTTGTGGCCTGTTTATAGAACCCCCAGATTCCTCTAGTCCCATCCACAAGTTTGAGAAACTCTATTTGCTTCCAGTCTTTAGTTCCAGTCACACCCCTGTTTATAATTATCAGTCCTTTCTTTCTTTCTCTCACTGTTGGTTTTGTTCTTTTTCACCTTTTTGAGTCAGGCTCAGTCAGAGGTTCGCTGCTCTCTTTTCCGAGCAGTCTCTGCTGCTATTAAGCATCCCTTTCCCTCTCTCCTCCTGCCTCCTGCCTCCCTCTCTTTCTCCTCTGCCCCAGGGGTCTCTCTGTGCAGTTAAGTGGCGGAGGCATAGAGAGTTAGTGAGGCAGTAAAAAGGATGATCTAGAGGCCATTCTGTGGCACTCACCCTCTCATTTGCCCTGTTAGCTCTCAACAGCCTGGGAGCCTCAACCAATATTAGCCCCATTCCCTGAAAGGCGTATAATTCTAATGCATCTGTGTGAGTATGTGTGCGCGTATGTGTGTGTGTGGTACCGTATGTGTTCACTCTGAGTGTCTGCGTTCTCGTCCCAGCCTTCTACCAACAACAGTAAGAACAGTATAGTGAGCGCCATCAATGCCCTGAAAGACACCAACATGGCAACCAACGCCCAGATGGTACAGTAGGCCGCCGCAGTGTCGGTTACCGCCTCTTAACCGCCCCCAGTAGTTGCATAGTAGCCCGTTGTGCCTCATCCTCCATCGTCATAGTTGTTGCTTGTTATCCTTCATCCACCATCCAGGAGATGTTGCATCATAACATTCCCTGTCCCAGCAATCCTCCATTTTACCCCCCCAAGGTGCACATGTGGTCCTCAATTCTAAATCTAGCATATGAGACACTAAAATATTAACAATGGTCATCCTTAACATTGACTCTCAGGATGCACATGTGCAGCTTGTTTAGATTTCTAAGGAGCATGAACTTATCTTCAGGATTATATGCCTCTAAAGTGGCAGCACAGAGAACTGTAGAGTCCTGGTTCAGCTACCTAGAATTTATTCCTATCATATAATGACCTCTGTACATAATCATCCACTCCCATGCTTAATCAGCTATCCTTTTAACCTTCTCTCTAAAGTAAACACCGCCTTGCAAACCATCTGTCCTAACATCTTACTTTGTCATCCAAATTTTTTTTAGCTCATACAACCATCTCTCTCACTCTAACCTGTTTTTATCTCGCCATCATTAACATCTTTTACCAAACTTGACTGTCTTGTTCTCATCCAATAGTGGCATGTTGTGATTTTTTAACACGCTTTAATAGCACGCATTACATATTTCATCTCGTAGTGGTTTGGTTACATAATGCACAGTCTGGTCTGATAAGGAAGTGCTTCTCAACTGTTGGTGTGAGACCCCGAAGTAGGCCATGGGTAGGGTCAGGCGATTATGTCTTAAATCAGTATTAGCATGAGTATATTTTTTTTTAAAATAGATTTTCAAACATGCGAAATCACACTTAAAATATACATCAGATAATAGTTTGTTAAAAAAAAAACTTCAGTAAGAAATTTTAGATTTTAATTAGTTTTCTCAGAATTGTATCAATCTAGCCAGCAGGGTTTTGTAAACAGAGAACACATTGTGATCATATCATCACGATATGATTCCAGTGAAAAGTGAGTTGATCGACAGATAAACAACAGGAAACAATTTGATAATAGATTAAGTCATATTTTAAGCAACATATGTGCTTCTCAAATGTGTTTGGACTGTTTGTCAGACAAAATTTTATAAAAAAAAAATAAAAAATTGTGATAAGCATTTTTCACATTTTTCATTGACCAAACAATAAAGCCATTAATCAAGACAATAAATTGCAGATGAATCGATAATTAAAACAATCATCTCATCACAAGAGAAACTAACCACTAGTAAGGAGATGTTGTGTTGGGTCATGAACCCATGGCTGTGGTTAAGATGTGGGGCTCAATGGAAAACCAGTTGAGAGGCACTGGTCCAGGATTATGACGTGTCAGACTGACTGTTGTGTTCTGCGTCACAGGAATCTCAGAGCACAGTGGTGCACAACCCTCCCGATGGAGTCAAGGTGAGATGCGTGTTTTGTCTGTCTGAAAGCCGGAGTTATTACCCAGCTCCTTCAGTCTCGGTCCTCTCGGACTAGACGCCGGCTTTGTTAATTTCAGTATCTTTCTCTTCATCCCTCTGCTTTCCAGGGATCAACGGAGAGCAACGCCACCAATGACGAGGAGGAAATGAAAGGTAGGAAAGGTACTCAAGTGTTTTACTCCCTTTTTCCTGTTCTTATCCGCTCTCTCTTTCTCTGTCTCCCATCTAGTGAAGTGTGTGTATTTGACTGTAGTGACTGGCAGGTGTGCCGAGATATTACACGTGTCTGTCACGCTCTTGACCGTTTGCCTGTGGTGTGTGTGTATGTATGTGTTTATCGTGTGTCTGGCTGCGTTTTGTGTGTGTGTTCTAGCGGACAGTTCAGCGCTGAGTCAGAGCAGCGCCACAGAGGAGATGCCCCCACTTCTGCCCTCACCTCAAAGTTCACCTGCCAGTAAGTTTATCCATGGCAACCAGAAGCTATACGGTCGCCCCTGGCAAGGACCTAACACCCCCACCCAACCACCCACCCACCTCCCCCCACCCCCACCCCACTCCCACCCTGGCTTTTTGTAGTCACTGCCAATGATGTCTTACATCTTTAAGCTCCCTCACTCTGATCCACCAAGCTTTTTTTGAGGGTTCCCACTGGTTTTGGAATTTGTGGCACATTATTGACTTTTTGTTTGTTGAATATTCAGGGAAATTCAGAAAATTAAGTTCTTCAGGAAAGTCAGGGAACATCATAGAATTTGATATTAGTGTTGATTTGATTTATTTTAAGTATAATTTCAGTCAATAATTATTTTGGTCTTATTTTCTTAGTTGTGGCCATCACTCCTTTTTGGTAAGAATAACTCACCAAGTTAATTTCTGAAATGTGAAATGCAGCAGCGTCGCTAGAAAGAAGTCAGACGGGACAAGAAACACAATCAGACGATCATACAGGCTAAACAAACCACCAGGTTAGAGAACAAAGACTGACAGTAAAATGATCACCCAAATATCTGTAACAAACATTCATCACAGTTTTCGACTTTTTGTCACATTTATTTTACAGGTACCTTAATTTTATACAAATTTTCCTGATAAGTTACTGGTTTCCAGTAATTTGCAGGTATGTAACGGTGAATTCTTAGGACATTTTACAGAGAGGCGGTTGGTGCAAATTGGTAAAATTATAAGAAAAATGGAAAAACTGTTGGTTTATGACATAACCCTTTTATAGAAAGAATGAATAGTTACATATAGTAGCAGCTACCTTTTGATGAAATTGAGAAAAAATTTCCTGGAAAGTTGTAGGAAACTAAAGGACCTGTAAAATAAACTGTTCCCCAAATTTTACCTACCGTACTACTCTAGTTGTGTGTTCCTGTGTCATAACTATAAAACGGTTGGATAATCTGGCTAAACTGTTTATATAAGACATGCACTAATCTGACTTCTTCTTACCCAACACCTCAACCGAGAGGTTCTGCTGATACAGATTCCCAGTCCGATACCACTACAAATTGCAAATCTTAAATCTATACACTTCACTGTATGGATCTCAGTATTGGGGAAACACTGAATTTCATGACAACTGAGAAATAACTATATTTAAAGTGTTTCTGTCACATCCAGCCAACAGCAGATCCACTTTGTAAGGTCAGCATCAGCCCTGAACCGATCCAGCGGATCAATGAATAATTAGTTTAGATCCTGTTTGATCTTCTGACAGCTTGTGTTTCTTGCTCTGCTGGACTTTTAGCACCGTTACAATGATCCCAGATCTCAGCAATTACTGTGAGAACAATACAGTATCATTATAACCGATTGGCTTAAACTACAAAAATAAGACCTGAGTTATGATAAGCCAGAATCACCCTTTAACAGGGATGCATTATTAGAAAGCATTTAACAACTTCTCTAACACACTGACTGCAGACCGTCATTTCCTGCTGTGTATATCTATACTACAGTACATCGTGTGCTTGTTTCTCAAGAGCAAGACAAGATTTTGACTGCTTCACCAGCTGAAATTCACTCAGAACAAACTTTTTAAAAAAAAAAAAAAAACAGCAAGGACTAATTTTTTTTTTTAGGCCACAGAAGCAGTCTGTGACCTAATTATGGAAAGTCATGAAAAAGTCGTGGAATTTTTCATCAGGGCCACTGTGGGAACCCTGAAATGTGTGTGCGTGCGTGCGTGTGTGTGTTCTTGGATATCACTGCATCTATCCCCTTGTCCTCCTAATGTGACAGCTCCAGCTGGAGGAAGCCTTGCTTACCTTGCAGCTGTGTGTCCTAAACTGGCCTCCCAGTCCGACAGACCCTGCCCTGTCTGACTTTACTGGATCCATGCAGCACCATACAGCATCATGTTTCTCTTTGTCCTCGACATTTTTCTCCTCCGTTCTCTTTATCCTCCATCGTTGTTATTTCATCTCCTCTGTAATCTATTATCCATTTCTCTCTAATACACCGTTCTTCTCATCTCCTAAGAAATCTCCCCTCCTCTATAATCTCTCCTCTCGTCTCTTGACCTCTCGTCCTTGTCCTTCTCCTCTCCTTAGACACACCTGCACTAGTCTAAAACTCTCCACCTCTCTCTCTCCTCTCTCTCTTCTCCTTTCCTGTGTCCTTTTTTTTTGTTCCTTTCCTTCCTAAACATGCTAAGTTTCCCCCCACAGGCATAACATGAGCTAATAACAAACAGTGGCTTTGATCCTTTTTGCTGGGTGCTGCAGTTCATCAGAGGATGCTTTGTGAATGTATATGAGCATTAAGAGTAGAGTAGATGTGAGCAGAGCAGGCAGTTAAGTGACTTCCACATCACACAGCATCACGATCAGAGCCGCACTGATCTTGCTTCCAGCTGCCATCCTGTCCTCATGTCACCCATCTGCATGTCTGTCATAAAGCCACACTAACTCTGAGTGTTGTTTATTTCTAATTACACTGCGTACTAACCCACATCAGATTTGTCGTGTTCAGTTTTTTTTGTTTTTTTTTTTAAACTGCATGACGTGTGCGGATGATCACATGTACATTTCTGTCATCTTGTCTGTTGTCCATCCACACGTTTATGTGTGTGTGTGTGTGTGTGTGTGTGTTTTTGTATGTTGACCATCCGTTATGTGTTTCAGTTCCACCGCATGACGTAAAGCGCATGGCATGGAACAGCACAGGCAACAGCTCCTGCCCCGACTCTGAGCTCTCACAGTCCTCCATGCCTGCCGCTCCACTAGGGAGCAACACTGTCGCTGCTAAAAGCAACACTAAGCAGAGTAAGAACACATCTGCACTAACTGACCTCAGCTTTCCCCCTGCTGTCTACTCACTAGCCGTTGCACACTAAAACCTCGCATCTCTCAAATGGCAGTTTTCCCAGGAATGAGGGAAAACAGGCCGTAAATGATGTCATGACATCATAAGTCATTTAGTCAGGTGTTAAGAGTCTCATTTGAGACATTTTTTTTTTCTTGTTCACTTTAAGTTTCAAGAAGAGCTGCAAAGATTAATCCATTAGTCAGTCGGCAGAAAATGAAACAGCAACTATTTTGACAATCAATTCATCAGTTTAGTCTTTTTTTTTTTTTTAAGCAAAAATGCTAGAAATTTGCTGGTGTCACCTTCTCAAATGAGATGATTTAACATTTGTCTTTGTCAAACAAGACAGTTAACAAACAGTCTTTGGGTTTTAGACTGTTAATCAGACAAAACAAGACGTCAGAAATGATATAACGGCCATTTTTCACTATTTTTTTGACATTCTGCAGACCAAAAGATTAATCAAGAGAATAATCGTGAGCTGCACCCTTGTTTCAAGACTTAGAAGCATCTTGAAATGAGACTGATCACCCAGCATGCATCACAAACCAATTACGGGTGGCTGGAATGTTTCTACAATAAGATTTCAGGGCTAATCACTTGATCAAGTGACTTGTTAAAGGATAACGCCCATGTCTTATTGTCAACAAATCAAATTTAGCAACTACTACTCAAACAGGAGTAAACAGTGCATTTGTTAGAGACTATTTTCAGCCGTGGATTAAAACACACTTGATACTGAAGGAAATATGGGGTTGATTAAAAATAAACTACATAATGAAGGAGAATGTCAAACAGTGTGGCTTAATTATGTGTTTTAATAGTTTTTAGACAACAGTAGAGTGTTATAGTGAGCTACAGTATATCTAGATTTGGATGCACATGTGATGGATGTTAGTAGGATAAATTGATGAATGTTTTAGTCTTTTCATGGGATTTATTGACAACAAGAACAGTCTAAAATATCACTAGACGGTAAACCTGGTCAGAAGAAGGCATCAATACAATACAAGTTTATATCACGCCATTTAGTTGCAAAATAAAGCTTATGGTTGAGCTTGAAACTGAACTTTTTTTTGGAGCTTTCAGTCACATCTTGCTGTCTTCCTCAGTTGGCTCAGTGAACAAACCTGTCAGACTTTGATGAGTTTACTCAGTTGTCATGGAGATAGGTCAGTTGACATTACCAGACCGACATACTTTGGTCACCTGATGGTGATTATTACAGGAAGATGCTGTTGAAAGCTTCAGAAGAAGCTACTAAGTGGACCTTGAGTTCATTTTTGTCAAACTGAGTTAATGTTGTTTACAAGCATAAGTTATTGTGTTGTTTTGGTGGCAGCGTGTGGTCGTGCAGTAGAGAGGAGTCAGTTTTCGTGTCGTACAGAAGGTGACGAGCAAAGCGTCAGACAGCGATGAGGCCGAGCCGCAGCCAGGAAGCTGCTTCGGGCCGAGTGTTGAGGTTAAAGACGAGTGTTTGACTGTAGCCACAGACGCACAGAGAGCCTGAAGGCAGGCAGGAGCCGAAGCGATGAGAGAAAATGTCATCAAGAGAAATCCCCACATAGTTAATTGTTTCTCACCTTCTAACCGACTTCTCGTTCTGCTCATCATTCACCATCTGTTTGTCTCTTTGTCTCTCGTTCTTTCTGTAGCTCGTAAACAGGAGATCATCAAGATAACAGAGCAACTGATTGAAGCAATCAACAACGGAGATTTCGATGCCTACACGTGAGTACGACTGCATGTGTGTGATGAAAGCAGCAGAGTTCTTTTGTTTTTTGCATGAAGTGAAATAGCAGAACAGAATTTATTTGAGTTGTCTTTATTTTTGCTCCAAGACTCTGTTTCTCTGTTCTAATGTCTTTTCTCTCACTCTTACTCCTTTTCCCCTTTCTGCTTTTCTTTCTTGTTGCTCTTTCTCAGGAGGATTTGTGATCCTGGACTCACCTCTTTTGAACCAGAGGCCCTGGGGAACCTGGTGGAGGGAATGGACTTTCACAAGTTCTACTTTGAAAACTGTGAGTCTCCACCTGGTACATTTATTTCAATCCGCTCAGAATACAGAATGAGGAAAGACCAGAAACTGTACATTTATGATTTTTCTTTTCGGCTGACATCATTCCCGACAGCATCTGAATGTCTCAGCGTGGTTACGGTTCACTACTAGCTATCGTTCTTAACTATTCTCAGCATAAAGCAGGAAATCTTCACGTTTGAAAGGCTGAAACCAGCAGTTTCTTTTGGATTTTTTCCTTGATTAATAACAAATGGTTGATTGATTATTAATTGTTGCAGAAGAATTTTCTGTCGATCAAGTAATCAATGAATCAAATGTTTCAGCTCTACTTCTAGTTGTTGATCTTCAAAGTAATTTGAGTGTGCAACAATCAGTCGATCAATCGACTTGTTGATTGAAAGAAAATTAATCTGCAACTATTTGGATAATTGATGAATCGTTTCAGTCATTTTCAAGCAAAAATGCAAAATATTCTTTGATGCCAGTGTCTCAAATGTGATGATTTACTGTTTTTTTGGTCATATTTGACAGTTAATTGCATATCTTAAGGTTTTGGACCGTTTGTAAGACAAAACAAGCTGATTGAAGACATCATGGTGGGTTCTGAGAAATTGTGAATGCCTATCATCAATAATGAGAATAATCTTTAGTGGCACCTATACTGCTGCCTTCAGAGTCACACAAAGATTGTAGTTGTATCTTCATGTTTCTCTCATTTGGCTTGAACAGCCACTAGATGTGAACTAAACAAAACGCCTCTTTCTGGTATTTAAAGATGACTGTGAACACATCGTTTCTCTTTCTTCATCCCTCCAGTGCTGAGTAAGAACAGCAAGCCAGTGCACACCACCCTGCTCAACCCACACGTGCACCTGATCGGCGAGGATGCGGCGTGCATCGCCTACATCCGACTCACACAGTTTGTGGACTCCACGGGCCGCCCTCGTTCCAGCCAGTCAGAGGAGACCAGGGTGTGGCATCGTCGCGATGGAAAGTGGCTCAATGTTCACTTCCACTGCTCAGGAGCTCCTGCTGCACCACTACAGTGATCAGGTATTCAGCGCACACACACACACACACACACACACACAGATATAGTTTCACACAAGTGGAACAAAACACGTTTCAGACTCAGGACACTGGGAGGAATGTGCTGAAGAGCAACACAGTGACTGCACCAATTTTCATCTGCATTGTCCAGTTTTCTACAAGTAAAAACTTTCTGCCATCAGATTACTTTGGAACAAACTTAAATCACATAATGTGAAGTAACACAAGTGAAATTTTAGTGGATTTTGACAACCTACACCGACCTGTAACATCATCTGAAGTACAATTTGTTTAAAAGCTGCAATCATATAAATATGAAGTATATCCACTACATCTTCTATGAACAGTTTGACTGAAACATTTACATTTTGTGTTAAGAGAACCAATCATATAGATCAATACAGGCCTGTTTTAATCCCTTGTTTAGAAATATTACTGCTGTAATCAAACCTTTTTAACAGCATCAGAAAGCATCAATAACAGATTAAGTTGTTGTCTAGTGTGAGTCCCTGCACTGAAAGTCCAATCAATACTGCTGTTTAATTTTTGACAGCGGTGACTCTTGATTTTCTCTCTTGTTTTTATTTGATTCCGATTCTGGTTTATTACGACTCAATTACGTCATTTTTGCCGTTGTTTCTATCGGTAATAATAACATTTAACTCACCACGTGAACCGCTGAGATCATGACGACATTTCAGTCAAGATGGAGCTCAAAACACAAGTGGTAAGATGATCAATCCAGTAAACAGTTTAGTCAAATGATCTAAACAGAACAAATGAATTAAACACTCCCGTAGCGGTGGTAATAATCCATGTTTGGACAGGAAAACTGTTACTGCAAACACTGAAGGTTAAAGTTTAACCAGCAGATCTGTCATCGCAGTACTGTGGACGATATTTACAACAGACGCACTATTAGTCATTTTACAGTTTGGCTTACATGGTGGTTTCATGTCTTAGTCGATGATTGATTAATCGTTTCAGTCATTTTTCAAGCAAAAATTACACAAATTCTCTGCTTCCAGCTTCTCCAATGTAATTATTTGCTGTTTCTAACACTAAATTGAATATCTTTTTGGTTTTTGACTGCAAATTGGCCTCTGAGAAATTGTGAATGCCATTTTTTAACATTTCTCTTGACTAAATCATTAATCGATGAATCAAGAAAATAACCAGCAGATTAATCGACAATGAAAATAATGGTTAGTTGCAGCCCTGATATCCATTCCCAGATCTCTCAATGAACTTGGTGAGTACAAAGTTATTGTTAGCGATAGAAGTTAAAGTTGGAATTATCCTTTTTAAAAGCACTGGGTTAATTTCAGCCCACTGGTGAACTGCCAAAAAAACTAATATGTCCGTCCTCTCCTCCCCCCCCCCAGTGGTCCTGAGCCTCCAGTCTACTGGAGTGTGTGTTTTGGGGGGCAGTTTTTTTCAGCGAGCGTGTTTAAGAGGCACGTCCTCTGCGTGGATTGGCTAGTGCCAGGAGCCCGGACGGGCGAGATCGCATCCCTCTCCACGTTACCAACCAATCCTGTCCCTCCTTTGACCTGCTGGGGGCCGGCTGAACACAAGACACCGCCCCCATGGGATGATGCATGCATCTGGCGCCTGATTGGAGGGCGCGTCTTTGCCCTCTATCCCTCCCCTGGCAGCCATCTTTTTTCTGCCCGCGCAAGATGAGACGTCCTGGGGGAGGAGAGGATTTACAGTTGAACTTGTGACAGTTTATGAGTATGAGTTATGAATATACTGTGTAAATTATGACTAGATGTACCAGAAACCACCAAAACCCAACCAAGCATTTATATTCACTATCTAATAAGGGAGGAACAGAGAGGAGTGTGAAGTTAGCAGCTGAGATTTTGGACACATTTTGGCATTCTAGGGATTACCGGGTAGAAAGTGTTGTGCTTGTTACCCGGACGTTGATGTAAAAGATGTAGGGAGATTTTTCCCAATCAGCGTTCTAGAGGGGGAAAAAAAAAAAAAAAAAAATCAAGTGGGCTCAGTCAGAGAACTTGATGACGAGAGAAACCTGATATCAAAAACATGAAGCACCAAAGTGTAGAACTTTAGGCTTTTTATGTGTTTATGTGTTTTTGTTTGTGTGCTTGTTTTCCAAGAGAATGGAAAATGGTGTTGTTTGGGGTGGGTGGGGAGGGGAGGGGAGGGGGGGCCTGATTTGAAGTTATGCGTTTTTGTTGTGTTTTTAGCGTCCTGTTCCGTTTGCGTTCCTGTGAATAACCGGAGCCTCTTTTTTTTTTTTGTCTTTTTTTTTTTTTTTTTTTTGTTGTCTGACTGATCCTATATTTGAGGCTCCTTTTTAAAGCAGCTGAGTTTTTAAAAAGAGGGATTTTATTGTGCAAGTTTAAAGCTATCTGCGCGTGTAACATGTTCTGTTTGTGTCTGTATGCAGTGGAGGGAGTGAGCGAGCCGGGAAAAGGCGTCTGCGTTTTGCATGTTTGCCTGCCGCCTCTCCCTCATTTGTCCTTCCCCCTCCTCCCGTCCCCTTTTTCTCTCTTTAACCATTCCCTTTTAAAAACCTACCTTCCCCTCTCCTTTTCTCTGCTTTCTGCAAGGGTCTGGTTTGTTTATAATCACTGTGTAAATACAGTGTATGTATAGATATATGTAGAAAAGTGTATTATATGTACATGTATCTAAGAGACACTCATCCTGTGCACCTGGGCATGGGAACTATCTCATGACCTCTGTGACCCCGATCTAATTTAGGAGCAACCTTTTCCAACACCTATCTCGATTTGCCTCCTTAAAATACTTCCTTAAAAATATTGGTAGCTCTTGACCTCAAGAATATAAAAAACACGTGAATACACACTTGTGTCGGCTACCAGCTCTAGTCCCATGGCCGTAAGACTGTTTTTGGAGACGGGGAATAAAAAGAAATAACAGGTTGAAAATAGTTTGACCCCCCTCCCCTCCCCTCTGCCCAACAACTTTTTAAATATGAAGACCTCCATCATAGTGTCCTTAAAAATCCTGATCCCACAATGCTGTGAGCCGTCTCTTCATATCATATGCACACACACACACACACACACACACACACGCCTGGTGGTGTGTTTAGGCTTTGTAACATATCTGCACCACTGCTGTGTGACCACGGCACCACCCTCGCTGTGCTGCTTAATTGTCTCCATCCATCCGCGACAGTCGTATCTTAAACCCCCCCCAGATATCTTCTCCCCCCCCCCCCCCCCTCCGTGTTCCCCACGAGTCCTTGCTCTTGAGATGTTTATTTGTACCTCTCTCTGTTGTTTCTCTGTTCCCGTGTTACTGGTTTAAGTTTTAATTTGTTGTCGTCGCTGTTGCTGTTAACTTGTCGTTTGGTAATATGCCGATCTG
Organism: Thunnus thynnus; assembly: GCF_963924715.1. NCBI lineage: Eukaryota > Metazoa > Chordata > Actinopteri > Scombriformes > Scombridae > Thunnus > Thunnus thynnus. The sequence continues at coordinate 9,434,491 of NC_089536.1, read as the reverse complement.
CCAAGCTGGAGTTCTGCACTCTCCCTCGCAACACAGAGAAGATTAAAAAAAAAAAGAATTTTTAAAAAAAAAAGGGAAAAGAGGGAGGAAGTAAAGACAACACAAAATTACAGATTGAATGATCATGGATTGATCAGGACTAAATTATTTATAAATGTAATCTACCCTTGGTGGTTTTAAATCGTGCCTGCTCAGTTGAGAGGAGTTTCGAAAGCCAGAGAGAGAGAATGATTTGGTGTGGGTGTGCAGGTTTCTGTGACCTACACTGTCGAACCAGAGCGGGAGACCTAGTTATATGCATGTTTCAGTTACGCATTTCTACCATGTACCTACCTGAATAAGGATGGAGCTAGTGTTAATATATGATATTTGCATCTTTTGAAATAAAAATTTCCTCCATCCAGAATGTTGAATAGGTGACATGACAAAATATTTTAAAAAACTGCAAAATTTAAAAATAATAAAAAAAAAAAAAAATAAAAAAAAAAAAAGGATTCAGGAGCCGTAGCTTGGTATGAGGCCCTCGATGTTACCGTTTTTTCCCTGCGTTGTAATGATATAATATTGGGCTGCGCTTTCTCCCCCAGCCTTCACATGGATGCTGGAGTTTTTTTGCATGATCATGATGTACAATGAAATACAACCATGAATTGACGACTATCAAGTGTTTGTCTGAGTGTTAGTTGGTCTTCATCATAGCTTTGTTATTCTTCAAACTTGGATCTTGAAAGTATTTAATAAAAATACTATTTCAGCACTGGTTTGTCTCTCTTGACTCGTTTATTTCTTAATGTTTGTTGCCATCTCTCCCATGTTCGACTTAGTTTTTTTTGTCCCTTCTCCAATGAATATCTTATTGGAAAGGCATCTACTCCCTGGAAATGCGCTCCATCCATTCCTGGACCTAACAACCTGCCAAAACAGTTTTGTGTTTACCCCGGGTGCTTTTTAATACCACAGTTTCTGGACTGATGATCTTTAACACTTGTCTTGTGCTGCATACCTGCTGTCTGGAAAAAATGTATCCCTGAAATGAAATATTAGCGATACATAGCAAACCTGTTTTTGGCCTTATCACTCTGCTTTTTCAGATTTTGAGACTCTTTTTCATCATCATCAGCAGCAGCAGCAGCAGTCTCAACCGGAAATCACCAAATTTGGAGCTCATAGAGATGCAGCACATGTTACAGATTATATAACACTGCAAAATTGATTAGTCACGCTGAAGATCTACCCATGTAGTCTCATGTCCAATTATAGGAAAAGGAAACTAGTGTGTCTCAGATGACATTTGACATGAGGTTACTGGTTTTGATTTGAGCCGAGTGAAATAAACCGGCTCTGGATCTTTCCACAATTAAACCATAACATGTTTCTGTGGTCAGCTGGTTGCTCTGAACACCACCCGGCATCACAGCTGGCATAATATTTGCCCTCCATACTTGTCTGTCATCACGTAACAAATTCAGATTAAGCCCTAAATAACACTGCATAGCCTCCAGGCCATTAAAGGTATACTATGCAGGATTTTCCTAAAAAAAAAAAAAAAAAAAAGAAAATGTATAGGCTCATACAAAAGTAATCCTTCTCAATCATCACATATGACTCACTAGCAGTGTATTTATCTACAGAGACTCTTCTCTCTGCCTGTATTTCCTTGTTATTTTGCTGTGTTCAAGACAGTTCGGGTAGTGGGTGTGTAGCCCCCAGCCAATAACAGCAAGCAGGGTGTGAGGTCGGGACTTGTAGCATAGCGACTAGATTACATCACTGTCTCTGTGTCTCCTCTGCTCTGCTCCGCTCTGCTCTCTGTCTGTGTGTCTGCTTGACTGAGGGCGGGGCTGAGCCGCACACACGCAGAGCAGAGAGGCCACAGTAGACGTGAAGCTCTTCGTTCACACAAAATCTGGCAACGCAGCACCTCCAGTTGCGCCGAGGTGTTGGCGTGTTTATTGTGCGTTAGAATGTAACCGCCATGAAACACTCAGAAAATATTTTATTTATCTGATTCACTGCTTCGTTCTCGCTACCACTCTTCATTCACTCTCTAGCTCGCTCGACCACTGCTGCTCTCTCTCTCTCTCTCTTGCTGAGTCGGGGAGGAGGGGCCAACTTTGAATGCCGTGTGTTTACAAACAGCAACAAATCCTGCATAGTACACCTTTAACATACAGGATAAAACAATCACCACCGGCCACTCAACAGCTCGTGCATCGTCCCCGTCTCACCACTCCGGCCTTTCCTCTGTCTTGCTTGCAGTGTTCCTATTTTAGCCGTATCGAGCACAGTGAAGTGTTGAGTAATGCAGCAGCCTTATTTAAAAACGATTTTGTGGTGTTATTTATGATGGTCCCAGTTATATTAAGGATCTGTCTGTGTGTGTGTCCCTGGGATGTAGGACAGCTCCCTCTGGTTCCTCTGCTTTCTGTGTGATTAATGAGGAGAGCTCAGCAGTTGGTTAACTTTGACACTTACTTTCTCAAAGACACGAAAAGGCAGAAACTCTTGAGGGAATGTGTCTTGTTAGCTTTCTCTGACCTTCGACTCTTCGTGTCAATGAAATGAGGAGAAAAGCTGACCCAGAACGACTGCTGAATGTAAATTACTTTTGACTTTGTTGAGATCTTAAAGGACAAGTACACAGAGCTAATCCAAATATTTGTTATGATATCACATAGCACAGGGTTATCAATAGCTCTTGCTCAATGTGGTCATTGAAAAGCATTAAAAATAGTCTTTGGGAAACGGAAACCTCACACTTAATTTTATCAAATCATCACAAACCATCATCATCATCACATCATCTATCAGCTTTTATTTATTTTTCCAGCCTTCTTTCCATCACAAATGTAACCATGTCGTCATGTGAACTTTCCTTTTCAGAAGACGACATTTACTGTTTTTTTTTCAATGAGGTCTGGCTTCAAAAACAGTGAATCTCTTATCTTTTATGAAGTCTGCAGACTTTCTCAATGTGGAGAGAACTCTAGTTTATGACGGCAACAATTTACAGCATTAGGACTTCTTAGATGTTGATGATTGATGACTTTGGTTTCATAAATACATGGTTTACACAAAACTGGGTCTAATATAGTTCAGTACAGTGGTCTATAACATTTGGCAGACGTGCTATTTGAGCCTGAGAATCGCTGTCTGTAAAGGATTTTCATTAGAGTCATGTAAGTGTCACAAAAGAGGCACAATAGAAACATAAACCAGTTGTTGTAGTGGATTATTTGTATTCCATAAAACATGGATAATATGTGATGTCTTAGTTCAGCATTGAGATTGAAACTTAAATCTGTTCGACTTGACAGACGTCATCATCTCTAAAGTCTAAAGAAATTTAACAAGTCTCATCCAGATCATTAATAAAAACACATTTGTCACAACTGAACATTCATCAACTCTCCTTTTTCTTACAGTGATATTGTGTAAGTGTTTTGAATCAGAAGTGAAAGAAAAACAACAAAGGATCTCAGTAAACATCACAGCAGAGCTACTGAAGCATGCAACATTTGAGAGTTTCCTCCTCAAGCAGTTAAGTTGTTTTCAAAAAAAACTGAGGAACAGCTTCTGCATTTTCCTTATTGTCAGCAAATCAACAAATAAGTATCTTCTGTGTAACCAAATGTAGATTATTCCTCTGTGCCATAGAGTGCCATCGTTTTTACACTTATTAAAACACATAAATGTGCCCCATTGTTGCACTCAAACCCTAATACACTGACCTGCTACTGTAAATACTCATTACAGTTTTTGAGCTGCGGCTGAAAATGGTTCCCAGCAAATGCACCATTTACTCCTGTTTGAGTAACGTTTGCTAAAACACTACAGTGCCCAGCAGTTGTTAGCATTTTGTAAAGACCACACTATATATTTGCGACATTTTGGTTTTTTTAACGTCTTCAGTGGGAACAAACAAACTAGAGGTTGTAGATGTATCCCTTTACAGTCCTAGTCCTCAAGATTTACAGGAATTATCATCAATGGAGCACTATCATCAACGCCGCAGTATAAGTATGGGTACAGTTTTTCAGTAAAGTTGTAGCCAATGAATGAGTAGATATGAGACTTGCCCTCGGTATCATAAAAGGCGACCTTTCCCTCCTCGTAATCCACAAACACCCCGACCTTCCTCAGCTTCTGTGGGTAGAGGAGGACAGGGGGAGCAGTGTTGGCCTTATACATGTCTCCCAGCTCTATGTCCAGTATCCACATTCAGTTGATATTGGATACAGTTTCTTCTGGTCTACAGACTCTCTAACGACTCCGATGGCCCATTTGTTCTTCCCTTCCACTTGCACCTCAAAGTAAAATCTCCCCGAGGAGTATCCTTCCTTTGCTACGACCGACGAACCCAATAACCCTGTGAATCTTTTCTGGTTAAAAGGTCTCTTCTGCCACTTTCCTTCCCTCGCCTCCTTCCCATCATCGGAGATGGTGAGTGTGCCATGTCGGGGTCCAGAGTTACATCCACAGCCTAGTGCCGAATCCACTTCAACCTCTGATCGGGGAACTTCTCCATTTCTTTGTTGAACTTGCCTTCTAAGTCGGAAAGTTCTCCCCTCGCAGTCTCTTGGAGTTCAGAGATGACACTCCGCAAAGATTTCCTGTTATTCTGCTCATACTGGCTGCTCTGGATGATGAACTCTTGGTGATTATTCATGTGTGGAAGGTTGGACAGCGACGATGATCTCTGGAGGACACGGAAAGGGTCGTCTGTGTGTAAGAGCTGCTCCAGCTCTGTGCATCTGCGCTGTAGTGCACTAATGTCTTGCTCAAGAGCTTTAATGAAGCCCTCGGCCCTCCTCTCAGTTGCTCTCTGCTTCTTTTAATCTCCCAAATGAGCTCTGATTGGCTCCTCTCAATCGAGGCGATGAGAGTGGTGAACACCTGCGCACAATCAGATGTGTCCTTCTGGGTGTCCCTCTTTCTGAGCTCCACCAGGTATTTGACCTCTTGGACCCTCTGCAGCTTCTCCTGGATCATCTGTCGTACTTCAAGCTCCGTCTCTCTGAGAAGGATCTTTATCTCGTCACACTCTGCCTCCAGTGGAACAATGTTGTCTTCACTGATGCAGAACTGGCAAACACACTCTTTGTCCGTCCTGCAGACATTGTGCTTCTTGCAGATCCTGTTGTCCAGTTTGACCTCAGGGTCGAGTAATGTGTGTCTCTTCAGGCCTCTGTGGTGAGGCTCGAGTTGGATTTCACAGAAAAATGTCAGACACTTAAAGCAGGACTTTGCGGCCTTCAGTTTCCTCAAAATGCAGATGTCGAAGGCCTCACCTCCATGCTCCGCAGCAGATTCATCAAAGACTTCTCGGATTGTCGTATTGGTTTTTAACTCCTCGTAAACGTCTCCTTGCAGAGACACTGGCATTGGCCGCTGTTGTCCCAGTATCCGCTGATACAGACCTTGCAGAAGTTGTGGCTGCATGCGATGGACACGAGCTCAGTGAAGACCTCCAGGCAGATCAAGCACTGAAACTGTTCTTCACACAAGAGACTGCTGCAGGAAGACATGCCTGCAACATTACGTAAACCACAAACATTACTTCCTGGAAAAATATGTCAGCATTTGTTTTTCATCTCTCCAACCGACCAATATGTGAGCTTGTGTTTTCTCTCCCCTCTAATACTCTGACACATTGAATAAGCCAGATTAATTTAGACTAACTGTATTTTGTCATTGGATTGCACACTCTGGGTTAAAGGTGCACATACAAACTTATTATCTGGCAACGTAAAAAAGAAGCACATATTTACCAGCACGCACAGATGTCTTCAGTCTTTCTCACCTGAGGGTGTGATTACTTCCCATCCACGTGCTCCGCTAGCTTCAATTAAACAATGGTGCAGCAATTACCTCCATTCAGATGTCATGTTTCTCTTTAGTCCATCATCTTAACTCTGAATATCTTCCTTGTGTGACAGTCCTGCCACCCCTCACGCTGCTATGCTGTAGATCCAGTTTTAGACAGATGTGAATTAACCCTTTGAAGGACGAGCTAACACCAACTGGCTGTTGTCCCAATTTATAGAAACCTTTAGCAACTAAACCTACTTTCAACCAGATTCATTTATAACTAGTCAGCTATATCCCAAAAGCTGACTCATTTATGCTCATATGAAATCCCTTTTTTACAGTTTTCAATCAGTACTAGCCAATCCACTGCAACAAGGGTTTCCTCTGATCCCCCCTTTTTTTTCAGAGGGGAACCCATCCAAACAAAAGAAAAGATTAACATGGCTCATGGGTGACTGAGAGCAGCAGCTTAGCAGATTTACTCTTTTTTTTTTTTCTTCTTGGAAGCAATTAAGGTTTTGTAAGCAATCTTTTATATATATAACTTACAAAAATCCATGTATTTGACAGCGAAAAAGGCTTTTAAGAGTCTTTCTATTTGATCAAATAAATACCCGACTCATATTATGATGAAAAACAGAAGGGATTCAGTGTTTTGCTCATTTCCTCCAACACATTTTTGTAAACACAGACATAAACATTGTCTCCATGCTGAATCCAAATTGTGCAAAAAGGGTATAAAAACTGAAATGAACTGCAGATTACCATTTAATTACCATTATTTGGCATGTTTGGACTTAAGGGAAAACACTGTTAATAAAAGCTTATTATTGACTACTTGGAAGTTGAATGAGCTTGTAGGAAAAACAACAGAGAAGAGAAACAACACTGATGACTTGTTTTCACTAAGTATATGTTTAATACTCAACCATGATTTAGCACATTACACTGAGGAACAGCTGATGGGTTTAACACAGATAAAGTAGGCCTACACCTTAAACACTTTACGCTGCTCCCTCACTGTCCAGCCAGAGACACACAGTATTTACATGAACCTACAGGACCTGCATGGCAAAACATCAAGTCTCAGGGAGGAGTAGTGACAGGCTCGAGTTTATGTACAGGATTATAACAACAGGCATCGGACATGTCCATGTTGGAGAAACAGCAGTTGCAGGTTTACAAGATGCGTCACGACACAATGATTCACAGCACACCAAGCACAAGTCAAGTCCGAACACTTATAGCAACAGTATAAAAAGAACCGTCAGAGCCGCATTATCCAACTAGAGGCTCTGTGAAAATAGAGCAATGTCGCCATCTTCTGGTTAAAATCACACATCTGCTCAGAGAACAACAGAACAGACAACATTTAACTTCAACAGTTTGGCTATCTAATTCAGTCAAGAATGAAGCAGTACACATACTATCTAAACTCAGGAATAGTAGCTATCTATCCGTCTATCTGCCTACTCATCTATCTATCTAGAGCCAACTGCTGGATTCAGTACAAAAAGAGATTTAATTAGGACCCGACAGTCAGCTTCAGATGGCTTTGAAAGGAGAGAACTGTCCTGTACAGTTTTTAAAGGACCATACCAGTGTTTTTGCAAGTTTTAGCTCCTTTACTACAGCGTATATATACTTCATATAACGACTCATGTTGTTGTGTTTCAGATATTTAAATATTTTTTCTACGTTGCAGGCAGCCATTGTTTCTTTTGTTTTCTACTCAGAGTAGAAATCAATTAGCAGACTCCTTAAACCTGCTTGAGTTGCGTCAGCCATCACAGCAAACATCACATCTGCAAGATTTTTTCCGTCCATTATTGTTGCGGGGTAATGCAGTTTAATTGATCTGAACACACTCAACAATAGTCAAACTTTGACAAAAATAAATGCTGATTTAACATTTATTGTGAGGAAATATGCTGCTCAACCTGTTCCAAGAGTCTAAGCTAATTGATTTCCATATTGCACAGAAACAAACGGAAACCAATTACTTCCTGGAAAGAAAGGAATACTTTTGAGAAGAGTACAACACTCATGACACAATGTTTAAGTGCAAACAAGCCAGCCTGTAACACAACAGCAAGTATACATCATTAGTAATAAATACCTAAAAAAAAATGTAAAAACACTGGTACGGCCCAAAGTTTAAGTAGCTTAGTCATGGGTCTAAATAAACAACAGCAATTTCACCAGTAAAGGTTGAGACGAGCCCTGTTTGAAAAAGCAACATCACCCACATCTGAGTTTCTATCAAAACTTAACTTGGGACGAGCATCACCTGATGCAGGATGTTTGAGGTTCTTCTACATTAATAATCTTAGAGGGACGGTAATGATATACAGTCAGCGTTTATACTGGATGTTCTGGTGGTTAGTTTGTTGATTTTTGTCACTTAACAGAAATCTTCTAACAGCTTGCACAGAAGGTGAATAGGTGAGTTAGGTGATTTTTTAGCATAGATTCTCGTGTGACCATAACCTCCAGATATTTTTTATGCTAACACTATTGTCCTTAAAATACATGCCATGCTGATTTTTTGATTTTCAGTATCAGTGAAAGGCCCTGATCAGCATGCTGATAAATCTGCAGGGCTCGAACCTAAACGACGCAGATCCTTCAGTCGTTGTTTCTGCTTCTTAACAGGCTGCAACTCACATGTAAGCACCACAAATCACCCACACACTCTGTCATCCTGGCAGCTCAGGAAGATCTGCCCACACTGCTGTACTCATCCGACGATTAGCAACCGCAAACACTTGGGATTCACAACACTAAGTTCAGATTTGAAATGAGCACAGAGAGACGGCCGTTTTGTACTGACTAAGTTAGGAGCGTCTTTCTTTTCTTTTGCTTTTTAAAGTTTGCTTTCGTCTTCCTTTAACTCTCCCTCCTCCTCTTCCTCCTCCTCTGGCGGTCACATGGCACAGATGGTAAGCCAATGGCACGGCCTCAATCAGACCAGAATTTGCGTGTTTGTGTCAGCGTCCCCTACATGGTGGGTACGCGAGCTCTTGGTGTGTGTGTTGACGTGTTGATTAGTGTGTGAATGATGAGTGTGTGTGTGTTTAATCTCGTTGATTTCCACATTCTTGTGTTGTTGTTGTTGTTGCTCGTGTGTGTGTTTGCCGTGCACGTGGAGGTTTTTATCCTTGCTCTCGCTGTGCATGCGCTCCTCACGGGTGTTTGTTAGGTCATTGTCAACGTGCGTTAGATCTTCATTTGTCTTTGCTCGCTCCTCTCGATGTGCTCGTGCGTTGATGACCTCGTCGATCCAGCTCCTGAAGCGGCTCACCCTCGTGTAGAGAGCAGGAGAGGAGGGGTCAGAGCAGCCGTAACCCCCGGCAACAACCCCAGTAAGGACCCATCGACCTGCCTCACCGAGGCAGACCAGGCCGCCTCCAGAGTTGCCCTGACAACTGTCGCCATGGAGGAGGCTGGTGTCTGGAGGACTGCCGGCACACAGGGTGCCGTGGCTGGAGAAGCTGTCGCCATAGCGCTTCTTACATTGCCATGACGACATCAGAGGGACCCAGGATGCAAGAACTGAGTCTAGGAGAGAGGGCAGACCAGATGATGAAAGAGGTGGAATTAGATGACCAGTCCATCAACAGGAAATTAATCAGCAATAATTTTGATAATCGATTACTTGTTTAATCAATTATCAAGCAAATATGTCAAACATTTGCTGGTTCTAGCTTCTTAAAATAGATAATTGTTTGCTTTTTTCTGTTTTATATCACTGCAAATTGAATATATTTAACTAATGATGGGCATTTTTATAAATGATCAAAAATCATCAAAAAATAAATATCAAAAATAATAATTAACAGATTTCAGTCATGAAAGTATCCGTTAGTTGCAGCCCTACATGCCCTGAATCAAAGTTTGAAAGTCAAAGTTACTTTATTAAGACAACATTTACAATTATAAGAGGTTATTCTTATATTTTTATGAACTACTCATTGATGTAACATTTGAGACAAGCAGCCAAAACCTGCCACAAAGGTCAAATTCTAACCTTTAAATATATTATAATATTTATTTATAAATTAAATCTGATGAAAATTTATGGAAAAAAGAGTCGTTTGCAATGTCATTGTTCTTGTTGTTGTTATGTGTGATTTCATAGATATGAGCATTTAAAAAATTCTGACGTAAGCGTCCCGGTGCTATAATTTGTTTTTGTTTTTGTAGCTACATAAGAGCTGCTCTCATCAACATCATGTTGTTTCATAAAATCTTAAATCTTCACATTTTTTACTGCTCTGCACTGGTTTTGCATCTAAAAGATATTTTTAAATACACATACCTGCTCCTGTCCAGCCAGCTGTAACCATGACAACACAGGAAGATGGAGTACTTCCCCCTGATGCTGCATCTGTAGTAGGAAGGCATGCTGCATTGGTGTTGCGGTCAAAGGTCATACAGTGACCCTTGGTGCTGGGCAGCTTCAACAAAGCCAGGTCATGACCTCCGCTCTGACCCTTGAACTTCCTGTGAACCACCACCTTCTCCGGGGTGAGAGTCTGCTCTGAGGCCCCGACACGCACCACGTACCTGGACGGATCGCTGCCAAACCTGGAGGAGGAAGAAGAAGAGAGGGAGTGACAGACAAGAGAGGAAACCTAAGGTGGATTTATTACTTCACACCTCCTCCTGTGAGAGAACTGATGTAAAGCTCAGCTGTATGTCTGATTTACCTGCTGACACAGTACGCAGAGGTCAGAGCCCAGCAGGGACTGATCAGAGTGCCGCTACAGAGAGGACCACCATCTTCACTCTGGGACTGAAGCCACACCGACACCTGCCATGGCCACGTGGTCCTGAGACAGAACAGGAAAAGATCACCATCAAAAAAAAGTGTATCTGCTGCTTTGACATCTTTTTCCTTCTACAAGGAGTTATTGTATCACTGCTTATGCTGACTGTACGTTTCTTCGTTTATTTATTTGAAAAGAGCTGCTGCAGGAAATCATTTTCTATTTTTTCTGTGCGCGAGAGGATTTTAATCAGGAAAGACCCTCCTGACACCGAGGTTTGGAGAAACACACAAAGACAACAGCTTTCAAAATGTGAGATAAGTTCAAGGGAAGGCAATTCAAAATGCTTTACATCAAACATAAAGAGCATTAACAGAAGATATTAAAATACACATGACAATATAAAAAGACACATTTAGGATTTAAAAGATTAAAATTTAAAAAAATAAGATACAATAGAAGCTAAAATAGAATAGTTACAGTTTAGTGTGAGATATGAATAAACAGTCCCATATTTAATTTATTAAAAGATGGCAGGTTTACTGTGTGTTGTTTGTTTAGTAATTTGATTAATTGGAAATTTGCACCAATAAATATCAACTAAGATAGTTCCGGCATTATTTGTAATCCTGTAGCCCTGTCAGCATTTTAAGTCCCTTTTTTATAGCATTTCTGCATTAGTTGTGAGAGTCTAGTGAGACAGAAAAAAAACATGGAAGAAGAGGCGACACAATCAGTGAATCAGGAACGTCATTTCATTCATTTAAACCATTCGACCATCAGGACGTCTGGAAAATCTAGTTTTAACATCTTTTAGCTGATATCCTGCTCACATGCTGCATATTCTTCAATAAAGTTTTGATCAAATTACTGAAACACAGAAAGCCTGAGACCTGGTGGTGTTATTCCAACAGTACTAGTTGGGCTGCAAAGAATTATTTTCACTATCCAATAATCTTCTGATTATTTTTTCAATTAATCAACTAATCGTTTGGTCTATAAAACATCAACAAACATCACTATTTCCTGGAACCCCGGGTGATTTTGTCTAACAAACAGTTTAAAATCCAAAAGATATTCAATTTAATATAATGCAAGATGAGGAAAAGCAGCAAATTCTCAAATATTTGGCTTTTTTGCTTAAAAAATGACAGAAACGATTAATTGATTATTGAAATAGTTGCCAATTTTCTGTCAATAATCGATTTATTGACTAATTGTTGCAGCTCTAAAGTAATGCAAAGATGGCAGGGTGTGGGGGTTTATTAGGGGCCTAAAATGTTGATCTGGTCATGATCAATCCTTATTAAAGAATTCAAAAGATCATTTATATATATATGAAAATGTGACTGCTGGAACTGAATCATCAGTTCTTGAGTCGCCAGGATGCAGTGTCAGATTTGGACAATCTGAAATACAAAATATGGTTCCAAATCCTACCTGAGCATGTTCTCCTCTCCTTGCTTCCTCCTCTTGCTCTCTTCCTCCCCGAGCTTCCTCAGGCCGCAGCTCAGCTCTTCCGGTTTAACTTTTACCACTGACTCCTGCGGCGTGACGTCACACCTCACCCCTGCATCCTCCCTCCGTCTGCAGCCCTGGATACTCTGACCCAGAGAGGGACACTCTCCCAGGAACTCCTCCTTCCCTGTGCACCTCACCTGGTCCAGGTGGATGGGTCCTTTCCCCTGACCGAACCCTCCGGCTGCTACCGCTCCACCGCTGTAGAGAAGATGCGTGGATTAGAAAATATTAGAAATAATTAGAAAATTTTTTTTCTATCTGTAAGTCTTTTTCATGCAGACATAAACGCTAACCTGTGTCCGAGCTGTCTGCACACGACGGCTGCATTCAGGTCATTCCATCCAGAGTCACAAATACTTCCCCAGTCACCATGGAGATACACTTGGACTCGACCCTCCTTCCTGCTGCTGCCGCCCACAAGACGCACCAGGGGACCTGAAAGAAAAAAACCCCAAACAAACACAACTCTTATTAATATTCATATCTGTGCATCTACATACTGCAGTCTGCAGTCACAGAGAGCGCGTTAAATGTCTGCTGACAGGACTAAATGTCATCCGGAGCCTGGTGTCTCTTTCTTCAGCCTCTATTCTCATTGTAATGGACTGTGTGTCTACAGGAGACGCAGGACCTCTGGGGTGCTGAGACAGTAAACACTGCTTTATTCTGTCTGCTGTCAACATGTGGCATTTAAACTCTTTGGACAAAACACAGACACGAAAGGAGCAACAACTGTTTGTTTTTTTTCATTCCTTATTCTACTAAAGGGACATAGATGGATAGAAACGTCTTGTGCATCTTGTGTTTATTGTTATTATATTTAGAAATTCGTTTTAAGTGGACACTTTTACAAGTATAAAGCAAATATCTCATAGTCTGGTATAAGACCAGCTTTCTGCAGGGACAGTTTGCCCTTTTTGGTACAAAATTAATTGCAGATGCACAGTCACCAAACTTCTGCAGTGCAGTGAAATGATAGTTTGTTGTTTCAGTCATCTTCAGTCCCAATTATAGTTTCACTAAGCTGTAGGCCGACGCTACCTAGCTGCAAATCCGATAACTACACCCTACTCCTCTGCTGTCCATGGCTTCAAGGAATTTTTGGTTCCCCCCCCATCTTCAGTCATCTCACATTTCTTACCTGTGGATGGTGCGATAACTGGCACCTCATTGGTCTCCTGGCTGGATCTGGCCCTGCAGCGCACCCCGACATCCTCACTGTGGGAGCAGTCGGTCCGACCCCAGATCCCGTGGCGACAGTCCAGCAGGGAGGTCTCAGATCCTTCGCAGCGGACGTCGTCCAGCAGGATCAGACCGACGCCCTCACCAAACGCTCCATCTGACACGACCTCAGCGTGACCCCTGCAGGTGCAGAACAGGTGAACGTCTACTCTTGTGAGGTAGGATTTACCTCATTAGTAATATTTTGTGTTGTTTTACATTATAAAAAAGATCCAAACGCTCAAAACTACAGGTGGATTTTTTCGGTTTTTAAGCTAACCCTTGTGTGTTTAAAGTGATATTTAAAAATCATTAATGTTAGTAACATGTTATTTCCCTCTAAGTCTGAATTCTTGTTTAATTGTACTCCAGTCACTCGAGGGAAATAAGATGTTTCTGCAGTTTCTCTTCAAATAATCAACGGCAACATGACAAGGCAGTAAATTAGACCCAGGAAGGGACTAAAATTTTTTGTAAGGCAAGAGAGAATGAACTTAAATTACTACAATTCATGTTTTTGTAGTGATAAAATATAACTAAGTAACAATGAATTCAAATGTGTGTGTGTGTGTGTGTGTGTGTAGGTCATTCACTGTCCCTCAGGTTGTGGCATTTTGATACATATTTGGCAGCAACATATGACCCGTCTGGTTCTCTAAGGAGTATTTTTAATTATGAGAGGTCATTAAGCTCTTTAAAATCTGAAATTACAGAGTTGAACTAAAAAAATAAATGTTCCTTATTTCATTGAATGTTTTTCATTGTAGGAGGAAGTGCATCTCTGTCTCAACCTCACCTATTAGACAGTGACCACATATTCTGTTTTCTTTTGGTTGCCATGATCGTCCTTTTTCGATCACTAGTTTGTGATCACTGAGTTTGTACTTGGTGAGGATCTGTCTCTGCTTTCTATCTCTGACAGTAGATATTCTGCCGATTCATAATCTGTTTTTATGGTTAGATAACGTTCTAATCTACTTTGGCTTTTAGTTTCTTCTTCCCAGTTGTGTTATAATTTGGTTTACTCTGATTGGTGTTTGGAAAGCAGTGTTGGTGTGAGACTGGTCAGAGTGTCTGAGAGGAGGCAGTTAGATAAAAAGATAAAAAAGAGTTAGATTTACATAACTCAGTTAGTTAGATTTAGAGTTAAAAAGAAACTCTGCAACAGTCCAAAATAAAATTGTGAAAATATTCCAGTTAAGTATGTAAATACAATTAAAAAAACATTCATATAAATAAGGATGTACAGTAATCAGTATAGTGACCGAGGTTTTATTTTTTTTATTGTCTTTATCTATTTTACTATTGTTATCATATTTCATATATTGTATTGGTTTTATTATTTCATTTTTATCAATTTGTACTGTTTTATCAGCCTGTAAATCATCTGTAAATCACTTTAAATTGCACTGACCTGTATGAAAGGTGCTATATAAATAGTTTTGATTGATTTAGATATTGATAAAGTCGCCTTTTGTTGAGAGATTTGTTGAAAATGATGTTTAAACTGTTATACTACTGTATTACTTACATAACACTGTATTTAATTACAGTCATCTTAATAAAGGAAATTTGATTTGGAAAAAAAATTAGCATGCTGTTCCAAACAGAAGACTAAATTATACTGATATCATTAAGTTTGAGTAATAGACGCATATTGATTAAAGCTTTGATTAAACTGTAATGTAATGTAACTGTTATAAATGTATCTCTGTGGAGTTCTGCACCAAAGCAAACTAGTTCTCATCTTCCACTGTGAACCAACTTGAACGCTAACAAATACAACGTGTGTGTTGGGTTTGTTTCCGTACCTGTAGCCCAGCTGTCTGCAGACCACGTCGGCATGCTGCTGGGTCCAGTGGTCGTCACACACCGTCCCCCAGTCACCGTTGTGGAAAACCTCGACCCGACCCTCCCAGGGACTGTCTCCTCCGACCAGACGCACCACACCGTCTGAAACAGTTTCACATTGTGTCCCATTATAACAACTTCCTTTGGGGACGTAGATGTGATTAAAGGCAGATACACTTGAAACAAAATCAATTATGCAGCCGTAAGGCCAGAGATTACATTTTACAGCTCCTGCATGTAATATTTTAAACATTATTATATTATTTGCACATTAATTATTAATTTGTGATATAAATATAAATAAGTTAGACGATCATGACAGCAGAGACAGTATGTTAGTTCTCAATTCTCATAAATCCTGCTTGTCACACAGAGGATGTTATTGCTCCATACTGTATAATTTATTGATGTTCAGAGGCTAAAAATAACAGCTTTAAGCCTATCAGTGTGTACAGTAGTGTGTGTGTGTGTGTGTGTGTGTGTGTGTGTGTGTGTGTGTGTGTGTGTGTGTGTGTGTGTGTGCGTGCGTGCATGCGTGCGTGTATACTGTACATGTACCGGTATAAGGGCTGCAGGAGACCCCAGCATCCTCCATGTGGTCACAGTTGTGCTGCTCCCAGTCGCCATGGGGACACTGATCCAGGATGAGCTCGTTTCCTGTGCACTTCACAGCATCCAGCAGGATGGGGCCTGAACCCTGACCGAAGTGAGCCCACGACCAGGCCTTCGCCACACCACTGAAACACACACACACACATAAAAGTTGACTATAGGGGACTTTCATTTCTACTTTTTTATAACAGAGATATACTGGAAGATTCAGGGAACTGGAAAAACTGGAAATCTTGTTGAAATATCTGAAGGAATTCTTGATACTTGCATTTAGTTTCTGATACTGTATTTGTAGATATGTGAGGATTGAACACGCACATTCAATCACTGGGCTCAAATTTTACCCAGTTTAGGTCAATATCGCACCAACACAATACTGGGTTAATGTTACCCAGAAAGCCACTCAAGACAAAATGGTGTTTTGACCCAGTTTTATTGTTATTTTTTATTTTACTGTTGGGTTATTTACCCAGATTCATTTTTTTTATTATCTACTCTGCTCTTTTTAAACTTACATGTCACAATTTGGTATTGATTGTTAATAACTTGTGTATCTTTTGAATGTCATGTGCACATTATTTTGTACAAGAAACAATACATTTGTGACAGTTTTTAGCTAAAGCTTGTTGTGTGTAACACTGGGTCAAAATAACAGATTGCTACAAGTTAACCCAATGATCTGGGTTCCTCAAACTGGGTGACATTTTAACCCAGTGATTTTTTAGTGTGACTTGCTTCCATGACTCAGAATATTTGCTGCTTAATAATTCAAACACAGATATATATTCTTGTCTAATTAACAGTTTATTCTTGGTACATTTATTCACCAAACTACAAATGGTAACCCTTTTCCCATGCTAGCTTTAAAGAGCCATGCTAGCAGCTCTTTGAGGCTGCTTTGAGCTAAATACTAATGCTAACATGCTCATAATGATACTATCTTAGGTCTAATGTTTGCATTTTTCACCGTAGTTTAGCATGTTAGTATGCTAACATTTACTATTAGCACTTAAGACTAAGTACAGCTGAGACTGATGGGAATGAGATTAGTCACACTAAATTATGATTTTTGATTTAATCTTAATGTTGGTGCTAGATGAAAAGTTCACCAAGTGATTGCAATTCATCCTGAGGAACAAGGATGTCTGTACCAAATTTCATGGCGATCCATTCAGTGCATGTTGAGATATTTCACTAAAAACCGCAAATGTGAACCTCATGGTGGCGCTAGAGGAGAAGTCAGGGGATCACCAGAGTCATTAGGTTTCATCCTATGGTAAACATTTATGCGCTAAAATGAATGGCAATCAAACCGATAATTGTTGAGATACGCCAGTCTGAACTAAAAAGGTGGACTGACCAAACAACCGACTGACATAAACATAAACCTGAGTTGTTTTTAATGCTGCCCAGTTCTAACCAAAGCAAAGAAATAGCAAAAGAAAATACTCTAAAAATAAAGATAATGTCTGAAATACTCCAAATAAATAATGAATAGTTCGTACAAGGATGCTGTTGCTTCATGTTGTGATCATTTATTGATGCTGAAATGCTTTAAAGTGTATGTTTTTGTGTGTCCGTGCATTTCTCCTGTACTGTGTGTACAGTTGAAGTTCATGTTTAAGCTGAAAATAACATGCAAAGGGTTTGTTAAAAGCACAGTGAAGCACAGACCACTTTTAGAGTAGAATAATGACATCAGAATACAGGAAGTAGAAGATGGATGGAAAGACTGTTTTGTCCTCTGTGCTGTCACATAGGAAGCTGTGAACAGGTGGATGGTTGTTGTCAAAAAATCATATTTGTTTGGGGAATCTGAACATTCCTACTGGGAGGGGTGGTTGTTGTAAAAAATATGAGAAAGCTTGTAAGTGTTTGATGCACCTACCTATTGTAGGGGGGAAAAAAGGAAAAACCTGGTGGGTAAACAAATCATTTTCACTCAGTTTTGCCTTCAAGTGTCAAATCACATCAGAGCCTTTGTGCAGCTGTGTGAGAACCTGTGCGTCAGTGTCAGGGCATTTATTATTTAGAGGCACAAACACAGATGATGAGGCGTCCCTCGATGTTCGAGGAGATGAAATGCAACCTTTATGTCGAACATGGAAGAATTTCTCTCCCCTCACAGCTACAACTTTATCTCTGTTAGACAGTCAAAGTTCTCTGCTACGCCTCCTCTGTCGGGGCTGAAGTCTCTCACTGCACGAAGGGAACACCTGCAAAGATTCAAACCTTCACTGCGGTGTTTCCCACTCATTTTTTCCTCACTTTTGTGAGAAAAACCGTGATCCAAACGACACCCATGTTCTCTGTACCAAACTCCTCAAGCTCACTAATGGTTATTAACCCAAGAGCATCAGATAAATAACACAATTTTATTCCCTATTAGGCTTTAAAAGAGAGAGGAAGCTCCTCTTTGTCTATTTAAAATACTGATTCAGTGTCCAATTTATACTGTTCAGATTGACCCAAATACTTTCCAGTACTGGACACTGGTCACTTTGGGTCCAACGCTCAGTCTCTCTCCACTTCACCTTTGATTGAGCAATAACAGGAAGTGTTTTTCCAACTGAGGGCCTTCCCAAAACCAGCAAGAGGTGAGAGGAAACGGACATAAAACCGTCTGACAGAAAGTCTCCACCAGCGTTGATGAATCAAACTTCACTACCACTAAACAGAAGTGCAGGAAAAGAGGAAATGTCATGAAAATCCAGTCGCTTCGTCAAATATAAGAACACTTCAAGACTCACAGTATCTCCAGTATCTCAGTAAATGCAGGCTTCAATTCGCAACCATCTATCACATATGCTCACTTTGGGGATATTGTACATTCACTGGTCAACACTACATAATACAACACACTGGCTGAGCGAGCGAGGCATCTGTCGGTATCCATGGTGACGTCTGTTTCATGCTCATGGTGGCATCTGTGCCCCGGAGTCAACAAATCTCATCAAAAGACCAAAACCAATAAAAAATTGATGCCACTAACAAGAATCGTGTGTGTACGCAGAGCCTCATATATCTTATTCCTCTGCGCCATAGAGCTCTCAGAAACTATTAAAAACACATCCGTGAGTCACATCTTTGCACCGGGTGACATGATCCAAATGCAACAAATGTGTATTAATCCACAGCTGAAAATAGTCCCCAACAAATGCACTATTTACTTCAGTTTGAGTAACATTTTCTAAAAACTGCAGCTAATTTAGAAAATTACTGAGCCTTTTTTAATGAAACCATATATTTGTACCCTGTTTTTAAAGATTTAAGGAAGGAACAAATAGGGCTTAATGCCACAGACAGAGAAGGGGAATCAGAAAGTATTGAAAAATGAAATCACATATTGCTGGTTTTGGTGTTTAGTATTTGTTGATAATAAGAAAAATATCAAATAACACCAGCCTTATACTTGAATGCAGAGTCTCCTCCACAACTTCCAGTGTGATTTAATGTGTGAACCCTTAGTTAAAGTTCTGGATCTTTCAATGAGTGAGAAGGAGAATATGTCGTTTTAAGGATTTTAATGAGATAATTAAACTTTTTTGTGAAAAAACTACATTAGACACAAACTATTATTCAAAGTAGAGTATTTTATATACATCATAAAACACATCTGGAGGGGATCTTTAAGGGTGAGTAAGAAGAGATTGGTTTGAAAATGTCACCACACAGATGTTGACCTGGTTTGAAGTACATGCAGTACCTGAAGCCCAGCTGTCTGCACACAACCTCTGCATCTCTGTCGTCCCACTGGTCATCGCAGACGGAGCCCCACCTTCCTCCGTGGAACACCTCCACTCGACCCTCAAAGTCTTCCTCGCCTCCGACCAATCGCAGAGGAGTGCCGCTGCCTGAGAGGAGGGAAACAAAGGATTTATCAAAAAAATCAAATTTACTGTAATTAAAAATAGTTATTACTGCAGTAGGAATACATAACACATACTATATGGTCCATTATAAAAGAAAAACAAATAATCTTCAAATATAATCTCTTCCTTTCTGTCTCTCTCAGGTGTAAGGGGGGGGGGGATTATTCAGGTCTGGTTGCCATGACAGTCTGGGAAGTCACACTGACCTTCCGGCGGCTCACACACCACTGCTGCCTCGTTTCCATGGTTACAGTCCCCAGTGACGAAAGTCCTGCTCCGGCAGGTACTCAGGGTGTTCTCGTCTCCATGGCAACCCAGACGCTCGTAGTGGAAAAGGCCGGAGCCCGAGCCGAACTGTGAGTGCTGGAGCGCCGTGCCAATGTCACTGTTAATAAAAAATCACCATTATTATTATTATTAGTCATATTTATATTATTATTATTATTATTATTGTTATTATTGTTGTTGCTGTGCTTCACTGTGTCTCTCTCTCCCCTCTCTGCCTCCCTTTTTCTCTCTCAACCCTTGACTTGACCAGTAAGAGCAAGTATCAAGGTGCTAAGACGTCGCTGCAACGTCTGACATGTATTTATCTCCTCCTACCTCAGGCCCAGCTGCCTGCAGATCACACTGGCGTCTCTGTCTGTCCAGTGAGAGTCGCACACCGCCCCCCACTGGCCGTTCAGGTAGACTTCAACCCGCCCGCTGCCGGAGGACGAGCCGCCGACCAGACGAGCAGCGCCTGACAATTAGAGAGAGACAAACAGGTAAATGCTCAGAAACCTGCCTCACTGTGTAAATGATGACACACAGTCAAACACAACAGTCACATAAACATACAATGCTGAATGTTATTATGCTTCTCTTTTTAGTGCTGAAATAAATCAACAATTTTGATAAACGATTAACTGTTTAAAACTGCATTAATCATTTATTTTTTTGCCACTTGGGGGCAGCACTACAAGCTGTAAACACTATATTCACATATTATCACCTTGTGAAGTTCATATGACGATCAAATTAGCAAACAGTTGCCTTTTTACACATTTAACAGATAAAGAGCAACATTATCATTCATTTAGTGTCGTGTTTCCAGTCAGCTGATGAATTTAAGTGCAATATTCACTCTCTTTTTAGCTCCTCCTGAGACAAATATCTGCTTCTTTGGCTGCTAAACGCTCCACTGTGTTCACCGGTTAGTTGCTAACTTTGTCTACATGTTGTTTAATGCTGGGCAAGTAGCGTACAGCGTGTTTATCAGAGCCTTTTCTCTCCATTACAGTATCTCCAGTATCTCCAGCTTTCATTAACAAGGATGATGAAAGCTGAGTTTGTGGGCCAAAAAAAAAACAAAACAGTGATTCAAAATAGATTTAAACACTCTGTAGAACTAAGAGAGTTATAATTTTCTGTGGCTTCATGACTAAAAACATCCCCTTTCACATTACACACAGTCATTTGATTCATTGTGTTCATACTGTATTAAATTTTTGATTAGTGCAGCTTTAAGTCATTTAACTGTTTTATATCATTGTATGGATTGTTGCGACCAGTTTGAAGACATCACTTTGAACTCTTATAGACTGTGTGGTGTTTACATCCTCTACATTTATCTGTGTTTATGTCTACAAGTTGCAGGAAGTTGAACCACAGAGTGATTGTACTTTCTTATAGTTATATTATAATAACTGAGTACATTTCAGATGTGTGAGGAGAGGAGAAAGATTAGACAAAAACTAGAAAAAATAAGATCATTTTGTGTAGCAGAAATATATTTTCTTCTTTCTTATTCCTTTATTCATCTCAAGACCCCTCAGATTAATTGTGGGGCCCCTTTAGTCGGGGTCTCAACCCTCAAGTTGGGAACCAATGGACTGAGTGATTGATCAGGTTATCAAAAAATAATTGAATTAATTCATTTTCAAATTAATTTCAGCCTTGATTCTTCCCGTGTTACACTGTTATGACTGATTCTCTCAATACTCGATAAAAGTTTTGTTATTTATCTGTTTTATTCTACACTGTAAAACACTTTCTAACCTTGTTTTAGAGAAGTATTAAACAAATAAAGTATATTAATCTAATAAATGGTCCTAGATCAGTCACATCCTGGTGAACCACAGTCGTACCCTGGTGGCAGTCGCAGTAGGCCCATCCGATGGCTCCAGAGTTTTGCCTGAAGAAGCACCAGGGGTTGGACTCTCGATCTGGGTTCCTGCAGTAGCTGTGGTCTCCCAGCCCTCGGCCCGGGTACTGCATGACGTAGTCTGGAAACTCTGTCCACTTCAGACAGGGGGCGCCAGAGTCCGTCTGGGACACGGTGCCGTTGTAGTATCCCAACTCAGTGAATCCCTCAGAGCAGGACAGAGGCACTGCAGGGAGACAAGGAGGGAGGGGAGAGAATAAGTGGATGCTGAGGAGAGAGAGAGAGAGAGAGAGAGATGGGAGAATAAGATGTTTTGGATGAAAGGAGGATGTTGAGGATTCGGGTCAGAGACGACAATGTGAGTAAAAGAGAGTGAAATGGGGAAAGTTTGGGAGAAGTGAGAGGAAAGAGGAGTGGAATTGCTTTCATGGAAATCACATTATCCCTATGTCTGCATTTTATCTAAACATAAAGGCTTACATGGCAGATTCTCATACGCTGTCCGCTGCCACAGCAGGATCCTGATTAATGCCTTCACCCTCACTGATTCGTGTTGAACTGGTAAAATTTCCATAACCTTAAACCACTCTCACTTAACATGGTGGTGACCAGATACTTACAGTAATCTTCTCTGTGAAGAGGAAATGTGTGAGAGAGAGAAGCTTAGAAAGACTGCTGACATGAAAGTGTAGCAAAATTAGGGCAAAAAAAAAAAAAAAAATAGAGCAGCGTCCTATTAAATTCACACATTACTGAAAAAGAATAATATTGGAGACCATAACAAGCAGAGTCGTACACATCCAAACACACATAAAGACACAAGACATGCTAATGTGTTCAGAGGTGCAAAGTTAGTGCAAAAGGTGCAAAATGGTTTGTTAAAGTTTCCAAATGTATCTTCTGAAATGTGGAGGAACTGTTGCACAATCATCTTGCACAATCATCTTGGTTGTTTTTGTTTTTATTCAGTGTCTTGAGACTAAAAAAATTTGCTTTGACGTGTGAAATATGATATTCTGAACTGCCCAAAAAAACCACATGTGCCTGTTAGAAGAATTAACATGTGAAATGTCTAAAGCACAAAACAATCCCAACGTTTAAATGCCACAAGTCTAACAACCAAAATCAAAACCATAAATGCAAATTTTATAGAACTATTAACAGATATACAATCAAACAATCAAAACAACTTCCAACCACCATAGACCACAACACAACTCACCATTCACATTAAAAAAACCACATGTGCCTACAGTATGTGTGAATATATCACATGTGTTTTCCACATGTGATATAGCAGAAAACAATATGATAAATACACATATGTATAAATAAGTTAATCAAATAAATCAATAAATAAATGTACTACACTTGTCTGTTTTGGCAGACTTTATGCTTTTCATCCGTTACAGTTCAGAAAGATATATTTAACTTTTTACTCCACTATGTTTGTCTGACAGCTGGAGCTTCCCTCTACTGCACCAAACATCTTTTTAAAATGAATAGGTGTTTAAATTTGTATGACTTTCATTTCTGTCACGTTTCCTTACAACATAAAGAATATATACTTTCATAGCCCGGTGATGTGATTGTCAGAGATGATAAATGTCGCCTGCTCAAAGCACTTAATGCGTCTTTAAGCCTTTCTCGAGTCGAGAAAGGCTCCTTAACAACCTGGTGAGAAAAACTGTTGACCCACGTTAATAAAGTTTAATTCAACATATGCTGAAGGTTCCCTGCACCAGCTGAGCTGACTGCAGGTACCTATTTTTCTATTTTCCTTTAGTTACATTTGGCCTCATGTTCTGTTTCACACAATTTACTTTTGAGATTTATGACTATGGAGAATAGCCAGCCATCATTCAGAAGTGGTCTCTTGTTCACATAGGCTGCAAATATTTATATCTTCAAGGGCCTTTGACTGATGACTTTTGATTTTGCACTTTTTATTAAAGGATTTTATTAAGGTTTCATGATTTATATGAGCATATGTGACACAGGCCTCTTTGATATGAACCATTTTTTTATTGTCATAATAATAAAGATGCTTTTTGAGCATCTAAATCTTACTTTTTAGCTTCTTTAACAGCTGTATACTTCTTAAATTATTCAAAATGAAAGCCTTTGGTCTGTTTGGCAGCGCTGTCCAGGGTGGAGCACCATGAGAGAAGTGAAGTAATCTATGCCTCCATATTTACAGCACCCCCTCCCAGAAAATAGTTCCAACAGCCCTGCCCAAATATTAAAAAATAAAATCAATAAGAGATTATGAGATCAATGATTGTATAAATAAATAGATAAATGAATCAATTAATTATTAAATGATTTAATAAATCATTAAAACTCAACTAATTATTATGAAATGTCATTTTTGTTGTCGTTAGTCACCGCCCCGTCATCTCTCAGCCAACCAAACTATATTAAAATGTATCGTTTAACTTTTTCATATGATTATTTACTTTATAATAGGCTCTATGTATACGTGTGTATATTATACAGTATATCTCATTTGGCGGCGGTGGCGGTTGGAGGTGGAGCAGGTCGTCTACTAATCAGAAGATCGGCGGTTCGATCCCGGACTCCTCCAGTCCACATGTCAGCCTGTGCAAGATACTGAACCAGAAATTCCTCCCGATGGCTGCTCCAGTGGTGTGTGTGTGTGTGTGTGTGTGTGTTAGATTAGATGCTGATGAGCAGGTTGGCACCTCACATGTGAGCCTCTGGCATCAGTGTATGAATGCGTGTGTGAACAGGTCAATGTCGGTATGTAGTGGTCGGAAGACTAGAAAGGTGTTATATAAATGCAGCCCATCATCCATTTATTTAATGTCGAACACTTCCATAACTCCTCAGATTCAAATTTTACATTAAAACAAATAATGTTAAGATCCTCTTTTTTTGTCTTTTTTCATCTATCTGTTCTTTCATCCTTCCTTCTATTATTTCCTTTTTCGCCTTATGTGTTTCTTTACATCCTTCTATCTTTCATTTTTCTTTCATCAACTGAACTGAAAGGATAAAAATCCCTGAAAGCAAAGAAGAAGAAAAAAACCCCAGTGAATTTCTACATGTAATTTAGTATTTTCCCCTCTGCGGTGTTGCTACTTTCTCTTGTGGATTTCGGTACTTCCTTTTTTCTCTGCCAGGGGGTTTTGAGGCCAAGCGGCTACTAAACTATGATTAATGCAGAGGTGCTTCAGTAACCACCAACCAGTCTTATCTCTTCGACACACACAGCTTGGCCGTCCTGGAAAATTATCTACGTGGTGCAACCCTCATGCCCACTTTGCAGCCTAACACACATACACCAACAGATTTGCTGCATAGTGGCTGAGACAGAAACACACACACACACACAAGCACACACACACACACAAACTGGGTCCAATTTGGAGGAAGAGAAGAGAAGAGGGAAGCACAGGAGAGAAACAGGGAATCAATGCCCATAAACAACCCGACTAGTATCTAAACCTAAAAGAGCTTCTGACTACAAACGAGGAGAGGCGCGAAAAAGGCGTCTGTCCCTTTAAGAAACATGACACAGGAAGAAACCGAAAGTTAAGATCCTTCTTTAGAAACAACCAAACTCTTTCTCTCGTCATTATTTCTCTTTCACAGACCCACACCAACAGAGGTAAGCAGCTTTTGATAAGACAAACTTTCACAAGCACTCTTAAGACGTGTAATCTATGTTGTAAATTGTAGTTTTATACCACTTCCTGCCTTTTTTTAGCCCTTTTTTTGCTGAGAAACACTGTTGTTTACTAAGACACAGTTACAAATGTGTTGTCTAGTTGACAAAGTAGCCCCACCATGAGGTTTATTTAGTGAGCTTTCACATCACCTGATCTTCATCAGCTGATGCTTTGTGCCCCGTTGTCATGGAAACGTAGACGTTCACATTTTCTTTAAGGATTTATTGTGGCTTGAAAGTTGAGATTCAAAGGATCGTTCATGTCCTTGGAAAGTTGACAAAGGAAAAAAAAAAAACTCATCACAAGTTCCGTTTAGTAACTGTTCTGGAGCTTTCGATCATAACATGCATGATATTGTGGTGAGATTATTTCTTGTCAGCTGCTGTTGCCAAGTAACTTCAGACTTTAAGCCAGTTATCTCTTAGTTTATGACAAATAAAGGTCCCTCACTGTAAAACTTTATAATATTTTTGATGATTGATCCTGATCTCGGGCATATACATACATTTATCCAATCAAATGTGATTAGGGGAGACTAGCTAAACCCTGCTCATCACTTGAAACCAGACTTGACAGTTAGATTGTGGGTAGGACAAGCTAGCTGTGTAAAAATCAGTTAGCAAACCTCAACGACAATTTCGAAAGAATGTGGTTAATGTTTAGTTACTCCCTCGTCCTCCAACTTGTGATCTAACAACCTGGATGAGGAAGACCAACTGTCCTCTACAGCTGCTGTCTTTGCTAAACCACAGCCACTTTTGAACGATCCAATCAAATCTGAAGGATTTTATTTATATATTTCACCAATGCAATTTTCAAAATTTCCCTAAATGGTTTTGCAAATGTTTTATGTAGAGAGAAATGCATTTAACACATCTGTCAGTCCTCAAGGACACACACACACACAAAGCCATTTAGATAGAAACACTGAATGTAAACAGAAGTTTGTTTGGTAGAAAAGTCCACGGGGTACCTTTAAAAGTGCCCAGAAAAAAATGGAAATTTTAACATCCACAATTTTATGACAACTCCGTCTGCTGATGAAGACAGTGTGGTGTGATCAAAAGCTCCAGAGCAGCTACTAAATAGACCCTGTTGAGATCAAGAATGAGCTTTGTGTGTATGTGTGTCAAAATTTATTTAACAGTTTGTTTGTTTTTTCAGAAATGGCGTCCAGCAGCAGTCTGTTATCTGAGGAGCAGTTTCTGTGTCCCATCTGCCTGGACATGTTCACTCAACCCGTCTCTACTCCGTGTGGACACAACTTCTGCATGTCCTGCATCTCGTGCTACTGGAACGACATACCAGTCTGCCGGTGCCCCGTCTGCAAGGAAACTTTTGAAACGAGACCTGATCTCAAGGTCAACACTTTCATTTCCGAGCTCGAATCGCAGTTCATGTCGCTTCAAGTGACAGACGCTCACATCTGGAGCTTAGACCAACAGCAGGCCGGCTCTGGTGATACGGTACAGTGTGATATTTGCACTGACACCCAGCAAGAGGCTGTCAAATCCTGTCTGGAGTGTCTGACTTCCTACTGCGACGTTCATCTCGAGCCTCATTACAGAGCTGCCGGTCTGAAGAGACACACGCTAGTAAAGCCTTTGGCGAGCCTGGATGACAGGATCTGCAAGGAGCATAACCGACTCCTGATGTTGTTTTGTAGAAAGGACGATGTTTTGCTGTGTGACGTCTGCGCCAGTTTGCGCCATGTGAGCCACAGCGTCGCTCCTGTGCAGCAAGCGTACAAAGAGAGGAAGGCTCTGGTGGGGGACACGGAGGTCAAAGTGCAGCAGATGATCAAGGAAAGGCTACAGAAAGTGCAAGACATGAAGGCGTCCGTAGAGCAAAGCAAGACGGACACCAGGGATGTGATAGAAAGCAGCGTGCGTGACTTGACGGCGCTGGTGTCTGAGATTCAGAAGGTCAAGGAGGAGCTTGTAAAGGTGATTGAGGAGAAGCAGAAAGCAGCAGAGGAACAAGCAGATGGTTTTATCAGCGGTATGGTGCGGGAGGTCGTTGATCTGGAGATTACGGCGGTGAATCTGAGGGATCTAAAGCAGATGGATGACCAGGTGCGTTTCCTCCAGAGCTTCCCAGTGTCCTCCCTCCTACCACACACCATGGACTTGTCCACTTTTAGTTTTGACCGCCACCTGGGGATACAGCACATACGCAAATCTTTGAGCAAATCAGTGTCTCAACTGCGAGTGTTGCTGGATAAAATGAACACAGAAATAAATCAATCCTCCGAAGGCGCGGACGTGTCGGACGACACCGAGCTGAGACACATGCAGCGGTTTGAAGTGGACGTCCGGCTCGATCCTGATACAGCTCACCCTCTGCTCATTTTATCAGACGATGGCAAACAAGTGAGATACAATGAGGGTTTGTGGCTGAACCAGAACCTGAACCCGAACATGTTTACTGTACATCTCGCCGTTCTGGGACTAAGAGGCTTCTCGTCATGCAAGTACTACTTCGAGGTGTTCGTGGGTAAAAAGACTGAATGGTGTCTGGGAATGGCCACGGCGTCGATCCAGAAGAGAGGCGCACTCATTCGGGGTCCTCACTCTGGACTCTGGGCCATCTGGTTCCTAGGAAATAAGTTTGAGGACTTCAGTTCACCGAATGAACCGGTGCACTTTGGGAAAGTGGAGAAGGTCGGGGTGTTTGTGGATTGTGACGGAGGTCAGATATCGTTCTATGATGTAGATACAGCCACTCATATTTACTCATTCATGGAGTGTTTATTTACTGAGGAACTGTATCCGTACTTGAATCCTTGTGATAATGAATATGGTTCAAACTTGGATCCGATGATAATTGTTCCTGTCCATAGTACGTATTGAGGCTTCAGTGATTTGATGGCTTAATTACTAGAATGCAAAAAAAAACATTGTGTTGTATTTTTCATAGTGACTGAATATATAAAGCATTTTTTTCTGATTCTGCTAGCTCACTTTGAAATCAGCAAGCTTTCCGGTTGACCTTTTGAGCCCTTTTCATAGGTCTGAAACCCAGCTGGCTCACAGAAGTGACACTGGAGTTCCCCCTTGTCAAAAAAAGAAACAAAAACAAAACATGAAATTAATTAGAAAAAAAGATCTTAAAGTAAGTAAAGTATAAACACATGTACGTAGGGCTGCATCCAATGATTATATTCATTATGAATGAATCCGCTGATTATTTCCTCAAATATCTTTATTGTTTTGCTTCTAAAGTACAAAAAAATGCCAATTATAATCACCCAGAGCCGAAAGTAATTCAGTTTCAGTGGGACGTATCATGCACATGTTTATATTCTCGGGCTTTACTGGAATATCTTTGCATGATTTACAGTTACCGGCACTATTTTTGTCTCACGATGGCAGGATGACAACAACAAACACTGATTAAACTACAAATGAAATATCAGCCTCACATTTCACAGTCCACAGAAACGTCTCAGGTGCAGGTAATGTGATTTCACAAAGTATTGCCTCATCGCTCAGAGACGTTCCTTCACTCGGGCACTTACGACGATGACGCACGTCGTGACGTCAGTTTTAAGTGCTCGGAACTGGGCCACGCAGTAACTCATAACGAAGCTTTTTCACAGAAGACGTTTTTGGCATGTCCCGGTAAGAAAAGCACAGGTGTAAATAATAAAATGAGTGATGGCTGAGTTTCATTTAGCTGCTCCAGTTTTCAGGGTCTCGGTATTGTTCATGCTGACTCACACAGGCGTCACGCTGTCACGGCTTACTGGGACACTTGAATGGGAGTCAGCCATCGTTAATGTTATTAGTAACACCTGTGCTCTTCTATTATGACAAGTCAATGGCTTGTGTGGAGAAAAAAAAAGGGCCTATGTGTTCTACTACAAGGCGAAAATCTAGGAAAATAAATCAATCAGAATTAAAGGTTTCATCTAATACTCATCATTCATCTATTAATGGTTGTTTCTACATTAGTGGAATCAGTAGAGCAGTGAAGGGGTTGTTATGTTGGATGGTTAAAGCAGCAGAAAACACAAAAATGAAGAATCAAGTAGAAAAACAAACACATTTCTTGCAGCCCTCGTGCTTGTTTTTGAGCTTTTAAAACAGTGTTTTTCTTCCTTTTTTGGCAGTGAAGCACACCAGACTATAAACATAGTGTTTTGACATGAAGTACGAGAAACAAGTGTTTTTAATTTCACAAATTCTTTAATTTGAAGCCTGAAGAGGAATAATATTGCAAGTAAAAAAAGCAAAAAAATAGAAAAAATAAATCTAATTGATATACTAGAAGTGATTGATTTGTTTTTCTTTTTAATCATTTTGAGACTGAAACTAGAATCTGTGCTGTAACAGGTGAAAAACACTAATCTGTATTTGTGACACAAGAACAGCAGCTGATGTGAAGTCATATTTCAGCAAATATATATCAGCATGTTTTTATTTTATATCCTGTACACTAATATTTCAGATAGATATCAAACATATTTATGTTAATCACTGTAAGTCGTGCCTGTTCTTATATTTATTTCATGAACATGTATCGTTTGCTGTCATCTGTGTTGATGTTGATTTATTTAGGGAGAGATGTGCAGATTTTTTCCCCCCAAAATCAGATTGTTAAAAAATCCTGCACTACATGAAAATGAAACCAAAATGAGTAAATAAATGAATAAATAAAAATATTTTCTTTAAAGCTGCATATACTCTGTACTGGGAATGAAACTTTTATAGTCAGCTTGATGAAATTTTAATAAAGTAAAAAAAGCATTACGTAACATTTTCATCCCTGTCTTAACCCTCATTTTCCTCTTCAGTGAAACCAGGACATCTTCAAATGAGCGTCTCTCTTTTTGTTTATACTTTGATCTCTGTCTGATTTTCATCCTAAATTCACTCTGCTGTTAAATTTCACTTCCTCCGTCCCGTCCTGTATGTCTCATTGTGACAGTATGTAACAGAGATCAAGCTCTGTAATTCATCTCAACACCCGCAGCATTCACACACACACACACACACACACACACACAACACTCGCCGCTAACACCCTCCTCATTGCCACGAGAACGGTACTCTGCCCATCGCCATGGGAACACTCAGTCTCCCTGCTCCCATAATCCATTTCCCAGCCACAATGAGTATTTGACATGGTTCGAGGCTCGCTGTATGGGGGGTGGGTGTGTGGCGACGGCATCCTCCACACAAAACACACATTTTATGAATAAATACAGGGGAACACGGGGAAAATGAATTTATGTTTTTCACTGTTTACCTCACCTCACATCCTCTGATTTTGATATAGTCAGAGGAACCATACGAGCATCTTGTGCAACATTTGCAGATGTCAACCTATTATCCAGGTGATTATCACTTTAAAACAGCTTCAAGGTGGTTTCCACACGATCAAACACTGCCGGTTTGGCTGCTTCCGCTCACAGACGAGAGGTGTGTTTGTAATTACGTGTCATTTTTTTACTTGTCTGTGAACGTGCGCTCGGCTGTTAAAGCACAGATATTCAGCGCTGGAAATGAGGAAAGGAGGAGCTCCTCGCCCCACCCCCTCTCCTCCCCGTTATGGCCTCCACTCTTCTCAGGGGGGGGGGGGGGGAAGAGGAGAAATGAAATGAATGCCGGAGGGAGGAGGAGAGGTAAGACTGAGTGTGGGAGCAGCAGGGCTGAGGCAGGGTGGATAATAAAAGAGATAAGAGGAGGAGAGGCGGCAAACAGGGAGACGTTTCGTGAGTCAGAATGTGGGTTAAACTGGAGGGAAAAAATGGACGGAGCAGAAGGGAAGGGATGAGATGGTGTGGGAGGGGAGGCAGGATGGAGGGAGAGGCGTACAGACGGGATGAGAGCGCCGTGTTCGGAGTATCACCTCCCACCTACCTGAGTTCTGCACCTCGTTTAAGTAACTGTCCTCGGCCACGACCTGCAGACGGAGAGAGAAAGATGCACCAAGTCAGACAAAGGACCAGAAATTTAACTTAATAATCTCAGTGTTTCACGAGTTATTTGAAAAGAACCATCATGTCGTTGTAAGAAGAAGAGACAAACAATAAGACAGACTGCCAGGGAGGTTAGGGAATATTTCAGAAATATCTCAGATTTCACTGAAGGTTGAGGTAATCATAGACCTTGAGCCAAGAAACTAATCGATACTTTGTGCTTCCATTAAACTATTCATACATGGGAAGAAATACAGTACGTTGCAATACTAGTAACACATGTGAGTGTCATGGTACACAAATACAAACATGATTTACAAATGTGTTGTGAGTTATATTAAGTTTAAATTATATTAAGTTATATTGATCACAGACGCATCTTCCACCACACCTGAATAAATGTAATGTTTTCCACATGGGCTTATATATTTCCAATTTAGTGTTCATTAATCTAATCATCATAATTAATTCACAAACTGGCATTTCTACACATTTCTAGACCTTGTTTTAATTTGTGCATGATGAAACCTGATTGGTCATTAGTATTGAGACTTAATTGTCTCATAACTGGTTTTGTCTGGTGCCCATTGACGACTATTTACAACGGCTGGAGATACAATTAATCAATCAAAGCTTAGTAGGAGCGATTAAAAATGTGGGTTTCACCGTCCCACATGGCTAGCTTGCTAACTTACAGGTTAATGTAAGTCCATGTCTACAAAAATAACAACTACTAAATTAATTGATTAACAGCTTCTAGCAACCACAACTGCAGCTTTTGTCAACTGAAAATAAGATGAGCAGGACGGATACAAGATACACTCACTACTGATACGCTTGAGCAAAACAAAACCAAATACCCAACAAGAAATCAGCTAACATCACCAACACCTCAGTCAGATTATCAGGCTCCTCCTGAACTCTGAGGTATAATAACAATTATTTGACTAGATTATTTGGTTCAATGGGAATCTATTACTACTAAAAGCATCACCCGCTTCTGCAATAACTAATTTTTTAATTCCTTGTAAACATTTCTTTGGGTGTCATCTGGTTTTTTCAAGGCCTTCGAAAAAAAAAGTGCAAATGACAATTACAAAAATAATTCATGTCATCATTTTCTTAACTGCCAACTTTATGTTCAAGGTTTGGTTCAGTTGAGGCGACTAAAACCTTTTGATTAGAGAGAGATTGTGGTCAAACATGGAAGAAACAGAAACTGCAATCTCTGTGTCAGATGCCTCTTCCTCTTGATGGCCGTCAACAAGACGCTTTGTGGCTTCTGACAGGCAGCAGCAATTATTTGTCGAGGTCACAAAAAAATCCTCGCCAGGAAAAAATCACTGGTTGTTTTAAGTTTAAGCTTGAAAAAAATATGTTTTCATTTTTCCGGTGACAACAGTTTCCTCGAATGTATCAACTGCAGTCAAATGTAGATGACACATGCACAAATCAAATAAAAGTGACCCCGTGAAGTCTGATGGTATTCAGCCTGAAGGTGGTGCTACATGATGATTCATTTAAATAGAAAGGTTTCTGAACATTTTCTATTATTTAAATAACAAGTTTAGAGGATTCTGCTGCCTTTTTTTTCATTTTATTTAATTATCTTTGTTCAGCTTTGTTGTCCTTGTTCTGGCTGTATGTCCATGTGTATCTTCCTGAACATTGTTGTGTGTGAGCACACTGAGCCATTAGAAACCAGACCAGAAATTCCTCGTACACATAAACATCCTCGGCCAATAAAGCTGATTGTGATTCTGATTCTTGGTGAAGTTATGCGCTTTCTGAGTTCCTTCTACTTATTCTTGAATATGAAATATTCTCAGAAACCAGAGAACAAAGAAAAGTCTGTGATGTTAAGAGGTAAAATCATTAACTGAAGGATATTTGCACCATTTTCTCACATTTGTGAATGAGTTTGGTCACAACTAACGATTATTTTCATTACTGATTAATCTGTCAATTATTTTCTCGATTAATCGATTGGTTGTGTGGTCCATACATCAGTCCACAACTCAAAGATGTTCAGTTTACTGTCATAGAAGACTAAAGAAAACAGAAAATATTCACATTTGAAAGGCTGGAATCAGAGAATTTGGACATTTTTATCTTTAAAAATGACTCCAAACAATTAATCAATTATCAGAATAGTTGTCAATTAGTTAAATAGTCAACAACTAATCATTGCAGCTCTATTTATCACATTGGTGAATGACTTTATTCAGTGACAGCAGAGATCACCAGTCAAAGGAAAAAATATGACAAGTAGAAGCCACCCAGTTATGAGAGCTCACAAACAGTGTAAACTCACACACACACACACACACACACACGCACACACACAAACACACACAAACACACACACACAACACACACACACACACACACACACAAACACACACACACACAGACACACAGACACACACACACAAACACACACACACACACACACACAAACACACACACACACACACACACACGTAGTACTAGAGAGTGTCTGACGATATCTGACAGAAGAGTGTTTGTTTTATTCTCCAGAAATCAGGTCACACGTCTACACAGCAGGGCACCTGACAGAAGAGGAGGAGAACACACACATGTACGTACACACACACACACACACACACACACACACACACACACACATACACACACACACACGTGCACACTGCGGCGGCTGTGGAATATGTGTGGCAAGGGCGATGAAATACAACACATTTCACCTTCACACAGGTGAGTTCTGCTCTCTGGTTGTCTCTGTCGCTCTACAACAGCCAACACACACACTAACACACACACTATCACACACACACACGTGAACCCAAAATGCAAACACATCCTCCCACAAGGCACTGCTCAGTCTAATGATATTAGATCAGGAACAGGTGACCTGTGCTAGTGAACATCGGTGCTGATATCACCGCTCATATCAATCACACGGCTCGATTATGGCGCTAATCAGTTTTGATGCTCTCACAGCTGCGTCCAGTCCACGGACATGCAAACACACACACACACACACACACACACACACACACACACACACACACACACACAAACACTACAGAGCAGGGAAGTGTACAGATAGACAGGGAGAAATAAAGACATTACTGCAAGATGGAAGATGCTCCAAAGTGATGTTCAGTCTGTTTTTAGCTTTTAGCCTTAAATGTGATTGTCGCTGGTAAAATTTGAGGAAATTACCTTTTTTTTTCCTCAGCTGATCTTCCTATCTTTTTGGTTTGAACCCTAGCTCTAAGGTTATTTAACTTCAAAGGACCTCTTACCAGAATCTTTGACAGCTAAAGTGCTTTTAGCTGCTGTTTCCTGCCGCCTGTCGTTACATGTGAGCTTCACAAGCTTTAAAACACTTTTTATGTGTGTCACACCAGAAAGTGGCGCCATAAAACTCATTCACGTGTTTAAACAGTTACACATTTGAAACCACCCACACTTGTTTAGAGCTGCAACGATTAGTCGATTAATCAATGAGTCAGTAGACGGAAAATGAATCAGCAACTATTTTGATAACTGATTAATTGTTTTGAGTCATTTTTATAAGAAAAAATATCTTGTTCCAGCTTCTTAAATGTGAATATTTTCTGGTTTCTTTATCTTTCTATGATAGAACTGAATATCTTCAGGTTGTGGACTGTTCGTCGGGACAAAACAAGACGTTTTAGGTTACATCTTGGATTTTGGGATTAACATTTTTCACCATTTTCTGACATTTTATAGACTAAACGACTAATCGAGAAAACAACTGACAGATTAATCGCTCACATAAATAATGATTAGCTGCAGCCCTGCTCTTGTCTCATGACTGACTGCATCCAGAGTTATATAAGAAAAAATGTTTTGATGCAACAAACAGTCTGATAGCTTCCTACATTTTGGTCTCTTTGGTTCTCTCTGAGCCCTCAAAGTCAAGCACCAACGAGATGGTTTGCAGCTGGTCAGCAGCGTGACTTTACATGTCAAAGTTCAGGAAAGTTGAACTCAACACTGCACTCCGCAAACGAACCCACTGATCCTTGTGGCACCTATGAAATAAAATTGATGAATGAATTCTCACAGCTGCTGGATTGAAGATATTTTATGAGGTTAGAAAAGATAAAGTCCCATCTGCGAGGAAACGTTTAAATTTGATTGCATTTGGCTCCCTGGAACATGTTGAATAGTTTTCACCTTAGTCTTTATCTTCTTTACCCCATAACCTTCATTACTTTTAAATTTATTTTTAATTTTAATTTAATTTAATGTATTTTGGGGTGGGAGGGTATCTGCATGTGTATGGATATGCATATATATACAGACAAGTGACAAATTAAAGGAAAAACTGGTCCAGGTCTGAATGTTTGACCCCTACAGTGAGGGGGTCTGGTGGCTCTGTTATGCTTTGGGGGGCATTTTGCTGGCATGGTTTGGTTCCATTTGTCCCCTTAGAGGGAAGGGTCACTGCAAATCAATACAAAGTTGTTCTGAGTCATCACCTTTATCCTATGATGAAACATTGCTATCCTGATGGGGAACGGGAGAATACCCCCATCCACAGGGCACGAGGGGTCACTGAAGGGGTTGATGAGTATGAAAAAGATGTGAATCATATGAAAGCTGCCCTGTTTCTGCTTATTTTATGATCCTTGGTGTTTTTTTCTAGTATAGAAAGTGCTACAAACACACATCGTGGAGAACTTTGACACCAGAGACCAACGTTCACATGCTGAATCCTGCGTGTGGTCAGATTTAAGCAACACTCTGGTTAAGGTTAGTGACGCATCGTGGTTTCAGTTAAATGTTAATGAATTAAACATGTCCTGCTTTTGGCTTCCTCGATATCTTTCCCTAACCTTCACCAAGTACTGTAAGCAAAGCTGCAATGATTAATCAATTATTCAACTGACAGAAAATTAATCAACAGTTATGATAATCAATCATCATTTTAATCACTTTTTAAGTAAAATGTCATCATTCCAGTTTCTTAAATGTGATAAATTTCTGTTTTTCTTTGTCATATCTGACAATGAGTTGAATATCTGAAGGTTTCAGACTGTTACTCAGACAAAACAAGTAAACTGAAGACAGAAACTGTGAATGCAATTTACAATTAATCAATTAATTGAGAAAATAATTGACATGAAAATAATCGTTAGTTGCAACCCTAGTCGTGAGAACCTAAACATAACCATAAAAACTTTAATCATGGTTTAGCTAAGTTGTCTGTGAACATTTTGCTAAATACGTTTCGTATCAACATTTTGCAGGTTGGCAGATTCATTAATTAACAATATTTCTTCATAATTTTAACTAAAAAAAGGATAATCTGTGAGCCATTACATTTCTTTTAAACACAGTTTCTAGGAGACAAGGTTGGTGAAACTGCATCTAGACAAATTCATACAGCAGATACAGTAGTTGATCTCTGCAGGTGATTTACTCTTTATACATATATTTCTCCACAGGGTGCATGTGAGGCCCTTGAGCGAGCACCAAGGACTCTCTGATGGTGGATCCGTCCATGTGTGCATAAAACTTACTTGTTTTTGAAATGATCTCTTTGAAGCCTTTTGATCTCAGAAAAAATAAAAAGAGAAATGTTAGGTATGCTTCAGAGTAAAGCAGAGTTTGCAGGTTACTGACTGATTCCCACAGTTTGGTTCCTATTTCTGTTTACGTGAACATCTTTGATGTTTTTTTTTTGTTGCTGACAAAAACTGGATGTGCTGCTGCGTTTGCGGAGCAGGATTCTCCTGATGAAAATATTTGTCTAATGAAGTTGAAATGAAGGAGAGAGAAAGAAAAAAAAAACTCATCTGCAGTGTTGCTATTTGTGCTACATGCACGGCTGCTTCCAGTGTTAGTAGGTCTAATTAAATCCTGCACATCACCCCACTAATGACTTCACAGGCTCATATGCTTCACATTAGCACAACACACACATACTATAACATAAGAGCAAGAAAATGAACGTATCTAACGCTTAATGAATCGGCTGATCATTAATTTCAGCTCATTCCTGATCTGACATAATAAAACCTATAAAAGCTATATAATTCTGTTTTATAAATTACTGAACCTGGAGTCCAGCTGAGACTCAGGATCCTTTGACCCACACCTGAGAACAACACCTGCTTCAGCAGTTTTCGGTCTCAACATGTCTGAGTTGACTGAATTGCTGTGACAAGCACCAGCCGCCCGTACAGGGTTCATTCCCCCAACACCGCGGGGGCAGAGGAGCCAGCGACGGGTTCCTCTCATGATATCCCGCCGAGGGGGGGCTGGAGGAGGAGGAGGAGGAGGATGAGGATGAAGAGGGTGGAGGGACTGTGACTGAAACCCATGCACGAGTGTCTGTGTTTGCGTGCGACAGCGTAATGTCCGCTTAATTGGACAATGCGCTTTGATGACGCCATTAATTGGCCGAAAGACAGTTTAGAGGGTTTGGTGTTGTTTTAACGGCCCGACCTGCACCTGCTTTGTTAGAAAAGCATCCTGATTAAATCAATTGTGAAGCATAAAAACATACAGACATCACAGCTTGGTTGTACTGCCCTGATTTCTTTTGTTGGGTTATCAATCTGATTAGTATCAATCTAATTAATGTTTCTTTTTTTTTTTTCTCAAATGCAGCTCAGGTCACCAACGCGTGACTGTGACGGGACATGCCTCCAGAAAAAAAAAAGGAAAGCCTTCAAAATCAGGCCACATTGCAAAATCATCATCATCATCATCATCAGACAGGCTACACACTCAGGGTACGTACCTCCGCCAACAGCGGCAGCCAGAGGCAGGCGGTTCCGATCAAGCACAACATCTCCCGGCTGGTTAGAGCCATCCTTCCCGCCCGGTGTGTCCGTGTCATAGCCAGAAAAGCCGCCGCTCCACTCCCATCTCTGATGAGTCCGACCTGTCCGCGAGGTGAGCCGTTATCCTCCGCTGCTCGGGAAGAAGAAGCGTGCTGTGTGATGATGGTGATGATGATGGTGATGTACGTGGGAGGTTTTACGCGCAGAAGAAGACAGGGTGCGGCACTATAAACGCTTCACGGGATGGAAACACACACACACACACACAGAGAGAGAGAGAGATCCAACGCTGGGTGAAATAGTGTTGAGCTCTGCAAAAACCTGAAGCCACGAGCATCTCTCTCTCTCTCTCTCTCTCTCTCTCTCTCTCTCTCTCTCTCTCTCTCTCACACACACACACACACACACACACACACACACACACACACACACAGAGGCTACATCCCGTCACCTGGGTGAGTAATTATTGATGAATTTGACTTTGTTTTCGGTAGGTTAATCACTTTGGCGCTTCCTGTTCATTCAGGTGACAATTTGGGACAAATGTTCTGCCACTGACCTCCTCTCCCAACATAGAGACCCTGATTTGTGGGAATTCATGCCATGCTCGCTCCTCTCTTGGAATTACAGAGAATCACAGTTTTGTAGCTACTAGAAAACAAAGTCAGTGTTCAATAATCGACTCTGCTTTGAGACAAATTAAAGGACGGGTTCACAATTTTTCAAGTCATGACACATGTTTTTCTTGCTGTAATCATTCCTCTTGTTAAAACTGGCCATTAAGAGTTCCCTTCATAATTCACTTTCAATGTAAGCGATGGATCCACAGTCTTCCTTCTGTGCAGAAAATGGATTTAAAAGTTTATTTGAAGCTAATATGAAACTTCAGCCTTCCAAATTAGTCAAATCAAATCAATATCTTTCAAAGTTACAGTCTTTTTGGTGCCAAATTCACTCTTTTTGTAACAATCTTTCCACTGCAGCTGAACAGGAAAACACAGACTAACTGTGGCAGATATCCACTTTATTTGACTAACTCAGATGACTGAAGCATCATTTCTTCTTCATGTTTTTGCTCAGAATGGGGACTGTGGCTTTGTCTTCATCACTTACATTGTAAGTGCATTATGAAGGGATCTTCTAATGTTCGGTATGAACAGGAGGAATAATTAAAGCAAGAAAAAATGGTTTCAATATTCATTTAGGCTCCTGACTGTTGTTTTAAGACAGACTTAAAAAAATGTGAACTTATCCTTTAAACATCACTATATGATGCCTCACATGTTGCCAATGGCTTTCCTCAGTAAAGACGATGATAAACAAACAGTTTTTCCAGCGTATACAATACAAGGCGGCATCTTTTTCAGCTTGAATAAATAGATCACCTTCTCTTCGACCTCTACGCCTCCTGATACTGTATGGAGCTCGTTCGTGTTCGTACAATTGCAGAACAGTTCAAGAGACCACATGGAGACAATACGAGCATTGAGAGCATTCAGCCTTGAAAAACATACTATGTAACGTAAAAGAAAACATAGGTGGTAAATGCAGTTAACAGTAGAATAAACAAAAGGAAAAACAGATAACAATTGAGGCTTTTTTCCCATAGGATTATTATAACATACTGTAATGTTAAAATTACACATTTCTGTGGGAATAAATGCAAAGGTAAAGTCAAGAGTCTATATTACATGTGCATTTGCAACCTACTAGACCACATACTTTATACATTATACAGAGCATAAAGGAATCAACACAAATACTACAAAATATATTTCAGGATAAAATCAATGTTGATATCATGATGAGTTTAACATGAAATCATTCCAGTCCTCATCTTACACATGTTTAGAGGAATGGACTCATAATTTAACATGATTTGGACCTGAGTCTGATGACTTCAGATTTGATTTGACGTCGTTTTAAAATAAAAAATGACTCGACTCTAACACCAATGACTCGAGACCTCACTCGGACTGAAGCCTTCTGATTTGGAATAACTTGAATCCTCCAGAAGTCCAAAGATGAATAACGATGCTTTTAAAAAGTGTGCAGCAAATAAACTCTATATTTTCCTGGCAACAGCTGTACTTTGAATCACTCCTACAGCAGCCCATCATGTTGGAGGGAAATGTGCGTTTGGCCGTGCAGACCAACAAACAAACAACATGATGCTTCGGTTTATCACTTTCAGGTGTAAAGACAACAACCCGACCAATACTGGCTTTCTGAGGCTGATACTTATATCTATTTTCTCTCTTGAAAACACAACCACAACACATACACAAACATTTTAGATAAAGATTCTTTTAAATTTGGTTATTACAGCAGTGTGACCAACATATTTCACATCTCTCTGGTGGGCAAACTCTGTAACAATGACAATGTTTCTAACCTACCTCAAATATAAACTGTATCTTTGGCATTTCTGTCCTGAAAAATCTTGTAACCTATCAGCACCAGCCTATTTATCAGTCTAGCTCTAGAAAAGAGCAAAACTGCAAAACAGAAATTGCAAATAACTGTAATTATGGCACATCAGATCAGCTCTTAAATGTGATGAAGTTTATTTGAAACCAATATTTACAAACTTTAAAAAGCATTCATTATTTCTGTAAATTTACTACAATAAGTGTTACTCTGTTAAAAAATTAAAATTACAGTGAATTTTTGTAAATTTGTGCGTAATGAATGACTTGTTAAAGACTCAAAAAGTTCATGTTTCAATTGGACTTGAAACAGGACTTTATAGCCACAAAAGACATGAGACTAACTTATGAAAATATGCAGAAATTGGTGACAAATTAAAGGGAAACAATGAATAAATCAGTGGAGAAAACATAATAAATTTTGCCACCCATTTGTAAATATATCTGTTCACTAAAGTGAGCTACAAAGGCCTGCTCACTGTCTGCATTCAATAATTAAAACTACTGTGGCAAAACACTTCTAGTTCTCCATTAGTCCAGTATTTATTTAACTGCTGCAGCTCCTCTTTGTAAAACTGATAAAATATAATCAGCTTTATGAGGAAACATCCAAAACAGAAACTGGCTGTGAAATAAAAATCAGCATAGCAAAGATTTTGGCTGACAGTGACAAAAAAAAAAACACCCACATTTTGATTATAGCTGTTGACAAAATTGCCTGAATGTGTCGCTTCAGAATGTCGCGCTTGAAGATGATCCAAGAAGAAGCATTTCAGATCAGGACAGATTAAAAACACGGAGCCAGCTGCCGGGACGTTTTGTCTTCGCTCAGCAGTTGGACTCTGCTGCTGCAGAGAAGTGGTCAGCTCAGCTTTTTCTAGCTTGTGTGTTATCAGATCCCAAAAAACGCAATCAAAAGAAAGGTGCAGTGTGTGTGGGAGCACAGCAAAATCATTCAGAAAAAACAGAAATGAAATGGATTTTTTGGTTCAACTAAGGTTTATTTTCATTACAGATGACCCTGCTGATTATTTTACTAGATTAATTGATTAATTGTAAATTACAATTACAGAAAATTGTGGGAAAATACCCATAACAATTTCCTAAAGACTTCAAATTGCTTGTTTTGTATGACCAACAGTCTAAAATCTAAAGTTATTTCGTTTACTATCACATGAGACAAAGTAAAAGCAGCAAATCCTCATATTTGAGAAGCTGCAACCGTATCATTTATCATTTATGCTTGAAAAAGTCTGTTAGAGCACAATGTGCTTTGAGCTAAGTGCTAACATCATATGCTGACATGATGATATTTAACAAGTTGCATGCTACGACTTGCTAATTAGCACCAAACACAAAAAATATAGCCGAGGCTGATGGAAATCTCATTTGTTTTGCAGGAATTTGATCATAAACCGAAGTGTTGGACAAATAAAAATTTTGACCTGGAAAGTATATATATGGAAAGTTTAGGGAGCACTGAAGTTGAAGTGGCTGAAATCAATATTTTTTATATTAACACTGCATCAAATGACAGTGTGTAATGTCAGAGGTATCGCTTTTAGTGAACCTCAGAGAATTATCAGTGACTCTTGGCTTTACAGAGCTTTACAGCGAGTTTCAGCTCATTGTTTAGCGGTCTGACTGCAACAGAGAAAAACCTCTAAAAACCCCTCTGTACCTTACCTCAGGATATTTCCCTCAGGAGTTGGTGGAGACCAAAAACAGAGCTAAAAGAGAGTGAATATTGGGCTTAAATTCAGGGGGAGCTCGGAGTAGAGCTGCTACTCCTTTGCATCGAAAGGAGCCAGCTGAAGTGGTTTGGGCACCTGGTTAGGATGCCTCCTAGACGCCTCCCTCCTCATGCAAGTCCTACTGGTAGGAGACCCCGGGGCAGACCCAGAACACACTGGAGGGACTACATATCTCTTCTGGTCTGGGAATGCCTTGGGATCCTCCAGGGGAGGATCTCTGGGTTTCCTTACTCATTCTGATTCCACTGTGACCCAGTACTGGATAAATGGCAGAAAACAGGTGGATGGATGGAATAGACTTAAATTCACCAGGTGGACAGAAACACACGTCCAAATGAATGATGCTTTGTGACTACTGGATGTGGTTTCTTCTGTGCCCAAATAGCCAAAATGAGTTAATGCAGGTTTGATAGAATTTATCCTTTAGGGACTTTGAATATCTGTAGCAAATTTCATGACAATCCATCCAGAAGTTGTCAAGATATATCAGTCTGGACCACAAACATCAACCTCATGGTGATGCTGGAGGAAAAGTCAGTGG
Source organism: Thunnus thynnus (assembly GCF_963924715.1). NCBI lineage: Eukaryota > Metazoa > Chordata > Actinopteri > Scombriformes > Scombridae > Thunnus > Thunnus thynnus. Next base: position 9,391,531 of record NC_089536.1, on the reverse strand, counting down.
ATCAACAGAGTCAGTACGATTCATCCTCAAGGGATCATGAATTTAAATTTCATGGCAATCCATCCAGAAGTTGAAGAGTTATTTCAGTCTGCGGTGGACCGACTGACGTTGCCATAATAATTACAGAAAAGATTAGATTAATTGTCTGTTGATAAACTAATCAATTAATAATTTCAGCTCTGAACTGAATGGCTTTAGTGAAACAGGGGTTTATCATCTCCCAGACTCACACAGCATCCATCATCCCTCCTGTCTGCTGCATCAGCACCGTGTTTTGATGCAACATCAGCCACGTCTCTTTCCATCCGCTCACTCACAACAGGAAACATCTGAGCGGCAGACAGCTGTCTGTCATTCTCTTTTCAGCCTGTGAGTGCCGAAGCCTTTCATCCTCTCAGACTCAGTTTGATTGTGGATCCTTGTTAAAAAACATGTTTTTGTTCTTGTGTTTAAGAGCAGAGACAGAGAGACGATCCTCTATGCATGCACAGAAGCAAAGACGCTTCTGTTTTATAAAATTTCAGCTCAAACGAGTGTGCTTTTCTATCCCTGTGCCTCCGTGATCCCCTGAAGCTGTGTGAGAGAGATTAGCAAAACTCATCTACTTCACAGAGTTTTGTTTTACCCACAAGCCCCAGGGTGGGAGATTACTTGTGAAATTAAACTTCTTTCTCTTACTTTTTTTTTTTTTTTAAAGTTTCATTGATTCCCCTTGACAACTATGCCTTTGATGTCAGTGTTCACTTATAACAGTTTGCTATCTTTAACCCAAATCCAGTTTCTCTTATCACCATCTTTCTCTCTCTCTGGTTTTCTCTGTGTCTCTTCATTCCCACGTCATTTTTCTAGAGCTGCAACGATTAGTCGATTAACCGATTGACAGAAAATTAATCTGCAGCTATTTGGATAATCGAATAATCGTTTAAGTGAGTCTTCAGGCAAAAAATCCAAATATTAGCTGGTTCAAGGCTTTCAATTTGAGAATTTGTTGCCTTGTTTTACTGTAAATTCCATTTTGGGGTTTTGGACCACATGGTTTGACAAAATAAGACATTTAAGAACGTTACCTTGGACTCCAGCCGACTCCAGCATGTTGTGTTGAGCTCTTTTCACCATTTTCTTATGTTTTATTGACTGAATGTTAAAATAATGTGCAGATTAATGAAAATAATTGTTGCAGCTCTATAATTTTCCATGTTCTGTGTATTCCAGTCGCTGTGGATGGACTAGTGCGTTATAGAAGTAATATCTGCTACACATACATGCAGGAGTGCTTGCTTGCTTCTGCCAGAGTCTTTGTCTCTCTTCCTTTTTCTTTCTTTTGCTTCCACACAGCCCATATGCAATCATGGATGAGAGTTGGCATCACTCTGATTTCTGCAAACGCCTGGTTGTCATGGCAACACAGCGGCTCCTCTCAGTGTGAGTATATCTCCCATCCTTGACTGTTTGTGTATACACACTCCAGAACAAAAGGCAGTAGGAGAAAAAAAAAAAAAAATCATGGAAGAGGACAAGAATCAGTAAAAAAGAAAAAAATAAATCTCAACAAATTAAAATCGCTGCGGGCTCTGTGCTCTCTGCTGTCATGGTGGATTTCTGCAAAAAACGGAAGAGCTTTGAAGATAAAACAAGCACTCACACACACACACACACACACACTCGGAGGTTTTGTCATATGTATTGTGTGTGTGCATGTGTTAAAGTTCTTCCCAGAAGCACTTCCTCAAATCCCATTACACCCCTCCCCAGCTTGTCCTCGTCCACCCCCCCCCCAAAACAATCGAGAGGATCCAATCCCCACAGCTGAGACAGTTGGTATGGAAACGGATCAGTAAAGCTCCAAATCTCTCTTTTAACGACTCATTACCGGTTGTTGCCGCCCATTAATGTCACTGCTTCCACTCTAGGCAGCGAGAAACACCATCACTAACCCAGATCGCTGCAGGGATGAGGAGGAATGTGTGGACGGGTTGGTGAGCACAGTGGTAATCATCCTGTTAGCTTGCCCTCTCTCCTGTAATATTTCAATTTCCTTCCTTAGTTTATCTGACTTCCTTTCACTTCTGTATTGCTGCAGACGCATTACGCTTGAAGATGCTTTGACTGCCACAGAGAAAATATGATTTTGCATTTGAGATACACGTGTAATCATTTTTCAATAACAGTAAGGCTATAGCAGCACATGGGGTCCTGTTCTTCTTGTCTTTTTGGCATTTAACAGCCCTTGTAATCTGAAATGAAAAAAAAAGGCAATACAGCATCAATAAAAGCAAAAAAAAAAATGCCACGGGTGACAAGTGTAGATAGGAGAAAACACAAGCAGCGTGTTGATTCTGCGGGGGGAAAAAAAAAGATCACAGTTATTTTATCGCTCTGAGAAGCCGAGTACCCGCAGAGAGTTTTTGCTTCCTGCTCTGCCCTTTCTCTCATCTCGCTGACAGACACAAAAAATAAAAAAAAAACACAGACGGAGGATTCAGGATGGTGGAGGACAGACGGGGAAGACGCTGAGGGTGGAGCGCAAAAAAAGGAGAGAGCACAAACTCAAGGATGGTGGTTCTCAAAGTGGGGTCTGCGGACCAGCAAAAAGGGGAAAAGGAGAATAATTTATTTTCACTGTAATTCCATCAATAAGTAACACAATGACAGAATGTATGACTATTGTTGTCATGGGTTTCATACAGTTTCTGTAATAAAACATCCAAAAGCAAAATTCTTATCAAATGGGGGTCCGTGGTCTAATTTGTGTCAGTCTAGGGGTCCTTAATGTGAAAAAGTTACTGATCTAAGAGGTGAAATGTCTGAAGCTAAGAGGCCTTCTAATGTTACAGCTTCTAATCCCCCGACCCGGCTGGAATAATCTGGCCTGAGGGGTTGATGAGGAAGTGAGACGTAACAGTGACTTCTGTCCCAACACCTACAAGAAGCAGTGACAGCTCCGGCCGACGACTACTCACACAATCTGTTTGTAAGAATATGGTCTGACTCAGTTCCTGGGTTGAAGTGACACATAGTAATGTACAGTTGGACTCTTCATCCTGGGTAGTGATGATGAATGATGAATAAACTGGTGCAAAAATAAAGTCCGATAGTGGAAAACCTCCAGTATCTTCCTTCAGGTTTCCCACATAAAAATGTCTCGGTTTAATATCTGCAGCTGAACTATTTAACACGACTTCCACAGCCTTGCTAACATCTCTGTGAGGCTGTACTTAGAGGTGCTTTAAGTTGCTAACATCAAAATGCTAACATGCGGATATTTAGCAGATATAAATGTTTACAATGTTCACCATCTTGGTGTAGCAGCTGAGGATGGAGATCAACACAGTCAGTAGGATTCATTTTAATGGGAACATAAATGTCTGTACCAAATTTTGTGTCAATGCATCAATTAGATTTCAAGATATTTCACTGAATAAGTGAAGATTTTGACTTGCTGGTGGCACTAAAGGGAAAGTCAGAGGATCACTAAAGTCATTAGGATTCGTCCTCCGGGGATCATGAATGGCTGTATAAAATTTAATGGCAATCTGTCCAGTAGTTGTTGAGATATTTCAGTCTGAACCAGACTAAAAAGTCACGAGAATTAGAAATGAATGCAGGGAACATGAATGTCTGCTAATTAATCTAATACTTGTCAAGTTTTGCTCAACTGTCAACCTGAAGCCACCAGAGTCAGCAGGACTCATCCTCTGGGGATCATAATTGTACAAACTTTCATGCCAATCCATTCAATAGTTGTTGAGATGTTTCACTCTGAAGCCAAATGATGGACCAACCAACTGACACTGCCGTGACCTAAACAATCATTAAAATAGTTGTCAGTTATTTATGTTGATTCACTGATCGATTCATTAACTTATCTGGTCTGAGGGTGTTCATGGTTTGAGCTAGGCCACCTCCAGTTCCAGTTATAGAAATCTTAAAGCTTAAGCATACAATGATGTTTTAGACAACATCGTGCTTCAACCTGTGTAGGAACAGTTCGACCCTTTCCTGTTTCAACATGACAGTGGGTGAAATGATTTTCCCAGTTTAGTGTGGATGAACTTTACTGGCCTCAACAGCTTTCCAACAACATCAGTGTCCATCCTCACCGATGTTCTTGTGGCTGAATGGGAGAAAATTCCTGCAGACAGGTTCCTAAATATTGTGGAAAGCCTTTTTAATATATATATACAGAACCAGTCAAACGTTTGGACACACCTCCCCATTCTCTTGAATGAGAGTGTGTTTACTGTACACACATAAAAATGTTAAAAATCCTATATATAGATATAATCCTATATCCTATATTACGATTATTTATTGTGATCTTGTGTATATGTAATTTAATTTAAAAAATCATGAATATTATGAAAAATATCATCCAGTAATACGTTAAAGTCCCTCAGAGGAACAAGCATCTCTAACTTCCAGCTGTGCTGCGGTTCATTCCAGTAGTGAGGTGTATAGTGCCTGAAACCAGTTCCTCCCCAGTTCAGAGTTTGTATGAGGAGCTTTTAAAGCCAACCTGCTCTGTGATCTGGTGTCATGGTTATTAGCTCTGAGATCAACTAAGAGTGTAGAAGAGGAGAGAGTAAATAGCACGGCCTTATAAATGAAGATACCTAAACTACTTTAAATAGTTCAAGTAAAGAGTCTACAGGTCTACAGCAGCCTGTGTGAAACAAATTGGTCGTATAAATCACATATCACAGATTTAAAAAAAACCTACAAGGGACAAAAGTACAGTAAAATTACAGAGATTACTACAGATTACAGTGTAATATTCATGATGCACAAACTGTTCCTGGTGCACAAAGAAAGATGTTCTGTTAATGTTTGGTACAAACTTAAATCAAGGACAAATCGTCTGATGAAAAACAACAACAATGTGCAGCCTTAAGTGATGCAGAATATATCCAAAAGTCTGAAGATCTCTGTGAAACAGAAACACAGAAACAGGCAGGTTTACTGATCTCCCTGAAGACAAAACACTGTTTGTTATGTGATTTAAGTCAGACTGAAGACAAAGTCCATTTTATGTTTTATTGCTCATTATATAACAATTTAAATTCTGCACTATTTAGTAAAATATCCTTAATTTCTGGTGAGTTTTCAGGAGCTTCAGGAAGGATTTTAAGAACCTTTTGTGTGGCTGATTTTATTTGTAGAGCTTTTGGTACAGATGACAAAGTTGTTTGTTTGCAATGTAATGTTTTGATCTTGTTTATGTTTGACAAATATTCACCACTGCAACTGTATTTTGGTGTCTTTAAGTCCATTTGGACATGTATGCGCATGACTCACTAACACATTATAAAAAAAATGTAAAAAAAAGAAAGAAGGAAAGAAAGAAAAACATCCTTGCAACACACTTTTTTCTTTTTTTTTACAAAAGGGAAAATTAAAGTATCAGCAGTAAGTAGTAGTAGGACAAAGAGAAGGTGAAGAAGTTGATGCTGTACTCATCATCATCATCTTCTGGATGCAGAGCAGCTCATCGTTTATCATCAGCTGGCAGGATATTTCTCAGAGAAAAATGTTTTCATGTGTCTGTATCAGATAAAATGAAAATGAAATCTGACTGTGCAGCTGATCAAATGCTTGATTTTTATCTGTAGTGTGGATCAACACTCTGTTATATATTAATTTATCTGATCATTTTCATTTCTTTGAATGAAACTAATTGAAAAAATCATGAAAAATGTGTTAATTTCATGTCAGTTCCTTCTTTCTAATGTGTTCAAATGAATAATCTACTGTAAAGCAGTGTGTGTTTGTGTAACTTGTCTTCTTCGTTTGGATAAAAGACTCTTTTATGTTGGATCTGTTGTGCTAAAAAGGGGATTCAGAGCAAATTATGAGACTATACTGCCACCAGCTGATGGAGTATCATATCTGCAGCTTACAAGTCTTTTCCATTTAAATTCTCCTTCGAAGAATGAAATGGTGCTATGTAGCTTAAACAGTTGAGTGTATTCAGTTTGCTAAGATGTATTTATATATATTTATTTGTATTTATGTGAGTGGTTGTAAAGATAAAATTAACACTTCATCTGGGTTTGTTTTGGATGATTCTGACACATGCATATCACCATAAATAGTACAAGCGGTGATAAATGTCTCGGCTTCTGAGGAACGTCTCATTGTCAGCAGATTTCAGTGATTTCAGAAAAAAGAAATATGTGAGAGCAGCTCTTCCTCCGCCTCTGTCGATGCCCTCTGAGGCCCAGAAACCTCCACTCACACTGGAAACTCTCCCACTCTGAGAGATGACTCAGCCGCTGGTGTCCTACAGCCTCTCAGTCTGAGTCAACTACTTTTGGAGAAAACAAGAGGAAATTAGGAAGTGGTATTTCTTTCTGGAAGAGCTTTGTGTCTTTGTGTTTGCTGCTTGTTATTAAAGGTTCACACAGTCAGGTGTCCATATGAACACTGAAAGAGGTTTTCCTTGCTGTAATCAGTCCTCCTGTTCATACTGGCTGTTAAAAGATCTCCTTTAAATGCGTTTTCAATGTAAGTGATCCAGAGTTAGTCATATTAAGTAGATATCTGCCACATTTACAGTCTTTTTTAGCATCAAAGTCGCTCTTTGTGTCTCCCTGTTGAGCTGTGGGGGACGTATAGTAACAAAAAGAGGAACTTTAGCACCAAAAAGACTGTAATGTTGAAAGATATCTACTTGATTTGACTCTTTTGGACAAATGAAGCTTCATATTAGCTTCAGATAAACTTTTAAGTACACTTTTGCACAGAGGGAGTGGGTTTTGGCCCGCATCACTTACATTGTAAGTGCATTATGAGGGGATCTTCTAACGACCAGTATGACCAGGAGGAATGATTATGGCAAGAAAAAACATGTTTCAATGTTCATTTGGGCTCCTGACTGTTGTTTTAAGACAGATTTGAAAAACTGTGAACCCGTCCTTTAAAGGATCAGCTACAGCAGAGGCCCTCTAATGTGACAAACACATGTCCGCTCTCTCTCTATTTCTTTGGACAGTAATGACCTTCTGTCTCCCAGTCAGCAGCTCGACTGTTTAACAGCCACCGCCTCCAGACGTCCTGACGGCGAGAACAAAAGCAGCTCTGTGAGATTACAAATCTGTAAAATATGTGTCGTCTCTGAGATTGTATTTTATTAAGAATATAAAAAAATGTTAAATAACACAAAACTGAAGCAGCTTGTACTGTCATCTTCTAAACAGTCACGGCTTCCAAAGTTGTCAATATTTGATGTATTTTGATGTAATGCTTCATATTTCATCATACAATTTATCAAACAATTCATATGTAAAATTATCATGTAGATTTTCCACAGTAGATAAACAAAGTGGAGTGAAACGTACAATATTTCTCCCTGAAATGTAGAGAACAAGTGTAAAATTGCACCAAATACCAATGTTACTCTGAGTACTAGTACTGTTTCACCTACAAAATGTTTTACCAGCTTCTTATCTACAATATAAATACCCAGAAGAAGAAAAGATTTGTATATTGGAAGCTTGTTGTCTCATGATGATCACTGACAGGCAGCAGCTGTTCTTATCAATATAAATATTAAAGAAAACAGAACAAATTCAGTGTTTGTACAGTTTACTACTATTGCATTTGAAAGACTTTATTATTATCTTTTCTATCATTAACATTTTGAAACCATCAGCTCATTAATATTCTGTAAATATCATCATAATATTCATGTGGTGGTGAAATTATCTGCAGCGCCTCCTGGTGGTCACTTAGAGTTTGTGCGCTGCGGTTTCAAAGGGAGGAACCAGTGAGCAGGAGCAGGTGTGGTGAGGAGGAGGTGCTCAAACTGTCAGAGAGAGGAAACCACACCGGAAACTGCGTAAACTGACCTTCAACATAAAAGCCAAAGAAAGCAGAATGACCGTAAACACTGAGATCATATTAAAATATATGTTAATTACAGACGGTAAAGGTTATTTGACTCGGACTTATTTTAAATGTAACTTCTTTTTTAATCTTTATTATCTCGTTGTTTGTTTTATGTGTCATCTTTGCATTATTACCTGTTTACTTTATTGATAAAGATCCCATATTGATTGTGCTTTGTCTTAATTGTCATTTTTATGTTGTTTTTAACTCAGTGGTTCTCAAACTTTCTCACATCAAGGACTCTAAACTGACACAAAGACCACAGACCCCCATCTGATAAGAACTTTGCTTTTAGATGTTTTATTACAGAAAGTGCATGAAACCCATGATCAAAACAGTCATACAGTCATTGTTTTACTTATGGATGGAAATGTAGTGAAAATAAATGAATTCTCTTTTTGATGGGGACACCTGGAACCTCCTTAAGGACCCCTTGGGGGTCCCTGGACCCCACTTTGAGAACCACTGTTTTAAAGTATTGTATAAAGCACGTTGAAAAGTGCTACCACACTATATTATATATATGATATCATTATATATACAGTACATATAAATATATTATATAGTATATATAATATGTTAATATTCAAAAACATAAAAATGCTGAGAAACAGATACTTTGATTTGACTGATTGATTGATTGATTTAATTTGAATGGCTTGTATATATGCATGCATAACAATTTGAATTGTAAATATATAATTTAACATATAAATATAATTTGTATGGGTTTCTGATGTGGTACAGTACGTAAAATAATGGTCTGGATGTGAATCCATCACATTTATTTTCAAGCCTCAGCATTTATATGCGAGATTTTCCTCCATTTATTCATATTTATCTCTAATTAAATTATCTTCAGTTAATGAGCTGCTCACCAACACGGCTTTTATTCAGAAATGTCAAACCGGAACCCTGCCACTAACGCATATGAGCTTCATCATCATCATCAGTGAGTTCAGATGTCTGTCCGGTCCCCGGTGATGAAGCTCACACCGCCCGGCGCCGGCTGCTCCAGGCGGGCAGACTGAACCCGTCTCCGCACCTGGACTCTGTCATGTAACGGTACCGGAGGATCTTCACGCCGCGCGGCTCCTTCTAGACCCCAAACATGCTGACAGACATGATCGTGGAGGAAGAATTTGAGATCAAGGAGGAGGAACCGTGGTACGACAAGCAAGACCTTGAGCATGGTAACGTTTCCTCTCCAGTCTTTGTCCCTGCAGCCTGACAGATATCGATCCTTTTATAGTCAAATAACAATTAAAAACATTACAGCTGCAGGTTTAATTAACGCATCACATTAAAAACACACACTGAGCCCTGCAGGTGCACAGCAGCTTACATTTATAGGAATTTCTATCAGGGTTTGTGAACACATGATATGTATTGTTTCTCTAGTCAGGATGTTCTATAAGCTGGTTTAGTAATAAAAAAATGAAGCACCTTAGAAAGAAAGGAGTCAGCAGGACTCACATATGCGGCAAAGCGGGAAAAAAATGAAGTGGCTTTGACATCATTCACACCTCCATGCTTTATTGCATATCTTCGGATGGGTTTGTCTGTGCACTAGTCCCTTATAATTGTTCATATTTGCGTCACTGTTGTGTCATTTTTTACCAATTATTAGTGATTTTTAAATAATAATCTTTAGAGGGCTGCCTGGAAGACTAAACAACAAGAGGCTAGTTAATATAGATAGATAGATAGATAGATAGATAGATAGATAGATAGAGTACTGATGAGGGGATGGATGGAGGGAATACTTTATTAATCCCAAATGGAAATTAAAGTGTTACAGCAGCTGCTTGACATAAATCAAAATACAAAACCAATGAGGTAGGTAAAAGAAACAAAGCCAATTAAACACTAAATTATATACAGTAGCTAAATAGATTAACTCAGTAAATTCAATAACTAAACTATACATATAACCATAACTATAATATACTATTTGCATTAAAAATAGTGTAAATTAATAGGTGCTTCAGATATGACCAGAAGTCCTTACTTACTAAAAATGTGTGTTTCTGCTCTGATTTGATCTCATGTCTGTTTGCACAAATTTTAAAAAGTGGGTTACTGGATTCTTGCCAACAACTGCAAAACCGCACAAAGCTGCTTGTACTGAAAGGTCGATGTGTCTCAGTGAGACTAAACCATGAAGGCTGTAGCAGTTGTGGTTCCTCACTCCGTCTCTCCTGCAGACCTGCAGTTGGCAGCCGAGCTCGGGAAGACTCTCCTGGAGAGGAACCGGGAGCTGGAGCAGGGCCTGCAGCAGATGTACTCCAACAACCAGGAACAACTGCAAGAGATCGAGGTAAAGACCCTGGACGTGATCTAAACTGACTTTAAGTGTCTTTTTAATCTAAAATTCACTGATGCTATGAATAGAGTCTGGTTTGGTCAAACTGACATCCTCTTAAATGCAGTTTTAAATTGTACAATCACATGTTTATTTAGCCCGTATAGTTGTTTTCTTTCTGTCCTCTTGTGTACAGACTTATAAGTCTTCGCGCATTAGTTTAAAATAGAAACTCAATATTTAGCTTGCAGCTTTTTTCGGATCTCTTGTCTACTTGTTTTAATTTCCCTGAGTAGTCGAGTCAGTCTGTGATGTCTGGCATTAAATCTGTCCCTCCGTGTCACTGCTGCCATACAGAATTAATCTCTTAAGACTTGTGCTGTAAGCGTGTGACGTCACAGGTCTGACTCTAGCTCATGACCTGTGATACAATTAATTAGCTGCTTCCCATCTCGTTTACTGTCACTCAGTAAAGAGTGACAGTAAAAGACTGTACTTAAATACAGTTTAGAGGTACTTGTATTTGTACTTGAGTATTTCCATTTGATGCTACTTTATACTTCCACTCTACTACATTTCAGAGGGAAATATTGTGCTTTCTACTCCACCACATTTATCTGACAGCTTTAGTTACTTCTCAGATGAAGATTTGACACAATGGATAATATAAAAAGCTATTAAATAGTGATTTTTCCCTCTAAATTTCTCACATGGTTTCATCTCAGTAAATGTTCAAATGATCCAATATTTCACCAAAAAGTCAAATATTAGAGAAAAAGTCCAAAAACTGAAAACAGATTTGTGTATCAGAACTTCGTTTTTTCTTCTTTCCTCTCCCATTAATCATCTCACGACCCCTCAGATTTATCTGGTGACCCTTTGGAGGGGCCCGACCCCTAGGTTGGGAACCACTGGACTAAACCAGCTAACTGTATATAAAGTAGTTGAAACTAGCTCCACCTCCAGCAGCTACAACAGTAACATGCTGCTCTAACACTGATGCTTCAGTATTAATAATCTAATGATGTCATATATAATAATATATCAGTCAGAGGGAAGAAACAAGTACTTTTACTGCAATACTTTCACTGCATCAAGCTCATAATACTTAGGATCTGAGTACTTCTTCCACCACCGACCGGAATGAAGGCATTTGATGAAGCAGAAATGTCGTGAGAACGATCGTTGACATACATACATGGTATCATTGACTTTGGACTGTTTATGTTCAGTGTTGCTGTGCAGGATTCATTCTGTGGTTTGACATTGAACTGTTGAGCTGACAGCAGGTCTGTGGTCACTTTGAAGTTGATTCTCAGTGTGTTTTTTTTGTTGTTTTTTCCTGTCTGTTGACTTTCAGCAGACAGGTTACATGACAAAAGGTTCAAAGTTTCCTGTCTGCAATGACTGATAAGATAACCTGTTCTTTAAGAAACTGTTACTTAAAGGAACCTCAGATGAAGCTTGAAGAGATCTTTGTGTTGATGAGAAGCAACAAAATCTACAGTAATGTCAGATTTGTCTTTTTAGATTCCTTGCAAGTAGCAATTAGCAGCATAGCAGCTAAAACAGCTAATTGATAATGGCAACAAGAGGGGATTGGTTCCCTTATGAGCACCATATTCATCAGTATAAACTGTTGAGTCTCCTGATATGTAAGTGTATATATAGCAAAAACATTACATTTAGCCGTTCAGATTAAAGCTACCCTGTGGAGTTTTCGAATTCAAGTAGCACCACAGAACACACAAACGCTCAAAGACACACATGAAAGTGCACACCGTTTCACGCTATTCTGCTGAACAAGTAGCGGTGGCGGTAATGCACAAAGACGTGTAGCAGTGAAGAAGATGGCTTGCAAGAAAACATGAATGAAACTGTGCAGAATTTACTAGTATTCAAAAATTAGACTCTTCAAATACATTTATACAATATATATTTAACATGATATATAAAATTAGCAATTGACCGCATCAATATCAAAACCGCACCGCACTGCACATAGCACTATAGAGAAAAAACAAACAAAGAAAGTAAATGACATTAATGGAAGCACATTGGTACAGCGTTAGTCAAATATGATGTATATAAAATTAGAGGTGAAACAATCAGCTTCCCGATCAGTCGATAGAGACTCAATCTGCATCTATATTGATAGTCGATCAATCGTCCAAGTCATTTTCAAAGGCAAAGATGCCAAACATTTGCTAATTTTTAGCCCCAAATATAATACTCGCTAATCTTCTCTATGATAAACTGAGAATCTTTGAGCTCCAGAGTTTGGATCAGACAAATCAAGACCCCAGAAGACGCCACCTGAACTCCACTTTAAATATTTTATGAGGAAGGATTCAACATGTTTGTCAGACATGAAGGAAACACACAGTGTGTTTAGGTGAGAAACACTAAATGGAAACATAACTTTGAAAGCTCATCAAGGCAGCTTTTTAATTAAGAATTGTCAGTTTAGGACACTGTTTCCCTTTGCTGAGGTAATGACATCTTTCAACTCACAGTCATCATAGTGTGACGTATAATGTCAATTAAACATCTGGATATCTCGTCTTCTCTTCTCCAGTACCTGACGAAGCAAGTGGACCTCCTCAGGCAGGTCAACGACCAGCATGCTAAGGTGTACGAGCAGCTGGACGTGTCGGCCAGAGAGCTGGAACAGAACAACCACAAACTGTCTCTGGACAACAGGACGGCCCAGCAGAAGATCCAGGGGTGAGACAGTGATCAGATTCCTCCAGTTTACCTGAAGATCTTAGTCCCTCATTAGTGTCCTAACGGAGCTGTGTTTTCCGTTCAGGCTGACAGAAACCGTGGAGCTGCTGCAGACGCAGGTGGAGGAGCTGCAACATCAGGTTGAAGACATGAAGTTGAGTCCTTCTCAGCCTCAGAAGCCTCCGCACAGAGAGATGTGGTCACCTCGCGGCACTCAGAGCGTGTCCTGCCTGAAAGAGCTGCAAAACAGGTGAGCATACTCTTGAATACTTTATTTATATCATTAGTGCTGAAAAGATTAGTGGATTATTCAGTTGGTAAATTTGATTAATTGAAAGTTTAAGTCAATTATTGAGCAAAAATGCCAAACATTTACTGGTTCCAGCTTCTCAAATGTGAAGATTTCAAGATTTTTAATCGAAGTAAATGAAAATCTTTGAACTGTTGGTTAGATGAAATTAGCAGTTTGAGGTTTTGGAAAATTGTGATGGAGATTTTTCATTATTTAGTAAAAATGATTGAAAGATTAATTGATACCATTTAAATCTGAACTTGAAATCATTAGTTGCTGCCTGATATATTATGCACCACCAGATAGACAGGCAGTGAAGACCATTATGGGGTCCAGATCAGATTGATGTATAAAATATTGCATGCAAATGTTACGACTTCATAGATTAATCAATTATTCTGCAGAAAATTAAGCAACATTAATTTTGTGTTTAACAGAGTTGTTTAATTTATGAAGCAAAAATTCCGATCGTTTGCTGGTTTTAGTTTCTCAGATGTGAAGATTTGCTGATTTCTCTGTTTTCTATCATTGCAAATTGAATATCTTTGTATTTTGGACTATAAGTCAAAGAAAACTAGCAATTTAAAGACCTCACCTTCAGCTCTGGAACTTGGATTATGTAAACTACTAGACGATTAATTGATGAATTGTAGAAATAATCAGCAGATTAATAAATAATGAAAGTAATGGTTCGTTGCAGCCTCGCAAGAGTTTGTATCAACACCACTCATGCTTCCTAATACTTGCTAATTAACGCACAGACACTCGTTAACAACCACATCAACATCACTGATCATGTTTCATGCTGATTATAGCAGGAAATTATCAGTTCAGGTCGCTTGTGTTGCTGGATTCAGCCAACGAGAATCATCTCTGGACAAAAATGTCTTTACACCTCCTGAGATTTTTGTACTGTAACACTTTCCTTGACTTAGTTTAAAAAAAAAAACCCATCATGATTGCTTTGTCACAGATCCAGAGGCTCTTTGTAAGACGTGTCTTCAAAAAGGGAAGCAGTAAATCCTCCGGGCATTAGCGCTGCCTCACTATGTGTGCTAATCCTACCTGCTGGCAGTTGGACAGATTTACCTCACAGCAGCCCTACTCTGACTGTTTCACGCAGAGTTAACTTCCTTTTGGCCTGTAGTGTGACAGGTTCATTTACCGCCTGAGTTTAGTCTGTGTGTGTGTGTGTGTGTGTGTGTGTGTGTAATCCTGTTTGGACTGCTCCCTCAAAACATCCAGGTCATGTGGATGGAAAACTCACTGATAAACACAGCAGATAAATGAGTGAGTGGTGAGGTTGGAGGGAAAGAGGTCAGAGTCTGAGCTGGAGGACTCAAATGTGTCTCAATATCTCCCCTGAAGCTGCCGATTGATTATTGCGCTGATTTCTAATCACCTCTGTTCTACTGATAAGTGCTGAGTTCTCTGCTTGGTGTTCTTTTCTCAGCCTTATCTCCTGTTTCTTGTTTTTACATAATCAGTTTTAGTGTTTTGTCTGTTGTCGTTTGACTTATTCTGGTATAAAATCGTACATACGCAACATACTTGCAAAAATATACACAATAATATGTATAGACAAGAAATAAAATCTAAAATATTTGTTTAATTTATTGAAATCCTAAATGCTGATTGCTAGACAGTCACCAATAATAATAATAGTAATGAATAAAATAATAAAACATTATACTTTGCATCCACAGTGTGATGTGTTTGAACCTGGTTCATGACCTTCAGCACACGCCGTTGTCATCTCTCTCTCCGCTGTGCTTTATTTTTCCACCTCTCACTTTTTTTTCCCTAATTAAGCAGACACACGTCACAGATAAAATACTAAAGCCAGTTGTGAAACAGATTACAAAATGTCAGCGTGCATGGTTAGATAAAAATGATTAAGGTTAGGTAATAGTTTATGGTTAGATAAAGTCCCTCTCCACTCCAAAGTTTTGCTTTTTGTTACCTCACTGGATGTTCAGAGTTTGTTTTAACATTCATGTGCTGAAGGGAGAAAGTTTCTCACCTTTTTAAAACTCACCTTAAACCGTTAAAGAGCATGATTTTGACATCACAACTACTTTGGAAGCAATTTGTAATTGTGTAAATGTAATTTTAAGAATTTTTAAATATGTAATTGAACTTTTTTTTGTGGAAAAACCACATGAGGCACAAATAATTATCCCAAGCAGTCTTAAATCATCCACTCAGTGTCCGCTTACTCGTCAGCTCCGGAGCTCTTTAAACTTTGTCACATGGTCTTTCTCAACTGATAAAATTTCCTCAGTTTTCATGAAACTGAAGGTGTTCAAACTTCCCGTTATTCTGAGCATTTAGACGAATTCCTGCCCATGTTTGTTTAAAAGTTGAGTTTAAATAGAAACTGTGTGTTGAAGTGTGAAAAGTATCATAAAAAGCTTTGGGAGGTACTGAAGAATAATTTGTTAGTATCGTTAGTTCTGTCTGTACACCCATTGATATTTTATGTTGAATGATCAATTTAGGAATAGTTGGACATTTTGGAAACTATACTTATTTGCCAGGAAGCCACTGCACCCGGCCAAGAAGTAGTCCAGCACATAACACCCAGTAAAACCAGTACTTGTTGTTTTTACACTTCAATTTTTGTTCGTATGAAACCAACAAGATATAACATGTTAATTAGTGAACTTTAGAGGTGCTGGTAGGCAGATTTTTCTTTTTTTTTTAGATAGAGCCACGCTAGCTGTTTCCCCCCGTGGCCAGTCTTTGTGCTAAGCTAAGCTAACTTCCAGTTGTCTGGAGCTTAATGGTTAGCGTACAGATATCAGAATGGTTTTCCTAAAATGCTGAACTATTCCTTTAATAGACTGATTATAGTATAGTTGACAGTAGATTTTATTAGCACACATTACTAGAACCAGAAAAAAAACTATAATAAAAGATATAGAAGAAGATAAATATGACTGTCTGTGACTCTGTGCAGGTATTCTGACTACGACCCAGATGAACCCTCAGACCCGGAGTCCTCCGACATGTCGTGGCGCGAGGAGGAGCAGGCGTCCCTGCGACAGTCCCTCCGCACCCTCCAGACCCAGTTTGCCAGTGAGCGTGCTCGGAGGGAGGAGGCGGAACGAGAGGCGGAGCTGCTCGCCGGTGAGAACGCAGCGCTGGAGCAGCAGCTGGCGGGGATGAAGGCGTGTCAGGTACGTTTGACAAATATCTCTCACCTTGTGTTTGTTTGCAAAGCGCACACATACAAAAACATGACGAGACAAGTGAGCAACATGTGAGTTTTACACTTGTTGAGTTTTTTAAATTTTTTGTCCAAAACTGCAAATGATGTTGCAACAAAGAGGACAAATAATATTTTTTTACCATTTGAAAGACTGTAAGGAAACTATCTGGTTCTGGTTATTCTGGTTTATTACAATTTGGGTATAATTTTTGTAGTTTTGTTCTTTGCTTCATGAAAACCTTCTTAAAATCATGAGGAAACTCAAATATGCAACGTGGTTTTAGTTCCCAGCAGTTATAATATGGTCATGTGTAAGGCTTTGATCTAAAAATAAAACCCATCATCATTTCAAAGGAATGAAAAAGACTCTTACTGTCAGCTTATTGTCTTCTTAAATAAAGTAAATCGGCAGGAGCAGTGGAAGCACAAGGATGCTTCATCATCATCATCATCATCATGGCCAAATGAAACATGTCAGTTGCACTCGGAGTTCAGTTCGTCTTCTCTAAAGTCCCTTTTTCTGTTTGATTTCTCTTCAGGAACGAGTGTCTGAGCTGGAGCGTGAGGCCGAGGAGCTGCGTCAGCTCTGGAAATCAGAGTCCTCCACAAGATCCACCAGGTCCAACCTGCTGCAGGGGCTGCTGTCTGACTCGATGCTCCTCAACCCGGAGGAGGAGAACGACGGGGAGGCGGCAGCTAAAAGCCCCCGGGCCCTGAAGCGATGGGACAGCGAGCGTCTGATAAAGATGACGCAGATACCCGACTCTCCCGACAGGATCTACGACCACGAGTGCTCCTGCGTGCGCCGAGCCGAGGTGGTGAAGTATCGCGGGATCTCCCTGCTCAACGAGGTGGATGCCCAGTACAGTGCCTTGCAGGTGAAGTACGATGAGCTGCTGCGCCGCTTCCACCTGGGGCTGCAGGAGGAGGAGGAGGAGGAGGACGGGCAGACCCACAAGTCCGTCCAGACCGCGTCCCTCGCCTCCGCTTGTCCAGCTCTAGCAGACATGGAGGACTTTGAGGATGACTTTCACCAGCCGGAGTACAAGGAACTTTTTAGGGAAATTTTCTCCCGCATTCAGAAAACCAAAGAGGACCTGATTGAAAACAGGGGGAGACCCTCGGCTGGTGAAGTGATGCCTATTTTGCATTAGTTACTTTTTAAAAAGAAAGAAAGAAAAACAGACCTGCTGCGAGATTAATCATCGTCTTCCAGTTACAGAGGAAACTTTGGAAAGACCTTCACAGCAGAGAAAGATGCTAACTTACTCTTAACTGTATGTTATTTGCCCAGAAATGGTAATTTTGTTATGCAAAAAAAAAAAAAAAGGGTTTGAGAGATACGAGTGATGCAGGAACAAGAAGGCCAAAACACCACCAGCTCACGTCTCAGATGCACAGAAACACCAGTGCCTAACGCCGCCGTCTCCACTGTACAATCACTCTACCTCACCGAAAACAAGCTCCTGAGGAATAATATCTGGGGAATAATCTAGTTTTCTTTTCATAAGATGTATCTGTCACACTTTTATTTTACAGGGCTCGTAGTTTCCTATAATTTCTAAGAAAAAAACTGACATGTAACTGTCATGTTGGGAAGCTTCCTGGAAAGGATGTAAATTGGTACCAGTTATATAGAAAATAGGTACACTTTCTATTAAATAATTCCAATTAATAGCTTTAAAGATAGCAATTAACTTTTTTTTTTTTATTTTAATTGTATAGTCTATAAAATGTCAAAGAATAGAGTAAAAAGTCCTTTTCCCAGAGCACAAGGTATTTGTAAGATTAAGAAAACCAGCAAATGTTCACATTTGAGGAGCTGGAACACATGATTTGTGTGTATGCTTGTCTTAAATGGTTAATTCATTAATTATCTTGTAATTACTGCTTAATTTTCTGTCGATCGACCAATCGTTGTAGCTGTAACTCCAACCTAAAAAGTCTTAGTGAAATTTGCCTAAATTCAATTATACAGTTGCATAACAATTTAATATATATATGTAGAATAAAATGTCCTTATTTCAAGTAATTCATCTGGAAATCAACTACTGCTTATAAACTCAACTAATACGGTTGTTTTCCTTGTAATTTGTACCACATTATACGTCTCTTTCCAGGAAACTTTCTAAAAAATTATTAGAAAATAGGTCTGTTAGGTCTGTAAAATAAAGTGCTATCTGCTGTAACTGCTATTTGCTTTGTTTACTGAGCTCCTATGATCTAATGTGAACTCTTTAATTTTTTTTTTCCTTGCAACTATTTAAAAAAAAAGTTTTTTTGGGAATAGTTTTGCCTGCCTATAAGGGCGACCAATATAGCGTGTAATGGTATATTGGTGAGTAGCTGGTGATTCAAGGTGCTCAAAAATATTAGGATTATTGAAATTGTAACATCTCTCTATGAAATTATACTTGATTATTGTATGTTAGGTTAGGTGAATGTGAGTGAATGTTTATATTTAAGGGAAGTTCTGAGGTTTACCAAAATATTAACTCTCTCTATGTACTTGATCATGTAACGGCCTCTTGATATATTAGCCAGTTGTTTCATGAAGCCATGTATGATTGGAAGCTTTTTTCCACAGCAGCAGTTCTGTGTTGCTTTTTGCTGCCTGATGTAATTCTTGTGTCCTTGTTAAGCTTAAAACTGTGCACATAGTTTGTAGATATCTAAAAAAAAAAAAAAAATCACATTGAAATGCACTTTAGTATTGCACAGGCATTATCAATGCTCCCCTGACACTTTATAATACTGTCATATGTAGTTAAAGTGTGACGTGCTACTGTTTCAATCTTCTAAATCTGAATAACCTGCTGAATGTATGTACGCTGAGTTTTTACCTGTTTCATGGTTGGACCTCTTGCTCTGAGCCATAAAACATGACGTAAGCTGAAGTGGCAAGTTTGTGTCTTTTTATTTGCTTAGTCGCTGCATTGTGAAATGGTGATTGAACCATATTTATTGAGTCAGTGTCACAATTAAACCTGGACATCATAAATCTCTGATACACTTTGTGAGTTGTATAATGTGTTTTTTATCATGTGATGTTATAAAAAAAAAAAAAAAAGCGCTTTGATGTCAGCCGTCCAGACACCCTGCTGGACTTTAAACAAACCCGACACGTCGATCGGCCTTAAAGGAAATCATTAAAAAGGAAAAAAAGAAGTTATTAACAATTAAAATCAGATCCTCATTGAGACCTGTGAGAAAATGCTTTTTATAAAATTATGTTTTCCGGTTGTCCGTCCGTCCCGGTCACATGACGCAATATCTCAGGAAAACCTTTAGGGGATTTCTTCAAGTTTGGCACAAAGGTCTACTTGGACTCAAGGACAAACTGATAAGATTTGATGGTCAAAGGTCACTGTGACGACAGTTGTACTAAACGAAGTAGTTCTTACATAGAGATTAGTTTTTACTAAATATTTACACCTACAAACAACCTACTGTT
Organism: Thunnus thynnus; assembly: GCF_963924715.1. Lineage (NCBI taxonomy): Eukaryota > Metazoa > Chordata > Actinopteri > Scombriformes > Scombridae > Thunnus > Thunnus thynnus. The sequence continues at coordinate 9,371,652 of NC_089536.1, read as the reverse complement.
GCGTTAGCTAGCTGAATGAACCAACTGACAAAGTTTACGTTAGCTTGCTAATATCTGACCTGTTTAGATTGACGAGTAAAAGGAGTAATATTGAATATAGTCGACATATCTGACCTGACAGTTTAAAGTTCACAGAAAAAACACACTTAACCTCAAATAACAAAACTTTACTCCAATAACATTCGACTAAATGACCAAATAACAACATTTAGCTTAACATAATGCTAAATGGTATTCAGCCATCATTGATTTTGTTTAAACCTGTACTTTTACATATCAAAATGGTCCATTAAGAAGAATCCAATCATATAAAATCAATTAAGCAGATTTTCTAGGTATCATATCTTATCAAGAAACAAGAGCAACACTTTAATGATGAAAAAAAAAATTCCAGAGTGACTTAAAGGACAAGTGTGTAGGATTTAGTATCATCTAACAGTGAGATTACAACCAGCTGAATACCCCTCTCCTCCCAAGTGTGTAGGAGAAACTATGGTGGCCGCAAAACTTGTGAAATATGCGAAAGGCCCTCTCTAGAGCTGATGTTTGGTTTGTCCAGTCTGGGCTACTGTAGCAACATGGCGGGCTTCATGGAAGAAGACCTTCACCAATTATTTTTCCTAGGATGGCAAAGTCATGACTTTCCCTACTCTGCCTCTGATCGGCGAGTACTCATTGCCTTCGTTGGTTGGGTTGGTTAGGTTTTAATGTGAGGAGTGAGATTGGTTAGGATTAGGGTAAAGATATCAGGGTAAACAAATCAGGCAGTATAGGGCGGGTCATGACTTCACCACCCTAGGAAAAAAAATATCATGACCAGCTCCCTATGTGGATATAAAGGGCTCATTATACACATAATTAAAACATTCTTAAGAATATTGTTTTCCATTTCTGCCAAGTCTGTTCTGCTAGACGCCACTAAATTCTACACACTGGACCTTTAAATAAGATTTACGTGTCACTGTTAATGGTATTTTAGTGTAAAATGTGGGGGGAAAAAAGCACGGGACAAGCTGACATTACAATATTTATTGAGCAAAGTAACAAACCAATGAAAAAAAAAATGCAAGTGTCATTATTGATTAAGCCTTTATTTACATTTCCACTCATAAAGGTCTTAAACATCTTGAAGTATTTCAACGAGAATCAAAGCATTACTGTCTTTGTAATGGCGTTTATGAACGGGTGGGAGTTTGTCCTGAATGCCTTGTGAGGCAGAGGCACTTTAGATGGAGGCTCAAGATAGCAGCACATGGCGATACACCAACGTATCCATAGCAACACCTCCCCCATCACCCACGATCCACCTATCGACTTTGAGTAATGAACGAGTCAGTCCCAGCTCCTTTCTTTCTTTCTTTCTTTCTTTCTTTCTTTCTTTTTCCTTTTACAATATAATGGATTAAATCCTGACAGATTTATGATAAAAATATGACAACTTTTCTCCAAATTGCATCTTTATTTGGCGATCGAAATCAAGTCACTCTAGTTTCTCTCAAAGAAAAACCCAATTGAAACTTTTTACATTCAACTGAGAAAAAAAACAAACCTCAACATCAAGCCATTTAATCCACTTCTTCTTAAATTTTATATTTCACTACACATTAGACTGAATAATACAGAAATGTGGGGAAAAAGCCACATTTGATGTAGCAGTTTCCAGGTCCATGATTGCCAAACATAAAGTGATTTAATTTCTATAACACGAGCATAGTGACATTTAGGGCTTTTTGCTTGTTTCTGCATCACTAGATGGTTTTTTTTCCCCCTCTTCTCATGTTGACTCTTCACATTTTAATTAAGCGCTTGCAGCATCCATCGTTAAAGCCGTTGTGTGTTGAGGGTGGAATAAATACAGTATTCATTTGATATGCCTTAACTGAGTCATATTTGTAAAGTTAATGGATGAAAAAGGGGAAATCAGGTTTGCTTCTTTTGAGGTTTTCTACGCACAAGGCCTTAAACGACGTTTGCTTCGTTGGTGACATAACTTAAAAAGTGAGATACACGTTTTTTTTTAATTTTCTTTTTTACAAATCAGGAGGAAAAATGAAAGCAGTCTGAGCCGCAGCTGCTTTCAATAGTAAACACCATCCTGCTCTGGTAAAAGCTTAATTCAAAAATAAAGTTCATCAAACATGAAGTCAGAAATCCCAAATCTATTGATAAACCGTATATGTAACTTGCTATGTCTTCATTTTTTTTTTTTAAATTTTAAATATTCATTGTTTCCGCTCACACTCCAGCTGTCAGTGTGAGTGTGAGAGGAGTTTCTATCCTCCGCGCTGCATCAGAGTGCTCGTGTTAAATGTCAGAAATGCTTCAGTTGAGACGAGGAAAAAGCTTCGTGTTCTGAGCAGACGGCTGACATCTTTGTCCTCCGATCGCCCCGACCTCAGAGCTGGGCGAGCTGTGATTGGCTCTCATCTCTTAGACTGCCCTCCCAGCTGGACACCCGGGAGAGGATTTGATTGGCTGACGGTGACCGCAGGGTGGCAGGCTCTCAGTGTCAGGACTGTATCGTTCCCTTGAGGTACCACATCCCTGCGTGGCTGCTGCAGCACTCCTGGAACAACACGTCAGGTGCCCGAATGAACATTGACATAGGTTTTTAATTAATTAAAACATACTTATGAATATATATATTTCATTTCCTTCCTAAAGTCATTTTCCGCTAGATGCCACTAGTGAGTCTATCCTTTAAAACCAGCAGTCCTCTGAGCTCTCTCACCTTGAGCAGCCGGTCAATCTCGGCCTTTGAGACGTCTCCAAACTCCTCTGCCAGTCTGGCTTGTACCATGTTCCTCCTAACGCGGTAGTTCTTCGTGAACAGGTCAAACAGCAGCCGACGGTGCTGCGGGAAGGAAAAGAAACATGCCGATGAATGAATTTATAGGAAGAGTTACATATTTTGGGGAATACACTTAGTCGCTTTCTTGCAGAGAGTTAGATGAGAAGATAGATGTTGCTCCTTAAATATGAACCTAAAATAAACAGGTGGAAACAGCGAGCTTGTTGCTGTCAAAAGACGACAAAACTCATTACAAAAACGAAAGAGTTTTTTTTCAACCTTGTGTCACTGACAAGACTCCAGGACTGCGTCTCGCCAAGAAACGGTGCACAGGGAGAACTCAGCCTCGCCCGTGGTGAACCACAGAGAGCAGAGGAGAGTAGTAACACAGTAGAGACTCTCACTGAGCGGAAATGAAACCAGTACACATAAATTAGGTCAATAACGTGAATAAACATAGTCTCTACTGTGTTTTGCTGTCACTTATGATCACACCACACTAACTCTGCTCTCTGTGGTTCACCGCGGGCACGGCTGAGCCCTCCATGTGTACGCTACACACACAGTATTTTATCTTAGTCTTTAGTCTTTTTGCTAAGCTATCCATCTCTTTACTGTAGCTTCATATTTACCATATTGACATCAGTCTTTTCATCCGACTCTCTCTCAGCAAATAAGTGTGATGACAAACTATTTCTGAAGGGAAACAGCAACACAGACGACCGCACAGAAACAAGTTCTGTCTAAAGTCATCTTTAGTCACCTTGATGATTATAAAGAAGGAAGTCTATTGCAGACGTTTGCAGCTGAAATGCACTGAAGACCACAAAGCATCAACTGTCATTTCCTCTCATTTGCAATTTAAAGAAGAAAAACGAACAGGAGAGAGATAAAAAAAAAAAAAAAAACCCAAAGCTATGCTGATTCAACAGAAAGGTGTCCTCTTTTCTCCTGTGTTACGTTGCAATGATGCAACGAGCCTACCACAACAAAACACTGAAACACGCTGCGAAGGCTTTTTTAAAATTCAGGTGAATTTCAGTGATCGCTGAAGGTTTGTGACTTGTGGTCTGGGGTGTGTTTCAGCTGCAAAATTTTGCAAGTAGTGCAAGATGGAAGATATGAAGACGACTACAGGAAGCCGTGTGTTTACCTTGTCGAATTCCTCTCCGGTCTCCCACAAACCAAACACCTTCTGTTCATCGGGGGATGCTGTGCTCTGAGTAGGAAACTGAATTTAGAGGGGAAACAGCAAGAGTTAGAAAAACATTTGACCAGGTGGTTGCCACACAAAACTACAACATGCTCTGAGTTTGAGCAGGGAAGTAAGCAAAGGTCTCTCTTCTCGGCAGTCACGACTAAGAGATTCTGTTTCAAATGATGTGTACGGCGTTTATAACAAAAATAATAAAAGCATGCATTACTCATCGAAACCTTGATTCAAGTGTGCAAATACCATTTTAACTAATAGTTAAACTACTTGCATGTTAAAGTGCTTTCCGTTCTCAGACACCTGCTTCGTCTGTTCATTTTATCTCTCACCCAAACAAGAAGTCATAACAACAACAGGCCAAACACTGCTGTGACCAGAAGGACCACTGAGCATCCCCAAAATAAAGGATTAACCCTCCAGACACGACCCGCTGATCTATAACTGATCTATGAACCGTCTGGCATCTTAACAATAATGTTTACAGCGGCACAGAAGTGGAGTCACCCGATTCCAGATCTGCCTACGTTTGCAAACAACCTCCTGGCTGAACCCCTCGCTGAGCAGTAATGAGCTTTGCTTTGAGGCTAACAAGCTGTTGCGTAACAAAAATGGCGCCCGTCCATTCCCTCCCCCCAAGACGCTTCAAATCCTCTAACGTCAAGGATAGAGATGGGATAAGACCTAAGCCAGGACAGGCCTGGTCCTGGCAGGAGACCTGGCTGCTTAATGAAACAATAGGACATGGCACAGACCACGCCACTCCCCTCCCTAAAAGCAAACACCGCACCAAGAAAAACACAGCTAATAGACGACTGATAACAGACCACATCAATCTATATTAAGCCTACAAACATCGACCTTAGTCAAAACACAGAGGACACACCAGCAGACCTCAAATACACAGACGGATCAGGTGGCTCCAAGAACTCGTTTGGAACCTGAGAACTGGGTTTGCGTTGCTTCAGTGCGCCGACTCCTTTTCATGCAACAAAGCACTCACGAGCAAATCGACCGTTAATGTCGTTATTCTGTTTGAGAAAACTGATATCTGCATTCAAGCTGCCGGCTAGAAAACCCCCTTATTCAGCAGCCGCAGGCACTTTTAACGAGACAGTGACCAGAGTAGCAGCAGCAGCAGCAGCAGCTCTTCCTTCAAGACAAAAGGGGAGACTGTAATCTTGATGCTTCAAAACACGCTTGTGCAGGTTAAAGAGGTTCATGAGTTCTGCTCTGCTCCTAAGGTGCGACCTTTGGTTCAAGCCTATTTGAACAAATCAGTTTGCAGTTCAGCAAGACGGGATGAAAGTCATTACATAATCCAGCCTCAGAAATGACTGCAGTCAGATTAGTAGCTCTGTGTCCAAAAACACAGCCTCCTTATTTAATTGCAACCGCCGCTTTGACGTAACAGGGTCCTGCTTCATGCGATTTGATAATATATACATATACATATATATATATATATATATATAGATATCTATAGATAGATAGAAATCTGTCCACAAGTAGAAATAGTTGTATACTGTTTCTGTTTTATAAATAGTTTCTAATTGAATGATCACACTATTTGCTATTTCACAATATATATAAATTGATATAAATACACTAGTGCTGTCAAAATTAAAGCGTTCATTTTTGAAATAATTTAAAATATTTAAGGCATTACAAACATTAACATGATTAATGCATTGCTGTCTTTCCGAGGCTGTAGAGGGCTCAGTTTTAAAGCTAGAGTGAACATACTGGTATCATATGAAACTGGATGACCTGAGGCATCCACTGGTACCATTTCATGATACCTTGTCTAGAATAACGCTCCACTGTGTCAGAATCTTTCCTTGTTCTCTTTTTCATATTTGCTGGACTATAGTAGACTTTGATGAAATTCAACTGGCACTTGATAATCATTTATATTAGTGCATATAATAAATTATTGCCTTCTAAGATTATATCTAATTTTAATGGCCTCAATGGTTTTGAAATTCAACTGGCACTTGAACATATAGTCCTGGGTTTTGTTATTATTTCTGTTAAGTGCATATAAGAAATACGGCTTTCAAGCTGACAGTCAATGGCCTTGATGGTTCTACTGGAAATCTGTGATTCAACAGGAGATAATCTGTGTTCAAACTTAAAAAGATGCTATTAAACTGTAGTATTTGAATTTAAATTTACTTCCTTGGTGTTTATTCTACATTAATTCTGTGATTTTACATTTTAATATCTATTATTACAAGCTTCAATATTAAACCTGCAGTGCGGAACTTTTACATATAAATGAACGTCCGTTATATTCCAGCCGTTGCCGGACGAGTTTGCACTATGCTGATTAAGCCGATCACCGTCAGGTAAATCCTCTGTATAATCACAGTTGTATACAGAGGTTTTAATCTGGTGTCGGGTTTGACATTCCTGCGCTGGCAAGATAAATGCATACAGCACATGCTACATGGGCGGAACATGTGCACTAAAGACCTCCATCGGCCAAGTCAGCTAACTTCCAGATATCTTCTGATTAGCTCTCTGCTAACTTGAGGATAATAACGAGGATAATATAATTTAATCATGTGGCTCTTCAAGACATTTCACGGGGGTTGTGTGATGCTCAAAACAATTTATCCACCTTTTTACAGCCGCAGGAGTGGATAAAAAAAAAGAAAGATATTCAGTTTACTATTATAAGAGAAAGAAATCAGGAAAAAAAAAAAAAAAAAAAATCACATTTGAGAGGCTGGAACCAAGGAATTTTTTGACATTTTTGCTTAAAAAAACCCCAACAACTTAATAATAAATAACTGATTATCAAAATTGTAGCAGATTAATTTTCTTCAGTTATTCGACTAGTCGTTGCAGCTCTAGTGGTAACTACGCTGTTTAACAAGAAAGTTTCAAGACAGAGAAAACTGTTGCTGCCATTCAGAGTTGTAACTTCCTGCCTCAAAGCGATATAAACCGCCGTGCAATGATTTGGCGCCTGATAATCCTTCAAACTCATACCTTTTGCAACACACCCTCACCAATGCAGCCCTTCGCAATGTTTTTCTGGACTACTGTCAGTCTAAACACAGCGACGTGAGCATAAATTCCAAACGCTGAGATGAGTTTATAGACATGTGACTAAACAACACAAAAGACTGAAGAAAGGAAGGAAAACAGGAGAATCCGGACTTCCAACTGGACTCTGGACATCCAAAAACCTTGTAAATCCTGAATTTTGCCCACATTTCCTCCTTGAATACTCACAGGCACCATTATCTGTTTGCACTGGCAGGACAGTACAGCGTCCTGTAGCATGCGGTCCGAGATGGAGTTAAAGACACCGTGCCCCGCCGGCATGGAAGCCAGGTGGAGGTTAAATAGCCTCTTAAACTCATTCAGCGTCAGTACAAAATGCTTCCTGAAAGTCTTGATCACAAAGTTTTGCAGCTCCTGGGAAGGCGTGTTGGTGGGACTCCCTCCGTTACCGTTAGTATGATCGAAGCTGGGGGAGGTAGCGCTGGGGTAACCATTGATAGAACCGTTGGGGATGGAGGAGGACGGGGGAGAGGAGGTGTCCATAGGTTCGTCTTCCCTGTCACTGACTGGTTCCTGTTTGATGTGGATGCTGCTTCCCGCTCGTTTGGCGTCCAGGTCCTTTTGTAGGGACGCCTGTTTTTCTTGTGCACGATCTTGAGCCATCTTCAGGCGCTGCTCCCCGCTGACATGGACAGCATCTGGAAAACGACACATAAAGACATCAGCTCAAGCAACATCGTTTCTGCTGCGTATTTAATTTGCAATTTATTAACAGTACAACACACCAGGCTGAGGGGAATTCTTTGGCATGAAGTCTTCTTTAGAGAAGTTAAAGACCTTTTCCAACCTTCAAGGAAAAGAGAAGAGATTTGTACAAATTAATCTTGATAAACAGTCCACAAAATATATAATAGGAAAAGAATATTCTGGTGAATGGAGGCTTCTCTAGAAAAAAAACTCCTTGTTCCTTAATCATCAGGAAGTCTTCTGGCTTCTGAGTATAACCTACTTGCTCTGGATGCCAAGCCACAGCATGTGTTGCCTGTGGGCAACATCTGGGTGTTTCTTAATGAAGTCTTCATCAGTAGGCAACAGGAACTCCCAGCCCCGGTTTATCCGAGGCACAGCCACATGCTCCAAGAACTCCTTCACGTCCTCCGGAGGAAGCTGAAAGCGACACGAGGAGGAACTTGTTAGTTCAGTTTACCTGAATGAACGAGACGTTTTAATGTAGCCTCAAGGTGACAGAAGCAAGCTAGAGCAGGTGTTCAAAGATGCTCTCCTTCACCTGGGAGACGCTCAGTGCAAATCACAATGAGCATCTCCCAGGTGAAGGAGTTTGTTTTTGCTTAGACCACAATCCCACAAGAACTCCCCGCTGGCTGTAGCTGTAATATGTCTGCAATAAGTTTTAAAATGAGAAGAATATGCTTGCCATGTGACAAAGCAAATGCAATTTCGCACACAAATTGATCGGGTCCAAAAACAAGTGAAATGTTTCCGTTTATCACATCTCCACAGAAAACTTCCTGTTAAAAACCCCAAGGGGCTAATTTGCTATAAAATTAGCCTCCCAGGCAGCCCATGTTGTGAAGCGGAGTGATTAAACTAGGCAGACAACGTTCATGTTCATGCTGTACGGATCAATTCACCAGCCACAACACTGAACAGAAGACAGAGCCCCGGTCGGTTTTGTCCAGTGACCATCCAATAAAGTTTAGCAAGACGATTGCACCCATAACAACGTTGACAAAATTCTACCATGAACAGAAAGTAAGAAGACAAGAAGAAAAAAAGGGAGCAGGTGAAAAATGTAGATGATATGCTCCATGTTCTGCTGCAAAAAATGTAAAATTCTACTCAAATAATATTAAAACAAGCTCACTAGAGTTTCAAAGGCGAGTTTTGACTGCAGCCTTGTGGAAGATAGATCAGTGAAACTACTCAAACTGCAAGATGTCCGACCAAAATTCACCTGCCAGGCTTTAAAAAGTTCAACTTCACTACTGGCTTACAATTTTCAAAACAAAAATGTTAAAAATGACAGAAAATGGTTGCAAACTACCCATTAGAAAAAGCTACATTAAATTTGATTTGAACATTGAGATGCTGGTGAGGCTCCTTGATTAAGATGCAAAGCTCGCTCAGAAAACACAAGCTCTTAGGCCGTGTTAAGTTTTACTAAGCAGGAATATTCTGGTAAATTATTATTTTAGTCATGTTCATCCTTACTTTGATGATGGACGTAACCTCCTTTCTCATCAAAGAGCGTTCCAGAGTGAACCTCCACATCTAAGAAGGAACAAACAAATGAGTCAGCATCATGTTGACCACAAAAAACAAATCATCAGGCCTGTTATTGGTTTAATTTTGAGTAATTCAGTAACAAACAAAAATAATAATAATAAATCAGTGACAGCAGCTCACCACAAAGTCCCTGCCACGACAGAGCACTTCAGCAGGGACGCCGCTGTGAGGACTGCAGGTGTTTTTAGGATACAGAACATCACTGGAAAAAAACAACAACATACAGAAACATCACACATCTGCCAGGCCGCTGTGTTTTATGTGAATATGTTAAACCACAGAGCACACAGGCCTTACATCTCAGTTCAGATTAAACATTTACACTCATTTAAAAAGTTTCTGTGAACCTTTTTTTTTTTTTTTGGACATTTTAGTCTTGAATTAATCTGTGTAGGAGCTGCTGCAGTGTCTCACCTTTTGACAACCCAGTTTCCCTGAACCAGCAGCGCCACCTGCTGGATGCAGCGCAGCACTGCGGTTGAGTCGGTACCGGAGGCGAGCAGGCCCATCAGGTTCGCAAATGGCATCACTTTGACTAAAGATGAGTGGAGACATTGAGAAGGAAATGTAAAACGTTTCTGTTAACGGAAGGTCAAACAACCTGAATGTTAAAATGGTGCAAATTTGATGCAGTTCAGGACATGAAAAAGAGTCTGGAAAACAGAAACTTGAACAAAAACTGGCAGAAGTCTGCTGGGTGACAATTACTTTAACCTAAACCAAAAAGAGTGAAAAACCATCCTCTTGGAAACGAAGCAGCTGTATTCATCATTACTAATACTTTGATGACTCCGTCTGGCACAAACACAAACTGCACTGACTTAATCTGCTGTTTAAATAATCGGAAATACAGCATATGTCACAAATGATTGATTTCTGGAAAAAAAACACAGACGTGGCAGCCCTACTATCTGACAGATATGTGATCAGTTTTGTCTAAACGTGTTAACCTACCGTTCTTCATCAGGGTCTTGACTTGCTCGCCCAGCGGCAGAGTGCGGAGTTGAGCCATTGAAAGCACATTACTCGGACCTACAGGCTTCACACTAATATACAGAAGAACGGTCGGAGAGAAAACAGTGTCAATGACTCTTTGAACCTGTTTAACAAACTTTAATCTTTTGTCAGAAGAAAGAGGAACACTTACACTTTTTCTTCTGCAAGAGGTGGCATCAGCATTGCAAGGTACTCCCTAAGAAAATAAAGATAAAGCAGGTCAGAAGGAAAGCATCAAGAGTGAAAGAACTAATGATCCTTTTTGGTAGAAGATTTTTGACTTTTTAAAACAGCATCAATATACCCAATCACAGCAAAAACACCTCTAACCATCAAACATTTACTTTAATTCATATAATATTTGCAACCAGACAAAAAAAACAGAAGTTTGGTGGCAGAAAATATTAGATTTTTAAAGTGAGGCGAGACAATCATGACTTTGTATTAACAAAATCAAAAGAATACAGTACAGACAGCTATTAAAAATAATATATAGAGTGTAAGTAATGTAAAGTTCATACTCACTTGGGAGTTTTGACCAGTTCAGAGTTCTCTGAGGCGTCCACCGACTGGCAGAACAGGTACTGCTTTTCATGTTCTGAACGGCTGTCCTGAATTTAAAAAACATGACAAAGATGCAACTGATTGAGACAAACTCTTCATGTCAACGTCTCCTGAAGATGAAGAACAGCTACAATACTATCAGATAATGTTTCCAGCACTAAAATCAGATGTCAGCAGCCTTTTATTACCAATCAACAGAAGATATACATGAAACTAAATAGAGGAAAGTAGAAGCTCCATCGCTTTTGATATTACATGGTGTAAGTATGTATTTTGGTGAAGGTGATTACATTAAAGTTTAGTACACAGTGGTGTCCTAATGGTGAATGCGGCCCTTACCTTGACTCCGTGGTAGTGCAGGTGAACCCAGGGCTCTTCTGCCTGCTTCTTCTGGAGGAATTCGTACGACTGGATCCTCCTCTGCCGGGCCTGCTCCGACTCGGGACGAGCAAACCTCACCTGGGGAGAAACGCGCAAAAAATTTTAGATATGATGGCTTTACATGTGCGCACAAAGTCAGAGCGATCGTGAGTTTGTGAGAGTGAATGTGTGCACAAGTTGTTGTTTTTTTTACCGTAATGGCTTTGGCTTCCTCCTCAGCTTCATCCTGGGAGGAGTCTCCACCTGCAGACAGAAGACTCATCATTTAACAGTCATCACACCTTTATTGTATCAAGTAAAGTTGATAAAAGCATCAAACTCAACTGTTTTATGTGTAAAAAGTGTCAATAAATCAGCACAACCAAGGGATTTGCCTAACTAATGAGTATTGGTGCTATTTTTTGAAGAAAACAGGAAAAAGACAAAAGAAATAGTGATTTCTGTTGCTAAATTAGTTTTATAATAACATTTATAAATGCATTTTGCTGTATTTATCTGAGGATAATGTGGAGGGCAAGTGAGATAGTTTCAAGCAGATGATTTTCTGTTAACCCAACGAATAAATGCAACATACACTAATCTCTCTCTCTTGTATTTTATTCTGGAAAACGTGAAAAACAAACTCACCTTCATTGGCTGCCTCCCTCTCTCTGGTTTTGTTGTCGGCCTTGTCCAGGTAAGAGAAGCTGGGTCTCATCTGCAGGATTCCCGTCAGAGGTGTGACATGAAGCTCACCTGTTGACATCGTTAGGAAAACAATTAAAGACCTAAATCCTGATTTTGAGCATCAATAATGACAGCAGTGGTTGATTTGTGGACTCGTGTTAGTAAGTCATGAAGTCAGTCATATTGACATATTTTGTTATCTTCACTGTAAACACAGAACACTAAAAAAAGAAAAGATAAGAAACGTTGACACTGATAAAGATTCAAATGGACTCTGTCAACATGTTGGCGACCTTTGTGGTTTTTTTTTTTTTTTTACAAGAGGCAGAGACACAGTTAATCCAAAACACAAACATGGCGATACAGTGGACTGAATAATCAGACCTTTGCGGAACACAGCGGCAGCGTATCTGGAGGTGTTGGTGGTGGCCTGGATGGAGGAGAACGTCTGTTTGTCCATCATTTTCCTGTTGACAAAAAAAAACAAAGAGAAGAAGAGTCATTAACTGTGCTGTCTATCTTGCTGCAAGAAGGGTGAAATTCTGGAAAACTTTTGTCCATTTTGCCGAGCCTGATGCCATTAAAGACCATACATTTATCACACTGACTAAGGGTCCTTTCACACCTCACCTGGTTGGTTCGGTTCATTTGCGAGTGAAAGCAAAGCAGACCGACAACAGGATTTTGTTGTAGTCGATATGTGAAGCATGAATTCAAAAGTTAAACTACTGTTAAATCTATCTGTTGATCATCAAGAAAGTAATCTGTATAAACCATTAGTGAAAGGATATAAATATGCAAGATCATTTGGTAAATCATATGCACATCACCACATGAGTGTAAGGATTTCCTCTCATCAATAACAAAGAGGAATAGAGTTAAAACAGCAGTGACTTGTGCTTATAACTTCTTCCGTGTATAATGGCAGTCAATGAAAAGAGTGTGAAACGCTTAGCGGCCACACAATAATTATCTCCTGTAATATGGTACAAGATCAAGAGCAGTCATGTTATCTAATTACAGTTATCCAGGGATGCTTCTTTTTTGTTCCGTTTATATCTGTCGATGTAATTTATGACATATGAAGTCCAGTTGTAGCACCAGAGATTCACATTAGGTTCAGTAAAGTGTTGCATGACTTGCCAATCTGTCCAGTGAATGAGTTACCTGTCAGGTTATGTGACTTTATATTTACTCTTCTTGGTTAGTTTGTAAAAAAAATAAAAATAAAAAAAAAGTCCATATGAACACAAACCAGACTAAAAGGCAGCAGATCAACTGAACTAAAAGGTGTGAAAGTGACCCAATAGGACACCGGCATACAAGGGGTTAATGGTATACGAAGGTTTAACAGTGGACATACACTGAATATGTGTTGGTTTCATCATAGGAGGTGCCGTCCACATTCAGAGCGATCTGCTCTCCTTTACTGCGACAGTAGTTGGGACTCATTGTGTTTATGGCCATTTCCAACTCCACCTGTATAACGTGTGGTAGAAAGAACATTTACAAAACACTTTCAGAGGAAACAGAAATCCTTTAAAAGATGAGCTGTAACAAAAGAAAAAGCCTTTTTTACCCTTTGCTGTTTGGGTTTGATCTTAGCAGTTAAGTGGCTGACATCATCATAGGTCATAGTGGAGGGTCGGACAGGGTACTGCGTCAGAAAAAAACAATACAGGTGATTAGTGACTCATGACATTAGATAATTTTAGAGAAGCTGCTCAAAAACTGACTTGTCCTCATCAGCATTAAGTACAACAAAGGAAACGCTTACCTGAAAAAGATACAACTTATCTGCGAGGCTTTTGGCAAGATACACATCAATCTGAAAGACACATTGATCAAAGTTATTCTCTGAGTTTGCAAACTGGTAGATATTCTCATTCATGAAGCCATGACCACAAAATCACTGATGTTTCTTGTGCTTAATTTAGATCAAGGCAGGAAACAGTGGCTGGGATGGAAAAAATAGGACAAAAACAACAAATATTTAAGTTTAAATGTAAAATAACCTTTTTGCATCTGGTGGCAAGAAAACATGGTGATAGTGTCAAATTTGTGTCAAATGTCAGATAATATTTAAAAAAGGCATGTCACATTTTCTGAAAGCCTAAAGTGGTGTCTTCAAATGTACTGTTTTGTCTGACTAACAGTCTAAAACTCGATCACATGACACATGTTCGCTCCATGCCAGAAGTGAAACCTAAAAACTAATGTAAAAGGACAAGACTGGCATTATAAATCCCAAGAAAAGATGAAACCAACAGTGCTTTAGTCTCTCTATACTGACTAAAACCCCTTTCAGACACGCACCCATTTACATCAGTCTCACTGGAAAGCACCCTGGTCACATTTACATGGGTCGAACCGAGTAACATTTCCACTTTCAACACGACACAAGCATGAATTGAATGCAGTCAGGTTAATGTAAAGGCTGCAGCAGCACAACGTAAAACATGCAGAGAGAGTAATGCAAATCTTGTTTCACCTTCTACTGGAGCAGAAGAAAAAAAAAACCTCTTATAACCAAAGTAATAATGATATTTTCAATTTTAATTCATGTCAACTCCACGAATTAACACAACAATCATCTACAGTATGTCTGAATGACAAGAAGCCATCACTTTGAACAACTTGGTTAAGCCAACAATGTCACATATTCAACTCGAGTCTGAAAAGGGCTTAATTTTTTATAAGATGCTACATAAAGAGGAGTAAATAGTGCATTTGTTGGGGACATATTTAGTGCACTAGTGAGTATTTCTGGCTCCAAATAAACTACAGTGCCCATGTTCGTAATAATGAAGGAATATGCCAGGAATATGGTGTGGTTTATTTATGTGTTTAAGGGTCTTAAAACAACAGTCAGTTGTCCATATGAGCACTGAAAGAGGTTTTCCTCGCTGTAATCATTCCTCCTGTTCATACTGGCTGTTAAAAGATCCCCTTCAAATGTGCTTTCAATGTAAGTGATGGGGGACAAAATCCACAGTGTGTCCACATAGTCATTAGGTGCCAAAATGCATTTAAAAGTTTATCTGATGCTTTTATGAGGATTCAGCAGTCTGAGTTAGACATATCAAGCGGATATCTGCCACATTTACAGTCTTTTTAGCATCAAATTCCCTCTTTGTGTTTCCTCTGACCGTGTTTCCCTGTTGAGCTGTGGTGGAAGTATAGTATCGAAAAGAGGGAATTTAGCACTAAAAAGACTAACATTGAGAAAGATATCTACTGGATTTGACTAACTTGGACGGCTGAAGCTTCATATTAGCCTCAGATAAATTTTTAAGTACACTTTTGCACAACAATGGAGGTCTATAGCGCATCCAGTCTTTTCCTTTAACCAGCCCATACGTACCTCTTCTATAATGGGGTCATCATCATCCCCGCTGGCCATATTGATGTGAGCAGAGCGAGGAGGGGAAGAGGAGATAAAAGAGGAGAGGAGCGTCAGCAGATCTTAGAGATCCAACCTGGAAACAACGAAACACAAAGTCAGAGTCACAGGAATTGTATTCTACAAACACAAGCTCCTACCAGACCAAAAAAAAAAGACAGGTAACAAAGAAAACAGATGACAGGCAGCTGCTGCAGTAACAAGAACATCACCAATGTGACTCAACATATCAAGGTTACATCAGATCTCATTAGGATGTTTGTCTGGGTGTTTCAGGTTGTCAGTCCTCTATCTTTATTTCACCAATTATAGAAAGTAAACCATGAAAACCCTTTTAAGTTAGTCAATAGCCAGACCATGATCAAGCAGTCTGTGAGGTAAATCTCACATGATGTAAGAACATGTAATCCACATTAAATGACTCTTCATCATGCAAACACTATGTAACAAATGTTATATATATAGCTAACACGTCAGGCAACGATTTCTGACAATTATAACACTCATTGCAGGTCATTGTTCCTAAAAATAAGTCCTATTACTGGCTACGTTAGCTTCATTAGCAAGCTGGAAAACAAACAGCCACTTGTCACAGGCCTGCACCAACACTACGGCTTAAAATATAACTCGGATACAAATCTAAACACCTGTAAAAGAAAGCAGGACAAAAAGCAACACGCTCAACATTTCCTCTTTCTATAAACAATCGTATGAGCAACGAAACTAGCTGATAGCCGGTGGTAGCTTTGCCTTGAACTAGCAGTCAAGTTAAGCGTAGCATTTGTTAGCTTATGCCAGTCAAAATACTACACGGGCCTGTTTTTTACGCGTCATTTTCTCTAAACAGCATCCCGGTTAGATATCGCTCTCACCTGCACACTTCAGCCCAGAAATGTGGTGCGTTGAAGGAGCAGAAGGAGTGTCTTAACTCCGGCTAATGCTAACCCAGCTGAAGTCAGTTAGTGTCGGTACCATGTTGACTCCACGCAGGCACGTGGGGAGGAGCGCGTGCCCATAATGCACAGCGAAGTCCAACGCACAGTGACCGTTATTTTAACTGCAATGTCGTATTTTTGTTAGCGGTTACAGTTGAGTGTCTTGTATATACATGTCATTTAACTATGTGGAGAGTACAGCAGATTATAACCACATAGTATGAAAAAGACTATTGGCAGCGGTGGGATTCGAACCCACGCCCCCGAAGAGACTGGAGCCTTAATCCAGCGCCTTAGACCGCTCGGCCACGCTACCTTATGGAAATATGTACAGGAATCTCACTATAATATTCGAAACAAGTCAAATATGAAAAAGTATTGCACAGTTCTTCTTTACACACCTTTCACTTTACACTAATCTCATTTATATTTTGCCCTAAAACCCCGTCAACTTCAGATGCACACAGCCACCATATAATGAAGAGAATTTAGCTGATCAAGTTTCACCTCGGGAATGTCATACAATTAAACTGCATGTAAAGGAAGAGAGAAAGGGCTGCAGGGTATCCAGACGAAAATCCATTTATTAACAAGTGGTAAATGGTAAGTGGACTGCATCTATATAGCGCCTTTCTAGTCTTCCGACCACTCAAAGCGCTTTACACTACGTGCCAACATTTACCTGTTCACACGCACATTCATAGTCATGGAATAGGTTGCCATGCAAGGTGCCAAGCTGCTCATCAAAAGGGGTTTCTAATGCTCATTCACACACACCGATGGCGGAGTCTTCGGAAGAAATTTGGTTCAGTATCTTGCCCAAGCACACTTCGACGTGCTGGGGATCGAACTACCAATCTTCCAATTAGGGGGCAACCTGTGCCTCCTCCTGAGCTCAAGTCTCTTGCAGACTTTTTTTTTCATTAATGACTTATCAAGACTTATCATAGATCTCAATGAAGCAGCATTTCAGGCGTGTGGGAACCTCACCCAGAAGAGGGAGACTGGAACACCCTCCTGGAGCCAGGCCTGGGTGGAGAGCTCACCGGCGAGCATCTGGTGGCCAGACCTTGACCCATGGGGCCCGGTCGGGCACAGCCCAAAGAGTCGCCTCCCTTTTGGGCCCACCTTCAGGGATAGAGACTGGGGTTGGGTGCGTTGCCAAACGGGCAGCAGGCTGGGGCAGGAACCTGGACATGCTGGTCCCAGCCATCGTAAACTAGCTCCGGCTCCTTCCCTGGTGGGGATGGAGCCGGAGCTAGTGCAGGAGGTGGGGTGGTACTGACTGGATATAGTTGGGCACACCTCTATACACAGCACCCACTCTGGAACCAAACTCCTGGAGATGGGCTGGACTCTCCTCTTTTCTGGAGTTGCCCAGGGTGAGAGGCAACACGAGTCCCCGGCTGAGTGCAGCAGTGTTGGAGTTCTTCCGGCAGAACGAGAAGGTCGCTTCTTCGTGACTACATGTTGCTGGGAGGAAGGACTCTGACTGTTGTTTACACATATGCAACGAACAGCAGTTCGGAGTATCCAGCCTTCTTGGAGTCTCTGGGTGGGGCCCTGGATGGGTGCGTTGTTACTGGACTTCTGTGTTAGCCATGAATTGGCCATAACAAACACCATGTTTGAGCATAAGGTTGTTCATAAGTGTGTCTGGTACCAGAACACCTCAGGGCAAAGATCGATGATTGATTTTGTACTTGTGTCATCAGACCTCCGGCCGTATGTCTTGGACATTCAGGTAAAGAGAGGAGCAGAGCTTTCACCTAATCACCACCTGGTGGTGAGTTGGATCAAGTGGTGGGGAAAGCACCTGGACAGACCTGGGAGACCCAAACGAGTAGTGAGGGTGGACTGGGAATGTCTGGCAAGCGCCCCTGTCCATGAGGTCCTCAACTCTCACCTTCGGAGGAATTTCTCTTGCATCCCAGAGGAGGTTGAGGACATGGAATCCGAGTGGGCCATATTCAGGACCTCAGTTGTGGAGACAGCTGCTCAGAGTTGTAACTGGAAGGTCATCGGTGCCTGTCGGGGTGGCAACCCGAGAACCCACTGGTGTCCACCAGCAGTGAAGGAGGCCGTCAAGCTGCAGAAGAAGGCCTTTCGGGTCTGGTAGGCCCAGGGGTCTCCTGAAACAGCAGATGGGTACTGAAGCTCAGGTGGTTGCTGAAACAAAAACCTGGGTGTGGGAGGAGTTCAGGGAGGCCATGGAGAAGCACTTTTGGTGGATTGGGCACCTTGATAGGATGCCTCCTGGACGCCTCCCTGTGGAAGTTTTCCGGACATGTCCAACTGTTACGAGACTCTGGAGCAGACCCAGAACTTACTGGAGGGATTATGTATCTCTCCTGGCCTGGGAATGCTTTGGGATCCCTGAGGAGGAGCTGCAGGGCGTTGCCGGGGAGAAGGATGTCTGGGTTACCTTACTCAGTCTAATGCCACCGCGACCCGGTCCCGGATAAGCGACAGAAAATGGATGGATGGACTTATCAGAAAGTGTGAAAGGTTCAATCTTTCTTTGGAGTTAAGCTCAGACTTAGGGGTGCAGTTACACTTTAATGGTTCATAATCATTTATGTTTTGGAGTAGTCAGGCTGACTTATCTCTAGACATCCCGATGGTCTACTGAAAAAAATGCTTTATAGTTGTTGTTGTGGTGGTAATGCTAACACTAAATCATTAAAAAAGGGTTAAATGTTTCCCACACATGAATTTATAGTAAATTATTTGTTCGCACAAGATCCAGATCATGTGCACACAAGATAATAACCTGTTCATAAAAGATAATAACTTGTTCCAACAAGATAATAACTTGTGCAAACAAGATAAAACAGTATCACCTTTTGGGACTTTGGTAGCTCCGTACTAATCTTCTTCTTCATCAAAACTCTTCACGCATTATGTAATTACAGCAGCAGTCTTTCTGCACTGGATTGTGAGTAACATTTTTGACACAAAATGCATTCAATGACCATTTAATTCCATTGTTTACATACAAACAAAAATGAATTCAAACCATAACATAAAAAGACCAACCACCACTAATTCCCATTTTAACTGAAGTCACACTTAGCAAATTTTGCTTCATTTCATACTGCCTATATTCTGTAAAAAAGAAAATACATAATATATTTGGTATTACTGGAAGTGCTTGATTGTTCTTTGGTGTATTTTAGAATTACTCCATGCAAAAATGCCAAAATAATTTCATATTTCAAAAGTCCACATTTGCAGCATTTCCGGTGTATTTCTCACTGTAATGTAACACTTTCAGTCTTGTTTTGTAATCGGATGTTGCTTTCTGCAAAAACAAATGAACAACAACAACAACAACAAAAAAAACATAATAGACAATAGTGATACATATTATAATGGTAGGCTACCTATTGTTTAAGTTTTTTAGGTTATTGTGTTATGAGTAACAAAGTCTTGTTGGAAGACAAATATTCAAAAAAAAAAACTTCTGGTAGGATGAGTTGATGCTTGAGACATGAATGAAGTGTTTTGGTTGCATTAGTGCACTTTTGATGTGAGATTAACTGCTGTATTGAGCTGTGTGGTAAGAAAGAGGACTGTGAAGTGCTGAAAAAGGGAACTTAGTGTTGAGAAACACGTATAACCAACTGGAACCAATATGATAGTTTTTACTGTAATATGTGCTCCAAAGACAGGTGAAAAAAGGAGTTGATTAATTTTCTTATATTTAAAGAAAGTCAAGGGGGAAAAATGTCTCACTGTGAAACTAGTTATAGGCCTAATCAGATAAGAGCAGGAAATAATGACAATATTTACCCATAAAAAGCAATGCAAACTTTATTTTTTACAGATTTAAACTCCAAGCATTTAACATACATTCTTCCAATATAAGTGAGTTCATGTTAGGGGCAAAGTAAGTGAACCACTTTTGTTATTCTAAATTCTTCAGACCTTCTCTTTCACGCAACTGCATTCATTTAACCAAAAGATAAACAGAGACCGGGGAAATTAAAGAAAACAGGAGTCAAGAGAGTTTCACAAACCAAGACAAGGAAGAACAGAAAACTGGAGATGTAAGTCTGATCCTCGAAATCTGAACACACAAAGCACCATTAGCGAAAAAATTCTGTAATAAAAAATATGTAAACTGTAACCATTCAGGCTGTATCACGACTGTGTAAAACCAGCCTGGCTGACACATAACTCCTCTGGCCTTTTTGTCATTAAAAAAAAATGTGTCCACAATTACTCCTCCATCAGGGCCCAGGCCTCTTCAGCTTTCATGAAGTACTTGCTAGCCAACCGGCCTTTCATGGCTGCCATGGCAGCTTCTGCTGCCTCTGTAAACAGTTCACCTGTAGAGACGGATGGTATGAGAGGTTAAGATGGAGACAGGGACAATATTTGCATCAAATATTGCACACAGAGACAGTTTGGTTTCAGTTAAACATTCTGATGCTTGTAGCAACAGCTACTGGTGCAGGTCTACAGCAGTTGTTAAGGCTGATTTATGGTGGGTTGCTCGACACTTTTGATCAGTGTCATTCAACAGAAATCGTGCAACGCTTATCAAAAGTGTTGAGCGACCTACCATAAATCAACTTTTAAGTCCTCCATTTTGTCAGATTTTTGACTAAGCAGCTGTGGAAAATCCACTTTCCTGCCCAGTCCTAGATGGCAGGACTTAGCCTCAACCTAACAGACCACACCTGAACTGATCAGAGGCCTGGTTCAGGTCCTGCTCGGTCTCTTCCTTTTGTTTGCTGAACTGCTTGACTGTACCCCAGATGCATACTTGAGTAAGTTATTGATATTTTATATAGTTATTGCTGTTTCTTTGTTTAATGGTTCATTAGTTCTATTTGAATAAGATATATTAGAGTACCTTTTGTTAGCCAATTAATGTTATTTGCCTTTTAGTGGTAAAATCATCTGTGACAGTCAACTATTTAAAGTGGAAATCCTTTGAAACGGACAATAAATTGATGAACGGCTCTCATCTCTGGTCTTCATACTTTAACTGATGTGCTAATTCAGAAGCTCTTTAAATAACCAAGCAATCACAAAGTCAGGTTTCTACACAAATATTAACAGGCGTCTTTTATCTACACCACAAATTCCCCATGTTAGATCGTTATCTGAATGTACTCTTTCGT
The DNA here is from genome assembly GCF_963924715.1 of Thunnus thynnus. Taxonomy (NCBI): domain Eukaryota; kingdom Metazoa; phylum Chordata; class Actinopteri; order Scombriformes; family Scombridae; genus Thunnus; species Thunnus thynnus. The sequence continues at coordinate 9,350,246 of NC_089536.1, read as the reverse complement.
TACAGCTACGTTGTGATTGGTAATTTGTGATTTAGTAGGATTTTTTTTCTATGGTCAGCTTACTGCTAACTAAGCTAGCCACTTTACTAGCTATCTTGAGCCAATGTTTTGCTGATGCAACATTCTGTTTAGCTAACTTTGGGGTATGTTGCTCTTCTTGCTTTTGCTCTTTGCTCTTGTGGACTCTGTGGATGTTTACTGGAGTAATTATATGTTAATCTTTACTGTTGACATTTAGTTTCTTCCTGGCACAAACACTTACTAATTTGAAAGCTAATTTGTCTAGTCTACTCTTGTGAATCCAGCTTCTTTTTTGCGGTACCGACTCATTTTTTAGGGATGTACCATAAACAGCACTTCAGGTCTGAGTGTTGTTTATGGTATCTTTCTCATTTCTAGTCACCATCAAAGAATTTGTTTAATACTGTTTTTACAGTTTCAGAATTGCTTCCAGTAAAAACCTCAAATGCGTCAATCTTTACTGGAAGTGTGTTTAGTTTGTTGCTGTGCACGCATAATGAGGGCAAAACACTTACTGCCAACAAATCCCTTGAAAAGACCAAAAACAACAATGAATTAATCAACAAGTATTGCCTGTGTATCCAAAGCCTGATACGTCATATTCCTCTGTACCATAGAGCTCCATTTAACTGTTGTATAGGAGACATGTTCCTTAATATTCCTGAATACACACTGTAGTTTATTTTAACTCAATCTCACGTACACAGTATGTGTATTTTCAGCAGCTGTACTAATCTATTATCAATCTGCAGCTGAAAATAATCCCCAGCAAATGCACCATTTGCTCTTGTTTATAAAAGTAAGCTGAAACTACAGTGCCCAATTATTTTTTAGAAATTGCCTGGGATTTTTTTCAGACAAGTTTGTAGCTGTACTCAGCTTGGATTCACTGCAGTTACGATGACCTTTTAAACCCTCCTTCATCATGTTTTCACTTGTCTGCAGTTGATCCATGTTTTCAGTATTTTCCATTAATTATCCCTTTGCCAATAAACCACTGGATGCACTTTATTCAGTGGAGATTTGAAGATATGACTTGACAAAATAGCACAATGTGGAAATAGTGTATTTAGCCATGTTGTGGAGAAAGAGAAACTATGAGTGTTTGGAAAGATACAGAACATGCGAATCAGTGAACAGTGGATCATGCTGCAGAAAAGGTTTCAAAAGATGTTCAGTTGCTTTTTTTTTGCTTTGACTCAGGTTTGACACAGGAAGCTATTGTAATTGCTACAGCCACGGCTGTCCATAAGAGAGCAAACTACAAACTTCTAAACTTTTCAGAGCCCCATTTCAAGCCTACATGGGGTGAGTGTGCACAGTAAGATCTGTTGTATCAACATAGAGAGTCAAACCTGCTTTCTGTGGGTCTGGAGTGAGGTTGAAGCCTCCTTCTTGGTACATCTCTGCCTCTCTGGCCAGCAGCTGGTAGCGAGGTTCGTCCTGGGTCCCATCAAACTCTCCCCCCTCATCATAGTCTGTCATGTTCAACACACTGTCATACCAGTGTATTGCTTCTTCCCAGTCCTGCTTCCTGTATGATTGAAAGAGAAAAAAACAAGAATGCTCAAATGTCTGTCAAATAAAACAAACACTAAAAATCAATGACTTTAGTAGCATCAAAACTAGCAGTCGAGACTCCAGAAATCCATCTAGGGGGCAGTATTGTCCTGACTGCTAGAGCTGGATTCCTGTGTTGTTTTGGACATAGACGACAAACATTCAAATGCAAGCAAAAATTGACTCTCACTGACCTGCCAGCTGGCAGATTTAATCCAGAATCAAAGGCTTTGGCCACTGTGGTCATAGAAGATCTGTCACCAGCTTCAGCAGCCTGCAGCAGATACTTGAAACCTTTCATCCTGCTTCCTGCATTATCCTGCCAACAACATAGAAATGTTAGAATTCAAAGGTGCATACACAGCCAAGTCAAAAATAAAAGAGGGGGGGAAAAATAAAGCGTGTGGTACCTCCACCTCCATGTCTGGCAGGATGTGATGAGGCAGCTGCAGATAGCATTGTCCCAAGGCTACGATGGCCTCCAGCTCTCCACACTGGGCGGCTCTCTCCAGGTGCAACATGGCTGAGTCCTGATCCCACTGTTCATTCCTCTCACAGAAACGGCCCGCTTCATGGTACCGCACCATCGCCAGATGGACCTGGGCAAGAACAAAGGACATCCAGAATATGTTCAACACATGAAACTAACCATGAAAACAAGCTCAGAGCAGAGATGAGTGTATTCAAAACTTCACATGACATTTTAGATTCTCAGCAGCCAATCACCTTGATCTCTTAGGGCAGCGACACAAATAATGACAGTTGAGATGATGATATTTATGATTTGGGTGTCATTGGTGATCTGACCAAGTTGTGTTTGATGGCGTCCTGATGAATTGCTGCCTGTCGTTCTTGTCAGCATTTGGGAAAATTGGGGCTGTTGTCATCACATGGTGGAAGAAATGACCATTTACAGGTGCAGTGTGTAGAATTTAGTGGCATCTAGCAGAACAGACTTGGCAGAAATGGAATATAATATTCGTAGGTATGTTTTAACCTGTGTATAATCACCTGAACATAAGAATTGTTGTTTTTATTACCTTAGAATGAACCTTTTATATCTACAGAGAGAGCGGGTCCTTTTCTAGCAGCCCGCCATGTTCCTACAGTACTACTGGCTCTAGAGAGGGCCTTTCATGTTTTTTGTAAGTTTCGCAGCCACCATACGTTCTCCTACATGCTTGGAAGGGGATGCTGAGGGGAGGGGTGTTCAGTTGGTTGCAGTCTGCAAGTTCACCACTAGATGCCACTAAATTCTACACAATGGACCTTTAAAACTGTTGAAAAAAAGGCAAACAAACAGTAAAAGAGTGTGGTTTGCCATGAGTAGTGATTAATTTATAGTCCAGTTTTTAAGGTTTCAGTGTAGAGCCACAACTCAGCTGAAGTTCAGCTCACTTTTTATGAAGTTCACTCATCTTCAACTCTTCCTGTAAAGTTTACACTTTAAAATTCCATGTTGCCCTTTCATCTTTGCCTTTTCCATGCAGCATAAATTACAGTACTGGCTTATACAGTATGGTATGGATCTTACCCACTAGGCTACTAGGATGCCCAAAGGTAAAGGACAGGTTTTAAACACTTTTCCAGAAACAAGGAAGTCATGGCACAAAAACAACTTTTCCTTTTGAAATTTCAGTTTTTGTGTGGATGAAACAAACAAGAGTTTGTTACCTTTGGACAGAACCAGACTGTCTGTTCCCCCTGTTATCAATCATGCTAAACTAAGCTGACCTCTCCTGGCTGTAGCTTCATATTTAATATTTAACAGACAGATATGAGACTGGCAAGAAAGTGAATAAGCACATTTCCCAGTATGGAGAACTATTCCATATGGGCTCCTTTTTGACTGGTAAGACTACAAAAATCAGTATGTAGTCAACATGTGTGTGTGGTGTATTCATATATATCATCTTTATTAACATAATATCAACCAATCAGATGTTTGCAGGCATCGTGTTCTCTTACCTTTCCGAGGACTGACTGGCCAATCTTCTTCTGCATCAGAGCGTTGAGTCGCTCCACCTCAGTGGCCACACAGGAAGGTCGGTGGATGTGAGCGCGAGATGAATGGTAGAAGCTCCACTTCTCTTCTGACAGCTGGATAGTAATAGACAGTAAAGATACATGGAGGATAAAGACAAAAAGGGGAGAAAAATGTTATATCTGTTCTTTACCGAGTTCATCAGAAAGCCTGATTTTATGACAATAAATCAAGTGCAAGTAAAAAAATAAAAAACTCATACTCTGCAGACACACTCAGGGGTGTACCCATCCAGAAAAGTAAATTTGAACTGATAAATGCCACATATGAGCCTTGAGCTCATCGCTGGAGGAGTACATCCCTGCTGGCTTGTCAGTCAATCAGTGCCAAATCATGTAAAACATGGGAATATAAGCATACACACACAAGGTCATTATGGCAAGAATCATGAGCAAGATGGCGGAGTTGGTGAAACAGAGAGGTAGATGGTGTGTTCAGGTTCCAAATTTCACTTCTAATTTAGCATTTTCAGATTGTTTTCATTCACTCAGCTGAACGGAAGAGCAGTGAGGAAATGAAAACAGTGACATCTCAGTGTAATTTAACTACTCAGATCTTAACTTGAGAATCATGCTTGGTACATTTTGTCTCAATCGTGATATTTCAGCAAAGACAAGACTGCACATGGAGGCCTGCCATGCAAAATAATCACCCATTCGTGGTCAGGAGTGACAGAATATACATTTTCGGAGACTCTTGGAGGAATTACCATCTTCCTCTAATAAGGGAACACAAAGAGTAGCAGGAGCTGAATTAGAGGAAAGGTGGGGAACCACTTTCATTGGTATGTAAGTAATGAGGGGAAGGACAAAGTGAGGAAAGACAAGAATGAGAAGACAAAGTTTGATTATCTGATTAAAGCAAGGATGATTATGATTGAGGTGAGGATGAGGTTTGTTATCTCTACTGTTTGTTTACCCGTCTGACACTGTCCTCATCCGACTCGGAATAATGTCTTTGGTAGCGGTGATGGGCCTATGTGACGATACAACATGCATTATGAAACCTACTGTCAGGAAATCATAACAGTCAAACTTAATGTGGACACAATACTCAGCCAAACAATATAGTTCTACATGTAAATGACATTTTGAAAGGTAATTTGGACACTAAGAATTCAAATGCATTAATAAGATGTATAAATTATTGTTAGCCATGTTGGTAAATGTCAGAAACAAACATAAATACCTTTTCTTGGCCAACTGTTTCTTTAAGGTTAACTGAGGAAGGGGTGTATGAGTTATTTAGGTCAATATTTAAGGCCTCCCTCTGTCCATTTCTGACTGCTAGAAAATCAATCCTGCAAATCAATCCTGGAAATTGTCTGACTGACTGAAATTAAATCAGTGGGAGGTCAAATGGAAATCTTTACCCCGTCCACGTGGTCATTCGGGTCCCCTTCACTCCTCCTCTCGCTGGGGTAGCCGCTGTCTCCGCCACTATCCGGTTCCTATAGACAGAAACCCAGAGAACGGTGTGGTGATTTATGAGTTACGTGGTAAGATTGCAGTACTGCAGTGATACTTGGCCTCAGCAGTCACCTTATGATGTACATAAAGACACAGAGCACACAGTAAAAACAGTCCTAGTCAACTGACATCTAACATCATCTAGTATGTGAAGTAAAGCCAAATGTAGCATGGATTATTTTAATTAAGTGTGATCAAGTGTATATAATGTACAGTTATAGTGTTCCCTGGAAATTCTTGTTCTGTGCAACTTACAGCGATTCTGTATTTGCAGCATGTTTTGTTATGTTTCATATAAGTTTTCAAATTGTTGGAGATGTTTTCCTCGTTTTATCACCATGTTTTGTCTATTTGCTTGTGTCTTTAGTTGCAGTGTGTTGAGCCCTCAGCGCCACCATCTTTCACCTCACCTTGTGGTCACCTGTGTTGTTATTGTTGAGTCTATCATTTTCGTACGATCCAGTAAAAGATAAGCCTGTAAAATGTAGATAAAACATTTACAACTGGCAGTTTCCCCCCATGTGGATACTATGCTTTACTGCATCAAATACACAGTTCATGTAGTAATGCGTTCATGCACGTACCGACAGGGGACTTGCCGATAGATCCATGTGCAGCTAGCGGGGAGCAGGGGAAGATGAGAGGTGAGCAGGGGATCGAGTCCACGTCGCTCATGCTTTCGTCTGCAGATGAAGTCTCAGACAGGCGGGATAAGAGCGGAGGCGCCCGGCTTCCAGACATGGTGCGAACACGAGGAGAACCGCATTGCTCCTCGCAACCCCTCAGCACTGTCTGAGCTGACTTCTAAGACAAAACAAGATGAAAACCGTCTTCAGGAAGTCGATAAGCATAACATGCAGAATATAGTGAGAAAACTGAACTGGAGACTGAGCGCAGAAGGAAAGGTTTTTGTTTCTGCAGATATTTAATACAATTCTACAATTTATCAAATGTTAAACTCATAATTCAGCACATTATGTTTTTTATTTTCTATGCCAATTTTGGTTGGAGAGTATTTAATTGAAATAAATCATTTTTATTTTAAGCATTAATCACTTGTTGCAGCACATCTGCAGCAAGCTTTTAGTTTGAAACTCAGGCGCCTGATACTGTATCAGTAGCTTATGTGACACTAAGAAAAACAACGAGATTTTATGAGGATGACGTGTGACTGCAGTGTTCTGCTATAGTCATTGTTCTGTTTCAGCAACAGCTGAATGCAAAATCAAGTTTTTTGAGACAGTTTGGCTAATCGTAATATCGTAAAAATACCAAAACACACTGGAGGAAGGCTTTATGTATTTCACACTCCTTCTTCTCTCTACTGTTTTAGGCAACACACTGTTGTTTTCTGTACAAAAAACAATTCTTCTCACAGGAAAATTTGCGCTCATAAGCTCCCACAGCGGGGAACAACAGTCACATTCATGCCTTAATATGGAAACTGTGAACAGTCCTAATTTCTGGGGACATTTTTTCACCCTTTTTAATGCCAATGAGTAATATTATTTATTTTTAAGTGTATTTCTACACTGACCTGCTGCTGATTTCTGGCCCTGGTTGACACTTATACTATTATGGTAATATTTTAAAATTACAAGTAGTTTGTTGGTGCCGTCCAGCTGGGATTTCTCTGCAGGGGACAGGTCAAAAGGCGTCAGACCCATACTCTTGCAGATCTTGTTACACAGGTGAGAATGGAAGAACAGCGCCATGCCTCGCACACCTGGAACGCAGGTATGATCAGGAAAATTTACTTTAGCATCTGTCTTATTGCAAATGTGGAAGCTTTTTTGAATCACTTCTAACCTAAAAAATCACACAGCAGTTTATCAATCTGTCTAATAACTGATGATAAATTGTCAGAGAGAGAGAGAGATGTACCCAGATTTCCATCTCCGAAGTCAGTGCCCTTGTCTGTGTGGATCTGAGGGTCAGTGTAGAGGTCTCCGACCCCCTGGATGTCCACCACGATCAGCTGGTGGCCCGACCGCTCAAAGGTGAAGTGACTGAAGGCCTGACGGACAGAAAGGGAATGATTGATGAAAATTATGAAGTAATTATCAGCTGAACATGTGTTAATAGCAAAAAGTAACGACACCCACCTGCGGAGTGAGTCTGAGGTTGTCGTCCCTCACGAAGCCAGAGTTGGAGTTGTATTTGATGTACTTGCCCTCGATGTAATGTTCCAGGTGGAAGAGAGGTTTACCTGGCCGGTTCATCATCTCCACCACACACATCTGCATGATGTCAACCTGAGGAGTTAAACACATTGTGAATTTGATCAGACATGTTCTCCGACTCACACATATGTAGCACAGCAAACATACAGTGAATGACATGATGAGGAGGGAACAATGATTCAATGATTCAAAGGTTTACATGTAACATTCACAAACAATATGTGCAGTGAAATGTGTGAAAAGTTAGAAAACAGAAAGATGAGAAGATAAAAAATCATAAATATGTGTTAAAATGTACATGTCACAAATTTATGGCAAACTATACAATTAGTTTTTGCAAATGCTTGTGTGCAAATGTTGAGGGAAAAGCTGTTTATCCATTTTATACAGATACTGATATTCTCTGGCGAATAAATCAGTTATTCAACAGTTCCTCAATAGAGATGCTAGAGTGGCAACAATTAGTCGATCAATTGGTTGACAGAAAATTAACTGGCTACTATTTCAATAATCGACTGATCGTTTTAGTCATACAATGAAACAAATAAATATTATTGAATGATCAAAATGATCATATTTTATATTTATATATAGTACATGCAGTACAATGTGATTATACTGCATAAAAAACACACAATATTATTACATCTACCAAAACATTATGCTGTCAGCCATGTTTGTTTATTTATCTGTAGTTTGGGATACTGGCACTGATTTTAATGACATTTGATGAGTTAGATCAGAGGAACAAGATTAGAGGATTTGCTTCTGGTACAGTACTGGGGTTTATGTAACGGACTTCATAATAATGCAAGACAAGGCATTTTTAAACATTTTCACTATTTTTCACTACTGCATTCACTTGAAACACAAATCTGACACATGTATCCTGTGATTGATGCAGATCTCCAGATGCAAATCACATTATTAAATTAAAAAGGATTACAGGATTATGCTGAGCTCTCTGAGTGCTTTAAAGGGATTATGAGGACTGATTTTGTCCATATTGTCCTCAGTAATTAATGATATCATCTTTCTCTCCTCTATATTCTGTCATCTATTGAGTTCATTTCAGAGTTGAACATCTCTCTTCTACCTGTTTAGGAGGCCTGTGGCGGTTGTACTCCTCTCCCCACAGTTTGGCCTCCATCTGCAGCCTGACGTCTTCCAGGTAAACACTTCTGTCCACCGTCTCCATGTAGCGTTTGGCCACATAGTTAGACGCCAACTTCCAGTTGCTGCTGTGTGAGAAATTAGACAACTTCTTCCTGGCGGGAAAAGGAAACAAGAGTCAGATATTACAGCAGTGAGCAGAATCTGGATTATATTTATTCACAGTACATGGCAGCAATGACCCTCTCACAGCAGAAAACTTTATTAAAATACATAATTAAAGATGTTTTTTTGATCATAGCATCAACTGGAGCAGATCTCAAATGTGCCCAGAGTGACCCTGGCTCACAGAGCAACTCAGCTCTAAACCCAGATGTCTGACAGGAAAAACACCACATTTCAGATGTAGAGGCTTTCTTTTTTTAGGATCTAACTTGTTTGGGCTTGTAGGGACTAAGGGAGTTATTTTCATGCTCTGGGTTTTGTCTTTTTGTGGGATACTGCAAACAACAAGCAGCTGAAGTGATGGTGGTGGTGGAGGGGGGGTGATTGGGGATGGGTGCCTCTCTTTTACATTTCCCACTGACTGAGGGATTAAACCTTAACAATTAGACTATTATTCCTGTTCTCTTTCATTCTGCGATGTCATGCAAAAGCCAAAACACTGTCGAGCAGCATTAACACCGTCTGCTTAAATTCTGTTTCACCAAACAGTGAAGATCTATGGTGGGGGGGAAATAATGCTTCCATGAGATAAAAATAAAGTCCCAGTGCCGTCATGGAAGACTTTTCAGAGCTGGTTTGCTGTGAATCTCTCACAACCATCTTTGGCTCTGGGAGTAGTGGAAACGTCAGCGAATATTCTTCTGGGTTGGAGCAAGAAATGTAAGGAATGTGGACCTGCACCACTCATAGGCTACAGCCCAGAAGAGCCACACTGTTCTGCGTTGTTTACACAAGGACCATGATAGCCTTCGGTACTAGAACACGAGGGCAATAACCGCCGGATGAGAACAGATGAATATAGAGAAATAGTTCAACTTACGTTCTGAAGCACTCCCTCATGGCTCCTTTCCCAAACGGCTGTGAGAAACCAGGCAGGGACAATAAATTAGTCAGGAGATAAGAAAACTGAAGGGCTCTCTTAAATATTGGCAAACAATAATCCTTCTCTAGAGAGCGGTGTTACCTGGGCGGCCATCTTGATGTGGATCTGGTCTTGAGCCCATTCTCCTGTGATGGCGTTATACCTGCGAAGAGGAATCAAGTCAAAAAAAGACGAACACTTACATTGTTTATTATGTAATATTGAGTGTTCTCAAAATCCTCATCAAATCTAATGACAGTGTTTGCTTTTTGTGTTCTGAAATGGCAGATTGAAACGATTAATTAGTTGGTCAACACCAATTTTTTATAATCAATTAACTTTTTAAGTAATTTATCAAACAAAAATGTCAAATATTTGCTCTTTTGTAAATTTAACATCTTTTGGACTGTTGGCCAAACAAAGCAGCTATTTGAAAACGTCACCATCGGCTCTGGGTAATTGTAAAGGCCATTTTTCACTATTTTTCCACATTTTATAGACTAAACATTTAATCCATGAATTGAAAAAATAAACACACGGATGAATCAATAATGAAAACAATCCTTAGTTGCAGCTCCAGTTCTTTCTTATCATTTTTATTAGTTTAAAGGATATGGCTTTCTGATTGTCAACAACCAACAATGAATTGATGTTATTTATTTGTGTGTTTATCCAAAGCCTGATATATCGTATTCCCCTGTGTCTTCTGTTGTTGTCCAAAAACTATTAAAAACCCGTCAATGAGCCACACCGCTGCACTGGGTGACTTGTTCCTTTGCGCCAAAGATAACGGTTATCGTAGTTTGTTTAGAAACGGCTCCAAAGACTAATTATAGCAACAACATTTTAAGTCTCGGGAGAGTAGTTGTGTACGGAGTGGCGTCTGCCTTACACAGAACTACTCTCCTGGGACTGAAAATGTTATCTCTGTTGTGTTTTTAATAGTCACTGGACAACAACGGAAGTCTACGACACAGAGGAATAGGCTTTGGATAGATCAGTTCATTGTTGGTTTGGCTCTGCACATGAAATTTGCTGACAGTAAGGAAAATTTAGGAAACCACCAGCGTTATCCTTTAATTCAGTCTCACAGTGTAACTCAGTTCCTTCTTTTGAGCAGAGGGAGCTGTGCGAATGTCACATATGTGGGTCGTTTTTTTTTAGGTCACAGAGCAAATCCTGTGACCTTCCTCTGCTATCAGAACTTGTTTTTGTTTTCACACCTGTTACATTACAAATCACTCACACTAGACAATTCTGACCTCGCTGCCTTATCAAAAGGTACCTATCGTCACAGAGTCAATAAATGCAGCACAAAGCACATCAAGATAAAAGTCTCAAGAGTCTAATTCTATTATTAAAGGGGAACATAAACTTTCCAGCCTCTATCACATCAGCTAAGTTACTCTTTGGCCTCTGTGAGGGAGTTCGTCTGTCAAACAGCCCTTATGAATTCTTATCATGGAGACACACATAGAGCGGCTGGTTTCCTCTACACCGCAAAACAACGAGGAGAGAGCGTTTTCATGTGTGTATAGTACTCTTCCCATTTACTCAGATTTTGATTTAGGGATAGTTTAGTGTGAAGTGCGGGTTTTAGGAGCGAGTTTCGGGAATTCATGAAGTCAATCAATATGGTGATAAATGTTTGTGAATGAGCTGTATGTCTGGGTCAGTGTGTCTGTTTATCTTGGCAGATGTGTGTGTGTGTGTGTCCTGAGTTAATGAGTACAACATGTACCGTAGGTGCAGCTGCAAGTCTTCACAGTTGAAACCTGAGCGCCATTGAACTAGAAAACTCTAGTACGTGAAGCTTTCTTTCTCCGCTCACGTATCCACACAAGAGCAGCGCGCTATTCCAAAATCTAGTGTTCACTCTTCACTGCCAACAATCCATTTCCCAGCCTGGGAACACGGTGTACCGTGACTCTCATTCCATTAAGTTCATACTACAGGGGGCATAAGAGAAGGGGAGGAGGAGTGAGGTTACATGTGGGTAAAATTAGCACACGAAAAGAGAACACCAGGGCAAATCCCAGCTCCTGACAATCCCTCCTCTCTCTGTAATAGAGTTCAAGCCCTGTATGTTATGTAACAGGCCCAACACACACACACTAAAACACACACACACAGGCAGAGGAATTTTTTTTTTCCTGCTTTTTGCCCACGCCCATTCAGTTATGTGGCTGCCTTGATATAACGCTGTCGATGCCTGAGAACTGTGTGAGAGATGTGTATGTTTATGTTGCCGTTCTGTTGGCTGCAATATCTTGCTGTACTCACTGTACTCCACCCACTGTATGAGATAAAAATAAAAAAGAACTGGATGGGACAAAGGATGTTAGTGCTTCATGAGCCCAGTGAAGAAGCAGCAATATATGTTAAGACGAGGGCTGCAACTAACGATCATTCTCATTACTGATTAAACTTTTGATCATTTTCTTGATTCGTCGATTAGTTGTTTGGTGCATAAAATGTCAGAAAATAATGAAAAATGTCAATCGCTGTTTCCCAAAGCCTAAGAAGACGTCCTCAAATATCTTGTTTTGTCTTGACTAATAGTCCACAACCCAAAGATATTCTGTTTACTGTCATAGAAGACTAAAGAAACCAGAAAATATTCACATTTAAGCAGCTGGAATCAGAGAATTTGGACATTTTTCTTTAAAAAAAAATGACTAAAAGCGATTAATGGAATAGTTGGCAACTAACTTATTAACAGATTAATCGTTAGCTCTAGTTAAGATAAGCACCACTAACCGAAATATGAGCCAAGTGTGAAACATGCTGCCATAACAGTTCAAGAAAAACTCCCTGTTCACTACCCGCCCAGCACCAAACTAATACAAGGAAGCTCGAGTGTTGTGGACACATATAGTATGGTGATCTCCGGGCGGGGAAAACATGTACTAGTCACCACCTGCACTGCTTAAAGCAAGATAAACTTTCTCACACAGTTATGAGTGTAACACGATGTGAGTCTGTGTATGCTTCCGTTTACATGGCTGGTAGTTATTTTAGTAAAATTTAAAAAGCTGATAAGGCGGGGGAGGGCGTAAGCTTTTGTCAGTGTCTGACTTCTGAGCTTGAGCATATGCCTTTTTCCTGGAGGCAGTGCGCACCAGTGCAGACCTGGTATGAACTTGTAAACAGATCAACAGCAGAGAATCATTTGCTTATTTCTTGCCAGCACTGGACCAAAGCAGCAAAACCCCCGCAAAATGACTTGTTTCACTCTCAGAATTTGATCCATTCGGTCTGATAACATTTGGAAAGTCTAGAAAAGCCGCATGATTCAATTATTTTATCCTCGTTCAAGTTAGCAGAGAGTTAACCGGAAGTTAGCCGCTCGGCTGGTGAAGTCTCTACTGCACATGCTCGGCCCATAGAGCATGTTTATATTCATCTGGCCAGTGCGGGAATGTCACCACAGACAGCAGATTTAAAAACTCTGTATATTGTGAAATACAGAGAGATTTACCTGGTGGTGATGAGCTTATTCAGCATTGTGTGATCTTGTTTGGCTTGAATATAACGGACATTCATTGATATGTAAAAGCCCCACACTAATGCTTTAAGCTCTCTCTCTGGATCTACATTCATGCAAACATGCTAAAAGATTGTTTTGGTACTTTGGTATCACTCTTTGGGATATTATTTCAACGTCTGAAGGCTGTATGATCACATTGTCACACCCATAAAACAAACAATGAGTACTGTTGACTCACATCCACACTGAGTTGTTCATACCTGTAGCGTATACAGGGTTCAGTCTCTATTTCCTCCAGGTGAAACTCTGCCCAGGGGTCGGGCATGGCTTTGGCCTTTCGGATCGCATGTTTCCATGTCTCCTGTCACGACGAAGAAACACATCTTATTAGCTCACAGTGATTGTTTTAATGCTATTAGAAAGAAAAGTCAGCTTCCCAAACAGATTAGCTAGAACACACAGAAGAAGGAGGGGAAGCCAACCAATGCAACAAAAAAAAGAGTGAAATTTAATTTGCACAATAAAAGGCCGGGTCTTTTTGTGCTCTTTCTGCACAACACGTGCACTTTCTCTCTCTAATTGCCTGTATTGTGCTTTCTAATAGAATTTCACATGTCTGCATTAAACAGCTTCCCCTCCTTTTTGGAAATGTTTTCTTTTAATCAGCTTACAGCTAAATAAACTGCCTATGATACAGTTAATCTACAGACATAACTCAGGGACACATTCAATGTGAAATAGATCCTGTAATCTTTAGTTTATAACTGTTGTGACAACATGCAAATCAAGAAGCAAGAAAGCTTGATGAGGAAGGAAGAAACACAAATAACTTTGAAACACAAACAAACCAGGAGGAAAGCACACGATCATTAGAGAATACATAAAAGGTGGGGTAGATGAAAACAACAGAATAATGAAGGAGTCCAGAATTAAAAGAGGGAATTTAAGGTAAACAGGTCAACTTTAATAAGTAGACCTCACTATAAATGTATTGAAAAGGTGTCAAGCGTTTTGAATTCCAATGTGATCACCATGGGATGTTTTGTCATCATCTGCAGTTGCGCAATGTTCAAAAAATAACTTTCTTACTAGGAACCATGAATCAAAGTGTCAGTAGCGATGTATGTGAACCTGACCGAGTAACCCAACCCCGACCCAACCTATACCACACAGCAGCACGTCTCTCTCGTCCACCGCTAGTCACCGTCCAGCAGGCATTCTGGACATGTTTATATTTAGAGGGAAGGATTTACATGAAGAGCAGTAGTGAGGGTCGTGTTTTTAACTGATAGAGTGTCATATCTTGTTTGTGAAGAGGAGCAAACGACACATTTCTCTTTCGTTTCAGATCTTGCTCACCTGTAGACTTCTCTAACGCTGTCAAAACATTGCAGCCCAGTGACGGGGTTCAAATGGTAAAGCTGGTATGGTACTGAAACACACAGCCATGCTAAAAATACACTTTTTTTTTTAACCACAATTTCTTTCTGGGATTTTTTTGTCACATCCTGAAACAACTTTCCGTTGCATTCTACTTGAAAAGGTCACATTACTCTCAGAAATGAATGAACCTTTTTAAAGATTTGGCAAAACTATCTGACCTATATGGACACGTTGCCAACGCCTGTATCAGATCTGATATAAAACTGTCCGTGTGTGAATAAGTCAGCATTGTTTATACTGTCTCTTCTTATTTTATGTTGTATTTATTTATAATTAATTACATTTTTCTTTCTTTTGAATTTTAATTGACTGCTACCTACTTCTTTTGAGTAAGCTTCTTTCTCAGGTTGTATGTGGGTGGGACAGCAGGGGGATTTGGAGCCATGTTTGTGTGTGTTTGTGTTTGTGTATGTATTCTGTGTGTCTTGTTAGATCTAAAATTTGAAGATAAAAGATATATATAAAAAAGTTTGAAGTGGCAGCATCTGTGATAAAAATCAGCTCTCTGAAACTAATTTCTCAGGATGAAAAACACTGAAGGATTTGCACATTTGATCCACAAAAACATCACATTTTTCAGTGTAGTTTTGTCAAACATCAATATAAAGTTTCTAGTGTTTATTAGTGCAGATTAATAAACTCCTGATTAAGGGATTATACTCTAGAGGAAAGGAAGATGCATTGATTAGGATACTTAAAAAATCAGTCATTAAAAAAAAATCATGGGAAATGAGAAAGAAGGTGTAAAACATGTTGGTATGAAAGTAAAAACATTTCAACAACAAGACATTTCAAAAACAGTGAAGAAAAGGACAGTAAATTACAGAGTGGAGCGGGGAAGAAGGGAGGTGTAGATGGTCACTGGTGAAGAGGGAAAGAAGGAAGATATAATTTAATCTGTAACATACCCGTGCGCTCTCAGACAAAACCCTGTACGACCGAGGTTCTGCCACTTTTTCTGTTTCTGTTTCATTCTATGCAGAAAGGTAAAAGAAAACGGACGGCTTTTCGTCAGCAAACAGATTATGCAACATTAATTCAGATAACATTAATTGCCTGTAAATAAAAACACTAAACATAAAACTAAAAAGGTCATTCATCCTGACAGTTGGCCGGTACACAGTGGCAGCAACACAGTCTGATAAGGAGCAATCTGCCCTGAATTGACTGCTGGTTTGTACTGTTGAAGAAGTGACTCTGAGCTCTGAGAGATGTGTTTACATACAGCGTCATCACATGACATGAAAACCACACTCTGGTACTTCCTGTTCTTTAGAGAGTACAGTTGAAAGGTGACTGATCAGCTTTCCGCTTCAATAAACCAGATATACACATATCACACATACTGGTACGTGTGTGTGAGTGTGAACATATCAGCTCTCCTTATAAGGAAGCAAACTGCAGAACTGAGTGTTTATGATTATGCAGTGTCAAAACAGAACATAAACGAAGAAAATAAGTGTTTACCGATGTAATTTAACCCTCCTGACACATTAGCAGATGCTTTTCACTTCCCTGTCACGCCTAGTAAGATTGTGCACCTTGCATCTCCCTGTTGCCGGAGGGCGACAGCTCACCTTGTACGCAAAGTTGCTCTTAGGAAGAGAGCTCGACAGCTGACGGCTGTAAACCAGATTCTTCATGTAGTGACAGATTTCTTTGGCGGAGTCATCCAGGATGGAGCAGATGAAGTTGTCGTCGTCGTCGTCGTCATCACTGGCGTTGGCGTCGCTGAGGGAGGATGTCCTCTTGCCGGGGGCGCTACGTTGGACGGGGGGTCTCTGGGCGCTGCCCTCCTCCTCCATGGCGAACATCAAGTCGTCCTCCATGATGGCTGCTGTTGTGCTGATGAGAGAGGAGACAGGAGTGTTAGTGGACTGAGAAAGCAAAGTCACATAAGTGTGTCCTAAAACAACAGACAGGTGCCCAAATGGTCAATATGAACAGGACGAATGATTACAACAAGGAAAACCTGTTTCGAAGTTCATTTGGTCACCTGACAGTAGCAGCTGCCTTGTATCTTGGCTGATAACTGCAGCTCATGCCATCCATAAGCTATGTGTTATCTTAGAAGTGGCTGCAGCATGACATCTCCATCATATGCATAAATTCAATCAAAATATACACTCACTGTACGTGGCAATAAATGGTGACAATCAGCATGCAAAAGCAATTTAGCTCATTGCATCTATTTTGCACAACAGCTGTCTGTCTTTGCAAGAGGTTATTATGCTTGCAGATTTTAAAAGTGACAGCTGGCTGGCAGAGAGGAATGCAAACAAAAGCTCAATACATTAAGTTCCTGCGCTCCTGTTGGTGCAACGTGCTCCCACAGAAACCATGCAGAGGCAGCCATGGATGTAGTACATTATGTTACAGCATGCTGCAGCAGAGTTTACCCCAAAAAACGAGTCTTATGTGTTGGATGCACATATTAAATAAACAACCAACCTTACACCCGGGGGCACAGACACACCTTTAATGACTTTATCTTGACAGACTGTGACGGTTTCACTTAAGTCACCTCGGTCTTCTTCCGTCTCACAGTTTCAGTTTTGAAGTTAAACAAGTAGAAAATGCAGCAGCTGCAGTTTCAACTGTCTCCTCCCAGACCAGACTGGGTCGGTCCTGGTTCTCCAACCTGCCCTGAAGGTCCGGGGACGTGCCTGGCAAATGTAGCGGGATGTGGTTACCGTCCACCACGGCGACGTGAGCGCTCCGCACGTACAACACTGACAGCTCTGACGTCAGCCACGCCCCTGCATCCTGCTGCCTTCGAGGCTGTCGGAAATATCAAATGCACATAAACAAACTTTCAGCTTAGAAATGTAAAAATACCTCCAAGGATGTATCTAAAGTTTAAGAGACAAACTATAAATAAATAAATAAATAAGGATGAATCTGACCGATAATTCCATTACTTTATTCGTCATAATAGTTTACCCTGCGTAAATATAATATAAACAGTGGTGGAAAGTAAGTCAAGTGCTGTACTCAAGTACAAATTTAAGGTACTTTACTTGAGTATTGTAAAAGTATACCATTTTATACTACTTTATACTTCCATTCCACTATATTTCAGAGGGAAATATTGTACTCTCTACTCCACTACATTTATTTGACAGCTTTAGTTACTTTTCAGATGAAGATTTGACACAATGGGTAACATAACAAGCTTTTAAAATACAAAACATTGTTAAAGATGAAACCAGTGGTTTCCAACTTTTTTGTCTTGTGACATCTTACAAAAAGCAGTGTGTAGTCAGGGTCACATTTCAGATGTTTATGAGTTGTTAACAGCTCCACTAAATAGTGATTTTTCTCTCCAAACTTCTCACATGGTTTCATTTCAATAAATGTTCAAATGATCCAATATTTCACCAAAAAGATCATCCAAAAACTGAAAACAGATTTGTGTATCAGATCTTTGTTTTTTCTTCTTTCTTCTCCCATTAATCATCTCATGACCCCTCAGATTTATATGGTGACCCTTTGGAGGGGCCAGACCCCTGGGTTGGGAATCACTGGACTAAACTAGCTAACTGTATATAAAGTAGTTTAAAGTGTATTATCATTATTATTATTATGATGATGATGATGATGATGATGATTATTATTATTATATAAAAAGATACACTCATATAATTTATAACATTAAAAATGTTCTTACGTGCATTTGTTAGTGATAAAAAACAAATATAATACACTATAATATTATAGTACAATTTAATAATAATATAGTATAATAATAGATCTTTAAAAGAAGGCAGTCTGCAAAATGAGAACTTTAACTTTTGAGTACATTTTGCTGATAATACTTCTGTACTTTTACTTAAGTAACATTTTGAATTCAAGACTTTTACTTGTAATGGAGTATTTTTTGACTACAGTATTTCTACTTTTACTTTAGTGTTCATATGGGCACCTGACTTATTTTAAGACAGACTTGAAAAATTGTGAACCTGTCCTTTAATAGGTGACAGAATGCAAACAATGGGCCTCACTCAAGAACATTTTCGTATTTTTATCCTGAAACTCTGACTTTTTTCTGTGAGGTTTGCTCGTACGAATGGATCCAACAAACTCTCTGAACTGCCTGATGAGGTGCCTGTCACCTGTTCATGAAGAGGTGCGCGTTTTGATTATTAACATAATTCACGCCTCTAAAATTACCATATAAGGATCCAAGTTCCTCTCCGTTTGTGGGCGAGTTTCATTCACAAAAAGTCCCCAAACAGTAAAAACACCAGCACAATTTCCTCCTGCTTTAAGAAACCAGAAGATAAACACAAAACAAATTTATGAGTGACAGAAGGAGACCGGAAACAATTAGAAAATATGTATCCAGCTAACATGTCATCAGAGCAGCTGATGAGGTCATGTCACAGAGATATTAGAGAAGAGCATATAGGTCTACAGGTGATGTTACACCGTCAGCTGCAGCACAACATGATACTGGACGGAGAGCTGCAGAGACACACAGAGGCAGCTGTCACAGTGAGACAAGTTTCTAGCAACAGCACATGTAGGTTAGAAGTTGCTGCACCAAAATATGGCAATAAAAATCATAAAATCTAAAAAATCCTTTTAAATAAATTGGCAGCCATGATGATGAATGGTAGATGGGCTGCAATTATATAGTTTGTTTTACTTACATATTATTTTTTGTTAATGTCGGTATCATATTTAAACTCCAAATTAATTAAGATTAGGGTATTATAACTGTAAGTCAAACAAGTGTGTTTTTCCCCTGTGAAGAACTGCAACAGAGATCATCTGTTCATGACTCGTACGCAAGACCTGGACCACTCGTACATTTCATACTTAGGAGAAAACTCTACGAAAAAATTGATGAATACCACAAATGTTCTTAAATCACTCGTACGTGCATTTTGTTTGCAGTTTGATCGTATGAATGAGGCTCACTCAGTTTAGCGAACGTACGTGACGTTAAGTGTTTGGTAGTAAACCAACATAACGGTTATGTACCGTTACTTACTTGAAGAACCAACGTCCCGATGTTGGTAACTGTTTTTAACAGTGTTTCACTTAGCAACCGTTGCCATTCATCACGTAATTTATGGCTAACTTAGTTAACGTTCATCCCGCTAATCAGTTGAGTTCCGAATTCACATTATCTAACGTTAACCGCTATCAAAAACAACAGCCGGGCGCCGCACATAAACATATAGTGACGCAATGCCTGATGGGAACGGCTAAAATGTCTGTAGCTAATGAAAAGCTAAACAACCGTCCAGTTTGTCACATAAATAATACAATTAATTTTTGTTTACATTGGGTACTAGTCATATTAATACAGTTAGGTCTTACCAGTGCAGATGTATCGGTAGCGTGGCCGAGTGGTCTAAGGCGCTGGATTTAGGCTCCAGTCATTTCGATGGCGTGGGTTCGAATCCCACCGCTGCCAGGATACTTTTATTTGCTTCATACTTAATAAGACATAAGTGCTAAATATGTTTTTAGCATTCAGCTGCGAAATAAAAAGAAAGATAAGATAAAAATAACACAAATAGGCGTTTCCCTCTTGTCAGCGTCTCCCTAGAAGTCACCATATAGCAGGTAGTGATACAGAAGCGCCACCTTGTGGCAGCATGGTTACTATATTTTTCAAAAGGACAAGTTCACAGTTTTCCAAGTTTGTCTTAAAACAATAATCAGGTGCCCAAATAAACATTAAAACAGTTTTTTTTTTAGCTTTAATCATTCCTCTTGTTCATACTGACCATTAGAAGGTCCATTCATAATGCAGTTACAATATAAGTGATAGGGGCTAAAATCAACATTCCTCATTTTGAGCAATGATGTGTTTTATCTGAAGATAATATGTGACTTCAGCCATCTGACTCAGTCAAATTAAGGGGATATCTTCCGCAGTTAGTTATTTTAAAAATTGTTAAAATTCCCTCTTTGCATCTTGACGGACAGTGTTTTCCTGTTCAGCTGCAGTGGAAGGAGCGTAACAGGGAATTTGGCACTAAAAAGACTGTAACTTTGAAAGATGATGAGTTGATTTTAATCATTTGGATGGCTGAAGCTTCATATTAGCTTCAGATAAACTTAAGAATAGATCACTTATATTGAAAGTGCATTATGAAGGGATCTATCAATGGTCAGTATGAACAGGAGGAATGATTACAGCAAGAAAAATATGTCAATGTTCATTAGGGCACCTGATTATTGTTTCAAGGCAGACTTGAAAAATTCAGAGTATCCAAATTAACCAACATGGAAGAATAAACCTTGACAAGATAAAGTGTTTTGTAAAAATTTAATGAATATAAATTACAGTAAAACATGTATTAATATAAAGAGACTTGTGATCCAAAGTGCTGTATCCTTTGATTGAGTCTATTTCTAGATTCGTCTGTGGAGATTATTCAAGATTAGTTTTATAAATTTGATAACACATCAGACATCAGGTTTCACTGGGCCCTGAGTTTTTCCTTTAAAAACTGAGAAGCCACAAACTGCATTTTCTGGATGGCCAGCTGGGTATCTTCGGGTGATATCCCGAGATGCCACACAGCCCGTACAGAATTTCCAAAATGAGGGTACATGAGGACTTGTATCCCCTGTCCCAGCGCAGTCTCCTCTCCCTCCCCAACCTGGGCCATGCGGGCACAGAACTCAGAGGGACTCAAAGTGGGTTCCTGTAGTCTGAAACGCAGGATGTTTGTCTCCACGGCTGCCATGTCTACGGCGAACAGAGGAGGGTCGCAGTCTAGCAAAGCTGGGAGAGGAGAAAGAAACAGGAAGTCACGAGCGGAACCACAACGGCAGAATAAACCTTTACGGAGAAATAGGAGCTACTCACCTTGAGCAAATGTTTTTGCATTGCGGTGGTCTTCCTCCAGTCTTCCTATCATCTCCAGCAGAGACAGTTTTCCAGCTGCTGCTAGTATACCAGACTGCCGCAACCCCCCACCCAGGGCTTTACGGCACCGTACTGCCCGGGATATGAAATCTCGGGGTCCAGCCAGCATGGTTCCCACAGGGGCACCTAAACCCTGTTACACAACCAGACAGTTTAATATAATATGACTCTAGAGCTGTAACGATTAATCGAAAATTAATAGTCAACTATTTTGATAATCAAGTAATCATTTTGAGTCATTTCATAAGAAAAAATGCCAAAATTCTCTGGTTCCAGCTTCGTAGCCTCTTAACATCCACCCTTTTTTTTGAATTTTCGCCCATTTCGCATACCGAAATGGAAAAGCTTATAACAAAAGAACTGTGAGGCCAAAATACATGTATTAGGCTTTAATTGAAAAGTAACATCTTCTAGTTTCTGGACATGTGCTTATTTAGCATGCGGCTAAAACACAATCAAAATTACATCAGTTCAAATATGGCTCAAAGAAGTGTTTTTGGTCCTCGTCTATAATGAGTCATATTTGAATACTAACTAGGACATGCTTTATGCCAGAACTGTGCAAATCACCACATTCTTTCTACATACTGTCATCCACATCTGTATAAAACTCCAGACCTCTAGGCGTGACCTTAGGGGAGTGAGTTTTTACTTTGTGGTGTCACTTGTGTCCCTGAACCTCTCCAAAATGTCTCCAAGTGGCCAAATTGTGCCAATTGCTTTTTATTCATTACTGCGCGACGCTAAGCTGCTTATAACGGGCTTAAGCAGGTCGCCAGCGACCCGGTGGATGTTGAGAGGTTAAATGTGAATATTTTCTGGTTTCTTTAGTTCTCTGTGATAGTAAAGTAAATATCTTTGAGTTATTGGGGGGGAAAAGACATTTGCAGTTGCATCATGGGCTTTGTCTTAAATTCTTTGTTGGTTTTGACTCTACTCACTTGTTGAATTTTACAAAAGTTGCACATGAATTTCCTGAAATAGGTATGTTCTGGTGCATTCTGTGTGTGTTCGGCAGTCCCACCTTAGAGAGACACACACTGACGGTGTGTGTGTGCTGCAGTATGGTGGACGGAGTCACCCCCTGAGCCACAGCAGCGTTCATCACTCTGGCTCCATCCATATGAACTGACAGGCCATGTTTGTCCGCTATAGCGCGTACCTTGGAAACACACGGAAACACATCTGCTGAACTGTCTGACGTAGTGAGGCGAGTATCACTGCTGCATTCACACGTGGCAACACATTTAAGTTATTCTATCAGCGTGAGCTTTGCTGAGATTCCTGACTTCACTCGTATGTCTGAAAAATAAACCTGCTGCAGGAAGGGTAGAGGCATCACACGTCCTCCCTGTATGTTCTGTGTGTTCTCCACACATATGAGGCGTGAACGGGGGTAGTGTGGGTCGGGGTAACCGTGGCGGATCTTTGACTCCAGCTGCTCCAAGTCAAACGTCCCGTCGGGAAGGGTTGTCACCGTGGTGGCGTGGACACCAGCCAGCTGCGTCAACACGACAAACACACAGTGAATTCCGCCAAGTTAAAAAAATAAAAATACTCTGTAGATGCAGTGAAGGGTTTGCTGCTCGGTTAAACTCACCTGTGCGCTCCCTCCTTGCTCGTAGATGTGTAAATGGGATAAATCGCCCACAATCATCTCATCACCTCGCTCCCTGCAGTGCACCATCACTGCACGATAAATTGCATGCACACAATGAACAGTCTGACCTCATAAAAACTGATCAAGACAATAAAAAAAAGCACAGCTGAAACTTAGAACAGCTCACCTGCGATGAGATTACTCATAGTTCCAGAGGGGACGAACAGAGCGGCCTCCATCCCAAACATACTAGCTGCAATTTTCTGTAACTCTGAAAAAACAAAAATCAAATAATGCAAGACTTCTTCTTCTTCTCTGCTATTTGGGTGAGTTTCAGGCTCATAATCATTCAAATCTTTTAGGAGAATTAAATGAAAACAGATTGATTCATTCAGATTCAGAATAAATTAAGGGTTTTGATATGTAGATGTACGGTTAAGTAGGAACAAAGCATTACAAACATGTTCAATAACATCTATAAAGCTACTTATATCTAGTTGACATTGTGAGTATGTAATATGCTATTGTGTGGAGCTTTGTATTTTGTATTATGTGTCCTGTGTGTTTTTTGCTTTGTACTGTTTGTTATTGTGCTGTTATATATTTTAATTGTGACCTGCCTAAGGGACTGCAGATGAAAATTAGCTATAAGCTAACTCTGGTACAGTACATCAAATGGTAACATTTATGTTTAACACTGTACATGGTCCCAATAAATACATAAATATATAAATAAATAAAATAATAGTCTGCAGTCCTTGATTCAGTTATGCCAACATCTTGTGTCATATTCACTGCTTGATCACTACTCATGATTTTGTGCACTACAGTTCTTACATATTCTGGGCTTTTAAAGGACAGGTTCACAATTTTTCAAGTCTGTCTAAAACAACAGTCAGGTGTCCATATGAACGCTGTAATCATTCCTTCTGTTCATACTGGCTGCTAAAAGATCCCCTTCAAATGTGCTTTCAATGTAAGTGATGGAGGCCAAAATCCACAGTGTGTCCACACAGTCATTTAGTACAAAAATGCATTTAAAAGTTTATTTGAAGCTTATATGAGGCTTGAGCAGTCTGAGTTAGTCATATCAAGTGGATACCTATCCACATTTACAGTCTTTTTATCATCAAATTCCCTCTTTGTGTTTTCCTGTTGAGCTGCAGTGGAACTGTAGTAGCTAAAAGAGGGACTTTGACACTAAAAAGACTGTAACATTGAAAGATATCTACTTGATTTGACTCATTTGGACGGCTGAGAGGGTTTCAGGGGGTCCCCAGCAAAAAGAGGAATCATTTATTTTCACAGAGTCTGTGACTATTTTGGTCATGGGTTTCATATACTTTCTGTAATAAAACATTTAAAAGCAAAAATCTGATCAAATGGGGGGTTCGTGGTCTAATTTGTGGCAGTTTAAGGTCCTTGACATGAAAAAGGTTTTATAACCACTGTTCTTAATGCTCAGTATGAACAGGAGGAATGATTACAGCAAGAAAAACTTGTTTCAATGTTCATTAGGGCGCCTGACTTGAAAAACAGTGAACTGGTCCTTTAAACGCCGCCGCTCTAAGGTCACATACAGGATCATTTTAGCATCGCTGCTACTGTTACCGTTGACTGTCGGGTCTTCCCCCATCACATCATCTCCAACCTCGGCCTCCGCCATGGCTTGTCGCATCGCCGCCCCGGGCTTGGTCACCGTGTCGCTGCGGAGATCCACCACTTGGACCCGGGCTGCCCCTCCAGACCCGGTGTCCCTGGGCTTCCCGGAGGTGTAGTAACCTCTAGCGGAGCTTCGTCCCAACGCGGCGGCTGCATGACGCGCACGGAGCGGCTTGTTTGAAGCGACGACACCGTGGTTCAAATACTTCGAGAAAAGCCTGCAGCAAAATGTTCTCAAAGACATGATGTGCTTCTTTTAATCACGTTCATTGAAGGTGTTTTAGTGCTGAACTTTGGATCATTGCAATCGATAATCATTGACTGCGAGGAAAGTTAATGGATGACCGATCAGATCGATCAACATGCACATAGCAGTGTGGACCTCAAGGTGGAGCCACTATCCAAACAAAGCTAATTATAATACACAGTAATACACTGATTTACGTAGAAAAAGAGTTTGTTCACATGTAAAATTTAACTCAACTTAATGGATAATTGATCAAAACAACTTTTGTTGTGCCAAAACTGTAATAAGTAATGTTATCCATGAAATTTCAAACCCTTCACACATGGATCCTCATTTCTTAGGACACACAGGATGTACAAAATAACTTGAAGCTTATGTTTACATTTTGTTCAGATTGTGTCAGGGAGGTGTTTATTCAACTCTTTTTGAGACGGTACTGGACTGAATAACATTTAAAAAGTA
Source organism: Thunnus thynnus (assembly GCF_963924715.1). NCBI lineage: Eukaryota > Metazoa > Chordata > Actinopteri > Scombriformes > Scombridae > Thunnus > Thunnus thynnus. The sequence goes on along the minus strand of NC_089536.1, from coordinate 9,324,970 downwards.
CCAGTACAACAGGCAAAAAAAACAAAGATCAACAACTCTTTGACAGTGTCTCAGCAAAAATTAAACACAGCAAACTTTAATATAGGTGATATTTATTGCAGGATTGTGACACTGGATCATTTCATACAGAAGAGGTGATCATGTTATTGTGTCTACCCCGGTATGTTCAGATTACTTTGCTGTATTTGAAGCATGGACATACTCAGGTACTTGCACAGATCAGAATAACAGTAAAATTTAGTTCAGGTATTTTATTTAAGGGTTGCTAACAAACAGATTTAACCATTGCCACTACTACTAAAGAATATTCCCAGGTGTATTCCACTACTTTCACTCAATTGTCTTTTATTGGAATACTTTATATTTTATGTGGCGTTTGGTTATTTTTTTGTATATATAATAACAATATTTATTTATAGAGCACATTTCTAAACCCACGTTATAAAGTGCTTCACATAAGGCAAAAACTTACTTCAAAACGAGCAGATCATAAAAACAAAATAAGAAAAATAAACAGATTTAAACAGATTTTAGATAAGAACAGATTTAAAGGTGCAGTGTGTAGGATTTAGTGATATCTAGCAGTTAGGTTGCAACCCCCCACCCCACCCCCCAAGCGTGTAGGACAACCTACCATCATACCTGCCAACATTTAGGTTTCAAAATACAGGAGTTTTTTTCGGTTTGGGGGCTGGGCAAAAAAAAACATTGCCAGTAAAAAAGCCAATAAATACTTTATCAAACCCACCTGTTCAACAAGCATAAACATGTAGAAATGCGATATTTTCAACTGCTTTGCCTGTAGTGTCCCATCCACCCGCCAGTATGTTTTACGCAACCACAGCATGCTGGTTAAGGTACCACAACACATACCCGACACAGACACTGAGAAATATCACTTGTATCACTATGAAATCGGGAGATTCTCACGAAAAACTCACGAAAAATGGTAGAGGCCCTCTCTAGAGCCAGTGTTTGGTTTAGTCTGTAGAAACATGGCAGTGCAACATGGCGGGCTCCGTGGAAGAGGACTCACTCCGCTCCCTATGTAGATATAAAGGGCTCATTCTAAGGTAATGAAAACACAACAATTCTTATTTTCAGGTGATAATACAGTAATTAAAACATACTTATGAATATTATTTTCCATTTCTGCCAAGTCTGTTCAGCTAGATGCCACTAAATTCTACACACTGGACCTTTACTTTTTCCTTAAATAGCTCGTTCCATAACTTCTGGCTCTGATTGTGAATGCTTTGTCACCTCTCAGGAACAGATAAAAGACCTCTGCCTAAGGATCTCAGGCTCCCTACTGACTTGTATGTGAGAGGTCAGGTATATTGCATGGAGAGAGGCCATGAAGAGCCTTAAAAGTCAACAATAAGTGCAATGAGGCTAAAACAGGTGTGATATGGTCACTTCTCTTGGATCTTGTTGAAAGCCTGGCAGCTGAATTCCGTATAGTCTGGAGGAGACTGATAGATTTTTGGTTGATGCAGGTAAAGAGGCTGTCGCAATACTCGAGGCGTGGGGTGATGAAGGCATGTAAAATGGTCCCTTTGTCTTTGAAAGATAAAATAGATTGTATTTTGGAAATATATCTAAGATGATAAAAAACAAGACTGCACAAGTTTTATTGTGTGCTGCTGGAAGGTATATCATGCAGGATTTGTAGATTGGTGTTTGTAAACACACAGCATTCGAAGTTGACCCCTCCCTAGTTCAACAAGCGAGAGAGAGAGAGCAGCACTGCTTGAGCGAGCTAGAAAGTGAATGACGAGAGCGAGCGGCGCTAGTGAGAACTAAGTCATGAATCAGATAAATGAAATATTTTCTGATTGTTTCACGGCGAGTTTGATCTAAAGCACAAAATAAACATGCCCACACCTTCGCACAACCCTGCGGGAGGGTGCAGCATTGCAAGGTCCTCTCTGCTCTGCGCGTGTGCAGCTCAGCCCCGCCCTCGGACAAGCAGACACACGGACCTGCAGCTCTTTATACATCCATGACACAGAGACAGAGAGCAGAGCGGAGCACAGGCGGGAGACGGAAACAGCGGTGTAACCTGATCGCTAAGCTACGAGTCCCGACCTCACACCCTGCACGCTGTTATTGGCTGGGGGCTACACACCCACTGCCCAAAGGTTGACACCCAGAAACACACCTGAACACAGCAAAATAATAAGAAAATACAGGCAGAGGGCAGAGTCTCTGCAGATAAATACACCACCACACACTTCTAGTGGGTCATAATGATTGAGAGGGTCTATTTTTGTATAAATCTATATATTGTTTTTTTAGGAAAATCCTGTATAATATACCTTTAAGTTGCTACCAAACCAAACACACAGATTCTTTGCATCAGGCTCAATGTGTTCTAACACCAGCAGATGGCAGGATTTGTTTTGCTGTATGTGCTGGAGGCCAATTATTATGATCTCTGTCTTACTTGAGTTAAGCTGCAGAAAAATGTTGTGACATCCAGTTTTTGACATCACATATGTAATGAACTCAGCACGCAAGGATCAGTGGCTATAAAGGGCAGGTACATCTGCGTGTCATCAGCATAACAATGAAAGGAAACACCGTGTCTATGGATAATATGTCCCAGGGGAAGCATGTGCAGGGAAAATAAAATTGGCCCTAAAGCTGACCCCTGAGGGACACCATACTTATACTTGACAGGAGCAGAAGATGACATGCGGTTATTAATGGAGACACAGAACCTCCTATTTGACACGTATGAAAGGAACCATTTTGAAGCTGTACCAGATATTCCTACCCACTGCCTCATATAACACTCAGCAATGACTGCATTCGCCCCCACCCTCCCACCCCTTTTAGTGCTACTTGTATGTACGTAAATATCCCTGTGCATCTGTGTGTGTCTGTCTGTTCCTGTGTCAGTGTGTACGAGATGTTTACACTATGTTGTCACGAATGCTCTGAAATAACTGTGACACCCGCAAATTCTTCACAGGTCACAAACCTGCTTTTGGACTGACCTTTTCTCCCTGCACTCGGCTGTAAAGCTAATTCTAACTCATTTAATTTATCTTATTGTAGAGAGTGACAAAGGTGAAAGCACGCCTGCACAATCTCCCCCCGCCCCCTCCAACCCGCCCAAACACAAACGCACACACATGACATGATGGAGCCCAAACTAAACTGGTTTTATCCAGCCCTGTCCTCTATTTTTATCTGCAATAAAGCCCCAGTTCCTTCATGTCTATGTCAATATTTGGAGGTAAAGGCTTGTTGGAATTTATCTACTGTGGACAGAGATCAGGCTACGAGGGAGGTGCGCTCATTACAAAACAGCTGCCTCCTCCCTCTGACTCTCACTTTTTCTTTCTGACCTACAAATGGTGCGACCACATTCACATCACAAGCACCATCTCCCTCCCTCCCTTTCCAGTCCACACTCACGCACACACACACACACACACACACACACTCCCCACACACATACATTTCCCACTCGCATGCATACTCATGCTGTCTTGTTCTCATTTTAATCACTTGATAAAAGTCCCAGTGTGTGTTATCAGGGCCACACTATGTTGTAGTTGATACTGCCAGTAACAGAGCCAGGTTTTATGAGCCATAACAAGTCATCATTAAAAGTCATTAGCAAACATCAGCATCGTAAAAAGGCCACAGTCGGTCTCAAGAGCCCGACAAGAGCCGTGAACAGAGAGAGAGATAAAGATGCATCGGTAAGCAAGACAGAGCCGCGATGGATAACTGCGATAAGACGGGGGAAAGTGGGGGACGTCCTGAGCAGGAGTTTTCCGGGATCGCTGTTGGCACTGTGTTCTGTAACCTCGCACATTTGTCTACGTGTGTGTGTGTATGTGTGTCTGAGTGAGTGTGTGTGTGTGTGTGTGTGCATGTGCTCTCTGTGTCTTTGGTTGTGTGTTTTGTTTTCTCTCAAATGCCTTCCAGCATTCCTTGCCTGTGCGTGGAGGGAGAGTGGTGTTTTGGAGAAAATATTGAATTAGAGAAAAAGAGGCAGAGAGGGAGAAATGAAGGAGAGGGAGAAATATTGACTCCTTCTGGGAAGGAGCGAGACGGCAACGCCTTTCCAATAACCATAAACCCACTGGGCTGAAAATAGACGGGCTGAATGAATAAACGAATGTGTTCATCCCACATGAGCTCTTCTCTTTCACAGATGGAGGGGAATGGAGGTGACCCCCCCCCCCCCCCCCCCCCCCCCACACGCAACCCCCCCTCCTTCTTCTTCTTCTTTTTCTTCCCCTCCCTCCCTCCCTCCCTTCTCTCTCTCTCTCTCTCTCTCTCTCCTCATTTCTTCACCATGACGAGAGATATTAACCGGAACAAAACAGGTGTTTATGGGAAGCCTTCCCTCAAATGAGGTTTTTCATACACACACATACACACACATACACACACACACACACACAGGCACACACACACAAAGACGCACACACACACTTCCCAGTGCAGTGTCAAGGTGTCGACATCAGTGCCTGCGAAACAAGAGTAACATCTGTTTCACATTTCACACTAACCCCCTACTTCATATGTCATGGGCCATGTGGACATGCTTTACTTCACATACACACACACACACACACACACACACACAAACACACACACACATATATATATACGTTGCTCTTAAGAAGCAGGGAGGCTCGGTGGTGCAAATTCTTTCTTTCCCTTTTTCTCAAAGCAGAGTGGGGGGGGGTGTCTCTGTGCCATAGTGGTGTTTTGGTTCTTTAATGGGTCTAAACAAGTCCTGCATGTGGTTCATTTAGGTTTAGCGAAAGGCTGTTGTTTCATTTAAATATTAACAAGCTTGTGCTTCAAGTCATTGCAGACTTTTTTTTTCTGTATTAAACCAAGAACATGATCTTTCCCCAACTTTAAAGTCTCCCTCCGCTCAAAAATATGTTTTTGTACTTGTTCCTACAGTTGAATGTTTGAGCCTTGCTGTGCAGAATGATGTATGTGCAGAGTTTGGCTGGGAGGCTGTTTTCACATCCATCTGCCGAAAGTGGAGAGTTTCTCTGCGCTCATTGAAAATCTGATTTCAACAGGTGGGTCTAGAAGCTTGATTTGTGACATCACAACTAGTTTGGTAGCTAACGTGGTTTAATATTCTTACTTGTAAAAGTGTGATGTGGAAACTTGAAGCCTCCAGTGCACAAACACTGAGAATGGACTTTACAGTGAAGTAGGAGACATCTTGTGTCCAGCAGGAAAACTTTTGAAATAAACAACATCCACATGGTTAGAGATTGTGGATTTTTAATGAGGGAGAAGGAGATGATGCCATTTTAAGGACTTAACTTTGGTAATTACACTTTTGTTGTATGGAAAAACCATATCAGACACGCATGTTTGAAGGTGATCTTTAACAAAGTGCTGCCAGTGCCTAAACATAACCATAAAAAATTGAATGACACTGTACTGTGCTTTCTACTAGAGGATATTGTATTGTAAGATCAGATATTTTGGTCGGAAATAAACAACAACTAGGTACGTTGTCCTGAACATTTCACTCATAGGTTCAGCATCAACATTTTTGCAAGTTGCTGAATACTATAACAACATTTTCTCATTATGTTATGTACAGAAAACATTATTCAGCCAGACGTGTTTGCTGTTGCAGTTTAGTTGTATATGAATGTAATTTCTAGGGGGTTGTTGTATGGCCAAAAGTATATGGACACTTGAACATTACACCCATAAGCATGAGCTGAACATCTCATTCCAAAAACCATGGGCATTAATCTGCTGATATAACAGCCTCCACTGTTCTGTGAAGTCTTTTCACAAGATTTTGGAGCCTGGCTGCAGGGATTTGCTCCCATTCAGCCTCAAGAGCATTAGTGAGGTCAACCACTGATGCTGGGCGATAACGTTTGGCTCACAGTCAGCGTTCTCGTTCATCTCGAAGGTGTTGGACAGGGTTGCGGTTAGGGTTCTGTGCAAGTTCTGCCATACCAGACTAATACACTCATAAACATATACGTGCCTTCCTGAAATTGTTTCCACAAGTTGGAAGCACAATACTGTCTGAAATATCATTGTATGTTGTAACAGTAAGATTTCCTTTCATTGGACCTAAGAAGCCTAACTCAAACCATGAACTCCAGACCATATTGTTTAGTTTTGGCTGTATTTTTGAAGTTTTGAGATATTAATTATTTTTATGGTCTTCCAAGCATTGAAAATTTACTTTTGCGAAACTCAAAAGCATCCCATGTGTCCAAAGAACTTGTTGTGAACAGTTTTTACTGGAACTACTTTCTACCCAGTAAATCGTCCCAATTAAAACTCTTGACAGCCGATTCAGTGGATTAGAGTAACAAGAAAATTGTTCCTGGAAAGGGACAAAAGATTTTTTTAAGCTTTGAGCACCACAAACAAGATTTCATTCACTTCTTTTGTATTTGGGTGGTGGGATTTCAGTACCGTGTGAGAGTTTTAGTCACTTTAGATGTTTGGAGTCTTACCCATTAAGCAACACCATCAGAGAGGCTTCTGATCAGTCCCAAATTTATTCTGCAGCATCACAACAACCCCAAACATACAGCTAGAGTCATAAAGAATTATCTCCAGCGACAAGAAGAACAAGGAGTCCTGCAACAGATGGTACGGCCCCCACAAAACCCTGATCTCAACATCATTGAGTCAGTCTGGGATCACATGAAGAGACAGAAGAGACATTAAAAAAACTTGTGCGCAAGTGTACCGAGGAGAACTGGTGCTGTTTTAAAGGCAAAGCGTGCTCACACCAAATATGGATTTGATTTAGCTTTCTTCTGTTTTATTGCTTTGTATGAAAGCATCTCTACTTTACTTTTAGTGCCTAAAACTTTTGCACGGTACTGCGTGTACTGCAACAATCCTGTTGTCTTGATACCTCTAGAATCTTTGCTGTAAAATCGGGTGAACTGTCCCTTTAAGCAGTGTGGTGACAATATGAGGCAGGGTTAACCAGACCATCAAGATTACCCGCTGTAGTAATCAACTGCACCCACCATTGCCTGTGTGCCATCTCATCCTTCATTCATCCACTTACTGACTTCTCCCCTCAGTCAGTCATTTCTCATTTGTTCATTCAGCTGTAATTATAGACCATGACCAGCTTGTACAATTTCACTTCCGAGAACAGCAGTATCTCGCTTTTTCTTTTCTTTTTTTTTTTACCTCCCTTCTGCTCCATTCATTTACCAGACCTTCAATTCACCCCTTGCAGCGATCCTGTCACCCTCCTGACCCTTTTTTCACTCCTCCTCCTCCCTCTCCTCCTCCTCCTCCTCCTCCTCCTCATCCTCCTTCCCACATTACCCACTCCTCTCTCCCTCTCTCTCTCTCTCTCACTCTCTCTCTCTCTCTCTCTCTCTGGGAAGTCATGTGACTTCTCTGAAGCTGAGCCCTATAAACCAGCAGTACTTGGGGGGCTCAGTGTCTATACAGCTCTCTGATTGGCTCTTGCATTCAGATGCTGTTCACTGCTGGGCGCACACACACACACACACACACACACACACACACACACACACAGCGGACCCACTGTTTTCTTCTTGCAGGAACAAATGTGATCCCTCACATTAAAAGACAGAGCGAGGGGGGGGGGGTTCATGAGTGTGTGTGTGTATGAGTGTGTGTCTAAATACCACCTTTTTCAGTAAACAGAATTCAAATTGAGCAATGGTTACTTGTCCTTAACGAGTGGGCTGTTCTCACAAGGTGAAATCACTTAAGTATGAGCACACATACAAACTAAGCCTGAGAAGTTGTATTTGTTTTATGTTGAGGGATTCGTGCTGTGGCAGGTCAATAGCTGAATGGACTCAGCATTGAGGCTCGTTTAATCCAATTGGATCCTCGTTGAGACGAAACAGAGCAGCCTGTCAGTTATTGGCCACTGTTCATGTTCAAAAACTCCACTTTGGTTGGATTGAAGGCTTTTTAATTTGCAGTGAAAACCTTGTAAAATCTGTGTATAATTTGAAACAACACACATGGTTTTATAAAAGAACGCTGTTTTGGTCTTAACTCATGAGAAACTTTTTCTTTTTTTTTCTTTTTGGACAGCCGCATTTTTATCTGATGCTGATATTCCAGCTGGTCTTGTATGTGTGGCTGCAGAGAGAGACGATTAATGATTTTATCCAATGTGGAAACCACAGTGGAAGAGTATTGATAAAGAAATGCCAAAGCTAGTGGAGCTCCTTTTTTGATGTCAGTTGCCTCTTTTATTATGTAACTGACTGACGGCCAGAGACTGACACCTTCCCACACACTTTTCCAACTGCTGTCAATTCATACGCTCTGCAGTAATGTTGACTTAGTTGGACAGTGTGTATGTGTCACAGAGTGACTGTGCTGGCAAGTAAACAGGAGTGGGAGTAAGTTCATTTACCCAAGTGCTCGTACTGTACTTCAGTATTTCCAGTTTGGGAGACTTCATTAAATTATTTCAGATCCAAAAGTATTTTTGATTTGTTGAAATTTGTTGAAATACCTCAACAACTATCGGATGGGTGGCCATTAAATTCTGTGCAGACATTCTTGGTCTCCAGAGGATGAATCCTAATGACTTTGATGATCGTCTGACTTTCCTCTAGCGCCATCATGAGGTTGACATTTGGTGAAATATCTCAATAACTATTCAATGGATTGCCACAAATTTGCGACAGACATTCTTGGTCCCCAGAGGATGAATCGTTACGCCTTTATTGATCTTCTGACTTTTCTTCTAGCGCCACCAGCAGCCATTTAACATATCCTGCAAAATATCTTTACATTTATGAGATGAAGTGGCTTAAATTTTTGCACAGTCATGTTCCTTAGAGGATGAATTGGAATGACTTTTCCCCCAGTGCAGTTTGACATTTTTGGTTCAGAGTGAAGCGTCTGTTGGATGGATTAACATGCAGTTCGGTGCAGATGCTCATGCAGTGTGTCTGAACTCACTGCCCTTTTGCTATATAGTGAATTATATTTGTTGTTTGCCATTTTATTTGAGTGTCAGAATTTTGAGTGTCAACCATATGGTGCCCTTATAAAGTACATTTAATCAAGTGCTGGTATATTACTTCAGTATTTCCAATTTGAAAGGCTTTATTCTATTATTTCAGATGTTAATGTGCTTTTTAGTCAATAGTTTTTGAAATATCTCAACAACTATTGGATGGATAACCATGAAATTTTGTACAGACATTCATGGTCTCCAAAGGGTGAAGCCTAATGACTCTGATGATCCCCTGACTTTCATCTAGCGCCACCATGAGGTTGTCATTTTTGTTTTTTTAATTAAATATTTCAACAACTATTTGATGGATTGCCATGAATCATTATGTGTTTTTGATCTCCTGACTATGATCTTTGTGAACTTTCATCTTTTCATTTCATCTTTCATCAATGTAACAGTTTGGTTTTGTTTACAATGAGCTTTTTAGCCTCACAGAGCTGCTAGCATGATGCTGTTTGCAGTTTAGACAAGCAGAATCAGATTTCACCTTCAACGTGAAATAAACTCATCACAAAACATCACTAATATAATGTATGTTGGCATAAAAATATCAACTTAAGGTCTATTTACTAGCTTTTTGCTCAGTGGAAGTCATCTGCTGTAGGTTAAAAACTCCATCTGCAGAGGAGGCAGTGTTGTAGTGTTGTAGTGCAAGTCCAGGACTTGGACTCGAGTCCAACTCAAGTCCTGATTTTCAGGACTTGTGACTCAGACTTGGACTTGGACTCGAGCATTGACTGCCTTTGGAATCGGAAGTTGGAGACGAGGACTCAGACTTGTTAATTTTGTTTTTGTTTGAAACTCAACTCAACCTTGATGACTCGGACTCAGCCTAGAGTAATGAGGACTCGACTTGGACTCGACTCAGACTCTTCTTTGGTGACTTGGACTCGGACTGGAACACTGGGGGCTCAAGACTCGTCTTGGACTCGAGATTTAGGACTTGACTACAATACTGTGAGGACTGTAAGATGTGGTTTAAAGTAGTGCTAACACAATTACTTTACTAATCGATCATCAAGTCACTAATCAAGGAACAATCCCAAATATTTCCTGTTTTATCTTTTCTTCAATGTGAGACTTTGTTACTCTGCTCTGTTATATCATCATGGTTGAATATTTTTAGTGTTTTTTACCAAACAAAACATCTTGGAACTTGTGAGGCAGCACTAAATACATTTTACAGCTTGTAATTATTTACTTTTACCTGAGGTAAATTGGGAAACGCCAGTCTTTTACTTGTCGTTGAGTTGTTTTTTTTTTAATGTAGCACTGCTGCATTTATTTAAGTAAAGGATTATATTGTAGAAATATTTAGTGTATTTCTTACAACACTGTGGGTAAATCGTGGGTGGTGGAAAAAAGTAGAGTGTCTGCACACTGGATTATAACTCCCATAGTCTTTTTATTATAATTGAGTGAAAAAGGCAGAGTTTTGATCCTACTGAGTCTTCATGACAGGTGGTGACATTTAAAACTACTCAGAACTACCTTTTTAAAACTTCTTTTAATGTTTGATTTAATATCCCCTGCTACTTAACATACTTTTAGTGTGTTCTCCTGCTTTTAGTGTGTTTTATATATAGACTTTTCCCTTATTCATCTGTATAAAACATCTTTGAGTACCTTGTAAAGCGCTTTATAAATAAAATATATTATTATTACTATTCATACATGACCAGAAACCCCTTGCCCACCACATATGTATATACTATATGTATATACTAGTGCTGTTATGTATATATGTGTGTGTCTGTTCAAATGTGTGCAGTGTTTATTATGCAGGCCTGGTAGCTGGCTGAGGGGACACAGTGACACCTGAGAGTGTTGGAGGATTTTGGTCTGAGTCCATGCTGTTACAGTAAGCCATTTGGCCCCAGACCTTCCCTGCCGCTACACTCGCACAGCTGTGAATGGAAAAAAAAAACAAAAAAAAAAACACACCACCTATATAAAACAATGCAACTGTGTCTACTACAACCTCACAACTGCCTTTTACAACCTGTTTTGTACCTTTCCGGTCAACCCAGGTAGTTTTCTTTGTTTTTCCAGCCAGGAACAACATAGGCACACCCATCTGTTAGGCTGTCCAGGTGTTACGGGAAAACCATTTCAGTGATGATTTAAGTGAAAATAAAGTTAGTCACAATGAGTTTCAAATGCTGTACAGTGTGTGTGTGTGTGTGTGTATAGGTGGGGGATGGTGAATAGTCAGCTTAGAAAAATATTGTGGTTTGAGTGAGTGCGTCGGTGCGTGTGTCACAATGAGCTGGTCAGTTAGGCTTGTGCAAACACATACATGCTCATGCACACGTGTTTTTTTTGAGTGCATTTGACTATCTGTATGCTTCCCATATGGTTTTTATTGATCCGTGTCCCTATTATACCCCTTCTGCTCCCTCTCTTTCTCTCTGTCTTTCTCTGTGTGCGCTGATGGTGAAGGAATGATGGAATGCTGGAGGGTAAATCTCTGGTTTCCTGGAAGCTGGTCTGGCTTTATCAGAAGCGGCTGTGACAATACTCGAGCTGATGGGCCAACCAAACGTCTTTCCTATAAGCACTGATCAGCCAACAAAAAGCCTTCCTGGAAGAAATAATCAGCAAACCGGAGGCCCTTCCTGGAAGACCAATGTGGATCGCTCGTTGCAGGGAATATTCCTAATCCTTTAATATTCTTTCCACCTTCTACGCTTGACACCGTTGATATTGGCATGAGCTCAAAAATGAAAAAAAAAAAGAAGAAACTGTCAATAACACTTTTAAGCAGACCGTAAAACCTTATCAGTCAAACTGTCATCATTTTTTAAACATTCTCCCCTGTTGCACAACTTGCTTCACGTTTCCTCGTGCAGCATTAAAACACGATGTTAAAGCTATGAGGGGCGGTGCCCAAACTTTAGTGTGAATGTTTTGATTGTTGGAAAAAAAAAAAAAAAAAGTCCAAACCGAGCTCAGTTGTTTGAGAGCCGGGTGTTGTGCTTGGCCGAGACACTGTTGACAACTGTTGAGCTGGACACAGCAAGTCATTACCCAGAAAATGAATCACCGTGGAAAGACTTTCTATGAGTGTGTGAGATTCACGAGAGGAGCTGAGGATACAGGCAGGATATTCCAGCCCCACTAACCAGGCAACTATGGGGAACATAAAATGAGTCACAGTGAGCTGAGCTGGCTTATTTAGACAATGTGTGTGTGTGTTAGTGTGTGAAACTGGATTATTCTGGTTGGATTTTGGGAAGACGACTCGGTCATTGCTGTTTGTCTCTTGAGCTACGTCATTTTTGTCTATAATTGCCCACTCAATCCTCCTCTCATAAACAAATAGTGTCACCCACCTACATACACACACACACGCAGACACACACAGACGTACAAACAGAAACTTTAGACACTCACATTTTTCCTGGGAGTGTCATAACAAAATAAGGAACCACGGACGTCTTTTAGAACCATTGTAATTACCTGTACTAAGGTAAGCTGTAAAAACAGTTATTAAACATTGTCCTCTCATTCCCACCATCACTCCCACAAAGGTCTGTGACTTCTGGCTTGTATCCAGATGTGTGTGTGTGTGTGTGTGTGTGTATGTGTGTGTGTGGTAAATGGTGTCATTGTATAGTGTAATGTCAGTGAACGTCAGTAGTCGGAGTGAAAATAGTCAGTTTCCCTGCACTTGATGCTCTTTCTGCATCATTTTGTTTTCTTTATTTCATTCTTTCCAGGTGGAGTCCCCATCTCTCTCTCTCTCTCTCTCTCTCTCTCTCCCTCTCTTTCTCTCTCTCTCACAGACTCACAAACACAGACACCTCATTCCCTCTTTCTCATACGCACACTAACACCAGGCAAGCCGTAAAAACTCAACTCAATTAAAGTGCCTCTTTCCTGGAAGCCAGCCTCAGACAGAACACTAGGTATGCAGGGAATGGGAACCGTGTGTGTGTGTGTGTGCGTGTGTGTGTGTGTGCCTGTGTGTGTGTGTGTGTGTGTGTGTATGTGTGTGTGTGTGTGTGTATGTGTGTGAGAGGAATCAAGAATTTTTAGAAACTCACCTCCTGCTTCATTTTACCAACAGCAATCTTGCTAGACCAACCTTTTACACACACACGCACACACACACGTGCACGTACACACACACACACACACGTGCACGTACACACACACACACACACACACACACACACACACACACACACACACACACACACACACGTGCACGTACACACACACATACTACGCATCGCCTGCACACTAAAACCACAGACCATCATAAATCTTCTCCACGTGGACCCTTTCACCTATTTGACCTCTCTCTCTCACACACACACACACACACACGCACAGACACTCAATGGTGGTAAGTACATTTACTCAAGTACTGTACTTAAGTACAATTTTGAGGTACTTGTACTTTACTTGAGTATTTACATTTTATGATACTTAATAATTGCATTCCACTACATTTCAGAGGGAAATATTGTACTTTCTACTCCACTACATTTATTTGACAGCTTTAGTTACTTTTCAGAAGAAGATTTGACACAAGAGATAATATAACAAGCTTTTAAAATACAACACATTGTTAAAGATGAAACCAGTGGTTTCCAACCTTTTTGGCTTTTGACGTCTTTTAAAAAGCAGTGTGTAGTCGGGGTCACATTTCAGATGTCTATGAGTTGTTAACAGCTCCACCAAATAGTGATTTTTCTCTCTAAACTTCTTACATGGTTTCACTTCAACAAATGTTCAAATGATCCAATATTTCACCAAAAATCAAAGATTAGAGAAAAAGTCCAAAAACTGAAAACAGATTTGTGTATCAGAACTTTGTTTTTTCTTATTTTCTCTTCCATTAATCATCTCACGACCCCTCAGATTTATTTGGTGACCCTTTGGAGGGGCCCTGACCCCTAGGTTGGGAACCACTGGACTAAACTAGCTAACTGTATATAAAGTAGTTGAAACTAGCTCCACCTCCAGCAGCTACAACAGTAACATGCTACTCTAACACTGATGCTTCAGTATAAATAATCTAATGATGTCATATATAATAATATATCAGTCAGAGGGAACAAAGCACTACTTTTACTTTAGGTACATAATGCTGTTAATACTTATATACTTTCACTGAAGTAGGATTTTTCATATGGGACTTTTACTTGTGATGTAGTATTTTTACATTACTGTAAGTAAGTAAAGGATCTAAATACTTCTTCCACCACTATGTCTTCAGAATTACAAAAGAAAGCAAAGACCAGCTTTTCCAGTTTCCTTAATGAATTTAGAACGGTAGGTCCTTTAAGGATGCAAAGAGATGATGCAAGTTTCCAGTAAGGGAACTTTGAATTCTGAGGAATCATGATGAGGAGCGAAAAACATGTTCAAATGATCCAATTTTTCACCAAAATTCAAAGATTAGAGAAAAAGTCCAAAAACTAAAAACAGATTTGTGTTTCAGAAGTTTGTTTTTTCTTCTTTCCTCTCCCATTAATCATCTTACGACCCCTCAGATTTATCTGGTGACCCTTTGGAGGGGCCCAACCCCTAGGATGGGAACCACTGGACTAAACTAGCTAACTATATATAAAGTGGTTGAAACTAGCTCCACCTCCAGCAGCTACAACGGTAACATGCTGCTCTAACACTGATGCTTCAGTATTAATAATCTAATGATGTCATATATAATAATATATCAGTCAGAGGGAACAAACTACTACTTTTACTGCAATACTTTAACTACATTTAACTGATAATACTTATATACTTTTACTTAAGTAGGATTTTTCATGCAGGACTTTTACTTGTAATGGAGTATTTTTACATTGTTGTATTGGTATTTTTACTTACGTAAAGGATCTGAGTACTTCTCCCACTACTGCACACGCTCTCTCTAGAGGACACCATCCTCTCTCAGCCCCTCGGGCAGGATGTATAAAACCCTGCTGCATTCCTTTCCAGTTAGGTCCAACCCAACGTGAGCCCTCTACACAGTAACTGCTGTGTCAAAGTGTAGTGTGTGTGAGTGTCAACGTAACTGTGTGTTTCTGGGAATCCCTTTGTTATACTATGTGTTGTGTACATCTGTAGGGTGTGTCTCACAAAACTGCGCTCCCAGCCCCTTCCTATATGCTCTCTGATGCCTATGGAATTTACCCACAATGCTCCAGCAGTGAAAACAAGAAGTGATGATTGCAGTAATTTTAACCCTATGAATGTGTATCCAGCTCTGGTCCGACTCTTTAAAAGCCTGCTGACTGAATAAACACTGCTTTGTTTAACTAGGAAATCCCATTTGGCAGTATATAATCTTGTTGTGAGGCCAGGCATTGCTGGAATACAGACTGCCTAACAATACATTACGGTAAGTTAGAGCTTATTCAGTCAATATTGACTCAGTGACTGTGTGAGTGAAATGAGGAGCAGTGAAGGAGGCAAAGAAACACACACACACACACACACACACACAAACACACACACAATGAAGCAACACACAGGGCAAAAGCATTGACTTTTGTAAAAATAGTGCTCTTTAATATAAATTATTGAAATATCTTAGAAATATAAATATGTGCAACGTTCCTTTTCATTTATTTTTCTTTTGTAATGCTTTGTCGTTTCAGATATTACAGCTTGTATTTGCCAGACTAGTGGCCAGCCTTTTGCAAGAGTCTTTATAAAAGACAAATGATTCACATACACGTGAGGTCGACTGGTGAGACACATGTACAAACATGATGTGTGTGGTTAAAATAAAATAAAGACTGGGATTTGACCAAAAAAAACAAACAAACAAACAAACAAAAAACAACAGACAAACATGTATTATGATGGTATATTTCAGCACTCTTTCCTCAAGTGGTCACATAAGATCACAAAAACTGTTTAATGTGAGAAAGGCTACCACTCCAATATGGATCACAGGTAAGTATGAGGAGCGCTGTTTAAGTGAAAACCATTTTGATCAAATCCGAGTCTTACATTTTGTTTTTATAAAAGGCTTTTTTTTTCTTTCTTTTTTTTTTTCTTTAAAGAATCGATTTTTGGGAAGACTTGTGTTCCCTTTTTGACATTCAGACAGACAAACCAAACTCCTGTTTCAGAGGTAACGATGGAAGGTAGAAGGGGGGGGCTAGAGAAACACCTTTAGTTAGCAGTTACGTCCACAGAATCACATCACAGTTCATTTCCTCTCTTGTCTCCTTCATGAATGGTGAAAATAAGCGAGTCGGGAGAGCAGTTTGGGAAAAGGTCTTATACATAAACAAACCACAAAGAAAGAAGTGAGCTTGAGATGATAATGTAAAGAAGAAATCCCCCGTGAGAGGGGTGAAACAGACAGAATTAAGACTCGGTCTAAACTTTCTTTTTCACATGAAGCTTTTTGGCTTGTCTGAGCGCAAACCAAGCTTTATATTTACAGGAGCCGCGTCCTGTTGAGCTTTATCACTTCCTCTAAGTCTGGGACATCAATCACGTCAATGTTTTTGTTTAGCTGTATACCAGTATGTCTCCTCCCCCTTCTCCTCTACACTAGCCCCCCTCCTCAGCACTCTGTCCTCTTCAGTTTCCTTTTTCCTAATCCCATTTCCCGCTCTTCTTTCTCCTTCGTTCACTCCCTCATCTCACCCTCCTCTCCTCTCCTCCTCCCCCTACCTCCACCACCACCACCAATCTCTAGGATCATCATCATCATCATCATTCCCCAAGGAGCTTTACAGTGTCGCTGACATTTTTCCAGCCAGTCTGGATAAAAATAAGTTCTACTGTTTTGTTTGGTCCCTTGCCAAGGCTTTTGTCTCAGCAACAGCAGCCTGTTTTCTGTCACTGTCAAAGCGCACATGCAGCTCCGAAACACACACAAAAAAAAAAAAGAAAAAAAGGAAAGGCAGGGAATCGGTAATGAAGGAGAACCAAGACATAAACAGCGGAGAGGGAAAAGATGCTTTGTAATGCTGTTTTTCCCCCCCTTTTCCTCCCACACTAACAAAATCTACATGTGGGCCTGCACCTGAGTGTGTGCGTGTGTGCGTGTGTGGAGATAGCGTGCATGACCACCCCCCTGCTCCCCCTCTATGAGGCAACATTTGCGGGAAGCAGCAGCAATGGAAATGTGCGCACCACCACCACAATACACACACACACGCACACACACACACTCAGACACACAAATTCTGTATGTTCTCTGCTTTGGGCCCCTCTTGTGGACTTTGCTTTTTCTCTGTTGCACTATTTTCTTTCACCTTTTCTGTTCATTTCTGTCTTTCTGTCCGTCCAGTGATCCAAAATGTTGTAAATGTCAGGCTGACAGAGGAGAGGAGAGGTTTCTGCTAAAGCATATTAAACCAACAGGGGATCACTAGCAGTGTGTTCATCGTTAATATTGACCAATCGGGTTAATCTTCTACGAGGCTCTGCTCTGCGTCTAAGTCAGTCATAGAAAACATTGACCTTTAACCTCTGGTTTCATCTGCCACTCACACTAGTGGTCAGTTTTTTTTTTTGCAAGGCAGGACGGACAAGGTATCCGTGGTTACCCAAATCACACTCCTCACCCCAGACAACAGGTCTGAGGGAGACTGTTAGGTAGACGATGGCTGTCAGTGTTGAAACAGATCTGGGAACAGATGATTTCTGACCTCACTGGTTTCTGACTGCTAACTCTGGTCAGTATATGATGGCATATTCACGTATGCGCTGAGTACTGGTCTGTGCCTTCCTCCGGGTGTCTGGTCCATGTGGTGGAACCTCTGCAGTTCCTGTCAGTCATATGGGGGCATCATACTCCTCAAGGAAGTCTCTAAGTGTGTGCGGGAGCTGCTCGGCTCGCTCCGACCCCCCAAAGCCTCTGTTATTCAGGGTTCTCCTGCACATGTGCTGCAGGGACGAGAGAGAACTTGAGAGGGGTCGGCGCAACTCCAAGGGAATCCTCTCTCCGCCGGTGTGGATCAGATACACGCTGGGCGCTTTCATTTCTTCTGAGTTCCCGCCACACGCTCCTTCTCTGCTCCTCGCAGCATCAGGCCCTTTCCCCATGTAGTGCGCAATGAGTTTCAGCACACAGTCGAACTGCGGGGGTTCTTGGGTGCTTTGGGAGTCCGGCTGTAAGAAGAAGCCGCCTCCCTCGCTGTGGATGCGCAGGTTCTTGGGCCCACGGACCGTCTGGACAGAGAGGGTGAAAAAGTGGTGGTGGTCGGAGGAATCCCGGATCAGAAAAGTGCCCGGGGGTTCAGAGCGTAGCAAGGAGCTGGCCTCCCGTCCCCCAACAGCCCCCCAGTAAAACCCACTCTCCTGGAGCTTACGCAGTGCACGCATCACCTGAAACAGGTAGAAAGGATGTTGACATTATTATGTTTTCAGCCAGTGTGAATGTTTACATTTCAATAATGCTGTTTTTCTAAAACTTCAGGTGTGACTGACCTGCTGGTAGTGTGCATGCGAGCTGAAGGGCTTGTAGTGATGCGGGGTAAAGTTCGACCCCTGAACCCTGCCCTCTGGAGGGATCCCGCTGCTCATGGCGAGGGGGTTGCGTCCACCGGAGGCTACCATGGCGCCATGGCCCCCTGCCTCTGCCCTCTGGCCGAGAGGCAGGGGGCCCAGAGCAGGAGCGCCGAGGTGGACAGGTGGAAAAGAGTTGGGGGCAGAGGAAGAGGGAAGAGAGGGGGAACGGGGCGAGGGCGGCGGGGTCACACACCGGGTCCAGGGCCCCGGGGCAGAGGAGTCTGATGCATCCAGAGAGGGGCTGGGAGAGAGCACCTAAACACAGCTGGAGAGGCAGGGAAGGATGGAGGACAGATTAGGCATCTATATATAGGCTGATGCACACATGCAAACTCTGAAATTTACACTCATTCATAAATAAATGGCTTCTTTGCCTCACTGGACCTCTCGGTTTACAACTGTGACAAATGCACAAGGCAAGACTGCACAGCGAGCAGGCGGGTTATATTTAGTTTAAATGAATGAGCCTCATGCTGCTGCTGCTGCTGCTGCTGCACCGTGCAGCCAGACAGCAACTGGATCCTGATTGCTTTCAATTGTCTTCGACCGGGCGAACCGCAACAAGGGACTTCAGAAACGGGGTCACACACAGAGAGACAGAGAGAAAGAGGGAGGGGGGGGGGGGGGGGGGGGGGAAAGAGAGAGTCCGGCGCGCTTTTTTCTCCCCCTCTTTCAATAAATAACTCCTTATTCCCAGCTCGGTTGCGCCACAGTGGTCCCATTCTCCGGTTTCACTGTGACTAAAAAGGTGTCCGGTCTTGTCTGGGTTGATCCCCGGTGGGCTCAGAGCCGGAGAGA
The DNA here is from genome assembly GCF_963924715.1 of Thunnus thynnus. Lineage (NCBI taxonomy): Eukaryota > Metazoa > Chordata > Actinopteri > Scombriformes > Scombridae > Thunnus > Thunnus thynnus. The sequence continues at coordinate 9,305,658 of NC_089536.1, read as the reverse complement.
GCGGCTGAAGCAGGAGGCGCCATAACGGCACGGAGCCGCTAGAATGGAAGTCGATCCAATATTCACAAATATTGCAAAACAACCCCAAAATTTACACTACCAGCAAAAAAAAAAAAACCCCGTCTGCACTGCACCAAGAGCAGCTAAACAACATATGCTGTGGCTTTAACCTCTTCTTTGTCATTCAGGCTGTGCATGAAGTGTAACTATGTTATTAATACTGTAGCACTTTAAGTTACACCATGAATGAAAAGTGCGGCACAAATAAAACGCATTATTATTTATCATTATTATTATTATTATGTCTTTCCCAGTGTTTTTTAACTTACCTTGCGGATATGTGCAGCCCCGCACCGCAGGCGCTCGTCGCAAAAGGAAAAGATATGCAAACTACCCGAGAGTAGTGCTAGATGAATTATTAACTCAGGCATTAAAATCCAAAAAAAGAAAAAAAAAAAAAAAAAAAAAGAGAGAGGATCCGTAGAGTGTGCGGGTTTCTGTCCTGACCGGAGGAATGTGGCGGTGGTGGTATCTGCCTGCCGGAGAAACCCTGTCCGTGTGTGTGGAGGAAGGTTACTGGAGGTTGTTTCCAGTGAAGCTCCGCCTCCTGCGCTCAGAGGCTCTTCCAGTAAACACACGCACGCGCCCGCCCGCACGCACACGCACGCACGCACACGCACAGCCAAGCTCGGGGCGCACGTGCTCGCGCCCATGATCTTATAATACATCCATGGCTCGAGCGCTCTCTCTCTCTCTCTCTCTCTCTCTCTCTGTCTCTCTCTCTTTGGCAGATTGCCAATAACTAATCAGCGTGACCTTTTGCCGGGCTGTTTCCTGGTACTGTTGAGTTCCCGTCCCGACAAGGTGAACATGTTAAAAGCTTCACATATGGCGCAACAGAAAACAATAATCTGTCAAATGATGAAATGTATGGTGCAGATTTCACTGCAGATATAGGAGCTGTTTTACATATTGTGTAACATGAAGACTTACATATGGTCCTGAAGCAGTGGTGCTCAAACTTTTTCACATAAAGGACCCCTAAACTGACACAAATTAGACCAGGACGCCCATCTGATAAGAGTTTTGTTTTTAGATGTTTTATTACAGAAAGTGAAAGAAACACATGAACAAAATAGTCAAACATTTTGTCATTGTGTTACTTATGGATGGAAATATATTGAAAATAAATGATTCCCCTTTTTGCCGGGGGCCCCCTAGAACCCCCTCATGGACCCCCGGGGGTCCCTGGACCCCACTTTTTGCTGGGACCCCACGGTCTTAAGTCACTACACTACCTCGATTATTAACATTTTACTGCTTTATTTCATAATTTTATATATTTTTTATTATCTTTATTGTGTGTATTATCTTTTCTTAACTACTCGTCTTTTAATGTTGTCTTATTCAATTAACTTTTTGGCTTTTTAGTTAGTTTGGTGTGCATTAAAATCCATTTAAATCCATTTTTTACATCCTATGTTTTATCAATTGCTTGTCAAGCTTTTGATTTGTTTGAAAGGTGCTATATAAATAAAGTTTGATTGATTGATTACCTTTGCACATATTCATTCAAACAAATATTAAGGCGTGGACTAAGAAGTATCAAGATCTGTCACTATAAGTAAAAGTAGCAATGTCATGTAAAAAAAAACTACAACTTACAAGTAAAAGTCAAAAAAATGCAGAAGCATTATTAGTAAAATACTCACTTAAACCTCACTGACCTGCATTATAAACTCATCCTGTGCAGCCAAACGTCGCCCAAACCCACAGAACCTATTATGTATTCTAGTCGAGATCCTAGAGTTTCCAGAGATACCAAATATGTCAGGTTGAATTTTGGAGAAATGTGGTGTATGTGCATATATGTGCAATTAACTGTTGGAACAAGCTGATACAGAATATATAGTGTGGAATAAGGTTGTTTTTACAACTTTAAAGCTCCATAAGGGGATAAAAAGGGGAAATCTGTATGTTAAAGAGTTTCAAGGATCAACTAAAAGTAGTTATTCTGCTTTATATTGTGTAATATTATTATATATATTACATTATTGATTATTATTACTGATGCATTCACATGCAAGCAGCATTTTAATATAGCTGCAGTAGTTTAACTGCTTTGTTTGTTTAATCTAGACAATGCATCATCATATTTTAAAGCCATCATATATTTGTTTATGTCGGATCTTAATCTGCAAAGTGATAGTGACTATAGCTATACAATAAATGTAGTGGAGTTAAAAAGTTATTCACATTTACATCTGAAAAGTTAAGTAGAAAGTGTCATAAAATAGAAGGTAGATAATAGAAAATAGGAGGAAAGTATAACCCTTTCTTGTTTTTTTCACTCAACCTTCATCACAACATGACAGATGATTAACATTTCACCTCCTGGCCGATTGTAAGGTCCCTCGGGTAAAGATAAGGTCCCTCGGGCCCTCGTGTCATGTCAGGAAGCATCAGACTTACTGTAAGTGCTCTTGAGCAACATCCAGCTACGGGAATGCTGCTCTATTTCAGAGCCTGAACTGAAACACATCATTAGAGGTTAAAGTCCTGCATTCAAAGACTTAATTTGATTACAAATATGTGTGTTTTATCACTGAAAATACGAAAAGTAAAAGGACACATTGTGCAGAACGCTCTCTGTTAGTGTTATATTATTGTATTATTGGAGTATTATGACATTTTAATGCTGCACAGTTGACGTGGCCCCAACTTAAACTAATTTATACACTGTTGGATAGTTTAATGTGCTTTATAACTATTCATTGCATTGCACATTATAGTTAAAGTAGCTGCAGATATCAGATAAATGCAGTAAAAAAGTGCAATATTACTGTTTGTAGTGAATTAAAAGTATATATAGTATCAGAAAAAGGTAAAGTACCTCTGAATTATACTTCTTGGAGACTAACTTCTTGTTAGAAAAATGTAAATTATAATAACATTGATACTAACTTTGGGTTTAACGAAGAATCAATTATCACAATGGTTGGTGATAAATTTAATAGCTGAAAACAAAGCAATTAGTCGACTAATCCCCTGAGACTAACCACCGCACTGCCATAACAATAGTGTTATTATGGTATAATAATGATGCGTATCATGTGCAGCAAGTTTAAGGCCCTCCCATTGCCAAGAAGGACTAAGAGTCTTTTAGCTGGAACTAAAACCTGCATACATTACACGCTCTGTGCTGCATGAATGCAAACCTGTGGTGAGATCTGAGGTTACACCTTTGTCAGTAATAGATAGGAAGGGCAAAGTTCAAACAAGTTTTTGCTGATATGCATTTGGGAGACATGTAGATATAAGCATGCAGGGCTGTGCTGTGTGAATCCGGTAAACTGTGTAGACACGTGATCATTTTTAAGGAAGCTTCAGGGTAAATTTGACTGATATAACATCACTGCACAGCTGAAGTTACAAGTCTGGTTGCAGGGTGACCACTAGAGGTTGCATTTAATTACAAGAAAAACCAAGATAAGCCAGTAATATATTGTTTTTCTTAATTATTTATGTTGGTAAACTAACATGTTTCTTAGTTTAGTCTAAGCTGTCACTTTCTATTTTAGGAAATTAAGATATTTTGTTGACAAACAATGTCTTCATACTCTTTACTCTTCTATCCTATTCTAATTTATCCTTACTTTTCATACCTTATTTGTTTTTTGTTGTTTTTCCTAATAGTCTGATTTTGTTTTTCTTGTATATTTATGTGTTTCTATCATTTAAGTAGAGGTTATCAATTAGCCTAATAGTCTTTTTTTCTCCCTCTCCCTGCACATTTGTTTGAATTTAACCCATGCAAATAAATAAAGTCCCACTCAAAGACACACAAACACCTTGATTGTTTTATTTATTCAAAAACTCTTATTAATATCCTAGTATAACATGCTGCTAAACATGTTTTTTCTTATGTGCAATACCTCTTTCCTACTGCTGCTCCAGTACTTCATTAGAAGCTCTATAAATAACTCTTGTAAATGAAATTATTCCTCTCAGACCTTGCTACTCTATTTTAATTTTTTTTTAACTTAATTTTTTAATTCATTGACTGAGGGAACTGCACTGTCTATGCCCCTGTACAAATGGCAATAAAGTCTCTTCAATCTTAACAGCAGTGTGTTTTGAGTCTGTGTCGATAAAGTTTATTCAAAGTCGCAGAGACGTTGCTGCAGCAATGGCGGCCCCAGTGTCCTGGAGGAGGCTGGTGTACTCCGTGTACACACCGGCCATTGCCGGGGTTTTCACCCGAATATCTGACCGACTCTTCCGTGCCCGGGACAGGAGAGGCGGGTAAGAGACGCGGTTCATCCGTAGAGACTCCAGACATGCGGATACAGCTGCAATGTCACTCAGTGTGCCTGACATGTAGCCAAGCTGCTAATGTTGTGCTGCTAATGCGTCCAATATCGGACACATGCACTTATAATGCTCCTGTTTGGACTCAAACTCTAGAAGACGTCACTCCACAGTGATTTTATGTGTTTAGCCGCCAACTTCTGGTTTATTTTGGGGTAAAACCGACGAGGTCAAATCAAGAACATTTCTCCTGCAGCTCCTGATGCTTCAAATAGTAGTTGACCCTCAAGAGAAGAAGAAGTTTCCATAACTGAAGGGCTGCACATAATGTTCTTTATGTTTGTTATGTAACATGTGCTGAAACTTGAAACCTGACACTGTTGTCCCTTCAAGGACTGTACTTAAGTACAATTTTGAAGTACTTGTACTGTTCTTGAGTATTTCCATGTGATGCTACTTTAAACTTCCACTCCACTACATTTCAGAGGACATGTTGTACTTTCTACTCCACTACATTCATTTGACAGCCTCAGTTACTTTTCAGACACAAGAGATAATATAACAAGCTTTTAAAATACAACACATTGTTAAAGATGAAACCAGTGGTTTCCAACCTTTTTTGGCTTTTGATGTCTTTTAAAAAGCAGTGTGTAGTCGGGGTCACATTTCAGATGTTTATGAGTTGTTAACAGCTCCACCAAATAGTGATTTTTCTCTCTAAACTTCTTACATGGTTTCACTTCAACAAATGTTCAAATGATCCAATATTTCACCAAAAATCAAAGATTAGAGAAAAAGTCTAAAAACTGAAAACAGATTTGTGTATCAGAACTTTGTTTTTTTCTTCTTTCCTCTCCCATTAATCATCTCACGACCCCTCAGATTTATTTGGTGACCCTTTGGAGGGGCCCTGACCCCTAGGTTGGGAACCACTGGACTAAACTAGCTAACTGTATATAAAGTAGTTTAAACTAGCTCCACCTCCAGCAGCTACAACAGTAACATGCTGCTCTAACACTGATGCTTCAGTATTAATAATCTAATGATGTCATATATAATAATATATCAGTCAGAGGAACCAAACTACTACTTTTACTGCAATACTTTAACTACATTTAACTGATAATACTACATCTTCAGAACTATAAAGACCAACTTTTCCACTTTGCTTAATGAATTTAGGCCCCCTGAGAAGAACGGTAGGTCCTTTAAGGATGCAAACAGATGATGCAAGTTTCCAGTCGGGGGAATTTTGAATTTTGGGGAACCACGTGGAAGAGCAAGAAAGAGTTTTCTTTTTTCCCATCACATGCTTCAAATCAGCAGGGATGTGGTGCAGTCACATACCAAAGTTAACAGCTCTTTCTATTTCAGTTACGAGCTGGAGCCTTACGTTATTAACTTAGCCTCTAACCTCATTAAATCTAAGCAAGTTAAAAGTTATCTCAGTTACAGTCATCAAATCACAGTTCGTCTCGCTACAGAAACTGTATAACAATAGCTTGATACTGAGCGGGCAAAATTTGAAAAATTGAGGATTAACAAATCTACTCTGACCTTTATCTCAACTTAATATCCATTTTTAGGATTCATATTAGCAGTTTGTTTTTATGGTGGCTTTTATTCCACTGTAGCCGGAGGTAATAGTTGATTTTATATTGATGGCTTGAAATTAAAAGCCGGAACAGTGGTCACAAAATTTCGGAGTATGTTCCTTTATCTCCTGTCACACTCTCTTATCATTTACTACTTACAGAAAATTGCGAAGGCTTTGAGGGTTAGCTAAGGCGTCCGTCACATTACATAAGCCTATTAACGAGCTCCGTAAACTCCCCTTAGATAACGTTTGTATTTTGCACTGCTGTAAAAACCTTAAGTAATTCAGTCCTACGGTGTAAGCATGAGGAAGTCATCTTACATGCTGTAGTTGTTATGGCTTTTTGAATGATATGCATGTTTATGACAGATCCCAAACAAGGGGGGAAGTCCCCTCTTTGTGTTTGCCGAAGAAGTTCCAACTCAGCACAGTGGTTTTGGAGAGGAGCCCTGACATGTGTTTACTGGTTTAATACGACTCTTGTGTCCTTTTGATTTCTTTGTGGGTTAAATCCAAACCCACATGTAAACCCGTCCTGTTAGCTCCTGTTGCACCCAGACCTCGTGAATGAATACGTGTGTGAGTGTGTGTGTGTTTTGGATGAATTTTGATTGTAATGAATATATATAAGATGCATATAAGCTTATAAAAGAATGCAGCAGGATGACTTCTGATAAGCTGCCGGAGGGTGACAGTCACGTCTGAGGTTAACACTCCACCCTCTTTATTGAATGTGGCCACATTGTCAGACCAAATTGTGTAATTGTATGGCAGAGACAAAACGGCTGTGGTGTCAGGGTGAATTGTAGGACAAAGAAAAACCAGACACAGTGTTAGAAGAGGACATGTCATGCACATTTACAGGTTTATATTTACGTTCTGCGGTTCTCCTAGAATATCTTTGCATGATTTATAGTTAAAAACTCCTTATTTATCTTATACTGGCTCTTATTGCGGCCCCTCAGTTCAGCCTCTGTCTGAAACAGGCTGTTTTAGCTCGTCACTTCTGTGTTATGTATTAAAAATTCAGATATAAGTGAAATTGGAAGCTAAAACACGAAACCCATTTCCTGCTCTGCTCCTCTCACGTTTCCTGCAGGTCCTCCGTGCTGCTGCTGGCTCCCTTACTGGCCGAAGCCGACCCGGCCCCCCGACGTGTCTCCAGGCCCGCCGGGTCAGCCGGAGCTCAGGGCACAGACGGCCTCTGCACCCACTTCCGATGGATGGCGGAACACGTACCCGCTTTCCGGGTGCCGGGCACCCACATCCACATTCTCACCTCACCGGACCAGTTCTACCAGACCATGAAGGTCGGTGTCGCCGTCAAAATGAACTTTTCGGTTCAGCTGCAATGGAATGCAAGAAAAATATAAACAAAACGAGTTAGATGTAAATGATGAACCTGATAAACCTGAACGCGGCCACGGCTGACTTTCAACAGATGATCCATATCGGTATGAAGCAGGATAGGCTTGTGCTGACTGGCAATCAGATCGTATATTGTCGATTGAAGGAACGATAGACGATTGGTTTTTCCTACACTGACATTAAGGCGACTTTAACTTACTATCAGACTTACTATCAAAAATAATCACTTGAATCTGCATCCTGCCGTGCATTTAGAAATATTTCTGGTGGAGCGGAGCGGCTTGTCCGCCCCCGCTGAGCCCCGTTAATCAGCATGAGTCACGCATTAATTTTAAATGATTAATTACAAACCGTCTCTTATCTGTGGATCCATGACTTAACTTTCTAGAAGTTTTTAAGCTCCAAACTTCTGACCCACTGGAATAGTGATATAGTGAATTATAAGATGACTTGTGTCATGCACAAAGTAACCGACTTGCTAAAACTATAGTTTATTAACATGAAATCTGTTGAGTGGTTAAAAAAAAAAGAGTTTTAGTGACTTCAACCTAATTGTATGTAAACGTCTGACTCCAACTGTATGTCTGCTCTGCGCGCCATGAGAGCCGTTAACGTTATGGAAATGATTTGGATTGTGCTATTAAAGATAAAGATAATAATGTTAAATGGAACATGATGCTGTGATATCGTTGCAGCATCGACGATATCACAGCAACGCCCTGATATCGAGGGCGTTACGTACTGAGACGTAACGCCCTCCAACCCCCGAAACCCCCCTCCCTCCCACTCCCGCTGCCCCCTGCTGATCAGATCACCTATTGATGATCTCATGTAACCACAATTGGATGATATGAAAATATAAATGATTGCTCAACCCTACTTGAGGAAGTTTTATTGTCGCAGCAGACTCTAAGTGTTTACGTAACACTTGAGTTGGCGGAGTGGCGCATCACAGCTGACAAGAGTTTATTGTTTGGCTCTAAAGTGACTCGTCTCCTCCACATATCTACTGTATGTCACAACTAATCCTTGATAAATGTATCATCTGTCACTTCCAAAAATGATTTTTACCAGCTACAACAGTCATAGATACAGATCCTGGGAGGGGCCACTGACGAAAAAAAGACTAATTTGTGCTCTCGATTTAATAATTCATGCTCTCAATTTATCTATTTTGCCTGAAGAAGATGTTTCCTCTGTAACGTCTGTAAGCCTACTGATCCAAACTGGATCCAGGGCAGCCAGGATTAGCTGTATGTCCTCCTTTCTCACAAGAAAACCATGTTCTTTACACTTATTGAACATCCACCTACATATCCATGAAGCGCTTCAGAACCCTGAAGCTGACTTTTTATGAACTGGACGATATCCGCAGGAGCATTTAAGTGTTTACGGGTCCTTTATCCCGTAGAATAGGTTTATAAATGGGATGTTATAAAGGATCTCAGAGATAAAACAGTGTTGTGATTAAAGTATATCCACATATCTTAGTCCAAGATCAAAATAAAACCTTATTAAATCCAAGTGATCCATACTGAGGGTTTACACAGGATGAGAGAATGTCATGAGGATGAATTGACTAAAATCTGAGCATGAAATATTCAATGGAGAGCACAAATTAGTTTTTTTTTTTCCTCCATGGCCCCTCCTTGTTTACCTCGCTGGATTCACATGATCATGAGATCATCTTGAGACTCCATCTCGTCAGCCTTCAGCCTTTATGGTTCAGACTAATCAGCATCCTATGAGGAGCGACCGGCAGCTACGGGTGCGGTTGAGGTGATAGACTGTGATGACAGATGGTTCATCCAGTCACCTGCCAAGTATTTTTTGAAAGTACCTTTGCTTTTCCAAACGGTTTCCAAGAGAGACCTCTCAGATGGTTTTGTGTAACAAACCATTTGGTGTGTCAGGTTGCCTCCTGGTCTCCCTACATAGAAGTTTGCCACCTGCACATTTAACTTTGTAAAATACTACTTCTTTCTGACTTAATCACTAAATAGATCAGCAGATTTACAGTCTTAATTTAACACATTGGCATGGTTATTCATGATTTGTCTTTGTTTCTTTCTTTACATAGTGGGACCAAGTGTGCGCACATCCTGATATAAAATATTCAGGTGCAAGACTAAACAATTTTCATCGTAGGGTACAAAGGAGGTCTGCACTCTGTTAAACTCCCATTAAATAATTTTACTCTCTTTTTTTGAGGCAACATTTCGATCTGCAAGATCTTCCTCAGGCCATTTTTCTTTATGTGGCCCCACACCTGTTGTGTGTCACCACACTGGAATCCTTTTGTGTCTCAACTAACTTTAGGCTATTCAGCTTTTCCAGGAACAAAAAAACAGGAATTTGCTGCAGTTTATATGTAGCAGCCAGTCAGGAGTTTCCCTGACATAAGGCCACTGTTTAGCTTTATTTGATGTGAAGACAAATCACAATTAAATACAAGAAATGTTTCTCTTTAATGCTTTAATGCTTGGATATTTGTATCCCTTTTGTATAATGAGATCTAGAAATATCACATATGACAGACATGATTTATGTACTGTGGGTAAATGCATGTAGTTGGGTGTGAGAATGGGTGTGATACACACATTCAAAACAAACGTGTAATTTGTTTTCTTTTATATGGACACTTCCCCATAGTCTCGAGAGCTGGGAAAATTATCTCTCAAGGGAATTATAGTGTGTATTTATAACTCACCTATGATGCACACAAACAAGCTCCATTGTGTCCCGTTTGTCACTTATTGTCACCGGGCTGGTTGGTGTTTGTGTATAATGACAATTGTCCATGAAAAGCGCCAAAGGCAGAATGAGAAAGATCTGATTCATGGTTAGTTTCCTGCTTAGAACAAGTATTTAAACTGAACTAAAACAGGATCAGATCATTTAAAAAACAATAAAACAGGACAGGATTTTGTTGCTGCTCCAACCCTTCAAGCTAAAAACCTTTTTAAAGGCCAAAAATAGAAGAACTTCTGTGTTAAACCTCAAATAGTCGACATTTTTAACATGCAGCTGAGAATGCTGATTTGTTATCAGCTTGTTTGGTGACCTTAATGCCACCACACACACACACACACCTTTCTGACATTTTAATCATCGGGGCTGGGTCCAACTATTTCCGTAACTTTATGACGCTGACGATCTGACATCCAGTACGCAGAGGTTGAACTCTTCACACAATTATTTGAGACACTTTTCCATATTTACAACCCGGAGTTCAACACTATGAACACTATGAATGCTTTCAAGGAAAGACTGTATGAGACTGTTATCCCCATTTGAATGATTTGTCGTGTCTGGTTTGGTTTGGTTTGGTTTGGTTTGGTTTTATTCTGTCCTAAAACAACCTACATATAACACACTTTTCCATCTGTTCACCAGGAAAACTAACAAACAAACAAACAAACGCACACAGATTCGAACGGTAACCATAAAACACGGACGCAAAGAAACACAAAACAGACCGATTAAAACAAACTGTTACGCATTAAATTGAAACCCGACACTTTATAAAAAACTCCTAAAAGGTTAAATAACTGCCTTCACCAAATCATGACGACAGTCTCTCTATGACAGCCGGCTTTTCAAACCGCCTCCGAGCGTGGCGACTATAAACACTTCTTCCTTTTAGACGTGGTCACACGACACATCGTATGAACTAGTTTGACAATTCAAGAATGGAAATGTACCCTCAGCTTGAAAGTTTTAACGTTTCACAGTTTTCGGCATTTGTGACCAGAACCGTCACACCCCAGTACACCCATAAATTCATTCACTGTTACGTGTGTTTGTCTTTCTCTCTCTCTCTCTCGTTCTCTCGCTCTCACATCAGGCACGTATCAAGACGGCGAAGAGGCGAGTGGTGTTGGCCTCACTGTATCTGGGAACAGGTCAACTGGAGCAGGACCTGGTGAGAGACATTCATAACAAGCATGTTTAGGGAAGTTTTCTCTCTTGAGACTTGGCGTCTTCAGTTCAGGCAGGTGAGAACAAGGCCGTCCGAACACAGATGTGTGCCAAATAACTGGTCAGAGATGCCAGAAAATGTGAGTCACGGTCCTCTTCTAGAGAACCGCAGTGTGGTTTCTTCAGAATGAAAATGTACTCCAAGCCAACTACAAGGAATGACCCCTAAATGTAAGGGTTTATGGGTATAAGGAGACCAGTGTTGGCATGTGATAGCCTGCTGTTCTTCATGCTTGGAAAGCCTAGCATAACAACATTAACCCAGAACAAACCACAGTCTGGACTGACGCTCATATTCAGCTGTTTTTTCTGACTGGCATGAGCAGCAGAGAGGCTGAATTACAGAAAAAGGCTCAGACAAGTCAAACATGCTTAATTATAGTTAAAAGCATCTGAATCAGCCTCCATTGCTTTCCAAACTCTGTAACCTCACAGTATGATGGATTACTAGAAATGTTGAGTCAACAAGGTACAGTTAGTCCATGTGAGTTTTATTTTCATGCCCAGGTTTGCTTGTAACCGGACACCACGAACAGGACTCGATTCAGTAGAAAAATGTGAGAACGGTCTGTGGTACAGACTGAAGAATTCAAACTGCAGGTGTAATTTCATCCTGAAGTCTGGATCCACCCTCGATAACAGGCTCCGCACAAAAGATGCCCGACTGATTCAGACAGTCACACCTGCGTAGTGTGTTTGCTTAAGCGCAGGTGCAAGTAGTGAAAATAGTCTGAACATTCTTAAAGCAAAGCAAGTTTATTTATATCACCTTTCACATACAAGAGCAATTCAAACAGGCATTCTTCTTCCTCTTCTTCCTTTGTTTAACCAAGTCTCATGGAGATTAAAACCTCCTTTTTTAAAGGATCTGGCCGAGAGAGCAGCATAAACATCGTTAAGACTATAATTACATAAAACAGACCAATACAAATGTCACATGACAAACGAGTGAACACCAGTTAATATGCAAAACAAGATTATAGACAGAATCCAGTTAAGATGCATAAACCAGGTAGGATTTTCCAAAACTATCTCAAATAAAGAACGAAACATGTAAAGGCAACCACACTGACCGAGAGTACGATTTTCCTTAGAATTGACTCAAATTCCCCAAACAGTAATCATCTCTAACAGTTTCAGTTGTTTTCTTATTTATTATTATTTAAAAGCTTGTTTTCCCAGCGCTATCCCAACTCATTGATCCTGGCGTTAATTACATTAATAAGAAATAGAGGACAACACATTTAAAACACATTTAAAGGATGTAAATGGAAATTTTAAAAAATTAAAACAGAGAAATGGAGAACAGGATGAACATGTGAAGGTGGATTCTGGTCTAAACCACATCATTGTCTCCTGGGGGGGCCACTGAGTGGAAGAAAGTCTTTGTGTTTTCTGTTGTTATAAACATTTCATCATCGATTAATCTGCCGATTATTTTCTCAATTAATCGTTAGTCTGTGAAACAAACATTCACAATTTCTCAGAGGCCGCGGTGATGTCATCCATGTGCTGATATGATAAAGAAAAACAGCAAATCGTCACATTTGAGAAGCCAGAACCTGGAAATGTTTGGCATTTTTGCTTGAAAAATGACCCAAAAACGATTATTTAATGATCAAATAATTGGTTAATTGTCGCAGCTTTCAATAATATAACTTACTATCTCCTCTCCCTTGTGGATAGCAAACTTAGCTCTGCTAACTTTTCCTTAAAGATGAGACAGGAAACAGTTGTTCATCTCTGTTGAAACTCGTTGTAATGCTTTCAGTTAGGTTCAGTTTGCTAAATGTTGAATGTGAATAAAGAACACATTTCCTGTTTTGGTTTTACAGCCTCGATCACTCTAAAATGAAAGACTGGGGCTGATTTGGAAATACGGGAAAAAATGAATATTAACTTGAAGGCTTAAGATTCAGTTGAACCATAAACCTTTTTCTATCTAGATTTATTGGTTGTTAGAGCTCTGGCAAACATGTAAACTACTTCTCTGCTTTAATGGATAAACGTTTTTTCCTCCGAGCTCCAACTCATTGTCACATTTACTTCAGAGCGAAGCTGGAAGTGTTGGTGCTTCCCCAAAGAGCTCTCTACTGGAAAGAATAAATGTTTTACTGGCATGTAAACAGGCTCTGTGGGGTGACGTATAATGAATGCATTTGGGCACCAGATGCACAATTTAGCTGAAGTTTTTTTTTTAAAAAAAGAAAGCATCGGATTGATATCAGGAGGGGGAACAAAGACTCCATGCTCACTACCAGTGGTGCCTTCTGAAGAGGAGCCATTTCCTCCATGAGCACAAAGTATTTAGTCATGCTTTTCCCACGCTCAGTAAACAGGTAATAATAGGCCACTAGTGTTTCATAAATGTTGACTGTTGCCAGCTAATCAATAATAATAATCTGCTCCTTTGTTTTGCGGCTCCGTCTTGGAACACAGGCAGGAGGACAAAGTGCAAAAAACAAAGAGATCAGGAGTTCTTAGAGGGATGTGTTAGTGGTCTACGGACTGAGGCTCAGGTTTAATTTATTCAAATGAAAGTTAAAAAAATAATGATTTTAGAAAACTCATTTTGAGCTTAAAACACCTGCTGGAAACAGACAATTAATGTCACCTGCTGACAAAACAACAGGAATACAAAACTTAATTTGTGGTTTTGTGAAACAATGGCTTGCGTGAGAAGTGAAAACGTTTTACAGACCACAGGAAACCTTTTTGTCACTGGGAGTTTCCAAGTAAAATGTCTTCTAACTGTTGGTCCAGAAGGCAACAGTTTAGTCCTAATTCAGACAACTCGGTTCAACTAATAAACTGAAACATTTCTTACCTCAAGTCTACTTCTTAAATCTAAAGGTTTGTCAAGACTGCGGTTCATGTTGTGTTTTATCTGTTTATTTAATGTTTGCTGGCTTCTTCTTCTTCTTCTTGTGTTTCAGGTGGACTGTATGGAAGAAGCTCTACAACTCTCACAGGAAAACAGTCACGCTCCCAACCTAAAAGTCTCCGTTTTGCTGGACTACACACGCGGCTCACGAGGTCGGTGACGTTTTCTGTGACGTTTCTCTCTCTCTTTGCTGGTTTGTACCGAGCGTCGCGTTCATCATCCTGATGGTATTCTGTGTTTATCTTTAACGTGCAGGGCAGGTTAACTCGAGGACCATGCTGCTGCCACTGTTGCAGCGCTTCTCCTCACAGATGCGGGTGTCTTTGTATCACACTCCGGACCTGAGGGGGCTGCTGAGGCTGCTGGTCCCTCAGCGCTTCAACGAGACTATCGGAGTCCAGCATATCAAAGTTTACCTCTTTGACGACAGCATTATCATCAGCGGGTATGTTGATTCCCGCACACACACAAGAGATTAGGCTGGCTGTGTCAATACGGCTGCTTTCACACTGAATTTTTTTGCGTCTGAACTGAACTTTGTCCCACACCTTCCTCCCCCCCCCCCCCCCCTCCCCCACTCCTCCTCCTCCTCCTCCTCCTCCTCCTCCTCCTCCTCCATCGCCTGCTTTCACCCATGTTCTTTGTTCTGATCAGTGGCTTTCTTTATCAAGTGCAGGTGCGTACCACCATTGCTGGGAAATGTTGTCAGCGCACATTTTGACATACGCAGGGAAACAGTGGAAGCTCTCCAAAACCCAACCAGCACAGTGCCAATTTTGTGCGGTTTCCAGTCAGAAAATGGCACATGCTGGTTCTGCCAATCGACGACTTACAGGGAAAGTAAACAAGATACCACATGTACCAAACATTGGAGACTAGTAAACACACATATGTATAGCTTTTCATGGCTAAATTCAAATGGAAAATGTGTTGCACTGTTTCTGCCAACACTTAAAACCTGTCAAAACATTCAATTAGTGGCAATACTATGTTTATGATTTTACCCTTTTGTCAAGGAAAGTATTCATGCAAAATTTATTTTGTGCAAAAGGTCGCTCCACATGTTGCTGATTCTAGGAGGACGTGCACATGGAGAGAGCAGAGAGGATCTCTCTCTCTGGTTTTGTTTCCCACAGCACCAGTTAAACAGAAAAGTAGCAGTACAAAGGAGTAAAACAGAATACAAAAAAAGGGTTTTTGTTCATTAAACAAATTAAATCTTAGAAGTAAATCCTCCACATCTTCCTTTAATTTACATGTTTCTAGTTCAACAACTTCTACTGAAGAACAACAGCATCTGTTCCTCCTGCTGCTGTTTGACAGCTGACAGGGAGTCAAGGTCATGCCTACTGCCTATCATGCCACCTGCACTACATCTGAGGGGGTTTCCCAGCATTTCATGACAGATGGGACGCCAGCAAAGCAAAACGACAGCAGTGTGAGGAGCGGCGAAGTCACGTTTACAACACTGACCCTTCGTCCACTACATTTCAAGGAAAAACATCCTGTGGCATGAAGTTGTTCTTTGTGTACTCATTAGTGAGGCATTTTGTCTCTGCTGTTTTCTTGCTGCTGGAAAAGTGCGCTGTGAGCCGTACCACAGCTCCATTATAACCTCGTTTAGCAGGACTTAGGTATAGTTTGGCTACGAGACATCAAATTATCCCGATCTCTTCTTACCGCTCACCAAAATACTCCTGTGTTCTCCTCTCTTTCTTAAAAACTGTCTCACTGTCATTTCTCAGGGCCAACCTGAGCGACTCGTACTTCACCAACAGACAGGACCGCTACGTGCTGCTGGAGAACTGCAGGGAGGTCGCCGACTTCTTCTCCGAGCTGGTGGAGGCTGTGGGAGACGTTTCCCTGCAGCTTCAGCCCGATGACTCAGTCAGCATGCTGGAGGGCATGGTACACCCATACAAAGGTAGAAACCGTGTGTGGAAACAGACAAATGTTTACTCTCTAACATGTTTTGACACTTCAGTTACGGTGGCATCGGCCCAGTTTTCTGCAAGAGGAGCCGATGGGTTTTTACTAATGGAGCTTGAAAGCTTAGACAGGCGGATAGATGATGGTCAAAGAGATGGACTTGGTCTGTGTGAGCACAGCGAGAAAGATGGAGAGAGCTCTTGCGGTTGGCTAGCCGTGCAGCCGGATGTGAAATTGTCAGGATTTGGTGTACACACACACATATATACACACACACACACTCACACACTCGTACAGTGTGTCCGTAACTGGAGCGCAGACTGCCAGGATGTTAGTTTGAGGGATGAATGACATCATGTCTGCAGGAGTGGACTGCTGTGGTAACGAACACCAGGAATAGAGCTGTGATGTCACAGTGTTGCTGGAAGATGATATGGAGTGGGAACTGACACACACACACACACACACTTATTTCAGAAGAACACACATACTGGGGAAATTCTAACGAAAGACATTTGAAAGGATGAGAGAGTATTTATAGCTGATAATTTTATACCTGACATACACAGAAATAACGGATGATTAGGAGGCTGAGAGGCTTTTTCTTCCCTACATCCTGTTATTTTCTACATTAGGACACCTCGTTCTCTGTTATGGATCTCACAGCATGGCCACTTACCACAAGCAAAAAGAGAAGCTGTGTTTAAAGTTTGTTGTCAGTAAGAGTTGACTGACAACAATAGACTGAAGTACTATTGTTATGTTTTCCTGCGGTTTAAAAGGTCAGTTCACCCGAATTTCAAAATCATCTTCTCACTTATCTCTGCTGGTGTGAAGCCAAGAAGCTACAACAAAACAATGGAGTTGAAATTAGTTTTATTTGTGGTGCTCACGGCATTGAACGTTAAATTTAAATGAATTCAACAGCAACTTTGCTCTCCAAGAACAGTGTTGTTACTGCTCTAAATCCACAGATCACACAGTAAACTCATCTGCAGGTCTTGAAAATAATAAGAAGCACTGCTTTGCACATCGCACCACCAGACCTGCAGCAAACACTCGCTACTGCTAGTTGCAGTAACTATGAGTGACTCATAACATGCAAACACTCATTTGAGCAAAAACTTAAATGAGCTGAAATGAGTGATTTCTTTTTAAATGGTTAATCAATCAGTAAAACTTTATTTATATAGCACTTTTCATACAAGTTGGATGCAATTCAAAGTGCTCTACAAGTGACTGACAAATGCACAGGATGGCAAATATGGTTTGGGAGTCTAATGCACACCAAGATACAAGTAAAATACCAAAAAATAAAATGAAGTTACTTGTAAAATGTAAATAAAATAACCGAGAAATACTAATATCATCATCCTGGACGAGCCCCCAACTTTTTATGACCTGGCTCACATAAAGGAAAACACAAATGGTTGTACTCAGAATCAAGCAATTATATTTATTGTTTTAAGAAATTGCAACACATTATTAATCTGATGTGGGGAAATGGTCGGTCAGCAGGTCAGCGGTGTTGGTGAGTGGATGTTTGAATGTGTTTCATAAGGTGTAAACGAAAGAGACGTACAACCAAACAAACAAAAGAAAACATGTGGTGCAAAGGAGAGAGCCAGCGATGAAGTGAGAGACCGAGAAATGGGGATGGCTGATCCAAAACGCATCGTGGATGGACTGGCCACGTGCACTGATACAGTGTCCACCAACCTGGACCTGTAGGGGGGGAAACACAGAAACACAGCAGCCCCAAGACAAAGACATAAACTCGATAATCACAAAGACGATAATAGATTAGAAAGAAAAAGACTCGATAAAACCTGCTTTAAAATAATAAATTGAATAAGACACCAATAAAAGATAAGTAATTGGTAAGAGAACAGTAAAAATATGAGCAATAAAAGGCACAAGTCAACATGAAATTATAAAACACTACACAAAATAAATAGATTACAATAAAACAGTCCAACGTTAATTATAAAAATAAGTGATTAATCGATTCCTCCATTTATTCAGGTCCAAGTTGCATTAATTTAGTTAATTATATAATAAAGAATTGTTATATACTGCTGGAAAGTACTGAAATAAATGTGATATGATAATAAATCTTTCTTACTTTTGCTGTTGTGATCGTGAAACGACTAATAAATAAATTGTATACATGTGATGTTAAATTTAAAGTTCAGATGAAACGGCATTTCGAGAGTATTTAACCTCCGTGTCGAGACTGAAACAGGACAGACAGGCGGGACGTAACATTGGGAGGAATTTAATTTGAATGTTGGGAAGCGGGCGTGTCATAATAAATCTTAGTGCCACTAAAAGTTGAAGATTGATTGATGAGTTGATGTCATGATGTTATTGGTTGACGCACACGTCATGTTTTGTTTTATAGGAAGAAAACATGATTGGACTTTGATATAAGAATACAAAGAAATTGATTTTTTTTGTATTTCTTTGGCATATATTACTCAATAGGTGCACAATATGATGGGGGATGTGATCTAAAAGGGTTAAAAAGACATTTTTCATTTCATCTCGACTCTGATGAAACCCTGAAACTGTTTTCATGGGGATTATTTCCACAGTAGAAAGTGGTTGTTTATGGCTAGATACCACTACACAAACACTAGTGAGAAAAAGGTGAGCTGACCCTTTTTAATCTTTAGGTAACCATAGCAACACTATTTCTGCTTGGTGCTACATTACTCACACTGGATAAACTGGTTACAAACAAGCTTTTTAACAATTATATGACCCTTGTTTTTTGTGTAATTTGAGTGAACTGCCCCTTTAATGTTGTACTTAGTCCTTTTATCTTAAATTACCAGAAATAACACACACACACACTCAGATCCCAGGACACATTGACCCGGAGAACAGTTTGACCGCCTCGTTCTTCACTCAGGAAGCTTTTGTCTATGTGTTGCCTGCATGTGTCTCCGTGGCAACCAGGCGACCGGCAGGACTTCTCGGCCGTGGCCAGGAAGCGGATCATGGAGGTCGTGAACACAGCCCACGTGCGGCAGCAGCTGCTGAACCGGTCCGAGGACTCGGAGGACGAGGGGATGAGCGAGGGGGAGGAGGACACCTGGGTGTTCCCGCTGGTCCAGATGAAGCCTCTGGGAATCCAGGTGGACGAGCAGGTCACACAGGTGCGGATCCAGACAAAAAACACCACAAAAGACACATTCAGCCATTTATAAATGGATTTAAATCTATATATAATGAATTATCACATATATTTTCATTAGCAGTGTCGTCTAAGCTTTGCTGACGTTGACCTCTTGATCTTTAATAACAAGTAATATCATCACGGGATGTTGCAGACATGTGACTAATAAACTATTATGTGACTAATAAACCATGGATAAATATTTGGACATTTATTCTGGGTTTGTTAGTCACATATTCTGGGAATGAAGACAGTAAAATGATCTCCAGAGCAATATAATGTAATCAAATACAACAACAAACACCAACCACAAACTGGTCTGAAACACGTAATAAAAGTTGTTTGGTCTTTTTATTCATTTGTGACTTTGGTTTTTAACTTGACATGAGAAACATGTTTAGAGCAAAGAAGTATTTATTTCTAAAGTAGAGTACATTTAAGGCTCATCTATCCACAGTTTTCACCCCCTTTTTTAAAAAAAGTTTAAACAGCTTTTTCACCCAGCTTCTGTGTTTCCTTTCCACCTAAAAGTAGTGACGTGACTCCTCGAGTTTACCGTAAACAAAGTTTTCTTATGACAACAAAATATCTTCCTCGATTATAAAGAAAAGAGGGGAGGAAGTAAAAAGTAGCTGCTGCTGATTATGAACCAGATCTTTTTAGCAGATTTCCACCAGGAAGTTTTAGTGTTTAGAGTTAATTTTCACATATTTTAAATGATCCAAATAATTCACATAATTTCCCTTTTTTTATCATGAACTAGAGCTGCACAATAAATAATAATAAATGTACTTATATCTCTAAAAGGACAGAACTCCTCATGCACAGCCAGTATTTTCAGATAGGTGCTGGTCGGTCGCTCAGTACAACTGCTGAGCACTCACAGGTGTGATAAATACATCTAAGTCACATGACTAATTGTTATATCTCTGTTTTCAATAAACACATCATCTGATTTTCATGTAGTTAAACTGGTCATAGCTACAACAACCTGTGACATGTAACTGGAATCAGCTGACAGTCCAGTCCAAAAGTACATAACTATTAACTGGTCATGAAGTTATTAACTGTCATAAAATTATTAGCAATGAGCAAACGTGGCGAAGGAGGAAACTGATTCATTAAAAATCATCTTATCTTTAAATTTATGGTTATCTCGGTAAATGTAACAATTCATGTGATTATGTTTTAGTCATATTGAGCAGCACTATAATGAGTCTACTGACTGAATACAGCAGTAATAAAAAAAAACTAACCACTTCCTCGTTATAATTGTTAGCAACCATCTCTGTTTTTGACAACAATAGCAAATAGAAGCTGTGATGCGTCTTTCCTCACTTTCCGCTTGCAGCGCCTGCTGACAGACGCGGAGCCGGACTCCACTGTGTTTCTAACGTCGGGTTACTTCAACCTGACCCGGGCGTACATGCGGCTGGTGCTCGGGGCCGGACCCAGCTACCGCATCCTCACAGCCTCCCCGGAGGTCAACGGGTTCTTCGGAGCCAAGGGTGTCGCCGGGGCGATCCCCGCGGCTTACATCCACATCGCCAGACAGTTCTACAACCAAGTGTGCCAGCTGGGTCAGCAGGAGAGGGTTCACCTGCACGAGTACCACAGACAGCAGTGGACCTTCCACGCCAAAGGTGGGATGAAACACTCGTGCATGCCCGTTCACGTCAACACTCCAGTCGCACAAGGGATACACCTTATGTTGATTATTTATTATTAATTATGTAGTTAAAATGTCAGAAAGATGTTATCATGCACATCTCCAGGTTGATATTTATATTCTGGGGCTCTACTGGAATAACTTCGTATGATTTACAGTTCAAAAAACTCCTTATTTATCTTATATTGGCCTTTTATGCAGCCCCTCAGTTCAGCCTCTGTCTGAAACAGGCTGTTTTAGCTCCTGTCTCTTTAAGACTCCCTCCTGATGAGCTGCTCTGTTCTGATTGGTTAGCTTCTAGAGGCGGCGTCACAGCAGACTCAGGAGGATACGTAAACAAACTAGTAGTAGGATTTCCCTTCTTTGTCTTGTTCCTTACTCAAAAATGTAAACTTCTCAAATACATCCGTATATGTTTGAGCGTGAATTTGGTCAGAAATGAACAACGTGAACAAGCCATGAAACAACTGTAGCAACAAAGGCGACGGAGCAAACGGCCGTTTATGGGCATGTGTGAACAATGTGACATCATCATGAGGAGGAAGTAGTTTTGTTCAAGTTTTGGATCTTCTGCCATGTTTAACATAAACATCTGACATCACAACTGTATAAAAATAACAGAAAATCACAAAAAGCATCATACGTCCCCTTTTAAAATAGCCTATCGTGCTTTCCCAGTGCCAAGATGACATCAGAAGCAGGAACCGGAGAATATTCAGCATTTTTGCCTCATAAATTGTCGGATATTTTTTTTCCGTTGATCATTTCAGCAGAGATTACGAGCTAAACTAGACCTCACCGTCCGGATTACTTTTGTTTAGCTCAGTGGAAATAATAAAAACACATTACTCTCACTGATCTGTTCCCTGCTCTGGTGTTCTTCTTGTGGTCGTGATGGTATGTAGCGTGAGAGACGAAGGCTTGTACAGTCATCCTGTCGTAGCCTCAGGACAAGGATGTACACTCACTCTCTCTCATTCTTTGGGGTTTTGGATTGACGTTGGGGATTTCTGCATGTGCTTCCTCTTAGTTGTGGTTTTCGGGCCGACAGAAATCCCGGCTGGAAACGGCTCTCTGAAGCATTACCTCCTCACCGGCTCACTCCTCTTTTCCTCTCCTGCAGGTCTGTGGTATTACCTCCAGGGGCAGGATCGGCCTTGCCTCACTCTAATTGGCTCCCCTAATTTTGGTTACCGCTCGGTTCACCGTGACCTGGAGGCCCAAATCGCCATAGTAACGGAGAATGAGGAGTTGCAGAGCCAGCTGCAGGAGGTCGGCTCTTTTTTTTCCCCCTTTAACCGCAGCCAGAAATGTTAATGTGTAACTCTTTACTGAATAATACACACCTGTGTTTCACACTCTCGGCCTCACAGGAGCAGGAGATGTTGTACCGGCGCTCCACAGAGGTGTCCAGCTCCACGTTTGAGCGGCCGGACCGCCACGTCAAGCTGTGGGTGAAGCTGGTCACTCCTCTCATCAAGAATTTCTTCTGAGGTGCCATCAGGTGCAAACACACCGACACACACTCACTAAACATGAAATAAACTTATTTATTCCTGTTAAAGGAGAACAATCAGTTTTTACTGGTAAATATATTGATTTTAACAAGTAATTAACTCAACTCTGCAGTTCCTCTCAGCTCTGTGGAGCGTTTTTAACGTCTGTCAGCTCACTCTTTTGTTTTATGGGCCACAATTTTACTGTTTTGGTTCGGTCTCACTGCTCTCATAAACTCTGTTTCCAGCCACAGCAGGCAGAAAAAGCTCTGATGAACTCGCTGTAAGCCACCAACCCAGCACCGACCAGCAGACAGATAAAGTTAATGAACCGTTTTCTGGCATTTTATGGACCAAACAACTAATCAATTAATCAAGAAATAATCAACAGATTAAGCACTAGTTGCCGTATGAACGTATGTCTGTGTTATAAGATAACATGCAACATCAATATAAACAATTAACCAATATATGTGATTAACTGTAGAGTTATCACAACTAAAACTGCAGCTATTAATCATTTTATTATTGATTAAACCAACAGTCCAAAACCCAAAAAAGCTTTATAAAACTGTGAAAAGCAGCAAATCCTCACATTGGAGAAGTTCGACCCAGAGAATGATGGACTGAAACAATGGATTGATTATCAATATTGGTGCAGATTAATTGACTAATCATTTAAAGCTCCAAACAAACCTTGAAAAAACGAAAAAAAACTTGGAGAACAACTATGAAAATCAGAACAAAGTTTTGATAGTTTTGTAAGTTTGTCTGCAATTTGTGCAAGGTAGACAAAATACAGCCCCGAAGCATACTGTACATAACACACACACACACACACACACACACACACACACACACACACACACACACACACACACACACACACACACGCAGAGTAAAAACAGGCTGTGGCTTCTTAGAAATGTCTGCAGTCATTGTGGCGAGTCCCAAATCGCAGGTCCTGTCCTCGTCTTCCCAGCAGCACAAATCACCAAAGCGAGAGTAGGACAGCGTGTCGGCTGATTCACCGCTGTAAAGAAGTGAGTCAGCGTGGTGTTATGGTGATGATTTGACAGTATGGTCTGTGTTACCGTGATCTTGTCAGGACTTGGTGCGGTGAAGTCAGAGAGTTCATCAACCGGGCCAAACTTCTGCTCTGTGGAAAAGTGAATAAATGTCAACTTTTTTTTTTGTGTGTGTGTCTGTTTGTATGAAAACAAAGAATATTTAAAGGCGCTGACTGCAGGATGACAGTAAAAGACATTAAAACATCAACAAATGTCAAAGGAAGGAAAAAAAGGAAGACGATTAACCGAAGGGAAACCTGTGAAGACCACAGCTGAAGATGGAGACAAAGTCAGCGTTTTTTTTGTGTGTGTGTGTGTGTGTGTGTTTTTCAAAACAGGAAGTGTTAGGCTGGATAATGACGGTAAATGGGTGGCGTCTTATCGCTACCTGGACAGAGTAAAGGGGAAAAAAAAACAAAAAACTTGTGTGATCTGCTGCCAGAGGGAAACAATCAGTAAAAAAAAAAGGTCACCTTTCGGCACAGAGGTCGTATTCACAAATATGCACACAGACGAAATACTTCACAAACAATGAGGTGAGCTCGAGCACGTTTGGGCCCAATTGTTGGGAAACGGACGACTTCTGGAAATCCTCGTTTTTTACCGTCACAAACGGGGGGGGGGGGGGGGGGGGGTTGACGGGGGTTGAGGGTTGAGACTCACACATGAATGACCTCGAACAGAAAGCGGAACTCTCTGAACATGTTTAGATAACAGCAGAAACGCCTCAGATAACAGCAGAGAAAGATTCAAATGATACAAAGACTGTGGTTTCAAAGCTGAAAACAAAAACAGTTGTAAAATTTGATCTTAATCTTCAACAGCCTGCTGCAGTTTTCAAAATGTTTACTTAAAGTTGAAACACAGAGATTTTTAAACCTTTTTTCTTTTGAGGCAGATTTTTTTAAGATTAGTACACATCTAATATCTTAAAATGAACAGTTTTGATCATTTTGGCTGTAAGAAGCAGATGTGAAGGGAAGTTTTGAGAGAAGCAAATCTGTAAAACGTTAACTTGTAATATACAGTTGTGTCAATTTATACCAATTACACCTACAGCATTTTTTGTTAATTTACACTTTTGGCACATTGATGTAAGTTCTTTTTGTGTGTGGATGTTGTTAAAGTAGTTTTGTGCAGATGTTTTGTTTGTAAGATGAAGGTTTCCTCCTGCAGCTATTTAAACAAGAATTCGGGATGTACTATAATTTATATTACTTTCAACAAATCCCATAAAAAGACCAAAACCAATAATGAATTGATTGGACTTGTCATGTTTATTTATTGAGCACATTTAAAAGCAACCAGTTGATCAAAGTGATTTACAGTAAAAAGCACAACAGTAAAAGGAAACGTCAAAGTATGTACACAAATTTTAAGATAAAGGTCTAAATACATAAATAAAAGATTATAATAAGTACTAAAGTCATTAAAAGGTTGTTGAAAACATGTAAGTCTTGAGTCTTAAAAGTGTCATTGGAGGGGAGCAGTTAATTGAAAGCAGAGGACTAAAACACTAACATATATTGTCTGTTGAGCTTCATTGTCGTCCAAAAACACATCTGTTGATACTGGCTGACATGTTCCTTCATTACCATCAACAAACACACTGCGGTTTATTTTGAGTCAGTCCTACGTTCATCGTCCAGCTGCTGTAAATACTCACTGGAACACAAAATGTGTATTAATCCGCTGCTAAAAATAGTCCCCAACAAACACAATGCTTACTTCAAGGGCTGTAACGAACGATTGTTAATCTTTAAGTCTGTAAAATGTCAGGAGAAAAGTGAGAAAAGTCATCACAGTTTCCCCAAAAACCGAAGTTAAACCTGCAGGGAGGAACTTTTATCTCCCCCTTCTGGCAGTGAGAGTAATTACACAAAGACTGTCAACGTCATCGCTGCAGAACCGTAAAAGCTTTTTTACGTGAGCTGGTCGCTGCCCTGGTGATGCAACACGGTTGGCGCATACTGACGACTGTCTGCCCGTGTTGTTGTAAAACACATCACTACCGGTTCGCCAGCGTAGGAGGGTCACCACAGATTTCAAACCTCTGTATAC
Organism: Thunnus thynnus; assembly: GCF_963924715.1. NCBI lineage: Eukaryota > Metazoa > Chordata > Actinopteri > Scombriformes > Scombridae > Thunnus > Thunnus thynnus. The sequence continues at coordinate 9,280,108 of NC_089536.1, read as the reverse complement.
TGGCAAGGCCTCGAATGTAACAGATGTTTATTTATACTTAAAGGTTCTGCAATCCAGCTTCAACAAAGTGTTGTGTTATTCAACCAGAAGTCTAAAAATATCCAGTTTATTTTCATATATGACAAACAAAAGCATTAAATATTCACATTTGACTGTAAAATTTTGGCATTTTCGCAGGAAAATTACAGAAAAAAACGTCTGTTTTAGGAAATGACTGTTTATATAAATGAAACAATATATTTGTGTTAAAGTTTTACAGCAGAAACAAATGAATGTGTTTGAGGAGTGACACAAAGGGACGTCGAAATCACTTAGAGGCAGACTGATGCATTCAGGGCTGCAACTAACGAGTATTTTCATTATCGATTCATCTGTCGATTATTTTCTTTGATTAATGGATCAGTTGTTTGGTGAAAATGGTGAGAAAAGTTGATCACAAAGCCCAAGATGACGACCTAAAACGTCTTTAGTCCCGAAAAACAACAGTCCACAACTCAACGATATTCAGTTTATCATCAGGATTAAAGAAAACAGAAAATATTCATATTTAAGAAGCTGGAAGCAGATCATTTTAACCTTTTTAATCGTTTAGCAAAATAGTTGGTGATTAATTTTCTGTCAATCTAATTGTTGCAGCTCTAATATTAGATGAACTGTTTATTTTTTTAGTGTCCTGTTTGTTTATAAAGGCTGTGATTTCTTTAACTTGTGTATTTTTGGACTGTCCCCCCCCCCCAAAAAAAACATACTTTATGACTTTTTTGTGTCAGTTTTCATCTAAAACCAGCAGTTTACAAAATAAACAGAGTTTTTTTGTCAGCTGCTCTGAGCTCAGGATGAGTTTATTGTTCACTCTCTCTCATGCTTCGTATCCGTCAGGCTTTGTCGTCTTTGTGTACTTCGGCGCTTATCTCCTTTATTTTCCTGACAGAGGAAAAAACAAAACACGGCGCTCCAACAATAGCTCTGCCGGTTAAAAGGATAAAAAGTCCTTATCGGCAGCGCAGGCTGTCTATTGTTAGAGACTAGTGACAACAGGTTGGAGCCTCTCCCAACTGTTTTCACCGTCATGGTGAACGGCCTGTCCTGAGGTTACAGCAGCAGCATCACAGTCAATCCTGCAGCAGACAAGCTGCTTGTCACGGACCTGCCTGCCCTCTACTGGTGAAACTGTGATCTCCCACTGTGGTTTCATGCTTTGAACTGGTCCCAGTATGATCCTTTAATACAGCCGACACTAGTTGTGTTTATCTGCGGTAGAGCTGAGATAAATTAGATGATTAATCGATTAGTCTCTGGTTCCAGCTCCTCAGATGTGAAGTTTTTGATGTCTTTATATCATCGTGAACTCGTAAACTCTTGGCTTTTAGAAACTGAGACAGACATTTCATAACTTTACTGTCTGTTCTGGGAAACTTGAGACAGACGTTTTTTCACTATTTTTGGCATTTTATAGACAAAACAAGTTATCTAGAGAATAAAAAACAGATTAATCTTAGGTTGCGGGTTATGACCACAGACTACAAGGCCTGAAGGGGTAAAAAAAAAGTAAAGAATTATGTTGATTTTTTTTGTTTTTTTCTGCTCTCATCTCCTGTTAATCACCTTGTGACTCTTAAGATTTATCTGGTGGCTTTCATGTGGGGAACTGCAGCTGTTTATCATGTTTCTGAAAGATAAATCAAAGGCAATCAAACCATAAAACCTTTCAGTCTGGATCAAAAAGTATTCTGTCGTCTCTTTTCTCAGTCGGTACGACACAACAAAAACATTTACGCAAGTTATATTATCAGGTAAATTTATCTGTATTAATGTTATTTTACATAACTTTCATATATAATAATGATTTATATTTTAAGAACAGAGACGCTGTTGGAGCATTTTGATCATTTCATGTAGAAATGGGGGGAAATATCAGAAAATAACTGTTTTGGGAAATGATGTGTAAAGTACATATAAGGTTTTTGTACAGTAATTTATTTCTAAGTTATTTGAAGAAAGTGTAACAGGAAGTGACAGATGTTTAGTTATAATACTATTAATGGCAAGTTTAAAAAAAGCTTTTATGAGGAACTGGGGGAAATTTTCACCCGTCATACCGAACCAGTGGCTCATGATGTTGTAATATCTTCTTAATTGAAAACTGACACACATGTTGAGACTACAGGAAGCTCAACTGGAAGAAAAATAATGTGAAAACGCACATTATACAAGAGTCCAGAACTTTAAAACAACAAAACATGGTAAATCTCAAGTTTTTGAAACATCGCCAGGACTTTATCTTTTTAGACATGACACGTTGCAGGGACGTCGCTGAAGACTCAACAAACTGTTTTCTGTCTCTGTGTGTTCTCGTTCAGCAGGAAGCAGGCGGCTTCGGTCTCGTCGGTCCTGAGGTTGAAGGTCTCGGTCGACTCCTGCAGACGGGACGGTCGGACACGCTTGAGTATCTCCGGCGTGCCGAGAGTCGACATCTTCGGCTTCACCTCGGCTAAAACTCTCATCAGTGTTTCCCAGGAAGTGACTCACACATACACACACACACATATACACACATATACACACAGGAGCAGATGTATGTGGTGGATTCACCTGTGGTTTACCTGTGTTTCCGTTAGATCATTTAAATGTTAACACCTGACGTCATCACACTGTGAATTTCTGGGTTTGTAGCTACAAACGTTTTAAAAGAAGAAAAAACAAAACAACCCTACTTCTACTTCTACTGTACGTACATCTGCACACGTACATGTTGCATGTGTAAGAAAGCAATAGAGACTCGATGAGTGACGGAGGGGTGTGATGCTAAACGGACGGGTGTGGTGAATCATTACGATCCCTCGACGAGCCTTAATAACAGTTTTTAAGAGCTCTTACAGTGTTTACAGCTCTGCCGACAGCTGTAATCAAAGCGAACTGTACAGTGTCTTTGTGTTATTATTATCTTTGTAAATTAAAGGACGACGTGAGTTTTTAAAATGACTTTAAATGTGTGACTGAGGTGTTTTTTTTTGTTTGTTTTTTTGTCGCCATAGCAACATACAGACAGCCAGCAGTAACTTTTTAAATTTTTTTTTGAACGGTTAAAAGGTAGAGCTGCAACGATTGGTTGATTGGTCAACAGTAAATTGAATATCTTAAGATTTTGAACCATTAGTTGGACAAAACAAGCAAATTGAAGATTGACTGTGGGCTTTTCATCTCATCGACTAAACGATTAATCAGTCAATTAAGAAAATAATTGGCAGATTAATCGCCCTCGTTAAAGGACAGCTTCAAGTTTTATATCATGTCAGAAAAGGAGAGCATGTTTTATTTACGACGGATCTCATGACTTTGTGTGAAGTGAACTCTACAGTTCCTCATCCCCTTCAGAGCTTTTTAGCACCTTTCAGCTCGTTGTTTTGGTTTTCTGGCCCCCCGACCTTGTTTCAGTTCACTCTCACTTCTCTTCTAAGATCTCTGAACTCGATCTGTCTCCTGTTTGGTGCGGAGCCGGTTAAGTTAGTGACTCATAACTGAGTGAAAAACAAGAGTGAATATTGGACTTATATTCATCAGGAGGCCAGAACTCCAAACGAATGATAATGTCAACATTCATATCTGCTGAATGTGTAAATCTGCAGCTGTTTACTGTCTTCACCTCATTTTTTTAAGATGATGTCAGAGTTCACAGCTTGTTTGTTTCCCACAAGTGCCCAAAAAAACCCAATCTTAACTACAAGTTAAGATAAAGTTAGAAAAGTTTATCTTAGATTTAGAACAGTAGCCAAGCAACTGACTACTAGAGTTAGATATTTAGTTTACAAACCTGATTTGCCTTTTTAATCATTTCTAATTCATCATTCATAAGATCTTTTTTTTTTTCCTTTTAGCTCTTTGTGAAACGCTCCTTCGATCTTGTGAATTCACACTGAAATATTTAGTGTGGGTTGTGACACGTCAGCCTGTTGGATACGTTGGTGTCGCTCCGGAGTCGTAGCTGTTACCTGTTAATGCAGTTAAGTCACAAGACTGTTTGAACAGTTTTTCCTTGAGGAGGAATCTCTCCCCGCTCTGCCTCGAGGCTGAAGCTTTCATCTGCTTGTTAAAGTTAAAAATATGACAACAGAACAATCGGCTCTGGAGACACGTGAAACGATCACATGTTCTGTAGCTAACGAGCAGGAAATAGACCGTGTGAAAACATCTTGGTCGCATCAGTGCTGGTAAGATTCAGGACTAAATAAAATCAAAAATATTTTGATGTTTCACCTGAAGATTAAATGAGAACTTTGTCACTATTTCACAACTATAGTAATATTTCATCTGCTGTGTCTTCTAAATTTGATCCAGAGAGCATAAAATCACCAAAAACAAAACCCTAAAATCCAGATTTGGTTTTTTAAAAACAAGTCTGAACCAGAAACTCTTCAATGTCAATATTAATACGACCATATCATCACAGTAATAAACGACACAGATGTTCTGGAGGCTTTTTGTTTCCTGCGTGACAAAAAGTAAAATGAACGATATTCGTTTGCAAACTTTTAATGAGACAAAACTGAAAACAATAAATTACAAGAAATCTGGATAAATAAATATTTAGCTATGCATTACCTTCATTTCCATAAACAGTGCTTTGACAAAAAGATCAACAGCAGTAAGAAAACAGGCTTAGAAAAAAAAAAGAAAAAAAAAAAAAGCATTTATATGGCAAATGAGACTAAACGAATCCCAGACGAGGACGAATCCTGACCGAAGGATATTTTTCCAGTAGATTTCTCCGTGAAGAGTTTACTGTATGTGTGGGATTATGTTTACCTCAAACTGATGAAAACAGAGACGTTTGTAAACTAACTTAAAGTGTAACATAAAAGCATCTGAATCCCATTAACGTGTAATGTGATTCTTCCAGTAAGTGTCCAGCATTTTATCTCGACTCCTTCTCTTTTAATGTTTCTTATCAAACATCTGTTTCTTTTCCTCCGCTCGTGTGTAATGATGAACAAACATGATTTATGATCCGGCGAGTGTTACACACTTCTTCATTCTGTTTCTCTCCGGGAGAAGCAGACCGAAAACAACACAAGAGTCTGAAGAGTTTCAGAGATGAATCAGTCATTACAGCAGATTGTAAAGAAGAGCGTCAAGAGTTACAGTCCTGCAGGATGTTTGTTTTTCAAAAAGGATGTTTGAAGATTAAAAGAAAAAGATGTTTACGGTTGAATAGTTTCATCTGAAGATGTGAAATGAAAAATATTCGAGAGGAGGTTATAAACCTGTAGAGGAAGGAGTGTCGGTGCTGAAGGTTCAAGAGTTCAAAAGGCGACAGAGGAGAAGTTGACTCCTCTGCCAGGTCCGTGGAGGAGTATCAGATCCGCATCCAGTTCTGCATTGATGAGTCAAACCTGTGCTTGTTGTTTTCAAAGTTCAGTCGTCAGCAGCTCTACAGCCCCTTCAGAGAGGAAACCTTCTTCTTCCGAGCAGCCAGCATCTCGTAGAACGGGTCTTTGCTTATCGCAGCTCTGCAGGTGAGAAACGTGGAGGAGGATCAGATGGAGGGAAACAAAAAAATAAACAACAACAATAAAAAAAAAAAAAAGAGTTTAAATGTGACTCACTTGATGCTGTTGATCCATTCGTCCTTCTCCTCCGCGGTCGGGGCGGAGATTCTGTAAAAAGTGTGGTTGCCCTCGACGACGCGGCCGTCTGCCTCCGTCTTACAGGCCTTGATCACCTGATCTTTGTGGTCCGGGATGAACAGCTCGAAGCAGTTCTGGGGGAGAGAGAAACAAGAGTGAGATGAGTCAACAGGAAACTACCGAAATGTGCAAAAAAACACAAATTAGAAGCGTTTCAGGCTGCAGAGAATAAATCGTTTCCTGATGACAGAGGACATAAAAAACAAGTCTGTAAAGAATTGATTTGTGGTGGTTCTGTATCTGAAAACACTGGACCTGCTTTAAAAATGAAAAGTTTTAATGAGGCAACTAATAGATATTGAACCACAACAAGTATCGCACTTAATGGGGGATAAATGACATATTTTAACATAATTAACATATTTTAAGACATTTCTACTTGTTGCTTGGTTTATTTTTTGACAAATTTCTCGGACACATTTATCAAAACATCAATCTTTTCTCCACATCTTGTGCGGAGAAAAACAGCGGCAGTCAGTCAGTCACATGACAGTAAAGTGGTGGAGAGATAAGAGTTCAGTTTACCGGTTTCTTGGAGTCATCAACTTCTCTGATACTCAGATTTTCCAGTGGAATAATCCCTCTGGGTTCTTTATCCTTATAAACACAGCAGAGAGAGAAAATAAATAACACTGTAAGAGATCTAAGTATAACGTGCGTGAGCCTACACACAGTGTTTGAGGATATTTCTGCAGCCAAAATAGGAATTACTTACAGTCGTGTATTCGAAGTAGTAAAGGCAGTTATCTGTGAGAATAAACCAGCGTCTCTTCCAGGTCTTCACTCGTCCACCTGAGGAGAGATTACTGGTGAGCGGTGACGTCGATAAACGACAGAAAAACGTCTGTTAGAGCTGAAGCAAACTGATCAGCAGGTTAAATTAAGACTAATGATTGCAAAGATGAAAGCTGAGGTTAAAACTCAGGTCAGTGTGGTCCAGCAGTCAGAAGCAGATGTGAAACAACTGTTTGTTTGTTTTTTAATTGTTTTACATCAGTGCTCAACAGCACGCAGCGCAGGAATGAAATGTCTTCATTCTGAATGAAATCTAGATGTAAAATATGCAAAAAGCTGATGTGCACACAGCCACTGAGGGTTGGGGGGTAAAAGGGGAGGGGAAGGGAAGGGAGGGGCGGCTCAGAGGCAAAGCCGTGCGTTGAAGCTGGCGAGTTTGAGCTTTTAGGGTACATACCTCCTGAAGTCACAACATGAAACACAAGAAGAAGAATGTCAAAAAACACATTTTACATTACATCAAGTGCATGTAAACACACAACAGATGCACAAGAGTTACAAGTTCAAACATTTCAGTCAACTTTCTTCTAAATTTCAACATCAGTTTGTCCTCCTCTGGTTAAAGATGTTGTTACGAATCCAGTCCACTAGAGGGCGATCCAGTTTACATTGACCTACAGAGGCTGGATGGATCCAGAAGTGAATGTATAATGAAGTATTATGAAGTATGGACGCACATACCGAGTTTGAGTAGCCACCCCTCTCTGTCGGGGTTGAAGAAGGTGTGTGTGAGGTCGTTCCCATCATCCTCTGGGATCTTAAAGGGTTCATTCTTGATGCTGTCGTACAGATTCTACACAGAGGCCAAAATAAAGAGAAGAAATGTTATCTTAGATTATTGGATGGCATGTCCTGGCGTGAAAACAGGCAGGATATTTGTGTAAAGGTCAAATCTTGTGGACTTCACCAGTCAAAATGTTCATTTGAGGAATAAACAAACATGTCCTTTTGTGTTGTTTATTTTAAAATGAAGCTTCCAGCGAGTTGAAGTTTTAGTAAAATAAACTGACCCTGAGCAGGTCCTCCGGCAGGTCTCCTCCGTCATTGATGCCTCGATTCATCGCCGTAAATCTCTGAACAGACGGTTTGTCCTTCACGTTGGGGTTGTGTAAACTGGTGTTCAGCATGATCACAGCGAACGACAACACGTAACAAGTATCTGGGAAAAAAGATAATATATGTGCACGTTTTAATGACTGAAATAAATACACAAACAAAGATTAAATGAGATTTGCTCCTTTGTAAATATTTTAGCAGATTTAAAGAGAAAAAACACTCATGTTTATTGTGTTTTAGAAATATGTTTCCACTGACTTAAGTTTAAAACTGATGTTTTCATCACAACAGCAAATTATCTGTGATGTATTTTGGGGATTAAGTCTGAAGTCAAAATGCTAAAACACATGATGTACATGATATTTCAGGGAAAAAAGCAGTATTTTAACTTCTTTTAGTGCTCATAAAAATAAAAATACTATGACTGGGAACGTGTTTTTGTACATCACACACACACACACACTCACGTACCCGTGCTCTGAAACACTCCGGGGTTACAGCGACAGTATCGCTGCGCGAAGGCCTCCATCATGCGGTCGATCTTCTGAGCCTCGCCAGGCAGCCTGAAGCTCCACAGGAACTGCCTGAGAGCCTGGACCAGGTTCAAGTCTGTGAACTCGTGTAACTGCAGGAAGGCGTGCAGAACCTCGATGTTGAAGTCATCTCTGCACGACACGCGCGGTCCCACACAAAACACACAACCCACATGCACACGCACACAGGCAGGGGGGAGGAAGGACAACGAAAACAGGATCAAGACCTGAACGCGGCTCTGTTTAGCTCACTGAGTTGGCAACAAAAAGAGATGGATGAGATGTGACGAATCAGATAAAAAACAGATTAATGGATGATCTGTTAAGCTCATATATTCTGTATTGATAAGGCTCGATTTGTCCTCAATGCTGGACAAAGTCCACAGATAGAAAATATGAGGATTATCCTGTTCCGAGAACTCTCTGGGTCCATCATCATCATCATCACTTCTGATGAGAAGAACCAGTTGGGAGGAGCATCATTGGTCTCACTCACCTCTCCCCCAGGTAGTCGCCGATAGCTGTCTTATTAAGCCCCTCCCCCTTGTAGAGGAACTGGGCGATGTCATTGCTGGTGTTTTTCAGCAGGGAGCTGTCAATCAAGAATCGGATCCCCTGAGGAGGAAAAGCAGCCAATCAGAGCTCAGATCATAGTCTGGACATCAGTATTTACACTAAATATGAGAACAGGTGAAGTTAACAGTCTTTGTCCAGTGAGACGAACAAAGTTCAGATGAATCACTTGTTTAAATTTTAAAAATATTCATAACTGCGTCTCAGTTTCACCACAATAGTTTGACATTTTGGGAAATAATCATAATTCACTTTCTGGTGGAGAGTTATGTGCCGGACCATTTCTTGGTCAGGACCAGTAACTTCCTGGAGTATCTGCTGGTTGCCTGGCAACTGCTTGACGTGTAAAACGGCTTATAATTGTTGCTTTTACAAACAAGATATAACTTGTTGGTACGTGAGCTTTAAAGGTCGATTTTTCTTAAGTTTGGACAAAGGCAGGCTAGCTGGTTACCATCGTCATGCTAAGCTAACTGCTGCTGGCTCTGGCGTCATGTTTTCAGACATGAGAACAGCATCGATCTCCTCATCTTACTCTTACCCAGAGAGCAAAAAAGTGTATTTCCCATAATGTTGAACTATTGTGTTACTGACAGTCTTCTACATAAAGACAGAGCCTGACGTCGACTGATTCTCACCTTCTTGGGGTCCATGTTGAACTTCTTCCGGCCCATGGCCATCTGTTTATTCCTCTGCATGCTTTTCCTAAAAAACAAGAGAACAACTCTGTAAGTGGTTGAATCCGCATCAGTCCCACTAATACTGAGAAGAGGATTTGTCTAAACAGAAAATGAATTGACAGAAATTTGATCATTGTTTATTTATGAGGCAAAATGTCAAATATTCAGCGGTTCCAGCTTCTCGAATGTGAGGATTTGCTGCTTTTCTCTGTTTTGTAAACTGAATCTGTTCGAGGCTGAGATTCATTCTCGACCTTCGGGACAAATATCCAACAACCTCTTTCAGCTACAGAAGGTGAAGCTTTTGATACGGTTGAGAGCTCCGACAATAATTCAGTAAGTGGACCTTGTGTTTAGACTGTTTTCCACTGAATATTTTTGGGACTGCTGGTCAAACAAAACAAGCTCCTTGAAAATGCTTCCTTACTCTCATTTTCATAGACTAAACGATTAATTAAAAAAGAGTCAACAGATGAATCGATAACGAAAACATTTGTTTTTGCAGCCCCGAAGCCAAACATGCATCTGTGTGTCAGATCCCCGTGAACACATGAAACAAAAGGCTGAGTGGACCAGAGCTGCCTACGCATGAAGCACAGAAATGGTGGTTGAAGAGATACTTTACCTCTCTTCAGTCAGGCCCAGGTTTTCAATCTCATTGGTCACCTCTGCTATCTCATCCTTCAGCCTCTGAGAGCAGACGGGAGAGAGAGAGAGAGAGAGAGAGAGAGAAAGAGAGCGATGAAGACGAGTGATGAGACAGAAAGAGGGGGGGGGAGAAAAAAAAGGAAGGAAATACAGTTGAATAATTGTGCGTCTTTTCGGCTGCAAATACAGAAACTCAAAAGGAAACGAAAGGCATACATGTGATGTCTGTGTGATGTGTGACTCTTTACATAAAACCTCCGGACATGCTTTGATCTCACCGTCAGCACATTTCATCTTTCATGGTTGTCTGTTCCAGATACGTCTTTACTGACCAACATGTCCGGACAAGAGCTTCCTGCTAAGAAGATGACCCAGTAAAACCCTGAAAAAGTGCAGACGTGATTCTCTCTCTCTCATTCTTCCTCTCGGCAGGAGTTATTCAGAACAGCCGCGCTCTGCAGAAAATCCTCTCTGGGAGCTGTAGCACCTGTTCTGGGGTCAGAGCTGACCACCCCTCTCTCTCTCTCTCTCCCCACTCCTGACCCAGATTTACCAGCCTGCTTCTCTCTCTCTCCCCCCCCCCCACCATCAACTGACTCCCTCCCCAGTCTGTGTGAGCGTCACACTGGTGGGGAGACGGGAATATGCAGGATCAAAGACTTTGACTGGCTTAGCGGAGCTGCTCAGCAGAGCTCAGAAGCAGAGGTTATGGGAGGAAAGACTGTGGAACGCAGGTGAGAAGCAGATGGAGAAACACTGAGCCCAGAAGATAACAAACTAATTATAGAAGAGAGAGAGAGAGAGAGAAAAAGACGCAACCTGAGATGTAATCATCTAAACAGAATATGTGTGTAGAGCAGGTGACGTAGCCCTTATCGGAGGTAAATAACTTCAGCTGTCAGGATTCCTCCCATGTGCGTTTCCATGGTTACACCCCCTCGTAAACGAACAGCGTCCTCTGTCTCCATTACTGGAATATTTCATGGCTCATTACCCATCAGCCCCCGAGGGCAGGACAGGGCGGCGCTTTAGAGGAGAGAAGCGCAGAACGAGAGTCGACCTCAGTAATAAACTCCATCAATCTATTTACACAGCGTCGCTGCCCGGAGGGCGTGTGTTTGTGTGTGTGTGTGTGTGTGTGTGTGTGTGTGTGTGTTTTGGATGCTCACCTTGCTGACTGAGGATTAATTCTTAAAACAATATTGAACGGCTGTGAGGGAAACTAACAAACTAGGGAGCAAATTAAAGGGTTTTTTTTTGAAGGCTGATAATATTTTTACTTTGAGAATTTCCACCTCAGGAATGCTGGGAAAAACATTTAGAGCATGAAAACACGAGACGCTAAAACTTTCCAGTGAAACCAGAATAATAAAAATTATTTTAACATTATCTGATGTTAAAGGCCAAATCACCCACCACACCTACTGGAATGGAAACTCAAGAGATGGATTACTGGACGTTTACTAAACAGTTTCCAGACGGTTTCTGTGTAACTAGTCAGCAGGGAAAAACTCTGCTGGTGCTTAAAGGATTAGTCAATCAAATGATTAGTTGATAGAAAATTAATCAACAACACTTCTGATAATTTATCAATCAAGTTGTTAATTAAACATATGATGGTTCCAGCTTCTCAAATGTGAGATTTTGTTGTTTTTCTGTTTTATATCATTGTAAATTAAATATCTTTGGTTGTTTTGTCCAAACAAGAGTCCAAAACTCAATTTATGAACAATTCATATGAATATTAACAAACTGCAGCCCTAAACCTGATCATATCAGAGGTGGATGATATGAGTGGTCAATAATTGAGGGTCTAAGGACAGTATAACTGTATAACTACAGATTTTAAAGCTCCTTGAGGCAGATTTGTGATTTTTTGATATTGATTTGTACAAATAAAACTGACTTGACAATATGTGACATGAAATAAATGAGGCGTCGTGTGAGTTTATAGTCACATGTTCTAAACACCCTCCATCTCTCACAATAGATAATATACATATATATATATATATAATATAATATAGACTCATGTATTAGCATTTGTACATGAACTTTGGATGTTTGTTTAAATATGTGTTCATGTTCATAAATGCCTGCTTATGGTTCAAACATTGACAGGAGTGTCTGAAATAGTCGATATCAGTGCGATAGACACTTGGTTATTAATTCTGACGTTCTGAGGTCTGGAGATGGATTATCTGATCTCCAGACCTCAGTGTGTCAGAATTAATAACCAACTTCTCTGACAGTCTCTAAACTAAGACAGGATCACCGCAGGGAACAGTTTGCTGTTGCTGGTTGCAGACACGGTCACGGCTCTTCCTGTTTTTTGCATTTTCATATCAAAAGGAAACGATTTAGCTCACAGAGAAGAACTCTTTAATTAAATGGTGCAAAGATAATTATTTAAACTTAAATGTCAGTAAAACAAAGGAGCTGATTATTAACTTTAGGAAGAGAGGGGAGGAAGTTACTCCTGTTTTTCTCCTGTCCATTCTTACAAATATCGGTGTACAAAACTAACCTGGAAGGTAGATACAAACATGGTCCTAAAAAGGTCCTGTGACATAAATAGAGGACTACTTCTTGTTTGTTTTTAACCAGAGCATCATTTCTCATGCTGCTGTTTGTTGGGGGGAGTATTACAGTGGAGGACAAAGGGAGAATAAATAACCTGATCAAAAAAAAGCAGCTCTATCTTTGGCTCACCTCCAGATTTCTTAAAGGTTCTTTTAGAAAATAGAACAAGAATAAAATTGAAGACCTTTCTAATATATGCAGAAACACCCACTCAGTGGTGTTTTTTCGTGGACTGAAAAGTTCTTTTAGTGCACGGCTGCTCAATGGAAAGACTGATAAGGACCTGCTGTGGTGAAGCTTATCAATGACATGTTACACTATTAAATGGCCTTTATGATTATCTATCACTGTTGGCTGTGAGGTCTTTTGTGTTCTTATTTGCTCAGTGTTAACGATTAGTTTTTATTGCCTTGTGTTTAAGCAACATATTAAGTAACTCATTACGTTTTTCAGACTATTTTAACTGTTTCATCCTGGCTTTGTTTATCTTTGTTTTTAATGTTTTTTCCTCTTGTCATATGTGGTGACTATTTGGTGACTGTCCCTTCGAGGGTCAATAAAGTATATCTAATCTAATATCACCAAACTGTTATATTGGTCCAACCCTACAAACCAGAACATGTAACATCAAAAACCTTCTCAAAATGCCACATACACACGAGATAAAACGTCATTATTGCCCTTTTTATCCTTTTGTGCTTTTATCTAATTATTATGATTCATTTCTGTCTGCATTTTATATCTTATTTCCAGCTAAGATAAATATTAATATTAAGGTCTTCCTCTGCTCCCTTATCATGCCAAAACAAATTCATCCTAATGAAGAGCTGACACAGAAAGTCCCGCTAATTTATTTAGGGTTGTAGGGGGGAACTGAGGCAGCGGGTTAAACTGTCCCTCCAGGCAGAGACAGATAAAGGACACACACACACACACACACACACACACACACACACACACACACACACACACACACTGTATATATATATATATATGAGGTTCAACCCCCCTCGTACACATGCACCCCCACACAAAGAGGATCATCTGTCTTGAATGCGTACAGTAACGCTCCGGTGGTCATACCCCAATACCCCCTACCCTCCACACACACACACACACACATATATATTTATATACACACACACACCTCCCAAGGCACACTGGTCTAGACATGGAGGAACAAATCTGGCCAAGGACAAAGAGAGAAGAAAGAACTACCTGAACCATGTAATAAAAACGCAAAAGCAAAACAATGCAGGTTTTTTTTTTTTTTTTTTTTTTTTAAATGGCCAGCTTGAAACAATTGACATGGTTTAAAAAAAATGAAATGTTCCAGAGAGAAAGGGAGAAAGAGAGAGATGTGCAACAGTCCAGACGGCCACAAGGTTCACAGCAGGGACAAAAACAAACTCCCTTTCATAGCGGCCCAGCAGAGAATGTGCAGTAATCAGGAGGACAGAAAACAGACTGAGACCACGAGGCTGAACTCCAGATGAATTCAGCTGAGGTTTTCTTTTAAAGTTAAACAAATTGATTAAATAAATAAAACATCACTGGGCCTTGACAAAGTGTGTGTGTCTGTGTGTGTGTGTGTTTTCTTACTTGTATGTCCTCCAGTAGCTCTTGTTTTCTGCGGCGGATGCTCTCCAGCTCTTGTCTTTCTTCAGGACTGAGGTCATCAGGCACTGAGACAAGAGGAAGAATATATAACACTCAAATACAAACAAATATCTTTATCACATATATATACACAATACACACACACACACACACACACACACACACACACAGGAAGGGGACCTGAGAATCCCACTGGTCTGGGTCATTATGGCAACACAATCTTTGATCCATCAAATTAGCCTCCTCCCCAACATCCAAACCCCAAAGTGGAGATTAAATCAACCCCCTTAGTCCTGTACACACACACACACACACACACACACACACACACACACACACACACACACACACTCACTAACCAGTGGCCATAAGAAAAATTCAGGAGGAGGAAACAATAATAACAACAATAATGAAAATATTGTCCTTCTAAGTTATATTTTACATCTAGAAAGCAACATTTATATTTGCCTGAAAAAAAACATAACAATCATAAAATAAAAAGCTGCTTTAGAGGACATTTAAACACTGAAACATGTTAAAACTATCAGTGTTATATAAAAATGTAGTAACAGACAAATAACTTGAAGCACAAACATGAAGAACTGTGTAAAAATTTAAAAAATGTTCACACAGTTTTCATATCTTTAGAGATTGTTATAAGTTATATTGGTGACAGAAAATATGCAGGAGAAGAAGAGACTGAACTCGACGTTTCATCATCAACATCACAACGTACACGTGTGCAGACGTTCACTGACTAATCCACCATGGTAGACTATACAAACTGTATGAGAGCAAATGATTGAAAGTTTGCTTTTATATATAATATTAATGGTTAAAACAGACCATTAAACATCATTTTGCCTGATATCATTCACTGGGCAACGACGAAACAAGAAGCTGAGAGTCTTGTGACTTTAAAATGAATGAAGATGACAAAAGAAACTGACAAAAAGAAGAAAGATTAACGATGTTGCTGAGCTTTTAAAACAAGATTAAGTGGCATGAAAACACTTTTTCTTTCCAGATTGAGCACCAGAAATGGAAAGCTGCATATATTTCATTCTTTCTATTGCAAAAAAAAACAAATGTAGTGTAATGTTTATGTTATTTAGAGCTGAAAATGAATAGAGAATGAATCAGCAACTACATTTAAAAAGCTCTTACACTGTCATGGTACAGAAATGAGTGGTTTCTCAACAGATATAAAGCAGAATCTTCAAAAATCACTAATTCTATGAGAAGTTTCATCATACACAGAATAGTAGCTTGTTCTCTCACTTCTGGCCGTTTCCCATTTGTTCT
The DNA here is from genome assembly GCF_963924715.1 of Thunnus thynnus. NCBI lineage: Eukaryota > Metazoa > Chordata > Actinopteri > Scombriformes > Scombridae > Thunnus > Thunnus thynnus. The sequence goes on along the minus strand of NC_089536.1, from coordinate 9,264,631 downwards.
GCCTCAAAATAACAGTGTTTGGCAGCATCCTAGCATACTTTGATAATAAATGAATTGTTTTGAGTCATTTTTAAAGAAAAAATATCAAAATTCTCTGGTTCAGCTTTTTAAATGTGAATATTTTCGGGTTTCTTCAGACTTCTATAACAGTAAACTAAATATCTTCAGGTTGTGGACTGTCGGTCGGGACAAAACAAGACATCTCAGGTTGCATCTTGGGATTTGGGAAAACATGATCGACATTTTTCAGATTTTATAGAGCAAACGACTCATCAGTTAATCAAAAAGGTAATCGACAGATTCATCGATATTATTGAAATGTTTCCAGCTCCGGTTTTTGACACACAATCCAAAAACAAACAGTTAGATGACACATTACAATCTCCAACAGAAACATCAAAGCAGCTTTAAAAAACGGTGCATTAGACGTGAATTCTTCCTGTATCCGTTAAGCTCGAACATCGATGCTGCTCCCACCCTCCACACAATACACACCCTGAACTTTATACACCCCGAGTGTGTCCTCTGATAGAACAGAGGTTGGTGGGCAACCACAGACACACGTAACATCTGCAGAGGAATGATAAGGTGAGGAGGGAAATGTGGATCTGTCACAGTGGCTGACTTGTGGTTTTTCTTAAGAAAACTTGCGAGAGAAAAAAAAAAAGAAAAAGACAGAGAACACAGCGCTGTAGAGACGTGCCCATCTGCATATTTCATGTTTTATAATATGCAAGTCTCTCGTCCAAAGATTTTCAAACATCTCATATTCTGCACCATAAAACTATAACTGCTGTTCCTCTCCACTGGGTGCCTCATAATAAAGCTTCTGGCTACTTTCTGATGCATAAAAAAATATGTTTCAACCAATGAAAAAGGTGAAGAAAAGACACAATTTATGGCGAACAAGAAGGAGCCACGAAGGACAAATCAAGCTGTGCTGCTGCTGTTTGTCAGCCTCATTAGTGGAGCCACGCTGGGAGACTCCTGTAAACTGTTTCATTTCACAAGTTACTCACTGTCAACCTCTGGATCAACCGAGGGAAACTCATTTAAGTAGCAGAGGTGCAAGTGTTTTACCAGTACTTTTAAGATTCATAATATTTTACAAGAAGTTTTGTATTTCAAATGATATATTACACCCGGTCGACGCTGAGATGAATATGTAAATAAAAAATAGCTTTTTAGACGCCAAAAGGGACGATTTCCAACAAATAAAAAACTGAACTACAAGAAATCTCAACGTTTTTAAAATTTCTAAAAAAAAAAATAAAGTCTTTGTTTAAACCTTGGAGACAAAAATATCTGAGCTCAAGGTTCACTTACTAACTTTTTCCAGAGCTTATAACTGGATGTAGCAGTCTTTCTCAGGGATGGAGTTCACAATCAACCTGCACATTTACATAATATTGAATAATCTAATACATAGAGCTGCAAATAACGGCTATTTCCATTATCAATTATCGATCAACCTATTGTTAACTAGTTTACAGACTATCGTAAAAGTTCCAGCAGCCAAAGTTGACAAAATATTTGTTTTACTAAGAAAACCCAAAAGTATTGAGTTTACCATCGTAGACGACTAAGAAAACCTGCAAATCTTCATATTTGAGAAGCTGAAACCTGTGGAGTACGGCTGCACTAACAATCATTTTCATTACCGATTAGTTTCTCGATTTATTGACAAGTTGTTTGGTCCATAAACAGTCAGAAAATGGTGAAAAATGTCGATCACTGTTTTCCAAAGTCCAAGATGACGTCCTCAAATGACTTATGTGTCCCCGCCAACAGTTCACAACCCAAAAGATATTCAGATAAACCGAAAATATTCACACTGGAGAAGCTGGAATCAGAGAATTTTATCTTTTGTTTCTTTAAAAAAAATGAATCAAAGCGATTAATGGACAAATAGTCAGCAGCTAATCGACTAATCATTGCAGCTCTACTGTGGATTTCTGGAGTTTTTGCTTTAAGAGTGACTTAAACCATCAGGCCATTATATTAATTAATGCTGATGAATATTAAGTTAAACTAGTAATCGATGATGTAATTGTTTCAGCTCTATATATACACATTAAGATCATTTGTTGTTTCCCCTTTAAACTACATCCTCAAAAAAAAAAAAAAAGATCATGAGATGTGGTTGAAAGCTCCGGAAAAATCTTGTGGATGGACCTTGAGTAAAGTTATTTTTTGTCAGTCATTTCAAAGTCTGTCTCAGACTCCTCTAAATATATGAAAGGTAAAGTCAGAAAAGGCCAAGGTGGCGTGACAGGTGCCACAGCCTCAGATACTGATATAATTTACATCCTGCAAACACAGACAGTGACGCACTCACTCATTACACACACACACACACACACACACACACACACACACACACACACACACACACACAGCCTCCACTCAGAATAGAATAACGCGCCATTGTGAGCAGAGAGGTAGTGAAACTGGCATTCACGCTCACTTCCTACCCCCCGACTTTACATTTAGAGAGGAAATAAAAGCCGGCGGCAGATTCGTGATGCTTCATGAAAGCGTGTCACATCACTCTTCTCTCATGTAAACAAAAACACAAAAACATAAACAACTATTGACCCGCGTCCTCTGGCACCTCAACCATCTGCATAGTCTCGAGGTCAGCCAGTGTGTGTTTGTGTTGCCAAGTAATGGGACACCTTGTCAGAGCGACGCTGCAGATGACCAGCTGCTCCGGACAACCAACATATCTCAGGCCCTAAAGTTTGCTCTCTGTGCTTCTGCATCCACCGTCTGGTTTGTAAGTTATGCAACACATTGCATCCTCTGAAGAAAACTGAACGCCACATTAATCAATCAGCAGTTACCGTATGTTCTGGTTGGGTTTCCGGCTCTCATGAGGTTTCTGAGGATGATGTGATGACACACACGTACACACATACACACACACACACACACACACACATTCATTCAGATACATTTCTGCAAATTAGACCTGATGGAGAAGTAGTGCTGACGCAGTACACCCACTCATTTGTGTCATAATCCTAAAAGGTTCATACCAGTGAGAACGTCAGTCTGGCTGAGTGGCTTCACTACCACCAGTCTCGGTTGTCCCAGTATTCCCAGTGCAGCTTGAAAACAACACACTCACTCACAGGTTGATTCTGAAATCCAAAAGTCTATCTTAGTCGCCAATTCCAGCACCAAAGCAGCCGGTTTTCAGCAGCCCAGTCTAGTGTCTCCTATAACACAGCAGTAATCCAGCCCTGTCAGAGCCCTCCAATCCCAATCCTGTGGTCCTCTAGTCCAGCCTCCCTGCCTCTTAATCCTCAGGCGCTCACTCCAGCAGGGGAGAGAGGACGGAGAGAGAGGAGAAGGGAGCAGGCCTGCAGCTAAATGAGGATGAGGACGAGAGTGTTCGTGAGTGTGTGAGGGGGAAAACCCTTGAACTCTCATCTCTCTTCCTCCCTCCCTCCCTCTGTCCATCTTGACTCCTCCCTCCTTCCCTCCCTCCCTGAACGAGCAGAGCATCAAACACCGGCTCCCCCACGTGGACACCGGTGTCCGAGAGAGAGAGAGAGAGAGAGGGCAGGGCAGTTTTGCATGCACGTTCAAAACACTGAGTGGTAAAGAAATGAGGAGAATGCAAACCTGAGTTTGACTCACTTGTCCTGGATACTAGAGCTGCAACAATTAGTCGATTAACCGACTGACAGAAAATTAAACGCCAACTATTTTGATAATTGATTAATAGTTTTTTAATGTTTTAAAGGTACAACAAGGAACTTTAATTTCGTGTTGATTTTAGCGGCCCCTGTGGACAAAAGCGGTAGTGTTTTCCCAGAATGAAGACCGCATTTCCCATGAGCGCCACCGCCTCGTGTCGTAAAGATCTTGGCTAGCATTTGTTTTAGAAGTGAGTGAAAGAAAGAGCTACTTATTTTTAATACCATTAATGTGGCGCCTTCCTGCAGGGTTATGCGGTGTGTTTATTTCTCTTCATTCACTCTCTAGCTCGCTCGGCCAACGCTGCTCTCTCTCTCTTTCTCTCATCTTTTTAAAATTGAGTCAGGAAGCCGACGACGAGTCTAACTTTACTTTTGACGTTATCAAACGAAGAGAATATCCTCCCCTCGTCCCAGCAACGTCTTTATACTCCCTCATGCTCGAGCTATTTAAGTAGCTTTCTTAAAAAATGACTCAAAATGATTTAACAATTATCAAAATAGTTTCTGTCGATCGACACACTTATTAATTGACTAATTGTTGCAGCTTCACTCTAATGTGAGTATTTTCTGGGTTCTTTAGTCCTCTGTGACTGTAAACTCTGTAAACTGAATATCTTTGGGTTGTGGACTGTTGGTCGGGACAAAACAAGACATTTGAGGACGTCATCTTGAACTTTGAGAAACAGCAATCAACATATTTCACCATTTTCTGACAGTTTAAAGACCAAATGACTAATCGATTAATCTAGAAAATAATCGGCAGATGAATCGATAATGAAAATAATTGTTAGTTGCAGCCCTGCTGGACACCAAAACATACAAAAAAACAATTTACTTAACAACAGCTCTCTGTTATCGTGGCATTAAATCTGTCTTCAGTCTTCCGTCTCTGCTCATCACATGTTGAATCCTCGCAAATTAAACTCCTACAAAAGAACACACACCAACAACGCCTCCCTCATTGGTTTGTCTCATTATTGGCCCCCACAGGACGGCAGCTGACCCAGGACCCAAGGCAAAGCAGTTTGGTTATGACTAGGAAAAGATCTGTGTTTTGAGATTGAGCGTTGCAGTGTCTGGCACCGTTCACAAGGCAATATTTGTCCATTTCAGTATTCACAAGGCGATAATTGTCCGTTACAATGTTCCCTGGCCTGAGGATAACAAGCTCAGCAGAGTGATATAATCCAGCGTTTATGGTAAACTCCCTGGTGACTGATTGCATTCACACAGCCGTAAGGCTCAAAAGTCCAGTAAGTAAGGAGGTAAAAATAAATCAAACTGCTAAGGGAAGGAAAAATAAACTGTTGCAGAAAAGAAAAACATCTTAATATGACAGAGAGAGAATGTGAGGACATTTCTGACAAGTTGAACTGCTCTCTGAGGGTGGAAAAGTCTTTTAAAGTGGAGTATCTGTCAGGTGGGGGAAAAAAAGGCTTCCAGTATTATAATTATGCTTAAAAATAAAGTAGCACCCACTCTGTCAAGTGGAAAATGTCATGAAAAGCCACCTTTACTGCTTGTAGCTCTAATATTTCCTACTTGACAGAATGAGTGATCTTTCATTAAAACCAATTTATGTTACTAAAGGTTTTGACAGTTTATTCCTAAATGACAGAATGAGCTACCTTTATTTAAGCATAGTTGGTAATCAGATTTGACAGATATTTCCCACCTGACAGAGTAAGATACTTTACTGTAAAGTACAGCTTGAAACAAAAGAGTAGTTGTGGTGAAGATGACAAATAATAAATTAGTGTATCTTGTTTATTGTATTGTTTTTGTGGCTTATTCTTCCTCTTTTCACAGTACTTTTATGCAAGTACTGTACTTCAGAAGAATTTTGAATATTTCCATTTGATGCTACTTCATACTCCCGAGCTTTTAAAATACAACACATTGTTAAAGATGAAACCAGTGGTTTCTAACCCTTTGGGCTTTTTTTGGCACATGGTTTCACTTCAACAAATGTTCAAATGATCCAATATGTCACCAAAAATCAAAGATTAGACAAAAAGTCTTCTTTTCTCTCCCATTAATCTTCTCACAACCCCTCAGATTTATCTGGTGACCCTTTGGTGGGGCCCCGACCCCTAGGTTGGGAACCACTGGACTAAACTAGCTAACTGTATATAAAGTAGTTGAAACTAGCTCCACCTCCAGCAGCCACAACAGTAACATGCTGCTCTAACACTGATGCTTCACTATTAATAATCTAATGATGTCATATATAATAATATATCAGTCAGAGGAACCAAACTACTACTTTTACTGCGATACTTAAACTACATTTAACTGATAATACTTATGTACCTTTGCTTGAGTAGGTTTTTTTCATGCAAGACTTTAGTAATGGAGTATTTTTACACTACTGTATTGGTACCTTTACTTGAGTAAAGGATCTTAGTACTTCTTCCACCACTGATCTTTTCATCTACTATTTCTGACGATGAGGTACTTTTTGGTCACAAATTGGAGAACTACGCAGTTTAGTCCACGCAGCCAAGTTAACTAAAAAAAAACAAGTATTTTTGAGGGTGATTTCTTCATTTCCAACTAATAAATGACTGCTTTGACTGTATTTATAGACACATGAATTATGAAGTGCTGCACAATAAGCACAAACCCCCATAAAGTCTGGCCTCAAACCAGATTAATAATAAAGGATCCCTTGTGCCAGTTAATACAGACTGTCAAAGAGCATTAACTTAATCAGTCAGGACAGATGAGGACTTGTTGCTTTCGCTCTGTTGATAAGAAATGAAATGCTGAAACCAGCATCAACCACAAACTACCCGCTACGCGCTGATTTATTTAAGTTATCTAGCGTTAAAGTTACGTTAGTTGCTAATCTGGTTAGCCTGAAGGTTAGCCCTGCTAAACTAAAGCGGGTCAAAGCAACTTACCAACTCCGTCTTCCGACTTCAAAACCATGTTCGTGCTGCTGGTCGACGCTGACTGATAACAAGAAAAGCTAAACTTCTAAGTTTTAGGTAACTTTAAAGGCCAAAAAGTGTCTGTATTTTGTCACTCCGTTACCGTTAAACTGGCAGTTAATGACAACTGTCTCTGCGGAGACAGCCGGTGTTGGGGCAGGATGACGTAGGCGTGGCTTCAGCGGCTGCAGCCAATCAGAAAGCGGTTAATGGTTGCCTAGCCAACTATCTATCCATCTATTTATCCATCTATTTATCCATCCATCTATTTATCCATCTATGTATCTATCCATCTACCTATCAATCTATTTATCCATCCTTCTATTTTATCTATCCATCTATTTATCCATCTATTTATCTATCAATCTATTTATCCATCTATTTATCCATCCATCTATTTTATCTATCCATCTATTTATCCATCTATTTATCTATCCATCCATCTATTTATACATCTATTTATCCATCTATTTATCCATCTATTTATCCATCTATTTATCTATCCATCCATCTATTTATACATCTATTTATCCATCTATTTATCCATCTATTTATCCATCTATTTATCTATCCATCCATCTATTTATCCATCTATTTATCCATCTATTTATCTATCCATCTATTTATCCATCTATTTATCTATCCATCCATCTATTTATACATCTATTTATCCATCCATCTATTTATCTTTCTATTTATCTATCTAAAAATACTCCTGGTAAATCTAAATTATGATGCACAGAGTCAGAATTATGAAAGATCAAGTCACATTTATGACAATTTTTGTCATTATTATGTGATGTAGAGATATTATCATCGTACTAACTTTACTATCATTTTGACTTAATATCTTAATCTTAATATATCATCTATATCCTATAATATATTGACTTATCTTACCCATACATCAATGCAAAAATACTCCATTACAAGTAAAAGTCCTGCATGAAAAATCCGACTTGTGTTGAGTAAAAGTACATAAGTATTATCAGCTTGATGTAGTTAAAGTATTGCAGTAAAAGTAGTAGTTTGGTTCCTCTGACTGATATATTATTATATATGACATCATTAGATTATTAATAGTGAAGCATCAGTGTTAGAGCAGCATGTTACTGTTGTAGCTGCTGGAGGTGGAGCTAGTTTCAACTACTTTATATACAGTTAGCTAGTTTAGTCCAGTGGTTCCCAACCTAGGGGTCAGGCCCCTCCAAAAGGTCACCAGATAAATCTGAGGGGTCGTAAGATGATTAATAGGAGAGGAAAGAAAAAAAATAAAGTTCTGATACACAAATCTGTTTTCAGTTTGTGGATTTTTTTTCTCTAATCTTTGATTTTTGGTGAAATATTGGATCATTTTAACATTTATTGAAGTGAAACCATGTGAGAAGTTTAGAGGGAAAAATCACTATTTGGTGGAGCTGTTAACAACTCATAGACATCTGAAATGTGACCCGACTACACTCTGCTTTTTGAAAGACATCAAAAGAAAATGATTAAATAAAATCACGAATCTAGGGGTAATAAAATAACTATTAAAATATAGCAAATAACATCAAGTAAAAGATGTAAAACTGAATATGTATTAAAACTATAAACACACACATAAAAATGATAGAAAATAAACGATGTACGAAGCACATAAAACACGTCTAATGATGAAAACACTGAAGGTGACTGTGTTAATTCTGAGTTAATGTTTCTGCAGTCAGCATGTCTTGTATTGACTTGTCATTCCAATCATTTCAGCTGTTTTTAATACTTTGGAAAGGTTTTCATAAGGATATGTGTGCAGAGAGAAATGGGAAAAATGAAAGGAACAAATATATTTAATGTTTGCATGCTTGAATCTGTTTAATTATGTGATACCAAGTCATCATTTTGAGATCTCATCTCTGACTTAACAGCTACTAACTTACTATCATTTTTGACTTAATATCTCATCATTTTGACTGCTTGTAATAACACTATAGCCTGCACTATAAGCATATGTGTATGTGGAGAGAAATTAAAATAAAAATTGCATTAATTCACATGTTTGCATGCTTGAATCTGTTTGTAGTTTTTACAGATGTCCGTGTGTGTATATGTGTGTGTGTGTGTGTGTATATGGGTGTATCTGTTCACAAAACCAGTTTTAATGTCTTTTGGCTCGGGGATATGTGTGAATGTTTCACTTATTGATGTTTTAGCACTCCACCCTGTGGTGGCGTGTTCAAGCAGGAAAAGAACACAGACAGGACGCAACAAGAAGTATAAAATAATTAATTATAAAGTGAACCTGCTGGAGAAGAGACGCACATTTAAACCACATGGGTGTGAAGACTGAGGAAGCACATTTGATATCAGAAACGACTCGTGTGTGAGAGAAAGAGGAAGGGCGAGGAGAGGATGCAGGGAAGGATAGAGGAAAAGAGGGCGAAGGATTGCAGCTGTGCGCTTGAATCAGTGCTTTATTCAGACTTTGGACACACCAAAAACAGGATATGTTGAGGAGGGGTGAGGAAGAGCTGCTGCAATTTAACAGTTTAAAGGGTCAGCTCACCCAAATACAAAAAACACATTTTCTCCCCTCTATTGAGCGACAGATTGTGAACAGACTGTTTCCACTGGGACTTTCTCATCGGTAAAAAGTAGTTCAAATGAAAACCTTTGACAGTGAGGTCTGTGTATTATCCAAATTAACCAGTACATTGTTTCTGGAAAGAGTCATTTTTCACTGTTGTGACCACCAGAAATGAAATCCCTTCATTGCTCTGAGGTGGAGGCCCAAATCTCTTGGACACAAAACCAAGATCAGCATAGATAGATCTTTATTGTCCAAGGAGGGAAATGTGTTTTCACAATTTGTGCAAATATACAAAACAGTGAACATGTGGTCATATATCCACATACTCTTTCATGCTGGAGGTGAGTTAAAAAACGAACAAACTCTAATACTTTTGCAGGAAAAAGGTAAATCTGAAGATACGAATCATTCTCAAAGGATTGATTGAGCAAATCTGCTTCACAGCTGAAGGGTTTGTCTGTGAAATCGCTCAGGCTTCAGAGGCGTTAAAGCTCAAGGCAAAAACAAAGAAGAAGAAAGCAGACTAACAAAGAAGAAAGCAGAGGAAATGACACGGAAAAAGATGGGGAAGTCCCACTATAGAAAGAAATGTCATAAAAAGCCATAAGGCAAAAGGAAATAACCTGCTTGAGTGCTGAACTGCTTTCATTGTGTAAAAATGGCTTTTGAATGAACGCATAGATACACATTACTGTATAAAATCACCTGTGGGCAGCAATGGAGATTATGTCACTCCAGCACCCACTGGAGAGGAAGATCCTGGACCAGAGGATGATGGGTTTGCGTCATGTTCTCAAATCAAGCCCACCATCTCTCTCTCTCTCACACACACACACACACGCACACAGTTTGCCTGACTCATGTGTGCACATGAACACAGAAATGTCAAAAGCACAGCATGGCACATACACACACACACACACACACACATACAGTACACACACACACACTACAGAGTGCTCTGTGTCTTGAAAATCACCACGGCAACTGAACACTGATAGCACTTTGTGCCAGTCTTGCTCTCCACGTCTCTCGCTGTGTTTGTCTGTCATTTCTAGAGTCACACAAAGCGACATATAAGCAACAAAGACCTGTGTGAATAACAATGGTGATAATTTATTCATAAAGCACTTTTTTTTTTTCCAAATCAGAAAAAAATGTGCATGAATAAAGAGAAAGCATGTTCACGCAGCTCGAAATAAAGGTTAATTGCATGACAGAACTACTCAAAAAGCTCAAAAATAGTTCACAATAACACAAGACGAGTGTATTTATCTTAAAAGCACTTACCTGTAGCAGCAGCAGGTGCCGCAGCTCGCACCGTAGGACAGAGAAATGCCTGAAAACTGGAGGCACACAGCTCACTGACGGTCCCCATCACTACACAGTGTGTGCTCAGGAGTTTGTGACAAAACACTGTTTGAGGCTCTAGCGGTATCCTCTGAGCATCTCTTTGCTTTACTCCCCCTTAAATCGGCGTCATTACTCAAAAAGGAGACCAAATCAGCAGGATCAGGTTCTGGTTTCAGCGTAAAGCTGTTTGGAAAAAAAGCTTTTCTCCCATCGACTGCTACCAGACTCTGATGGACTCTGAGAAAAACGCTCTCCACTCTCACTCTCTCTCTCTCTCCTCCCTCCTCGCTCTTGTTCACACACTTGACCTCACTCCCGAATCCAGCCTCACACACTCCACACTTCCACTACTGTACACACACACACACATGCACAAACCGTTCATGTTTTAACACATCATATATACGTTACTGGAAAAATACGTTTCACAAAAAAATGCACATCAACACAAACGCACAAAGGGACACACATACTGTATATAGAGACACCCACTGCTGTGTCGCTTTGAACAGTTGTTAAAAGTATTCTTGGAAGTGATGACAAATGGACACACACATGCACACACACGCTCGTATCCTCCTGTTTCACACCCCCACACACACATCAGAGCCCAGTTTAGTTTAGTCAGAGCAAACACACGCGCGGACACATATATTGCATATCAGAGGTAGAAGTGTTCACATACTTCAGTTTATGAGTAAAAGTAGATTATATTATCAGCCAATGTGATTATATCAGAAGTTAAAGTACTTATTATGCAGAACAGTCCCCTTCAGAGTTTTATATGATTATATTAATTATATTCTTAGGTTATTATTACTGTTGCTTTAATGTGTGTTGTATCTGGTCGAGATGAAGCTAATTTCACCTATTCATGTAATGTTGGGTTGTTTCATCTATAGGAATACATCATCATAAATGGATACGTTGAAATATTTATCTGCAAAGTTGCAATCATTGTCATCAAATGGATGCAGTGGAGTAAGAAGTAAAATATTTGTCTGTGTAAAGTACTATAAAATAGAATAAAATACAAATTCTCAAGTAAAATACAACAAAACTGATTGAGGTAATGCTCTTACCTTCCACCACCGTAAGTCATTAGTCACCGGTGCAGTATCATGTCATCTAATACAAGAACACCAACTGTTGTCTCAGGAAATACCACCAGAAATTTTCTAGACAGTTAAGACGAAACCTGGAAAATCAATAATCATTCAGTATCAGTGGTAGCAAATTAGCTAATGCACAGGAATGGAATGCACTTCAATCGTAAGTCGCTTCAGACAAAAGCGTCGGCCAATTTAATGTGCTGTAATAGTAGTGATACCAGTCGCAGTAACAGTAGTAATAGCAGAAGTCATGCTTGTAGCACCGGTTATGACATCAGTAACACTGCGAGGAGCACCAACAGAATTAGAACAGTGAAAAAACTACTGCAGTAAAAAGATCTAAATGGTCTAAAGCAGTAGCAGTAATGATACCAGTGGGAGCCTTCATTGTATTAGCAGTAGCAGCCAAAGCTAGATTAACTAACAGGGCACACTGCAAACTATCTGGGGCCTCAGAAACCCAAACGCACCAGATTCATTTGACAAAACTGATTTCAAATAATTGCACCACTAAAGCACAATATCAACTGACATAATAAGAGAGGGCTTTGAGGTGGGTCCTATGTTTAATTCTCTAATCATAAAGCCATGTCTTGAAGAGGATTCAAATCTAGTTTTAAGACATGCATTATGTCTTATTTATTATGTATTTTGCATATAGTGTATATATATATATGCATATAATATGTTTCAAATTCATTTTTGATTGATCAAATTATGTCAAAGCAAACCTGGAGTCATAGGCAGTATTTCAGTATTTGGATACCATAAACAATGCAGGGAGACTGGGAGGAATGGGGGGTAAAAGATGGCTTAGCAGGTTTATGTCAATAAACCAGTTTTAGCAGTATTAAAATCAATATTAGCCATGACAGTGGTAGTATTTATTAGAGGAAGTACAGTTACTATAATGGCTTCATAACAAAGGGAAAGTGCTTCCTGTCTTGCATATTTCTATTTAATGACTTAAAAAGGTATGAAAAATGCTACTGTAGTGTCGTAGCAGCCGTGTTGGAGAGACTACTCTACATAGACCTACAAATACAGCCACTAAAGCTAAATATAAACGGCATCTGTCATAAGAGACCAGTGCCACTATAGACATGGAATGGGAATGTGATATCATCGCGTTTTCAGACTGTCTTAGAGTCGGATTTTGATACACGACATACTTCCTTATTTTTTGTTTTTCTCCGTTGCTCCCATGCCTTCACTTGCACTGTATTTCCTCTCTGTCCAACTCTTAATTCACTCCACTTTTCTGTATCTCTTTATTATAGACCATAATAATAGTCCAACTATTTGTGTCTTTGATTTAATCTGATACCTCTTCTCACCTCTCTGGAGCGCTGACCTCTTTCTGTTGACCTCATCCACTCTCGAACTCTCCTGCCACTTATCACTTGGTGGTGTATTCATCTTTTCCTCCCTCAGAGCTTGTACAACTGGGAAATGGGGATATCTTATCTGTTCAACACTATTTTGTCCCTTCATAATGGCACATAGTACATATAGATATGCATATTTACTTCAGTACTGCCTGCCAGGTGGTACTGAATAGCAGTGGAAGAGTAGGTGGTGTGATGTAAGTGGCCCTGGATGAACTTTTTATGTGATTTGCATATAAAATGAAACCACAAAAACAACACAGTCTGTTTCCACAGCATCAGCCTTCATAGGGCAGCGATGAAGAATTGCTGACGAAATTGCACACGGATGGACCTTTCCATATATAGATGATATATGCAGTTGGGTTAATGTTACTTGTGGTGCACCGCCTGCTGCTGCTGCTGCTTATCATTTAAACCATGTACAACACAAAATGAGAAAAATAATCTTTTTTCACTAAGAGAGACACCTCACAGTGCATTCTGGGTGTGGAAAGAAACAAATAACAGTGTTGATGTTGAATCCACCAAAAGCCAAGGCTTCCAGATGATTTATTCAAATGATTTTTTAAACAGGATCTATAAAATTAACATGCTGAAGATGAGGAAAACATAATTATTCTCATTGATTCCCCTCATACAGTATGTTTTCTCTCTAAATGCCAGTGGTGTCTGCTCCTGTTGACACCCAGCGGCCAAAAAACATGTCTCAAAACATGTAAAACATGATCATATTGAAGTACTTTACATGATTTAGTTCATGTTTTCTATTTGTGAGGCTCCTGGTGGAAAAATAAAAACACTTCCTTTCTCATTTTGCTTCTCCTAGACTCATTTCTAAAATGCATCAGGTTGCCATGCCAACCCTAAAATCTCAGAGTGTAAGAGATCAGGAAAGTGCAATGACCATCTTTCCTCCCCCTCACAGATAAGAAACAATAATAGTCATTGTCTTGTTGCTCAATATTGCTTCTTGTGATTGTTTATAACATGTTTTTTTTTCTAAATTGAATAATTGATTTTGAACAAAGATGCAACATGCAGTTTTTGTAGTCATACAACACCATTTTGTTCTCTTTAAAACACATGTATTTATTTGTTTTGTTTATTTGTAAGGCTCCATGTGCAATATCAATCATAAATGATACCATACCTGCTTGTTGTATCAGAGTTACTGTAGCTTAAAGCAATTTTTCTTCACAGCTCCCACCGACTCAAACTGCTCCTAAAATAAAGATAAATTACACATAATGACAAACGAAATAAATGAGAAGATATTTATAATAAATTACAATAAATATGAGATTTACAATAAACAAATACATACAAAAAAGGGCACAAAGAGGTTAAATCCTGTACTAACAAACCTACAGCAATGCTAACAGATCTGTGAAAGCTGTAGTTTGAGCTAAATGCTAACGCTAGCATGGTAACAATGACAATGTTAACATGCTGATGTTTAGCAGATTTAATGTTTTCCATGTTCACCTTCTTACTTCAGTGTGTTAGCATGCTAACATGTACTAATTAGCACAATAGTTGTTGAGACATTTTACTTAAAACCATGTACAAATCAACCAGTCAACCTCATGGTGTTGCTAGAAGAAAAGTCAGATCACTGAAATTAGTATGTTTCATCCTATGTAAACCATGGATATTTGTAGAAAATTTCATGGGAGTAGTTAGTTTAGAAAATTCTGATTATTTCTGGCCCTCTTTCACAGTCTCAATATTGGTTTTGACCTTCAAAGCTGAACTCCTCTCACCAGACTCCATGGCAGACAGCTGCTCAGTTCAGAATTAAAAGACAAGGTCAAAACCAATATTGAAACTCTGAAAGACGGCCAAAAAAAAAAAGACCAGAATTTTCTCAAGGTCAATGTTACATATTGTCCTGATTCCAGACCTCTGAATCACTGCACACTTCTCAGATGTTGTCAGCGATTCAAAAAGAAAAATATGAACAACATGCTAATAATGTTCACCATCTTAGTTTAGCGTGTTAGCATGATAACACGCTAACCAGCACTAAAACCATCTAATAGTTGTTGAGACATTTTAGCCTACTTAAAACCACAAATGTCAACCTCATGGTGTTCACTGTGATTCATCCTATGGGGACCATGACTGTCTGTAGAAAATTTCATGGCAATCCATCCAATAGTTGTTGAGATATTTTTAACCAACTGACATCCATAAAAGATAATAGAGTAGCTGTCTGCCAAGTGTGGTGAGAGGAATTCAGAGTTATAAAGTCAAAACCAACATGGAGACTCTGAAAGAGGTTTAATGTTAGATATTATCCTGGTTCCAGACTTCTGAATTGCTGCACACCAGTCAGATTGCATGAAAAAAGGAAAGGTGAAACAAAATGGCAGTTCAGTGTAGTATTATGCCCCCATCATTGAGAGAGAGTGTCTTTTAGCTTCAGTTTCAGTCACAGGAACGGCACCAAGTTCAATTATGGTCCGAGAAAAGGGTTTGAAAAGTACATACAGTATGAATGAATGAGGCATTGCGACTATCACGTTAATTGTCACAACTATGTTGACATCAAGGTAAATTTTAGTGTTTGCCTTTGTTACGACATCTAATGTCTTGGGGAACACAAGGAGTAACACAACCAGGTGACTGAAAACCCTTTGTAAAAATGGTAAGAAAAAGGCTGCTGAAACCCTTACAAAGTGCAACAAGGAGAACCATTTATTAAAGTTAAATAAAGGAAGCAAATTAGGCGTCTCCAAGGCCAAAACAACAAACAAAATCCCACACCAACTAGAAAAGAAAGGTCTCACTCGGGCTACAGAATGAAAAACAAAGGCAATGCTAAGCTCCCTGGTTAGCCACAAAACAGGAGAGCAAAATAAAAAGGCAGAGAACCCCTACAAGGCTTCCTGAAAATCACCTACAAGTTACACAGAGCTGTAATCAAAGTGCTAACAGCAACACAGAGTATGAACAGCAAAAACTCAACAACAGCACCAGCCCAACCAGCAGCTCAGTGGCAAAATGGGGAGAAGCACTGGTTCAGGGGGGGTTCATACACAGCTCCACTGACGGTCAGACGAAGTTCAGGTGTGGGTGATCCAAGCATGCAGAGATGGGTGTGGCAGACCTAAAACACAGACAGATCTCTTCCAGAAAGAGGCTGGGAGAAAGTCAGTGGATGTAGCAGCCTTATATATGTGACAGCACAGTTCACAAACTTCAAACTCTGGTCTGATGTTCGTCAGCTGAGGAGACGAATGACTGGACTGATGCTTTCAGAAACACATATGCATTTAAGGCAGAACATCTACACTACTATCAATTGCTGTGCATATTCTGGGTGTGATGTGAGTGTAATGATGTTATGATCGCACACAACAGTCAGATTCACAAGTTAATGAAAGCTGAACACAGTTAACGGGAAACATCGAACAATTTTGGGCGTTTCTTCCTCTGACAGCCAAATGATTCACACTTTTACATCTCACAAGAGTGACTGTGTTCCTTATTTTAAACCCCTGATAGGAAATGTAATGCACAATGTGGGTGCTAATATGATAATATGGACTTAGTAATGCATTACAGTTTTTTATGCCATTTTAGGAGTCACTTTTCAGTTTATGACTAGTTTCTTGTCAGTGTCACTTTTTTGGTTTATATGATGCGGATTTTTCACTGTCTTTGGATTGATGGGTGTTTTTTCCACATTTGTGCTTTTTCCTTTTGTATTTTATCTGTTATATTCTTCTTTTTATATCACTTCTTGCATTTTAATGTAAAATACATTGAGTTTAGTTGTAATAAAATGAGCTACACTCATACAATTGCCTTTAATTGCTGCATGAAAGCACAGTATCAGAGTTGTAGAAATAATGTTTTTTTGTGCAAATAGTGTATTATAGTTCTAGTCATGGTTATATCTCTAGTCTCTATTGTGGTTTTATTTTTTCTATTCTTTTTTTTACATATTGTTATATTTGAGTTAGTTAATTTAGTTATTGTATATATATTTTAGCCTTTAATTGCATTTGTTTCTTTTACCTACTTCATTGTTTTTGTATTTTGATTTATGTCTAATGGCTGCTGTAACATTTTAATTTCCCTTTGGGATTAATAAAGTACTCTATATTTCTAGTTAAAGTCTTTTCAAATGGCTGCTGTTTCCTCCAGCGGCCACTGGGTGGCATCACAACTACAAGGGACAGTGTTTCTGATTTATTGTCTGAGAAAATGGTTCAGTTATTTTCACCTCAGGTACATGACAGTGCAGCTTTATTGGATTATTTTGATCCAAATTTGATGGATATGATTTTATTTCATCAGTTAAAAAAGACAACAGTTGCATCCTGACTTATAACTGAAATGTGAAATCATGATTATATTATAAACACTGAGATACTGTGACATAATAATAACAATAATAAATCTTTATTTATATGACACATTTCATGCAAAAGAGGGCAACTTGTTTCGCAAAACATGATTCTCTTTTGTTAGTGAACATTTTAGCAGGAAGTAAGTGAATCAGGCCAGGACTTTGAGTTTTTGTTTACTTAATTTTGTAGTTTATAAATAATTTGTTTGCACCAGAGCTTCCGTGAGTGTGCATTTCTCTGTCCATCCTCTCTGTGTTGGGCAACCAGGATTGCAAAGTGGAGGTTAAAGCAACAGTTTACAGAACTCACGCACTCAGAGTTACCCAACCGGTTTCAAACATTTGGACAGAAATCAAAAAAGCAAATGTATATTTAAGAAAAGAAAGGACAGATATGGACAACATGGCCTCAGGTGACTGACACTCTGCATTATAGTCTACTTAACCCAATTATACTTATAATTGGATTTACACCCTCGCTCACGAGCGATGGCCTGACCTCAGAGTGTCACCATAAAAGCTACGTGTAGGAAGAAGTGAAATCCCTTGTGACACCGGATGATTACTACAATCCTGTTTGACATTATTGAGGAGAGAATGAACAGAGATGACAAAACCGCTTGGTCTGGGCTCAGTCTGAACATTTCTCAAATATTTTCCTAGTTGAGTCGATTACCACATCTATTTGAGTGTATTTGTCTGCCTTTCTCCCAACACAGCCTCTCCAGTCTGCCCTCACATCTATAATTCCTCTCACACAAACCGACAACCTCAGCGGGAAATTAACACCAGACAAATGAAGGCCAAGTTTGACTGCTTAGCATACCAATATTACAAAAAGGTGGAGCCTAAATGTGAAATTCAATGTAATGTGTAGAATTTAGAATCAATCCTCCACATAATCTGTTTTTTGGACATTTGGGCTCAACTATTCTCCTTGTGGTTCTTTTTGTATGGAGGCCCAAAGCTTCCAATGTTAAATAAAAAAGACATTATGAAATAAATAAATCACATGAATAACTACAGACAAAATATGGAATATAATCATGAAATGGAGGAATAATCCAATAATATTTAAGACTTTTATGCTTCTAGCATGGCCCAGGGATGGAAATGTTGGTTGGTCGGTTCACCACTTTGGTCAAGACTGAAATATCTCAATTGAATGGATTGTCATAAAATTTGCTGCGTATATTCATGTCCACCTCAGGATAAATTGTAATAACTTTAACATCAAGTCAAAATTTAAATTTGTTCATTACTCAGGTTTAGGATTTTATTTTATTTTGTGTAATTTACTTCCTTCCTCTTTTTAAATGTATTTTAATATTTCAATTGCTTTTTAAATTGTCTGCTCTTTTCTTTTTTAAATCTTTTAAGCACTTCTGACCGAATACCTGCAAAACGAATGAAATTTCAATCAGTTGTACTTTGTATTTAGCACTAATTAGCCAGTGTTAACTAGGTTGAAGTGAGTGAACATCATAAATATATCTGCTAAACATCAGCATGTTAGCATTTTCATTGCATCCATGTTAGCATGCTGACATTAGCATTTAGCTCAAGTACAGCATCACAGAGCTGCTACCATGGCTATTTCATCCCATAAGGCAGAATTCAGAAGGTAGGTTTTCTTTTAGTTTTTATTCATAATAATAATAATAATAATAATAATAACAATAATAATAATCATAATCATAATCATAATCATAATTTATTTATATGTTTTAACAAACATATTTTTCCTGGTTACCATTTTATTGCATAATGCCACTCTTCATCATGTCTTTGTTTATCAAGATAAACATGGTGGACCGATGCAGTCATGTGATTGGCTGTTCAGTCATTCAGATAAAAAAACAGCTAATGACATAACTGGCTCTGCCCTGTTTGTCTTGACTAGCAGATAAAGACATTTATGATTAAAAGTGAAATTAAAAACAGACTTATAAAAAGGATATTTCAAATAAAAGCAGCTGAAATTAAATAAGAAGACAAAGAGTCCACAGCCATGCTTTGAGCTAAATGCTAATGTTAGCATGCTAACATACTGATGTTAAGCAGGTATGTTTCACCATCTTAATTTAGCGTGTGTGCATGCTAACATTGGCTAATTAGCACTAAAACCATCAAATATTGTTGAGATATTTTTAGCCTTGTGTGGTTAAACAGGACCTCAAAACTGTTAATGTGAATAAAAGCAGGATAAAATCATTTGATAAGTGGCATTTTAAAAATGGATTACTTCACAATTTCATTGTTACATTATGTATTTTGTCTTTATTAATTCATATAATTATTTAATAATGTCTTACTGCATATAATTGACTTGTTTTTAAACACTTTGAGCCTCCATACTTTCAGCTGACAGCACTCTGCATCATTTCACTGAAACTAAAACTCCTATCAGCGCCCCGCAGCCCGGCCAGTAAATGACTCACACAAACAGTATTTATTCTTTCAAACGTGGAGTTTTTATTTGATAATACTGAATATTTTGTCCTTCGCCCGGACTTACACAAAGCATCAAACACATGCACAGTCCTCTATTCACACAAGATACTCATTTCTCTACACCTCTCCAAAAAGGATTATTCTCTCTCACTCTCACGTGACTCCAGCGCAAGAGGACCTTCTCGACTTGACACTACAGCTAAAGACATCGTAGACAAAGACAGCGAAAAACACACAAAAATCATGACAGGTATAATAATAACACTGAAAAAATACAAAGTAATGGAAAATGGAAAGAGTTTACTTTTAAATTATGCCTCTAATACTCCATCATATATATATTTTTTGTTAATGTAGCTTGAGGTGTATAAAACAGCACTGTAAACTTCGATTGAGTAACTTGCTTTCTAGGACAGCGATAAAGCTTTCATTAATAACTGGAAGGAGCAGGAAAGACAAGTCAAAGCTAACATTAAGCATGTAAAGACCTTATTACTCATGAAATGAACCGTCCGCGAGAATATATTGGCAAATTATGAAACTGCTGTTTGCATTTACAATCAACAGATAATACAAAGACACTGAAATAACATCCCACAAGCTGTTTTTGTTTCTCTTTCACACACAAAATCTGCAAAAAGATCCCTTATATCCACACCTCTCACACACCACTTTTTTGTTGTTTTTCCTTCCGCTGCCTACTTCATCTGTTACGACAAAGATAGCATATATTAAGCTTGCGTTTGTGGATAGATATGGATCACCAAAAGCACTCAAAATAGGCGAAATCTGCACCTGAGGTGGATCTGTCGGTCTGGGGGATAATAACTGTCACATCAGAGTGTTCAGGCTCTTGTCTTTACTGGAACTCATCCTCAAAAAGTGCAAATCTAGTTCTAATGCAGTAAATAATAATTATCAAGTAACAACAAAAGTCTATGCATAGGTACTGTACAGCTACATAGTGGGAATAAGGGAGAGGGGGAAGGAGATCTGAAGAAGAAAGGGAGAATTTCGGACATTTCTGATTAGACTGTGGGGCGGTGAAGACGTGGTGTTTTACCTCACGAGCAGGTTTAAATTTAGAGCGCTCATCTTCACACAGCATAGACTGGTCCAGTGAGGCCTGTGTGATGGTCACAGGCAGCTGTTAAAATCGCTACAAGGAATGAAACCAGAAAAGCTATCAGCCATGCAAGATGAATCATGTTCTTTTTAAAGAAACACTAAGCATGTCGTGGGCGTCACCTACTGTACGTCACCAGCAGCCAAACAGTTCCCAGCAGAGAAGATGAGAGAAGAAGTAACTAAATAGTGTTCAGGGGAGAGAGGGGAGACAATCATTTAAAAAAAGGCAACTTGGAATTTGGCTTTGGAATAAAATGGAGAATGAGGTAATAAAAGTAGAAACACGATGGGTAACGAATGATTGTCCGTAGATCGGGGACTGATTGGTGGAGTCGGAGAGCAGAGCTAATAAAGAGCTTTGCGGGGCAGGAAGTGCTCTGTCTCACCGAGAATTTATATCCTCCTGACGCCAGCCTCAGGAGGAAGTTTCATCATCACTCGACCAGTCTATGTCTCATGATGCATTTTGTTTGTTTTTACACAGATGCTGCGTCTGAGAACAACCTCCGAGCCTTTCCTCTTCAACGTTAAACTTGAAAGTACCCTCATATTGCTTTTCTGACTGACATACTTACAGACAGCAAATTAAAAAGAGAGGCTAAAGATTGTTTTCAGACCAGCAGTTCATTTTCATTCAGTCACATTTGCCTTTTTTTTTTGTTAAAAAAAAAAAAAAAAAAAAAAAAAAAAAAAAAAATCACTTTGCCTGATGTTGCTGTCTTAAATTTCATTGGAATCGTTTACATTTATTTTCGTCAGGCTGTGCAGTGGGCAGTCAAGCGTGCTTGACTTGACTAGGGGTCCTCGGCATCCATGAACTCCTTCTTGGGCGGTGCGACGCCGCGGTACCAGGAGCAGGAGCCGTCTGCCCTCTTGACGCAGGCGTAGTGGTTGGCCTGGCGTCCGTGCACCTGCTTCTCGATCATCAGGTCCGTCCACAGACACTCCTCGGGAGCGGAGATCTCACAGGGCAGAGAGGGACAGCGCACAATCTGCACACACACAGAAAACAGTCTCCCATTACTGCATGAAGACAGTTATGATATCTCTATTTTATATATATATATATATATATATATATACACATATATACACACACACTGTTAAGGCTGCGTATTGTGCAAAATGTTTTGTTTCTACTGTAGTTATGATACTACAGTTTCAGTAGAGATACCAAAACTTCTTTTAATACCTTAGTTTACCTGAAGAAACCAAAGCTCACAAATGTTTTTTTCCTTCTTTTGAATCACAATTACTTATATTTTTGATGATTTATCACTATTGCACCTTAAAAAAAAAAACTTCTGCTGTCCCAGAAGTTTGTCTACATGAAAACACACTCACTCTAAAACTGGCAGTATTATGATTTAAAGGAATAGTCTGACATTTTAAAAAAAATACACAAGAGTTTGAGGAGAAAGTCACTCATGTCTGTCTGATGAATATGCAGCTACAGCCAGGCGACAGCTTAGTTTAGCCTAAAGACTGGAAATAAAGGGGGAAACAGCTAGTCTGGCTCTGTCCAAACAAAAATCCACCAACCAGCACCTCTAAATCTCAGTTAAGTTGTAAAGTTGCGGTTTTACACGGTTTGCAGTTTATTACCTCTGAACAGAGGCAGGCTAGCTGTTTTCCTCCTGTTTCCAGTATTTATGCGTAGCTAAACTAAGCTAACCGGCTGCTGTCTGTGGTTTCATATTTACAGTACAGACAGAAAAGTGGTGTCGATGTTCTTTGTTGTCACTATTCTTTTAAACAATTTCCAACTTTGAGAACACATATCCAGCGAGCTGGAGGCTGCGTGAGCTTCGATACCCGCCCATCAAAATAAAAACATGTCACGACTCTTACACAGAGTTATTAATGTTTTCAGCTATCTTGCCTTCAGCAGGGTCGTGTTTGAGGTTGATTCTGGTTTCCTTGTATACTGTAAAATCGATCAAGTGACTTAGATCAAGAGAATAAGTGATCTTTAAGTCATATATTTTTAATAATTTGTGCTTTATACCGAGTAAGTATCGAGGTATCCTCACCTAAACTGTGTAGCTTTAATTTATTTTCGATTACTTGTTGATATTTTATAGTGTAGTTTATGAAAATGATAGAAACTGATGAAAAATGTCTTTCCCAAGCTCCCAGAGCCACGATAGATCCTTAAAAGCCTTCAGCAAAAATGGAAATCTGAACATCTACATTCCAATGACAAGATCATGTCACTTTACCAACGAACTACATCAGACCTTGAGATGAGATTGTTTGGTCAACAAAGAGATATTCAGTTTACATGATGGGAAAAAAGAAAAAAAAAAAAGAAATCCTCTCGTTGCAGAAGCTGAAACCGACGTTGAGCATTTTTTCTTGATGAATGACTCGATTGTCAAAGTTTATGTCCATTAATTTTCTGTCAACATATTAAAAATCGACTAATCTCTTCTGCACAAACTCATCGCTCTGATGTTTGTTGTTGTATCTGTTGTTGTGGCTCGTGTCTCATCTCATTTAGTCTGTTATGTCTCCAGGAAGGGACGACTAGCTGCTGCATTTTTTTTTTTTTTTCTTCCTTTTTTTTTCTTTTTAGACAGACAAACCTCACACATAAACAGCCATCCTGTGCTTTACCTTGCAGTCACAGCCCATCTGGTAGCGCTGGCTCAGGCTCTTCTTCTGGGTGGTGCTCAAGGAGTCCCAGGGCATGATGTAATCACACAGGGTCACATGCATGCGCCCGCTGCCCTCGCCCTTGCCTGTAAACAAACGAGACAGCAATAAAAAGCTTTGCGACACACGAAAAAAACATTCAAAAACGTGATCGCTGACGATCGGCAGCTGAGCGCCGGATGCGTCACTATGAAATGTTCTCGCTGTGAAGAACATCAGATAACAGATTCACAGGTTAAATAGATAAAATCTGTTATTTTTCAGGCTGGTGCCTGTAGGGGCAAACACAGACCACCTGTCCTTGTGATAACATAGAGCTTATGTTTCATGCACGAGTGACACCAGTCAAAACAAGGCGATATTTCAAGTAGGGTTTGCATATCTGCTGAGGCTGCGTCCTCCTCACTTCACCACTATCTGTCTGCGGAGCAACTCTCAACATGTTGAAGTCTTCACATTATGTCCTCCCAGACAGGACTGACTCATGTTTCACTGTAACTCTTCCAAATGTTAACCCTTCAAACTGAAGAAAAAAGGATGAATCATTTTAAAAAGATGCCCCGGGCTGCAGAAAGTTTAACTGTCTTTCCCAGCTGCTTGAGTCTGAGAGAGAGAGGAAACGCTGGCTTCAGCAGTTCCTCTTCTTACAACTCTATGTAATTAGGGCAGAGTGTTTGCGGGTGCATCTCTGTCTGCGATGGGGAAACCAGAGCATGCATGACATCATGATCCTCTCTGTCTCCTCTGCTCGCTGTCTCAATCTGCTGCTGACTGACTGACTGACTGACTGACTGACTGACTGCGCCGCTTTCAGTCACAATATAACCCAGATTTTGTACGCAAACACGACTGCTGGCTTAGAAATATGACAATAAAAAGGTTTACTGGACTGTCCACGTCAAACGGAAATTGGACAGAGAATCAGGTTTGAAGATATTTGAGGATGACGGAATAACACGTGAGAAGGACAGGTACATAACAAGATATTTTGTGACTCCTAAAACAACAAAAAAAAAGACAAAAAACATGATATGTCTGCACGCAAACCCTCCAACAAAAGATGCCAGGACTATAATGATGTCAAAGAAATACACTGTCCTGAAAAACTGACTTTTATCTTTAGACTACATTATGAAACATACCTGAGATACTAGAAAAAACTGAGTACACTAAATAAATGCCTATAAAGATGTGACTCATCATGTTCCTGTTACAAGCATTGTATTTCCAATGTCATTATGCTTGAAAATGTCAATAAAAATAAACATTTCAAATGAAATTTATTGACATAAATGTGAATAAAAAGGTCACTTTGACATACATTTAGATATATTTAATTCAGATACCTGGATAACAATGTTACCTTGCTCCCTTCAGGGTTTGCTATAAATGTTTTTTTTGCTTCACGTTCATCTCAGCTCAAGCAGGAAGAACCAGATATAAAATATGAACGTTTACAACTCTCAGGAGCACAAGTTGTACCAAGACAGACGAGGTCACTCCCAGTCTCCGCAGGGTTTAGTCAGCAGCGTATCATTACCCGTAATAACATAAACAGTTACTGCTCAAACACACACACACACACACACATAAAAAAAAAAAAAAAAAAATGTCCTTCTAGTCTGTATCCGTCCTGATGCTGCCCGTCTGCACCGGCTGTTTACACCTGCGAGTCGATATCTGATTATACGTCTGTGAATTCCTGTCGTTTTCCTATCTGTCTGAGTAACTGTCTGTCTTTTCATTCTTTCCATTTTTGTTTTTATATTCGATCTTAGTTTTTTTTTTCCCCCTGCAATAACTGAAATCACAGACAGCAGCAGTATTTATAGGACTACACTGAGTTATTTTTAACGAGTCAGCTAACGTGATCAGCCAGAACAAGACTTTTTTAGCTTTCCAGTGTCTTATTAGTCAATGTGTCCACATCGGTAGCTAAAGAGGAAAAAAATGACTGTAGCGATTGTATCATCAGTCTGTGTAAATGTTATAAATGTGAAGGGTTTCCCCTCACAACACTCCTGATTAGTTACTTTTTATCTTTACAGTTGCTGTAAAGCACCATTTTCTCTCTTAATATCACAACTGGGATGATTATTTTCATTCTTTATTAATTTAGTGAGTATTTTGGAGGCTTTTTTTTTTGATAGCACGGTAGAGAGACAGTAAGGATGGGAAGTTGCGGTTACGTAACCTGTGTCAGTCACCAGATTACAGAGACATCTTGTCTATTGAGTGTTGTTGATCAATCACTTCCTCATTTGGGATACGAAATGTCAAAAAATTGCCCAACAGAACTTACCACACTCCTGAGTAACATATTAAAATGTGTTTTTATGACAAATTATGATTAATTATTCACTTACTCATAACTCACAAAGAACAGTAAAGCAGCAAATCCTCATGTATAAGCAACAAACAATCAATTATTTGGTATTTTTACTTGATAAATTACCTAAATTATTACTTGACTGTTAAAATTTTATGCTGATTTTGCAATTAAGTAACTGACTAAAAGTCAGTAAACAGTTTAACATTTGATGAGATATGTTTATTCACTTTTGTTGCAATTAGATGAGAAGATCAATAACACATCAAGTATGGAGCCACTGTTAGCTCTGTTAGCTTAGCTTTGCATAAAGACTGGAAATAGAGGGAAACAGCTAGCCTGGCTGCCAACCAGCACCTCTAAAGCTCACTAATTCACTAATTCTAACTAAGTTTGATCCGTATAAAAACCAAAGCACACACACAAAAAAAGGAGAAGTTGTGGTTTTATAGAGGGGTTATGTGCCAGACTATGAGATCACCAAGAAACCACTGGAGACTCCAGGAAAAAAAAAAAAACAGTTCAAGTAAACAAACCCCTGTAAAGAATACAACGTGTCATTTTTACATTTCTGTTAGTGTACAGATTAAACAAACAAGATAAAGTGTCTTAACTAGTGAGTGTTTATACTTCCAGTGTTTATGCTGAGCTAACCGATATGTGAGTGGTATCTCTTGTATCTTCTCATCAAACCCTTGCCAAGAAAGGAAACAGATGAGGTGACCAATAGGACAAGAGAAACGTTGTGAACTGCTTTAATTGCAGACGAGAATAAATAAAATCTCATAAGAAAACACACACCTGAGATCAGGTACTCCTTCTTGCCGCTGGCATCCAGGGTAACGCCACAGACAGCGGACACAGGAGCGGTGAAGACAGCCTCGATGTCCTGGTTAGGCCCCTTGAACATCTGGAACAAAAAGCACAGCGAGAGGGTCAAAGGTCATCAAAACAGCTCTCACTAAAAACACTGTGGTGACGCATTCTACCAGCGTCTTCTCACCTTGATCTGTTTGACCTCATACTGGATCCTCTTGATGGGGTTCCCGTAGATATCGTTCCCAGAATCCACCTCTCTCTCTCCCACCACCTTTGCTCGAATCACTGTTACAGAAGCAGAGCAGCGTGTGTCAGAGGTCATGTGACCTTACACTCAAAAACACAGAAAGTCTCACACACAGTAGAGGAGATGAAGAAATAAAACCATGTGAAATAAAAAAGGATAAAGAGAAAAAAAAGGGCTGTTTAAGCAACTACAGCACATTTTAAGAGGCTTTTCCTTGAGAAAAACTGGTCGACTGTTTTTCTAGAAGTAAAAAAAAACTGACAAACTGAAATTATAAACACACAAACCGACTAACACATGTGTTAGAGCTTCGAGCAGGGCTGGGCGCTACGGATAAAAGGAACGACATGGTCAACAATATTTTTTCTGGTACTAGTGATTCAAGTGTTAGTTTTTAACCGCAGTCAGCTTGAGATCATTAATAGAAAACAAAAGACTTCAGCAAAATGACAACGAGATCATGGTCACAATGTTCCTGATTCCACTGAAAGCTGATAAACAATAATATTGAATCATCAGGCTCAGCTTCTTCTTCTTCTTCTTCTTATTTACCACATCCCGGGCTAAGAAGAGGGCAGATTGGACCACATCAGGAACAACATCCACAGCTGTCTGAAGTCTCGTGTGCACAAACCACATCAAGAAAATGAAGAAAACGAGCCACAGCCGCCGAGCTTCAGCTTCTAAAGCAGCCCAGTCAATGAAAAACACAACTGCGGCGTTTCATTGGTCCAATACGACTTCAGAAACAGACACATGAACCGACTTGGCCCGCAGCACGAAGCTTCCTGCTTCCAAACATGAAACAAGGAAACCATCAAAGAATCAGATTTAGAGAATAAGAATACAATGTGAAAGCCAATACGGGGAGAAAGACTTAGCCAGAGGCATATTTCTCTCTCTCTCTCTCTCTCTGTGTGTGTGTGTGTGTGTGTGTGTGTGTGTGTGTGTATGTGTGTGTGTGTTTTAATGGCCTGACTGACTACATCAAGCTTCAGCTATGCTTTGGGCATTTATTCAGAATGGAAAATATGAGCAATAGAGAAAAAAAAAAAAAAGAAACAAAAAAAAAAAAAACATAAAATAAGCAGGAACAGAGGACACGTACACATAGATAAACACACACACACTCTCACACACACACACACACACACACACAGAGTTGTCTGCCGTTGCTCTTACACCCTTGGGTTCAGTTTATGGCTTGGAGCAGACACAAATATGGGGTTCATGGCTCCCAGAGTTAATAACGTCTCTGCTTCTCCCTCGCTACTTCCTTTTCCCCCTTTTCATTCTTCCCCCTGGTCCAGACACACATGCTTTTCTGCACATGTAGCTCACAGGGCTGCAACTGATTACTTTCATTATTTATTTGTATTCTTTCTTTCTTTTTTTTTTTTTTTTTAAACGAATCAATAATCATTTAGTCTATAAAATTTCAGAAAATAGTGAAAAAGCTCACACAAAGTCCAAAACCCCAAAATATTCTATTTATAAAATTTTATTTAAAAAAAAGAGAGAAGCAACAAATCCTCACAATTGAGAAACTGGAACCAGCAAATGTTAATAATTTTGCTTGATAAATGGCAATTATGCAACAATTAGTCAATGAATTGATGGACAGAAAATTAATCGGCAACTATTTTGATAATAGATTAATCATTGTAGTCATTTATCAAGAAAAAATGCCAAAAATTTGCTGGTTGCAGCTTCTCAAATGTGAGAATTTGAACCTTTCCTGTGTCATATGTGATGGGAAACTAAATTTCTTTGGATTTTTGATCAATGATCAGAACACAAGACAGTCAAAGATGTCCCCAACTGGGCATTTCTCATAATTTCCTGATATTTTATAGACCAAACAATTAATTGATAATGAAAATAATCGTTATTCGCAGCCCTAATTGTTTCAGCACTGATCAATAGTGGAGCAGATTCTGATGGTTGATGGAGAAGAGGTGGTAATCCATAATCCATAATCATCCTGGCATGTTACCATGTCAACAAGGATGATGACTTAATATCCACACTCCTTAAATATATGATGTGTGAAATAGCACCTTTGATCTATTGTTTCATATAAAAGGTAAATTCATTTCACACAGAGTTGATTAGTTGATTGACAGAGAATTCATCGGTAATTTTGATAATTGAATAATTAAAATAAGCAAGTTTGGTAACAAGTCTTCCATATCAACTGAAAGATGATAATATGTTAAAGTGTTGTGTTTGCAGCGAGCTGGTAGCTCCCATTGCAAAGTGCCTTAAACCTGCATTTTCTCTAATGGCCATCAGGGGGCGACTTATTACCCCAGTAAACACTTTCCTGATGACTTTATGTTCTCAATCACTAGTATCAAGTCTTTAAGACAGCACGATGTTCATTTTGCAAATTATGGTCCCATTTAGAGTAAAATAGACGATAAAGCAGGGTATGCTTTAGGGCGTGGCTACGTTGTGATTGACAAGTCGCTACCACGGCGCTGCAGTTACATCTTGGGGAGCTCCTCCCAAGCTCCACCCTTTCATCCAAATATGGTCACTTCTAATCCAGTGTCTAATCCAGAGTCCACAAACCAGTGGGTGATGTCACGGTGGCTACGTCTATTTTTTTTTTTTAAGTCTGTGGTTTGTAGCTTGTTGTGCTGCCCCCAAGTGGCCAAAAAAATCCAATGATGCGAGTTTAAGTGACAGTTTAAGTTGTAAACATAATGTTTAAGAAATGAACCCAAACTGACATTCAAACAGATTACATTTTTTCTCTTTTTTGATTGATTACTACTCACTGATAAAAGAGGAAGAGGAGATTAAAACTTTGATGAGAGCTTTGTTGACTCAGAGATAAACAAATCAAGTATTTTAACAACTTGGAACTGGAGTTATTTCACTTATTTTCTGTTCTCTACATGAAGCTTTTTCTTGTTGTATTGATAAATGTGATTTTAAATGGTGGTTTGTTTAATCGTTGCTCAAGTTGTGTGGACCACAGAAGGACTAGCGACCTCTTTGTGGAAGCTAATTGGGATCCAAATAAACAATAAAAGACACAAAATGGAAGCGGCTCACAGAGCTAAATAAATGTCTAGTCATTCATCAGTGCTTCAGAGAAACCAATCCTTCCTCTCAAGAAAACTTTTGCATTTTAGTTCCACTCTGATGCTTATGCAAATACGCAGAAGCAGCCAGAATACACACATAAACACACACACGCAGCAGTATACCTGGCTGGCGCTCTCTCCTGCATTCCTTTCAGTTTTTCCGCTCTCGTTTCCTGACCTCATTCTGAGCCACAAACTAATGAGCAAAGAATCAGCAGCAGGGCACAATACTGAGGGGAAATTACTCTGTTATTCACAACAGATTGCTATTATGGAGGCTTATCTGTCCACCTCGATGTTGCAGACATGTTTACTTCTCAGTTTCACCCAGCAATAAAGCTGAAGTGGTTGATCCTGTGCAGTCTAAACAGCGCGTTGCGGAGGCAGCAGACTACACAGCGTGAAGCTAAAACAGCACGACTACCGGGGAGGCCTGAAGGAGTTACACCACAGATTGATCCCAACGTCGTCTGATCACCGGCAGTCAATCAGCAGCCATGAGCCCCCTTCGTAAACCACCGGCTGACCCACATTCAGTCTGTTCCCCTACCCTCCCCGACCAGGATGAAGCTTAATGACATGTAAAACGCCTATCAGACGCACTACGCAATGTTTTCCATGCAAACTCCATATGAACACACACACCACATCCCAAGAAGTGCCCCCCTCCCCCCTCCTCATTCAATCCACCGCATGACTATCCATTTCTTTTTTCATACTCCACCAAATCATCCCCGACTTTCCCCCATGTGGTTTCAGCTCCAGACGCATGTGGGCCTTCTGTTTAACCTGTCATTTGAACGGAGATGAGACGCCCTCTTGACCTCTGACAACATCTGTATGAAGACCTGAAGAAGAAAGCTCTGGTTTTCTCTGTTAGGTCTTCATGAAACAAATCCTACAGAAGAGACGATCAATAAACTTTCATCGGAGATACAGAGAGAGCAACTGAGGGGATAAAAAGCTCAAATATTAGAGCCTGAACAATGTAACAGGACAAAACTGTAGACTAGAGCTCCAATAAGTAGTCGATTAATTGATTGACAGTAAATCAGCAACTATTTTGATAATCAAATAATCATTTTAGTCATTTTTAAAGCAAAAATGCTAAACATCAGCTGGTTTTAGCTTCTCAAATGTGATTAATAAATGATTTTCTTTGTCATACAGCTGATTATCTTTAGGTTGGTAAAAATCAAGACATATGAAGATATCAACTATTTTAACTACTATTTTCTGACATTTTATAGACAAGACAATCGATTAACTGAGAAAATAAACAGCTGCAGCCCTATTGTGGAGCAATAAGCAATAGATTCACTGGTTTTAAGATATAGATACACAAAGTATATGAGTACACAGTGTGTTCTTTACTCAAGTGTAATATATTGTTATATTTGTGTTTTTATTTCTATTATTTATAGTATTATAGGGCTGCAAGTTGATTCATTTGATAATTATTTTGATTTATTGATTAATTGTTTGGTCACAATTTCCCAAAACCCAAAGTGGTGTCTTCAAATACATCGTTCTGTCCGAGCAACAGTCGAAATATTCAGTTTACAATTATACAAAGCAGAGAAGCAAATCATTATATTTGTATTTATATACATAATCTTTATTAATTGGTTATCAAAATTGTTGTAGATAACGTTTGTGTCTATCAAATAATCATTTTAACACTTTAACCTTTAAAGCAGCATTATTGGTTTTTTGGCCACTTGGGGGCAGCGAAACAAGCTGTAAACACAACGTTGTGGCAAACAGTAGTTTACTGTATGAACATCCAGCTGCCACAAAGCAACATTAACATTTATTTGTGTTTATATTGTGTTTCTTGCCAACTGACAAATGCAAGTCCAATATTCACTTTCCTCTGTCTGTCTGAGAGCAAACCAAAACAACAAAGTTGTAAAAAACCAAAACAACGAGCTGAAAGGGGCTAAAAAGCTCCACAGAGCCGAGATGATAAACTGTCTGTGGTTTGAAATAGCCACCTTATATATTACACGAAAAATAATTTTAAAAATGTGAAAATATGAATTAGTGCAGCTTTAATTTCTAGTGAAGTTTGTCTGTTAGTTATTTTCACTGTTGATGATTAAGTTTATTGTTCAAGTGTAAAATATTTTCCTCAGTACAGATCTTTGACATCTCTATCAATGATATTGGAGATAAATATTTATGTAAAACACAATTAAAACACAAATAATGGCAGATATAAAAGTTATTGATGATCAGAATCAGCCTAAGAAAATGAGAATCCATTGGTTTCTTTCCTCTGAGACTGTCATATTGTTTGAAGAGGTTTTGAATCATAGACTTTCTCACGCAGTCACTCACACATGCACATTTCATGAAGAGAAAAAAAAAAACTTGTTTATATTCCCATAAATGGAAACACATTGATTCAGTGTGCATGTGTTATTACATGTCCACTGCTTTGTTTTGTGCAGACAGCTGGGTGACTCCACACCACCCAGCCTCCGGACAGTCTGACTGGGCCGGGCTGCCGGGGAAGTTCCCCTTTGTGGGCAACAGATTTATATGAAAAGAGGATGTTTGCTTCATATGTTTACGTGAGTGTGTGTGTGTAACATTATGCGGTGGGTGCGTGACACTGCTTGCTTTTTATGGCTTGTGGTCTGACCAGGAGCATCACTTAGCATGAAAAATAGAAGGTAACACACACACACACACTACTGATTCCAGCATTTACAGTGTGTGTGTGAACACGCAACAACTGGGAAACCATTTTTTAAAAAAAAACCCCAAATGTCACATAATTTTTGACAACGCCGCTTTTGTTGTTGCCTACACGCACATTCTCCCCAAACAGACAATCGAGTCTATTCATATTCTCTGTTTGTCAACATTGCTCGTTCTTTCTCTACATGGTCCTTTCTTCATTTCTGCAGGATCATATCTCAGTGTTTCTTCCAGCAGGTGGGGTCACTGGGAGTTTTCGGATCCACCAAAGTTGCAGTTTCATCCTCATGAAATCATTGCTGGACAATGACATCAGCCATTGTTGCTGTTCAGCAGTGCGTGCCGCCTTAAACATCCATCCAGCTGCACTAATTAATATTTCTATATTAACGCTGAATCAGATGATAATGTCTAATATGAAAAGATCTCTTAGTGACTCAGCATTCCCCTCGACTCTACGGAGCTTTTTAACATCTTTCAGCTCATTGTTTTGGTTTTGGTTCAGTGTCGTTACTAGATACATCAGGCTGCTGATAAACCTGCTGTAGACGACCTCCGTTGAGGTTTATCTTTCTGTAAAAATTTAAAGCAGCTCTAATCAATACATTAGTTGACTGTGGATCAATTGCACATCTGTGATTTCCAAAGGGTCACTTGTAATGGTGAACCCGCAGCCTCTGCAGTTCCTCTCGAGCTCTATGGGGGCATTTTAGTGTCTTTCAGCTCATTGTTTTGGTTCACTCTCACAGACAGACAGTTAGCGACTAGCTGCTGAAGATAGTGGCGCATTTAGACATTGGTCATTGTTACCGTTTAGCGGTCTGCGCAGCCTTAACATCCCAGTGAAATGAGAAATACATTTTCCCAGTTTTAATCCAGTGTCTCTGTGTTAATTATTTATCTCTATTTATCATCTCTTTTCTCTTCCTGTAAAACAGTTTCAAATGTTTGATGAGTCATCCTGCACTCAGAGGCATTTACTTAAGTTCATCCAATAAAATGTGACTTTGGGCAGGTAGCTTACCACACTGATCTTATAAAACCACACTTCACTGTTTGTGGGTCGTAATAGCTAACAGAGCAATATGGAGACAGACAGGAAGAGATGTGTGTTTGGATATCAGTGGGTAAAAACAATGTGGCTGTTGAGGTCTAATTCATTCATCTCCTTCTTGTCCTCCCCCTGATTTAACAACAGGTGAGGAGGTGTGCGTGTGGAGTAGCTCGGTATCGCACTTAACTGTAAGCCCCGCCCACTTTTCAGCAGTCCAATCAAATGCGAAGGATTCGATTTAAACCCCTCTTGTAACTGTACACTGCTCAAATATTCTGTTTCTCTGGAAAATATGTCACAGTACAGAAGACAAAGACACTGATGTACATTTCACTGGAACTTTAAACTCAGACGACAGGAGATGTGGGCTGATTTATCCCCGACAATCGGAGGAGAAATCTGGTCTGGGATCTTGTTCAGCCCAGATTTTCTGGTAATGTGAGGGATATACAGATCCAATCTTAAACCTCCAGAACTGCTCGCAGACTCATCGACGCCGCCCCGATAATTTCAAACATCAAAAATCTGGATGTTTACATCACTACTTTCTGAGCAAGACCACAACAGCCAATGAGAGAGAGCTGACGGCGTTGCCAAGCAACAGTAAACATTCTAGCCCTTGAGGCTAACGTTAGCTAGCATACTACTGTCGACAGATATTATAACTAACAGTTAAAATCTCACCTCCAGCTCTCACTGAAGAACAGAAAACCCGTGTTAACCGCATCTCTTCAACCATTTTTACACCCAGACTTGTTTAATCTTCTACTTTTGGTTTTTTTTCTCACTGCAAATTATTTTGTTTACATCTACTTCCCCATGAGATCACATGAGGTGGTGCAATTGCTCCCTCTGGCACGATAATCTTTGATAATATCCTGTCGTGTGTGTGTAGTAGTGCCCCATTATGTTCAAATCTTGTAGTGTGTGCATGTTTGAGATTAAAGAGAAGAACATCTGTGAAGTTTCTCCTTGTGTGTGTGATGCAACCAGATTTCAAAATCGGTTAAGATTTTAAAACTCCTGTAGTCGGAGCCCGGCTTAAAACATCCTCCTCCCTCTGTGAGAAAAAAAAAAAAAAGAAGAAGAAGAAGAAGAAGAAGCTATATTGACTCATAGACCCTTTAAAAACAACATGAGCACACCAAACACAAACACACGAATCCTGAAACACATCCTGTCTCCGCCAGCTCAGCAAGAAACTGAGTCACACTTGAAAATAGAGCTGTCATTTTGCAATATCATATTACACAGTTATCTTATCAACACACACACACACACGCATCTGTGCATCTGCAGGGAAATATGGGACAAAAAAAAAAGAAGGAAGAAAAGACGCTTTGGAGCCAAAGTAGTGTGGTCTTAAAAGTTTCTCATTCTCATGGATACCATGCATATTTTCACTTGGATTGTGAATTTTATTGCTTTTCTCCCGGAAAACACACCCTCAACTGACAGCCAGATGTCTTGTGTGTGTGTGTGTGTGTGTGTGTGTGTGTATGTGTGTGTGTGTGTGTGAGAGAGAGTTCACCAATGCATGGCAGCCTTTCTGAAAGTGCGTGTGTCCCTGCGTTACACCGGGAGCAAAGTTGGGAAAACCCCAGCAGCATTCCTGCAATTCCTCCCAGCACCACCCCTCGCAGGAAGAAACAGGGCAGGAATGGAAATAAAAATATGAGGAAAGCTCGCGGTGCGACATATTCTGTGGTTGAGATTCAATCCCCCCCTAAAAAATTTCTCTTTCACAGACCAACCGCTCCGCTCTCTCCATCCCTTGTCCTCCTCTCTGCTCTTTCCCTCCTTGTCTCTTTTCCTCTCTTGTGCCACGTTGCCCTGCAGAGCCAGGCAACGCTCCTTCTTCGTCCTGGAGCTGCTGAATGCCGAGGGTGAAGCCTGGTAAACACAAGTCAAGCTCTGAGCTCCGGAGCTGAGACATTTATGTACAACGATGGTCCCGCTGTGCTTCCTGTATCTCCCGGCTGACTCACACAAACATAAAGCATTTATACACCCTGAGATACAAGAATATGTTATTGTGGATTTTTAGAGGGCAACGCAGAGATATAACAATGACATTAGAGGAAAGTTCAATAACAACTCATGAATGAGAGCCACAAATGCACTTTTAACTCCTTAAAGTGATGCTAGATTGCATTTTAAGGTGGACTTTGCTTCAAAATAAGCTTTGTGTTTGTGTTTGGGGGTGTGTGTGTCCCTTCAAGGCATGCCACCATGACACCTAAACAACATATTATCTATTTCTTCTCTTCAAATATGGCTACTTGTGCATTTTAGAGATCTATCCTTGTCAACACGGCACGATAAAATATGATAATGGGATCTGCATGTGTCTGCAAGAGTGC
Organism: Thunnus thynnus; assembly: GCF_963924715.1. Lineage (NCBI taxonomy): Eukaryota > Metazoa > Chordata > Actinopteri > Scombriformes > Scombridae > Thunnus > Thunnus thynnus. The sequence continues at coordinate 9,228,344 of NC_089536.1, read as the reverse complement.
AGTCTGCATGCAGCGCACAAACTGTCTGGGCCATGGCCTTGAGGAGCAACACCCTCCACCTCCAGCCTTTCCAGCGGTTTCCAGCAGCCTCTCTCAGCCCATTCAACACGCACCGGAGGCGGACTGAGCGGCTGCAAAGAGGCCGCTGTAGCTACCGTGCAGGAGCCTGGTGCAACATGGGCCACGTAAACAACAACATCAACAACAACAACAACAACAACAACAACAAGTCTCCACTGCTGTACTCACCTATATCGGCGTTGCAGAACGCCTGTTGCGGATGTACCGGAGCGCAGCTGCAAGCTTCCGCGAGCTCCTCCGCCCGCCACAGGACCAGCAGCGCGAGCGTGCAAAGGATGCCGTTAACGGTAAACGGCATTTTTATCAACACTGATGCGACGTTTCCCACCCTCTTCGTGGCTTGTGTTTTGTCTGCGCAGATGCGTCGCAGTGTGGCTCCAGCGACCCTCCGCTTGTTTTTCTGTCTCTTTTTTTTGTTTGGTTTTTCTTTAACCGACAGAAACCGGGCGACGTCAACAACACCGGACGGTCCGCTCAGTCAGCTCCGGGATAAAAAGGTGAGGTTACACGGTATGCTCGGTGGTCTTCTTGCCGGTGTCTGCAGCTGTCTGTCTTTCGGGAGTGTTTTCGTTTCTGGGATCAAGGCGGTTTTATAAAGCTGCCAGGCCGACTCCTCCCCCCGGTGGTGACGGTCAAACCGGCAGGGGGCGCTCGGTCCTCCGCCTGGAACAACCGGAGCTGCTGCTGCTGTTTACAGTGGTGGAAGAAGTACTCAGATACTTTACTTAAGTAGAAGTACCAATGCAGTAATGTACAAATACTCCATTGCAAGTAAAAGTCCTGCATGAAAAATCCTACTACAGTAAAAGTATATAAGTATTATCAGCTTGATGTAGTTAAAGTATTGCAGTAAAAGTAGTGGTTTGGTCCCTCTGACTGATATATTATTATTTATGACATCATTAGATTATTAATACTGAAGCATCAGTGTTAGAGCAGCATGTTACTGTTGTAGCTGCTGGAGGTGGAGCTAGTTTACACTACTTTATATTCAGTTAGCTAGTTTAGTCCAGTGGTTCCCAACCTGGGGGTCAGGGCCCCTCCAAAAGGTCACCAGATAAATCTGAGGGGTTGTGAGATGATTAATGGGAGAGAAAAGAAGAAAAAACAAAGTTCTGATACACAAATCTGTTTTCAATTTTTGGACTGTTTCTCTAATCTTTGATTTTTGGTGAAATATTGGATCATTTGAACATTTATTGAAATGAAAGCATGTGAGAAGTTTAGAGGGAAAAATCACTATTTGGTGCAGCTGTTAACAACTCATAAACATCTGAAATGTGACCCCGACTACACACTGCTTTTTGTAAGATGTAAAAAGCCAAAAAAGTTTGGAAACCACTGGTTTCATCTTTAACAATGTGTTGTATTTTAAAAGCTTGTCATATTATCCATTGTGTCAAATCTTCTTCTGAAAAGTAACTAAAGCTGTTAAATAAATGTAGTGGAGTAGAAGTATAAAGTATCATCACATGGAAATATTTAAGTAAAGTATTATATTTATCTCACACTTTAAGAAAACACTTCAAATATCTTAGTATCTACCTGTGACACTCACTGGCTAAACAAAATCTCATAATCAAGTAACATTTCTTTTGACCAAATTTATAAAAACATTTAATATAAAAAAAGACCTTGGTCACATAGAATTAATTTCCAACAGAGCTGTGTAATGTTACAACTTCATTAAAAAATTCAATTATTACAAAATACATAGTCAAATTTAAAAAAATCTGGGTTTGGTTTCAGAAAAACTTCATCTATGTGTGATATTTGACTAATAATATAATTTAATTTATATAGTAAATGTATTTGCCTTCAGATTTGTTAAAATTATGAAAACCAAACAGCCTGTTAGAGTTACAGAGAAGTCATTACACATTTTACAATAGTAAATCCAACAAAGATCTTGGCAAATTTTCCAGTGTGAGAATAACTAAATAAATAAATGTGTTTTCAACGAAACTTCAAAAAAATGAATAATTCACATCAACATCAGGTTTTAACTGTCTTTTCATAACAATTGTGAATCATCTTTTATGACACTTTTTTTTCTTTTTACCTTCAGATCAAATATTCATGCTTTATTTTTCATAACCATATAACTCATGTTTTTACCACTTTCTAATAAGGCAACCTTTATAAAGGCTTCATAATTAGTAACACATGGATATATTAAATAGTATTAAATCATTATAGTTTATAGATAAGTTACAAGCCATTGACTTTTCCACTCTTAAGTTGATTTATTTGCTAATTATGTGCATTTACTTTTTTGCTTTGTCTCAAATTATTGTATTTTCTCATGTGCGAATCATCGTAATGTGAAGTTTCCGTCCTATAATTAACCTCATATGTACATTTTTTTACATGCTGAAGTTGATTAAGTCTGAACTCAAACATAAACTACATCCAACATCCTTTCTGCAGTTCTCTCTCTCTGCATCCTTGAACATGACCTACACACATGTTGTACAGGATTAACTTCAATGATGCACTTCTGCACATCTGGTATGCAGCTAACTGAAAATGCTACAACATGATGACCAAAGCACATCTGGGTTTGTTGTACTTCTGTGCAACTTCCCTGTGAATCTGATGTTTTTTTTAATGTATTCTTAATTAGATATGCATTAAATATGTGTACATTTAAACATAATTAATGCCTAAACAGGATAATTTGAGTATTAAGGTCTCAGAAACATACACAAACACATTAATTTGTCATTGCAGATGTTCAGTTTGTTGTTTTTCTTACTCTGTCATCAATTTCTCCACAAAAGCTCATTAAAGTTTCCTAAAATCTAATCTAAAATTATCACCTGACAACCCGTTCATCCATGTAAAGAAAAACATTTTACAGCACAGATGATAAAAAAAAAAAAAAAAACACACAACAGGGTTCTGATTTTCAAATATTTGTGTGGTTTTATTCCATCTCATCCTGACGACTGTGGCACAAATCTGAGTTTTACACACGGAAATGATTCAAACCTCTCAAGATAAATCACGCACACGAGTCTCAAGACCTCTACCTCCATTCTGGCAGAAGAGGGCGGTATCCTCCACCTTTAATCACACGTCAGCCTCTCACTCAATCACCGTTTCAGACTGTTCATCCACGCTCATAAATGTCACTTCCTGTAAACCGTGCATAGAAGTAGCTTCTGGTTTTAACATCAGTTTAAAAAAAAAAAATAAAATAACAGAAAAACCAGCAGTGTTGTTGCCCCTGCCACTTAGTAGAAGGCACAGATTGAAAAGGGAGCTTTGCTGACAGAAAACAGCACCATTACAGAGAGTTGAAACAGTAAAACAGCTGCAGATGAGCCAAACAAACCATGAAGTAACACAGAAAAAAAAGAGTTTTAATGTGGCAAACTAAAGCACAGTTCCTGAGAAAAGATCATTTGGTTTCTCAACAGGATTTCATAATGCCCTTCGTATCTGCTTCATTATAAGAAATCAGAAAATAGAAATTTAGAGCCAAAAAGAGACGAGCTGATAAAAAATAAAGTGTGACATGATTAATCAAACGTCCCACAACTAGTTCCCGTTAAGCACCGATTTGGGAATGAGCATTTCATTATCACCCCTTTATCACTGACAACTAGAAAAATAAAGACAAACTACATAAACACGTATGTATTCACTCTTTGTGTATTGACTAGATTAATACTAACGAGCCTCAGAGGCCTTTGTTGAAGTAGACACGTTGTACGCCGTCTCCGTACTGAGTCATGATGGAGTCTCTCAGCTCGGGCTCCAGCTTCGACACAGCCATAGAGCTGTTATAGACAGAGAGAGAGAGACAGAGAGAGAGAGAGAGAGAGAGAGAGAGATTAGAAAGGGGAAACAGGGACACAGAGAGGAAGAGAAACATGGTCAGAATTAACTTGTTTTGATTTAAGAAGCAAACACTGGTTTACATTTTCTATGACCTTCAAAAGTCCTCAGTTTTTGAACATTCGTCCAAATTCTTGCATCTAATCAGCTAATTTCCAAAAATCTTCCTCATCATTTCATGTCTTATATTTTAAAGGATTGAGTCACAGTTTTTTAAGTTTGTCTTAAAACAATCAGGAGCCAAAATGAACATTGACACATTGTTTTGCTTTCTGTAATCAGAGAGGCGCCTTTACACTGTGCGATTTTGAGATTTCCAAGATGAAAAGTTGTCCACTGACGTCCGATATAGAGACCAAAGACAACATGAAGAAAAAGTCCTAGTAGACCAAAATCTCACAATCTGACTACTGCTACGACCCGTGTCTACAAACAAACCATTTAGAGTACAACATAAGATGACACAATATGTCACGCAGGTGAATTCTGTAAATGCAGTTTTTTGAATAAAGTTCTGGGTTGAAACACATTTGTTCTCCTTAAAAGGGGACATATACAGATTTTCAGGTATATATTTATATTCTGGGGCTCTACTGGAATATCTTTGGATAATTTAGAGTAAAAAAAACCTCCTTATTTATCTTATACTGGTCCTTTATGCAGCCCCTCAGTTCAGCCTCTGTCTGAAACAGGCTGTTTTAGCTCCTGTCTCTTTAAGGCCCGCCTCCTGATGAGCCCACTGTGTTCTGATTGGCCAGTTTCAGGAAGCTGACCTTAAGAAGCAACATAAACAAACAGTAGTTGTCAGATATCACTTCTTTTTCTCTTTCTTTACTCGAAATGGAAACTTCTCAAATACATGTTAAGAGCCTGAATCTGATCTGAAATATGCGAGTGGACAACTTTAGCAATAAAGTCTAGGGAACAGACGGCCGTTTGTGGGCATGTGCGAACAATCTGACATCATCACGAGGAGGAAGTAGAGGTAACTTTGCAAACGAAGCGTTCAGAGTAGGCTGAAGGCCTACAGTATTTTTACATACATCCACCTCAAGTTTTGGAACTTTGACCATGTTTAACATAGATATCTGACATCATAACAGTATAGAAATAACAGAAAATCACAAAAACCACGATATGTCCCCTTTAATATGTCAATATCAGTTTGTGTGACTTTGCTGCGGCTACGATTCATCACGTATTCAGCGCACAATCCGACAGCAAACTGATATCTTACAGTCCGACACAGATTGTGACTGCCTCGCACAATGTGACGTGCAATAAACATAAACAATCGTTGTTGCACAGTCTAAAGGCGCCTTTAGTCTATAAGCTATGTGTGTCAACAGGTGGAAGTACAGTAACGGGTCGGTTACCATCTCTGAGGGAACAGCGAGCAGGCAGCCGGCACCATGAAGATCAAACTTTTGAATAGAAAACAAAAAGAGAAACAGTTTATTCCTCCCCCGAAACACTACAAGGACATCAAAACCCCCGTAAACTCCCTCACACATGTCCTACTTACAACACTCCCACCATCATCACTTGAATTGGTCCGTGGAGATACGTGATTCTCTGTGAAAAGACGTAAAGAACCTGATGACAGATGCACCCGTCGATGTTGGAAACTTTAGCAGGATGACAGTAAAGGAAGCAAAGATCTAACCTGCATGAACTTGTATTTTTCCAGCCTCTGCATGATGATGGGAAGGATGACTGACAGAAGAGGAGCGACAAGTTAGTTGTTGTGATAATTTAAGAGTATTAAAATAAGACGATCATTTAGAAGATGAGGTTTTTTTTTATTTGCATACTCATTCCTGGTGCGGCCATGGTGATCCGTGAGACGACCACCTGCGTGATGCCTTTTATTGCAGCTTTCTACAGAGGAGATAAAAGAGGAACGATTTGTGAAAAGTGAAGGAACGTTTTTGTGAAATTAACAAATTACAAAACGTCGATGTAAGCGTGTCGGGAGTACTGACCTTAGAGTGGCCCAGTTTGTTGCCGTTTTCATCTGTGACAGCAATGCCGTTCAGGATTTCTCTGAGAAAACAGAAACAAACTGATGGTGAACTGAACTGAAAGGGAAAAGGAATGTGAGATGTGGTTTCCTTATCATACCGCCGGCCGCGACACTCGCCGCTCTGTTATTTAGTGGATATTTTGACTTCACTGTAAAAGCACACAGGAGCCTTCAGGGAGAACATTTAGTGATAAAAACAAAACAGAGAAAGGGCCACATTGACTGAAATATGAAGAGTATTATATGGCAACTATATTCACATCGACCTTCATTTTGTTTTATGTTTTGCAGGTGTTATTAAAACATATTTTAATTTAGTTTCTACACAGAATTTCTACTTCATAAACGTGATTAAAGCTCTGACAGCAGTTTTGAAAGAAGATCCAGACCCAGACTATAATCAATAAATCAGTATAGATACATTAAGGCTCTCAGGGATCCTACTGGGAAGGTGACCTGTTTGCACCCTCTTGCCCATGTATGTGTCAGCTAAACTGGGTTTGTGTGTGTAGTAGGTTTGTGCCAGCCAGAGCGGATGTTGGACTGGACAGATGCCCACAAACCACTGAGTCTTTTTCCCCCCCGAAAAAACAGTAGGAAAAGAAAAAACACAGTATAAACAGGCAGCGCAGATGAAAGAATGATCTGATGGCCTGTTTAGTTAAGTTAGAGCTTTCATTTCTCAAATTGGGTGAGTTTTAAAACATTATCTGGGTCACTTGTTTTTTTTGTTTTTTTTAAAGTTCAGCCTTATGAAAAATGAACTGAGAACCAAGATAACCAGGAAACATCCAGGTCTGTCAAGTGGAAAATGAATGAGCCTTGGATTTTAGTGGTGCTGGATGCTTTTTTTGGTGCACAGAGGAAAAACAAGACAAGTCAGCAATGTGTGTTAATGTTTCTTGTAGGAGTTTCACACGCAGGCTTTATGATCAATGCTTTTAAATTTTAAGGACGTGCTCAGCAGCTGTCGGTCATAATTTAAGTTTGATACATCCTTTGTGACACATACAGAACATTCACATCGTAAGTTTACGTATGGGAGGTGAGTGTTTTGCTGGCAGAAACTGCAACAACGTAGGCGAGAGTCGGCCTCCGTGTTGCTGTGTTTTTACAGCGGTGGGCTTGTTTGTTTCATGTAAGGCTGGGTATCGATACCAGATACCTTTAAGATATTGAACGAAATAAGCCAGTACCAAGCAATACTGAAACTTCTCCAGTCAAACGATAACTGCATTCGATGCTTTTTGTACGCAGATCTGGAAGAAATGACTGTTTGTATGGTTTTCGCGTTCATCGATTTAATGCAACGTGTGATTGGCAGCAGCTACGATCCCTACAGTCTGCGGTGATGATACTTCATTGTACAGTTATTTAATGAATATTTCAATAATCTGAACACTTTCAAAATGTATTTGTGTAAAAATTATTTGAATGGGGAGGAGTGCAGGCATTTTACATAATGCTTTCATTCATATGATGGGTATTGAACGATGCACTCTACTGGTATCAGTATCACTTTAAGGGTACTGGTATTGTAATTTTTTAAACAATACCCAGCTCTAGTCTCATGGTATGACTAGTTAACCTAATATACTGTAGGTTCATGTAATGATCAAACAGCTGCAGCAAATATCTAAATTGATGGCTGAATTCTGTCCAACAGCGTCACTGAAATTAAGTAGAACATTTGTTTCTTATAACAGCTCTTGTGGAAAAAAATCGAATGCCCACTGAATTCCGCCCGATGCCACGGCTGCACGCATCTAGTCAACATGAAACTTTTGACACACATCTCTTCTCTTCAGATAGGAGGCTGCGTGAACACCTACTTAACACAGGAAATGTGTCGTCGGGGCTTCTCAGAAAAGCTCTGAGAAAGTCACTTTGATTTCAGCACATCTCCGAAAGGAAATCAGTACAATACCGTGTAACAACTGCCTACCAGAAAAACATATATATATATATATATATATATGTTTTTCTGGTGATGGACTCACTGTTGCCTCATCATGGGAATGTTAACACAGTTGGCTGCGGCCACCGCTGCAAAAGGAACCCAGCGAGCGATGAGAGGAGGAGCTTTCTGTAGGAGAAAGACAAAAAAAAACAATAAAATAAAGCAGCTGAAGAAATGTTCCCTTATCTAAATATGAATAAAACAATAACCGAGTGCTAAAATCATCACTCACAAATAGATCTTTTTCACAGACGTCATGGAAAAGCACAGATGTAAATTCACAACAGTAATATTTTCTGCATCTCATGAATCTTCATATGATGCCTTGTTACTGTAACATCATTACTGTTATGATCAGTCGAAATATGAGCTGTGAGAAAGGTCTGTTACAGTAACTGACATCTTTATGACGTCTTTTAATACACAAACTAACACTAGACGAGTTGTCTGCAGGTGCTGAGAAAGTTTTAAAAATGTTTTGGGAAAAAAAACCAAAAAAAAACAAAGCTCAAGGTCCACTTACTAGCTTTTATCCTGATCTTTCAAATGTGACTCATGGTTTTTTTCCAAGGGGAAGTTTAGAAAGGTTTACAATCTGATTTATGAGCTTATCACACGCATATTATGATTGTATGATATCTAAATTAACTGGTAAATCATAACCTCTGTAAACACCATCTGCAGAGGATGACTGTGGTCAAAGCTCTGGAAAAAGCTGATAAGTGGACCTTTGTTCAAGGTTTTTTACCCCTAATATCAAGAATAAACTTTCACATTAAATATTCACAGTTCATTCGGCCGAGCAACTAAAAAGTTCTGATAACACGAGACCGTGACACATCTGGATTATTCGTCAATTCTTAAATTATCCAGATGAGTTTGGTGACAAAATAATTTCCTCTCAGTAAATCTCGTGCAGGTTCAGACAACATGTGCGTTTGTACCTTTGTGTAGAGGTTGAGTCCGACTGCTGTCGCTAAAGCTGTGCTGGTTGCTGTAACGTAGGCTACTCCGATCTGCCTGAGAGAGACGACAGAGACACAGGACATCAGCTGTTTTAGGATTACGAACACTGAGATTAACGATCATACAGTCAGTAAAGCACATTTTACACTTGTCTTTTCAAGTTTCTCCCGTCAGGATCAGATTTAATACACTTAACATGCCAGACTCCACTTACTTCATCAGTTCAGTTTAGCTAGGTAGCTAACAACATGAGTGACTAACATGGAGGACCTACAAGCAAGACAATAGTTTTGCTCGTCTACTTGAGCTCTCACACACACAAAGATCATTAAGTGGTTGCACTGATTAGAGATCAGACAAACATTAGCGCGTTACACCTTCTGTATGACCGTTTGTGTCGAATCTATGAGAGTCTTCTCGTCGTTGTCATGACACAAAAAGAAAGACGGCAGCTCATTTCAGCTGATGCTGTTAGCAGCTACTTCTTGTTGACGTAGTTCCTCTTGGGAGGAGTATAGATTATGTATGAATCTCGGAGAGACAGATGTGTTTACGACTTTTCAGCATCTGGCTCTATATTGCTGCCTGGTTGGATTTAGACATCAGGCCTTTCTGATATCAGATAGTTATCTGATTGGAGACTGGATATCCGATATCAAAAACATTTCAGACGGATTGTTTAAACCACCTCGGGAGAAGCTGTTGAAAACGCATCCGTCATATGTAAGCTATACTCCTCCCAAGTGTAACTACGTCAGCAAGAGGTCTGTGGAAGTCGTCTCTACAGGGTCTGTCCCCTGTGATAATGGCAGCTACAGTTACACAGAAATTACACTGCTGTCATCCTTCCTGTCGCATATAAAGTAACAGGACGGATTAACACCAAGCTGTTGTAATGTTTATCTGATTTCAGATCAGTTCTGAATGATCTGTATGTGTGTGTGTGTGTGTGTGTGTGTGAGCTCCTGAACACGATAAAACTTTGTCTTGCTCATAGATACACATTCACATTACTTCTGAAGTGGCCCAAATGTGAATTTATTTTGCCTCCAAAGCCACATTTACGCTGCATGTCATGTTTCCTGTTTACATCTACTTTTACAAGTGACCAATGTCCGATACCTGTGTTTACATTTGAAACAACCCGCATGCATAAACGAGGGTTTAGTTACTGAAAGGGAAGTAAACAATTTGTTCTTGTTTTTTTTAGCGGACAGTAGTTGTGCCAGCCGTGCACGTGAAAATAACGTTATACGTCATTAAAATGCCAAAAAGGATAAGATGGTCGCATTTTCAATGACGTGTGAATCGCAGTGACGGGGAATATCCGATCTGTCCGTTTAGATGACAGTCGCATCGGCAGATATCCGATTACTATCAGATTTATTTCCACATATCATTAAGGCCCGAAATGGATCTGAGAACATCTGATTCCATGTGCTTTTTTCCTGTTTACACGTTCATAATACATATCTGATCTGTGCCACATGCGAGGAAAAAAAAAAAAAAAATCGGAATTGGGTCACTTGTACCAGGCAACGTAAATGCGGCCTAAGTGACTCAGATCTGATGTTTTTCATATCAGATCTGATGTTTTTCATATCAGATCTGGGCCATATGTGGTTCCAGATCTGATTCATTCTGATCTCTGGCTGTGTGACCACTGACAGCAGTCGTATATCGACTGTCGTCATCATTCAGCAGAACCACTTATAGTTATAACTAAACTGCTAAAAACGCAAAAGTTATTTCTTTCTTTTTGGCAGTTACCAAAAAAGCTTCAGGTCCATTTCCACCACCGTCTGGACTGGAGAAGGGGGGCTGACACTGACTAACATCTGGATATGAGACACACTGGATGTGACAGAGTGTAAACGGGGTCTGAGTTCTTACTTTGGAGTGATGGGTGAGGCAGCGTTGCGGTTGGTGTAGTTGACCAGAGCGTTGAAGGACTGATTCACCCACTGCCAGAACACCACAGCAGGAACTGTCCTAGAAAACAGACAGTTATGAAACCTCTAAAAGCTTCCTCTGTGAAAATGTAGGATGTGGTCGAACGCAGCTCGTCCGGTTTGCTCTCGGGTACCTGTAGAACTGCAGCATGAAGCCGGTGATGGCCATGCCTCCGGGGACCTGGAAGGACATTCGGCCGATGATGTTCATGCGGTCTCCGGTGTCCGGGTGGAAGGCCGAGTCGTACAGCTTCTTAGCATAGTGGAGCTGCTCCTCTGTGGTGCCGGGGGGAACGGATCCTGCCCTACAAAGCACAAAAAACACACACTGAACACATTCGCTAACACAAGACGTTAGCAGACATTTTTTCCACCGTCGACTACCTGCGGAAACATTCTTGTAAAGCCTGTTTTTCTTTTTTTGGGGGCTCATTTTTCTTGTTGAAACTTGCAGGTGACAGTTAAAATGCAGACACCAGGGCACGAGCCAGACTATAAAGGGAAAATCCACCTGAAAGCAGATGTCTTATACAGCACAGTTCCAGCTTTATACTTCTGTCTGAGATATTACATTTTATTATTATATTTACATTCGTTCTAATTTAAACATATACATTTGTATAAATGAAGTCAGTCAACAAGTCAGCATTTATGGACCACACCCAAAAAAAGGTGTCATCTGAGATACTTGGGATGAAGTTCATAAAATATGCAGAAATTCAGATACTAATGTACTCTAATGTACAGAATTATTGCAATAGCATGACGTTATTTTTTGCTGAAAGGCTGATTTAAAAAAAGGTTCAAGATTTGCCACAATTACAGTCTGTGTGTGTGTGTTAGCGTTCTTTTTTAGAGTCCATTTCCTTACCTGCAGCTTTCTACTAAAGCTTTGGCCTCATCCAGACGTGAGTCAGGCAAGATCGCCGTTCGACAGTCTGTGATGTTGAAGAAGTGTTTCAGTCGGCCCATAAACGTGGACTGATCCCATTGTGGTGCGTCGATGTCGAATGAACTCAAAGCCATCGTGGTTGTTAAACAGCAGTCCCAAATTAATTCATTAAAAAGTCTCAACAGCAGCTATTTACGCTCCAAAAGGCTTCTCAGCAGCTGCAGTCGAAATCTGAAGGGAGAAGAATAGTACGATTAGCTGCAAGTGATGTTAAAGATATAGAAATGATAAAACAATAAAATACATCTGACTGTTGTCCCGACTGTTCCAGCTACAACTAAAACATTAACTGATTCATAGTTTCTTGTCAGTTTTACACAAACAGTCCCACCTGGTTCATGTTTGGTTACCTGTCTGTCAAACCAGCCAGACCTAGTCTGAGCTGATGCAACACTGACAGAGTTTTAGCTCAGTGGGTCAGAGAGGCCCAAACTGCTTTACCTTTGAACTCTCATTCCCACAGACTCGCTCAGAGGTTTGTGTCCATGTGTGTGTGTGTGTGTGTGTGTGTGTGTGTGTGTGTGTGTGTGTGTGTGTGTGTGTGTATAAGTGTGCACACAAACCTTGTCTACCAAAAACTTTAGTGTGGACTTTAGTTTATTTGACTTTGACTTTATAAGACATAAAGATACAAGAAAGTCTTCTATGTAAAAAGATTAAAGACACATGAGTCCAGGTGACTAGATATGACTTCATATTACCAGCAAACCAATACAATAGATACTAATGTTGAAACAATTAGTCAATAAATCAATTGACAGAAAATCAATAGTCAACTATTTTGATAGTCAATTAATTGTTTATGTAACTTTTCAAGCAAAAAACTCCTGGTTCCAGTTTTTCAAATGCAAGAATGTGCTACTTTTCTCTGTTTTTGTTTTCTATTAAGACTATTACTATACTATTACAACTACTACTATTACTATACTATTACTACCACTATTACTAATTACTACTATACTATTAAGTGGAAAAACATGACATCTGAAGACGTAACCTTGGGAAGTTGTGATGGACTTTTCTTTCTACCATTTTCTGGCATTTTATAGATGAAACAATTAATCGACAGAATAAGAAAAGAAAATAATCATTAGTTGTAGCGCTAAAAAATACCTAAATTATCATCATTAAAATCAAGTCAAACAGCAAAAAATAAACTATAAATATTAAAGTTGTAACTAGAATGATTAGTTTACACTGACAACCATTTGACGTACATTTCAAAATTATGATGGTTACATTAACTTTATTATGTGCGAAGGTAATTTATTTGCTTTAAATATCTCAGTCTAGTGTGTGTGAGTTTAGGGCTGCAACTAATGATTATTTTCATTATCGGTTAACTTGCCGATTATTTTCTTGATTATTGGTTAGCTGTTTGGTCCGTGAAATGATAAAAAAGTAGCAAAAAAATGCCATTGACCATTTCTTAGAGCCTATAGTGATGCCTTTGATTTGCTTGTTTTGTCCAAAGAAAAGTCCAGAATCTTATATAATCTTTTATATCCGATGATATTCAACTGACTGTTAAGTGTTGAAGAAAAACAGCAAATTTTCACATTTAAGAAGTTGAAATTAGATAAATTGTTTTTTTTCCTTGAAAAATGACTGCTTTTTTCTGTCATTTGTAACTGCTTTAAATAAGAAGGCTGTAACTAAAGTATTGTCATTATAGTTTAATCTGCTTATTAATTGTGTAGTATATGAAATATTTTTTTTTTAAATTGTGAAAAAATGGCATTCACCATTTCTCAGAGGCCACGGTGATGTTTTCAGTTTGCTTGTTTTGTCTGAATAAAGTCTAAAATGTTAAGATGTTCAATTAACTGTCATATATGACAAAGAAAAACAGCAAATCTTTTCATTTGAGAAGTTGCAACCATAAAATATTCGGCATTTTTGCTTTAAAAATGACTGAAACAATGAATCAATTATCAGAATAGTTTCAGATTAATTTTCTGATGATGGACTAATCGTTGCAGCTTTAGCCTCCAAATGTACCCACAGAGCTGCTGTTTGCTAACGTTACGTGTGCCCTTGAGTTTAAACCCAACACAATCCTGAACAAACACTAACTCCCTTTAAATACTCGAGGGCCAAACTTCCACTAGAAATCATTGACCACCTCCTGGTAAATGGTCGTTTTGGGTTTTGCAGCTGCAGCTCGCTGCTCCCTCTGACCCAGAATCTGCTGACTAGAGCTGGATCTATCCAAACATCCCACTGCACTTCTTCATCATTACATTACTAATTATTCACCGCAGGTTTTAGGTGGAGACAAATCTCACAACAGCAACAAAACTTTCCTATGTGGTATAATCTTCTTAACTAAAGGGCATGTGAAGAGTATATCAGGGCTCTTTGAAGGCTCAGTCTGGCTGGAACTGGATTGTTCCTGGAGCTGTTTGTTTAGAAACTAGGCTAAAGGCCTGCAAGACCTTGTGGGGAACACGGCACATCAGCCAAAAGTCAACATCGCCCTACTTTCTGAATCTGTTCCATGACATACCAATACAAATACATAAACAAAGACTGGAAGTGATAGAATGAAACTGGGTCGTTACGGAAGTAGACGACACAATGTATTTTTTGATTAGTTGATTAATCATTTGCTCTATAAAATGTTTAAAATTACTGGAAATAACGTCCCCACTCCTAATTTTCCAGAGCCAAAGGTGACATTCTCAGATATTTTTTTTGTCTGACAAAGAGAAGACTCAATATACAACGATATAAAACAAAGACCCTGTTTACACTTGGTTTTAAAATGTGTCTTGGTCAGATCAGAACACAAGTGGACCCATTGTGATCTGATCACTTAAACCACTTGCTAAGGTGGTTCTGGGACGCATTTGACCAAATATCATTTGTGGTGTAAACGCTAATGCGTCCCCAACAAGGACGTAACAGGAAAATACGTCATCAATGCAGGACACGATGGTTGTTTAGTTGACAGAGCGCCAACACTTAACGACATTGTCCTGCCAATCTCAACTGTTGGAATCACCTGTACATGTAAATTAGGTCTTGAAACCTTTTTGTTTTCTTAGTTAGCCTGTGCGAAACAAATCTGGCGCTTGTCTGGTAATAACTTTGCACGGGGCCTTTGACCTTCTAGCGGAAGTGATAAGTAGGAACAAAATCTGAACACAAGTGGTCAGCTCAAGTAGGTCTACCTGTGGACTCGCAGTATCTACATGACACACCCAGTTGGTTAGGTTTTAGGCATGAGCAGTGAGATGGTTAGGGTTAGAGGTCAGGGGAGTGGGGGTCATGTAGGTCTGCAAGACTGCAGATGGACCCTTTTTGCTCAGCTGGACACCTTGGAGACACATGATGTGTCTCGGCTGTCCACTTGGAACAAGCAAATGTTTAGAGCTGCAACCATTAGTCGATTGACAGGAAGTTAAATCGGCAGTTATTCTGATAATCGAATAATCGCTTTAGTTGTTTTCTAAGCAAAAATGCCAAATATTCAGTGGTTGAAGCTTCTCTAACGTCAGCATTTGAAGGTTTTTTTGTGTCATATGTGACTGTAAACTGAATATCTTTGGATTTTGGATGGTTGCTCGGACAAAACAGGACATTTGAAGACATTACATTGAGCTTTAAGAAATTATAAAACAAGACTAAAGAGGTCAAAACTCCAGCAAAACTTGTATATAGAACAACTTTATTGTTAGACCAACGTGTTTCGGCACATAGTAATGTGTTTTATGATGACCCTGATGAAGGCCACAAGCCAAAACGCGTTGGTCTACAATAAACTTGTTCTATATATTACAAGTGTTGCTGGAGTTTTGACCTCTTTAGACTTCTTTCCCTTCTCCGTGCACCTTGGAAGTTAAGTGAAGTTGTGCCAGAAACCCATTCAATGCATCTACAGAAATTATAAACAGGCATATTTCTCTATTTTCTGACATTTTATAGACAAAGTGATTAATTGAGAAAATTATCAGAAAATGAATCGATAATGAAAATAATTGTTAGTTACAGCTGTACAAATGTTTGTTTGATAAATGACTTAAACAATAATCAGTTATAAAAATGGTTGTCTATGAGTTTTCTCACGATCAACTAATGGTTTCAGCACAACGATCTATTCAGAATCACACAACTAAATGAAAAAAACTCTACGGATACATCTCAAGATTTGCAGATGTTTCGTTGTTCATATACCTGCAACTTCACCTGTTTCAATGAACTGATGTATTAGCAAACTGATACAGATATCAGGAAGCTGAAACATATTAATCGATCAACAGAAAATAATCAGACATTATTTTGATTAGGTGTTTAATCATCCCAGTCATTTTATCAAGGATGGAGTCACAGTTTGTCAAGTTTGTCTTAAAACAACCTTCAGGTGCCCAAATGAACATTGAAACTAGAGCCTGGCAATGAGGACAAAATCAAATATCATGATACTTTTGACCAAATACCCCGATATCGATATTGTGACAATATTGTAGGGATGACTGTTGGTGCTTTCATAAAATATTTACACAATGAGATTTTTGATAAACAATCATCAGTAATGTGGTTATAATGATTAAGTGGGTAAAAGTAAATGGAACAGGTACAACAGTCTGGTAAGTTTAGAAAATTACATCAATTTACTGTGATGCAGCCTTTAAAACCAGGAAAAGACAACACTTACACCATATCACGATATTACGATATCCAAATCTAAGACGATATCTAGTATCATACCATGATATCAATACAATATCGATATTTTGCCCAGCCCTGAACAGTCCTCCTGTTCATACTGGCCATTAGAAGATCCACTTGATATGAGTAACTCAGACTACTGAAGCCTCATATAAGCCTCAGATCAACTTTTAAATGCATTTTTACACTAAATGACTGTGTGGACACATTGTGGATTTTGGTCTCCATCACTTACATGGAACCACATTTGAAGGGGATCTTTTAATAGCCAGAATGAACAGGAGGAATGATTACAGCGAGAAAAACCTCTTTCACTGTTCATATGAGCACTTGACCGCTGACTTGAAAAATTGTGAACCTAAAATGTTTAATTAATGGATTATTTGAGGCAATAATGGGCTCGATGATGATAATAATCATTAATTGCAGCCCTGCATGAAGAGAAAAGTGTTTTGAACTTGTCTGTATGTACGTTGCATGTGAATAGTGCAGCTGACACAAGTTACAAAACTAACATGAGCTTTTTTAGGTTCAACAGACGCTTGACAAACTGGATCTGCAGGCCAGAGCACAGCCAGCATCTGGAACACCAGTCAACACTGAAATCTCACCAGTTTAACAGCTTGTGCGTGAGTAAAATGTCTTAAATTGTATGCAAACGTGCCCTCAAACAAGTAAATAAACATTATGTGTGGACATAGTGGCTACTTGTGTGAAGATCACCGACTAAACTGGTGTGAGAAGGGAGTTCAGACATGTCAGCCGGGAGCTCACAGACTGATGCAACTGACCGCTCAGCTACAGTCTGACTTCCGCAAACAGACACCCAGCTGCTGCCGTGTGGACACTCAGTCTGCAACCTGCAACACGAAAAAACACAAAACATACCTTTACGAGACTCCTCAGCTGCCCAGCAGAGTAACCTGTCAGTACTCAAAATGTGCTCGTGTGGCATAGTAAAGAAATGTGCACGTGGCATGCAGTCCTCCAATCACGAGCTGGGGCAGCTCCCGGCGAAAACAACAAACATTTGCTTCTGTGTGTCTAAACAAAACACATGTATGAACGGAGAAATGAAACACATGTATGAACTGTAACTTATTGAAACGTCTGTGGGCAAGAACTGTCAGGAGAAGGAAACACGTAGAAGTTTAACCGGCCTACATGTGATACATTCACGGGTAGCTAAGAGCTAAACTGGTCCTCCATACTTTTT
This sequence comes from Thunnus thynnus, assembly GCF_963924715.1. Classification (NCBI taxonomy): domain Eukaryota; kingdom Metazoa; phylum Chordata; class Actinopteri; order Scombriformes; family Scombridae; genus Thunnus; species Thunnus thynnus. Next base: position 9,210,671 of record NC_089536.1, on the reverse strand, counting down.
TAAAGAAAAACTTTATTTATCATGACACATACCAAGGACAATAAAATAAAGATAAAATAGAGTAAAATAAAATAAAAATAAATGAATAAAAAATATTAAATGAATTTAAAAAAAAAATAATAAATTAAAATAAAATAAAATAAAATAAAATAAAATAAATACAGTACAATAAAATATATTAAATCAAAATAAATTTAAAAAAAATCTTTTCCCGTTTGATTTATGTCTGTACCCATTTCATCCTTTTGGACTCAAATGTTCTTATTAATCTGGGGGACTCATAAGGTCTTGGTCCCTATTACAGAGAGTATGGTCTTATTTTTGAATGTAGAGTCTAACAAGAGTGAAGAGAAATTGCTGTGTCTTTTGGGCAATATATCATATTCACAAAGCCTGATTTCTTCAGTTTCTTCTGAACAAAAACTTGTTTTATGTTGTACTTCAGACATAATTCTGTCTATCTAAAAACAAAGCTAAAAGCTTTAAAAACATCTCATCTCTTGAGAAACATTGTGAACAACATTGCCAGATGATTTAAGTTGGTTTGCGATTTTCTCTTTTAATTAATGTATTATGTATTTTTTTTACATTATACAGTTTTATTTCTGTTTGTGCTTTCATGATCAGTTTATTTCATTAAATTTTCCCCAATATTCCCTGTACTTAACTCTCTTATTATTATTATTATTATTATTATTATTATTATTATTATTATCATTATTATTATTATCATTTTCTTTATGTTGTGTGTTCTATGTTATTAATACTGTAGCACTTTGAGTTCACTATGAATGAAAAGTGCGGTACAAATTATTATTATTTATTACTGTTTGTTTTGTTATTTTATTGTGTTGTTAATAAATTTGAAAAAAAAAAGTTTCGTGCGTGACTGTGCGTCTGACGTCATCCCCCTTAGTAACCCTCGGCGGCGTCTCCAAGAGAGAAGGCAACAAGATGGTGAGTTTAATTTATCGTAATAATTAGCCATTAACTGTAAACATCACGCTCCAATTGTGCAAACACCAGCTTTAAGTGGCGCTGACTTGAGTTTATTTGGGGTTTAATGTCTCCTGCTGTCCGCAACTTGCCGAGAAAAAAAAAACATTAAACTGCAAAAGCTGCCTTGTTGCTTCGTTCAGTCATCAGCGGAGATTAGCTTAGCAAATTAGCTGTGTTTATCTCCTATTTACGTACCGTTAACCGGCCTTACTCTGAAACAAGCTGCCCTCAAGGTTCAGTAAAACCAAAGAAGATGATGTGAGTCGCTTCTAACGGGATCTGCTGTTGTCTTTAGTTTACTGGTGCTGTTAGGAGCTCATCGTGAACAGTAGAAATGCACTCACACGGCCTGTTAGTGAGGAGCCAAGAGATGCATTTCTACAATAGCTGATGTGCAGTGCTCCCCCTCTCCTCCTGGAAAAAGCAACTTGTTTTTTTCCATCGCCTGTTGCAGGGATTGCTGTCCATCCTACGTAAGCTAAAGAGCACACCAGACCAGGAGGTTAGGATACTACTGCTGGGTCTGGACAACGGCGGGAAGACCACCCTGCTCAAACAGCTGGCATCTGAGGATATCAGCCACATCACCCCCACACAGGTATGCAGGAATGGTTCATATGCACACCAAGTAAATGTACCCGTCTGTGGAGCGGGCTGATGTAATACAAAGAGGATGGGTGGCCTTTAAATTATCACATCATCTTCCCTTGATGTTTTGTGTTGTCTCCAGGGTTTCAACATCAAGAGCGTCCAGTCTCAGGGTTTTAAACTGAATGTTTGGGACATTGGAGGCCAGAGGAAGATCAGGCCGTACTGGAGAAACTATTTTGAAAACACTGATGTGCTGGTGAGTGGGGTTTGCTTTGTTTCTTGTAAAGTTTACCAGGCAGTTTTAATCCGTTCATCCTTGGTGAAGTTTATCATACATGTGTACTAAGGACCTGTTGCCCTGGCTAACAAGGAAAATGTCCATTTTGTTTCAGATTTATGTCATCGACAGCGCTGACAGGAAGAGGTTTGAGGAAACAGGTCAGGTATGTACAGTCGTACATTAAAGCATATACTGTAGAGCTGCAACTAACAATTATTTTCATTATCTATTCATCTGGTGTTTAGTCTCTTTTATTAATCATCTGGTCTTTAAAATGTCAGAAAACAGTGACAAATATTTGTGACATCTTCAAATCACTTGTTTTGTCTGATCAACAGTCGGAAACATACAAACATTCAATTTACTTTCATATAAGACAAAGAAAATAGGAAAATATTCACATTTGAGAGGCTGAAACCAGTGGACTTTTGGTGTTTGTGCTTAAAGAATGACCTAAATGAATAATTGATTATCAAAATTGTGTCAGACAATTAATCAACTAATTGTTTCCATTATAATATAGTTTTTTACTGGTCTTTATCAGGGTCCTTTTAAAGTCTTTTAGGGCAGGTTCAAGCCAAGTTTCCTGAACAAATTTCATATCAGATACAAGACTTTGAGAATTCTGAATGCTGAGCATTAAATTACAAGACAAAGTTGAACTAATGGTGTTTTTTTACATATCTGACACCAAATCTATTCAGTGCAAAGGCTTAATAATATATCCAGTGTGTGTTGTTATGTTAAGTTATTTTATTATTTTTTTTGTAGTATTGCACTTTTTTAGTATTTTATCAGGTCAAAACATGACACTTTTAAAAACATTTGAAGTCATAATATGGGCAGAAATATGTGTCACTAGAAACTTAATTTGAATCATTTATATTTGAATTTGTATCTTTTTAACTTGAATAATTGCATTAAAAACTGAATTTGAGTAACATCATTTGAAATTGAATTTATTAGTTTGGAACTGAATTCCAATGAACTTGAAACTGAACATAATATTATGAATGTTTTTGATCCTCGAGTGCAGATTCACAGAAATCCTTTTTGGCCAATCAGCACTTATGTTATTGACCATTTCCTTCATTCTCATTGATCCATGGACTTGTAGTGATTTATGCACGTTGAAGAATGTTTCTTTCGATCATGGATGAGGCTGGGACTGGGCTGTCCCACTCAAGCCAAAATGTTACCGTGGCGATGGATCAGGCACACAACGCAAATCATAAAACTACAGTTTTTACATAGAGCAGAGAAAACACTTCAATCTTTCGAAATATCCAGTAAATATCCAGCTCCTATTAGTCGTCAATATTGTTTAGAGAAATAGTGGTTACAGTACGTGAAAAAGAATTCTGTGAATCTTCCTCAACGACCGACCCAACGACGTCTGTCTCAGTGAACTGAAACTGAATTGTGAGAACTGAATGTAGAAGTTTATAGAGTTGAATTCTCAGTGAGGATCAAATACAGTTTCACAGCAAATTAATTCAATTTCATAATATTACATTTAGTTTCAAGTTTAATGGAATTCAGTTCCAAACTAATAAATAAAATTTCAAATGATGCTACTCAGATTCATTTTTTAATGAAATTTTTTAAAGTTGAGCAATTCAAATTCAAATATAAATGATTTAAATTCAGTTTCTGGTGACACGTATTTCTGCCAATTTCATAATTCCTGTCAAATCTTAAATTATCTGTGACGGATTATGACTGAGTCCAACTTTAAAGTCTACAGCTCTGGTTTCTATTAACAGCATTAGAGCACTTCTTCTTCTGTGACAGTTTTATTGTCTTTATGTTTAATAGACAGATGTGTGTGTGTGTGTGTGTGTGTGTGTGTGTGTGTGTGTGTGTGTGTGTGTGTGTGTGTTTTGTAGGAGCTGGCTGAGCTGTTGGATGAAGAGAAGCTGAGCGGCGTTCCAGTGCTGATCTTTGCAAACAAGCAGGACCTGCTGACAGCCGCCCCGGCCTCTGAGATCGCCGAGGGTCTGAACCTGCACACCATCCGGGATCGCATGTGGCAGATCCAGTCCTGCTCCGCCCTCACCGGCGAGGGGATTCAGGTGAGCATACAACTCCAGCTTCTCCTTTTTTTTTTTTTTTTCACTGTTTCCTGATTCTCACCGTCCTGCTGTTTCTCTTCGCTTCCCTTTCAGGAGGGCATGAACTGGGTCTGCAAGAGTGTCAACTCCAAGAAAAAGTAGCTTCGCTTCTAGACTTCCACTACTCAGGAGGAACAGCTGCAGCACATACACTCATACATGTACACTGACACACATGCGCCCTCCTGAGCCTTAATACAACGGGATACACCTGTGAATGTACACACACTACTAATCCAACATGGACTTGGAGTTTTTAACCCTCTGCATTCCTGTATCGCTGATGTTTACTAATTTCCATACATCCTCCCATGTTTTCTTCTCCCACAAAAGAGGAGGGGGGGGAACTTCAAAGGGAACCCATGCCAGGAAGTCAACCCCCCTCCGCCCCAGTCTACCCACGTCACCGTCACCGTCCCAGCCAATCCCAGCCACCGTCCGCAGCCTGTCAGAACCTCAAACATCCCAGTTAAAACTGCTGTCTTTCATTGGAATTCCAGCATGTTCTTAAAACTCTTTCACACGCTGTCCTGGAAACCAGCCCCCTCCTCCTCCTCCTCCTCCTCCCCCTCCTCCCATCTCCATCTTTTCTTCATCTCATTCTTACAGGTTGATATGTGTTGTTTTTTCTTTCTTTTTTTTTTATCATTCCACAATGGCTGTAAGCGCTTTTCCTGCTATGGCTCTGTTTGAAGTGAGGTATATTTTTGTAATTGTTTTATTTATGGTGAAGTAGAGTGTAGAGTGCTTTCAAACAACAACTGGTGTAGCGTGTGTGTGTGATGTCAAGGATGTTGGAGAAACAGTACGCTGTCTTCAAACTCTCCCCACTAAAGAATGATACTTGTACATGTTAATATGTATAAAACAAATTAAATGGTTAAGAGGATCTACATTTTTTTTTTTTTTGGACCAACTGTAAATAGCTCGGCCCTGTGTTCATATGTTACATTATGCACATGTTATAGAGTATACGTTACCCTGCTGTACTTTGTAGTCTATAATGTTTGCATATGTAATATATGCTGGCAGATTTTTAACAGAGTTATATGTCCTGTATGTCCCAATGCATTTCTCTGTGCGACTCTCGGGTAGTGAGGGAATTTCACTCTTTAGGCATTTCCTTTTGATATTCTTGAATGTAATCTGTCCAGAATTGAAGGTACTGTATGTGAATAAAAAGATGAAAAAAGACAGACAAATGTTTCAGGAAATCATCCGGTTATTAATAAATTAATCCAAGTTTCGTCTTCTACTTATAAAGACTGTTTTTCACTCAGATCATGGAGGGTTTTTTTTTTTTTGCGTGTGTATAAATCGAACCAGGCTCTAGTGGTCACACATCGTAGCAGGTGGGGTCAGCTGTTCGTGACAACAGCTAAAGCTTGTGTGGAGAGGCCTCTGTGGGAGACAGCAGCCAGACTTTAAGAATCAACACTGAAGAGAGTTTAGAAATGTGTTTGGATGAATATAGTCAGTGGTGGAAAGTCACTAAGTACTGTACTTAAGAACAATTTAGAGGTACTTTATTTGAATATTTTCTTTTGATGCTACTTTATATTTCCACTCCACTACATTTCAGAGGGAAATATCGTACTCTCTACTCCACTGCATTTATTTGACAACTTTAGTTACTTTTCAGATGAAGATTTGACACAATGGATAATAACACATTGTTAAAGATGAAACCAGTGGTTTCCAACTTTTTTGGTTTTTGATGTCTAACAAAAAGCAGTGTGTAGTCAGGGTCACATTTCAGATGTTTATGAGTTAACGGCTGCACCAAATAGTGATTTTTCCCTCTAAACTTCTCACATGGTTTCAACTCAATAAATCTTCAAATGATCCAAATATTTCACCAAAAATCAAAGATTAGAGTCCAAAAAAGATTAGTCCAAAAACTGAAACTGTTTTTTCTTCTTTCCTCTCCCATTAATCATCTCATGACCCCTCTCATATTATCTGGTGACCCTTTGGAGGGGCCCGACCCCTAGGTTGGGAACCACTGGACTAAACTAGCTAACTGAATATAAAGTAGTTGAAACTAGCTCCACCTCCAGCAGCTACAACAGTAACATGCTGCTCTAACACTGATGCTTCAGTATTAATAATCTAATGATGTTATAAATAATAATATATCAGTCAGAGGGACCAAACCACTACTTTTACTGCAATAATTTACTACATTTAGCTGATAATACTTATGTACTTTTACTGTAGTAGGATTTTTCATGCAGGACTTTTACTTGGAATGGAGTATCTTTACACTACACATCTTTACTGTATTGATACTTTTACTTAAATAAAGGATCTGAATACTCCTTGTATTGTGAAATTACACAAATTACAGAATAAGGGCTCCAATACAATACATCTGAAATCAAATTTTGTGTGTGTGTTCTCACTGGCAGGAGCTTCAGGCAGGTGGTGCTATACAGTATCCGCCTGCCTGGGTAAGTGATTCATGGCCTGCGGCTGAGCAGGAGAAGCTGTGCAGCTTGGATCCAGCTCCGAGGCGTGTAGAGCCTGCTGGCTGCAGTTACGCATGAGACCACCAGCATACCTGGATCGTCACACTGATTGCACAGAAGAGGAGAGTGAGGGTTGAAAACATCCATCTGACTGCATTGTGGTCTTCCCCCTCGACCTCTATTGTGCTGTGGCTCGGTCTCTGATTAGCTGATACACCTGTGCTGGTTTTGGCTTCCTATAGAGGCTTGTCGAGTCCCTTGCGAGCAGTCACATATAACTGCAGTCACATGACCTCTATTTTCTATACATGATGATCACCTCCTGCTGAATAGGAGCTATTTTTCAGAGTCAGAGCATGAAATCAAGCTGATTGATACACATGAATATCATCCTTCTGCAATCACCTGAATGGTGCATGTACAGGTACTTACAAAGAAAACAATCTGCAGTTTAAAATGTGCAGGAAACTAAATGACCATGTATTGCTCTAACGGAGAACTGTGAATGACAATAAAGCTGTATATTGTAGAGAAATGGCTCTGTATGTGCTTAGAAGCCAAATGAGAGGATGGATTTCTTTCTGAGACGCCTGGAAGTGATTCATCTAGTCTCAGAATAAACTACACCAGCGCTGATTTATTGTAAATGAAGGATTATGTCACCCAAATGCAACATTATGGCTCTTTCATGTGTTTTTAATAGTTTTAGCCACGTTAGCAGATGGCGTTGTCAGCCTGCCTATCAACCACTTTGGTCCAAACTGAAATATCTCAACAATTATTGGATGGATTGGTGCTGACATTCATGGCCCTCAGAGGATAAAGCCTAATGACTTTTTTATCTTGCGCCATAAACATTTAAATTTGTCCAAAACTATGATTCATAACCAAAAACCTTCAAAACAAATGACGCCCCCATCAGCCTCAGCTGTACTTTGATAATTAGCATGCTAACGTCCATGGTAAACTAAGATGTTGAACATGGTAAATATTAAACCTGTTAAAAACAGCATGTTAGCATGCTGATGTTAGCATTTAGCTCAAAGAATTGCTAGTGTGGCTGTAGCCTCTTGTTAAACAGTGGCTTTACAGCTTCAGGCTGTTGCTACGTGTTATTTGAATTACTTAATTGTTGGTTCTGGTCTTTCAACTCTACTCTAATACATTGCTGTCTAAAAGTAGTTGAGCTAAGAGTATAATTTTAAAGCTTCTCGAGGCAGTGTGGGTTTTAAAAAGTTGTCTTTGTCACCTACAGACCACTTCCAGGTCGTAAATAACTGCCCAGCAGATATTTGGAGGTGTTACATGTCGGACAGTACGTGCCTGCTGTAGGAACAGTGCGTGCAGTGTGTTTTTACTTTGCGTAACATTGTATGTGACTGATTCAGTGGGCCTCAGAGACATGCAAACAGCCTCTTCTTCTCTCACAAAGATGCTCATTGTCCAGCATTTCCTTTGCTCTCAAACAGACAGAATGTACTAATATTGTTCCACATTTCTGGCTCTTTTACCCTTGTTACTTTCACCTCTGACATAGCACTGTGGAAATACAACACACCCTGGGAGCCACATGAACTTGAAGGCCTTTAAAAGATTGATAGCTTTGAACATGATGAAAAACGTACATACTAACTAAAAAGACTAAGAGTCTGCAAACAACAAACAACAGCTCTGTGAAGTTGAACTTACAGCTGTGCTCACAATGACAATGCTAACACCCTGATGTTTAGCAGGTATATAACCATGTTCACCATCTTAGTTTAACATGTCAGCATGCTAACGTTAGCACATTAGCACTAAACACAAAGTAAAGTTGAGCCTGATGGGAACGTCATTAGTTTTTGCAGATATTAGTCACGTGGCAACTAGCTTAAAGTGCAACGCCATTAGATGCTCCAATTGACTCCCATTCAAAAAGCGTCAACTTCTCTCTAGCAATTTTAACTCAGTCATTATTTTTCAATGAGTCATTATGGTGTGTTGGTGGTCTTTTTTGGTAATTATTGCTCCGTTAATAAGATTTGAAGGCTTATAGTATCTTTGATGTCTGCTGTGTGGACATTGATTGACAGCTGTGATTGATAGTTGGCTCAGCTGCTGCTCTCCCCGCAATGAGTCGGACTACTGTTGCAATTTTTCGGTTTAATAGTATTCGATTACGTTAGCACACTTCAGTTAAATAAGCTGTTCCCCATAAACTAGTGTTGTCTTCAGTCCGAGGTAGCGGGGCGTGTTTCCAGAGCGTGGAGGGCGACACCCTGCACCCCTTATTTGGAAGATCCTGGCTCATAAGCTGCAACTTTATATGATGCGTGTTACTAACTTGGCTTCTTCCCCGCAGTTTTTGTGCTTTCTTGTCTTGCAGGAAAACCCAGAATCCGAATTGTGGGCCATTGCCACGGGGATGGTGCAGCGATGGTGGCGTGGTCCTGCAGGTGTCCTGCCTTGACACCTTCTCCGGCTATTATTATTCCTAGTCATATCTCTATTAATACTATCATTGTTATTGTTATTATTGTTGTTATTATGCTTCTCTGTGTCTCTCTCCCCCTCCCTCCTTCTTTCTCTATCAACCCAACCGGCCAAGGCAGATGGCCGTCCATCTAGATTTCGTTCTGCTTGAGGTTTCTTTCCGTTAAAGGGGAGTTTTTTCCTTGCCGCTGTCGCCAAGTGCTGCTCATGGGGGAATCGTTGGGTCTCTCTAAATTTAAGAGTACAGTCTAGACCTGCTATATGTGAAAAGTGTCCTGAGATAACTTTTGTTATGATTTGGCGTAAATAAAACTGAATTGAATTAAAATTGAACCTTGGGCTTTAAAACCGGCTCCAATGCAAACCAGTGGGTGACGTCAGACCTCGCTACGTCCATCTTTATATACTGTCTAGAGTATTAATTTAAAAAAAAAAAAAAAAAAAAAACTGAACAAATTTGAGCCTGATGATGGTGCTATATAGAGTGTTAAGGGTTCACCAAAGTTACTTTAATTCACCCTGGCGGGAACATGAATATCTGTACCAAATTTCAAGGTAATCCTTCAGATAGTTGCTGAGATTTCACTTGAAACCACAAATGTGAACCTCATGGTGCTGCTAGAGAAAAGGTGTAGGGATCCTCAAGGTTTTTAGGATCCATCTTCTGTGAATCATGAATGTCTGTACCAAATTTCATGGCAATCCACCAAATAAACGTTGAGATATCCACAGTCGAACATCAAACAGTTAATTTTCTTTTTTGCGGTCTTTTCAGTGTTTTATCTGCATATGTTCTTTTGGGAATCTTTAAGGGAGCAAACAAAAAGTTCTGTGGTTTTTTTTATCAGTGAATAAAAGCATTTCCCCTCACGGAGTGTGTGTGTATGGGTAATTTAAAGGAGCCAGACAGTGCGAGAGAGAGTGTGTGTGTGTGTGTGTGTGTGTGACAGAGATACATATCAGGGACGTAGGCAACCGGATTGCTGCCTTTCTCTCTCCTCATGGATCAGACAGCTGTTCAGCAGCTGTGTGCACAAGTGTGAGAAAATGTGTGTGTCAGGAGAGAGAGAGAGAAAGGGAGGAGTGTTTGTGCGAGTATGTGTGTGTGTCAGAGAAAAAGATAGAAAAGCAGCGCTGTAATTTATGCTGCACCTCCGACCCCACAGTTCTTGGCTGCCTCTGTCTCTTCTGAGGTTTGCTGACGTGAGAAAAAGGCAGCTCATCAGAAATCAGCTTCCACCAGCTCACCAGGGGAAAGACGGGGGAGTAAAACGAGGGTGGCGCAACATGATTAAAATGTTTGTTTTTACGTGTATATGAAACACTGATTGTCATGAGAGGGTAACTGATGTGTCTGAATGACTACATAGTGTACAAAAAAGTTCATTGTTCACCTTAAAAAGAAGTAGATGACTCAAAAATCTACTCACCACGAGGTCTATTTAGTAGCTTTTTTTAGAGCTTTTGAATGATTTTCCTCAGCATGTTGGCTTAGACTCAAGGTTACTCATTGACCTTGAAAACCGCAGTCAACAAAACAATCTCATCATTAAATTACTATTAGAGGAATAGTTTTTCGGAAATGCTTATGGCTTTATTACAGATAGTTAGATCATAAGATTGATACCACATTCATGTTTGTTTGTCTAAATACAAAGCTAGAGCCAGCAGCTGGTTAGCTTAGCTTTAAAGCTACAATGATAGGTTGAATAATCAATCGACAGAAAGTTAATCTTTAACTATGTTGATATTTTTGATTTCTGCCATTTTATAGACTAAATGACTATATATACCAAATAATGAATCCATAATGAAAATAATTCTTAGTTGCAGCCCTACTTAGCTTAGCAGAAATACCGGAAACAGATAAACAGTTAGCCAGGCTCTGTCTGAAAGCTAACATGTTATATATGTTGTTAATTTATACAAAAACGTGTAAAAACAATATGTTGTTTTACGAGGGGTTATGTGTCAAAGATGCTTGTATGTGGATTTTGTTACCTTGACACCAGGCTAACTGTTTCCACCTGCTTCCAGTCTTTATGCTAAGCGAAGCTAACCTAGCTGTAGCTTCATACAGATATGAGAGTGGTGTCAATCTTCTAATCTGACTCTCGGTGAGAAAACGAGTAAGTATACTTCCAAAAATATTCCAAAAGCAGCTAATGTACCTAAAAATCTTCTGGAATTCTGGAGCTTTTGCTCATATTACATGATCTTCCTGATTGAAAAACCTTCATTTTCTCACCTGAAATTTAATTTTGTTGCATTATCCATCACATATGTGGTATTCAAAATATGACATGCTGATGTTTCATATCAGAGTGTATATATAATTTAGCCTTTAACTGTATTCATTTCTTTTGTCTTTTCTGCCTCTTTGTATTTTGATGTGATTTATGTCGAGTGTCTGCTGTGGCATTTTATTTTCCCTTTGGTCTATATATCTATCTATCTATTTTCAAGTCTTAACATGAACTCATGTCTCTTAAAATAGTTTTTATTTCATTCCCTTTTCACTCACTCAAACACTAGTGGATCATCTCTGTAGTCTGAACAAGATAGAGGCTCAAAGTGCTGGGTGGGGGAAAGCAGTAATGCAACAGCTTAATCAGGCTGAGGGGAACACACTCACACTAACACACACACACACACACTCTGACTACTCATCTCAAGACTCGTTCTCTCCATCCTGTTTTCTCTCTGCAGACCTCCACCCACACACACACACACACACACACACACACACACACGAGCCCCACAGGAGATATTTAATGTTTTATTTTAATGGTTTGTCCTCTTTTAATGTGTCTTTTAAGACAAATAAACATACTAAAAGATAAATTAGATAAACAGTCAAACAGAGAAAAGGGCAGCCAGAGGGGTAATTTGCATGTACTTGCATTGCAACAGCGGCGATTGCATGATGTTAGGGTACAAGTGGGAGGATGCCGTGTTTTTTTTAAGGTCATATGAAGACCGAGCAGATGACTGGGTGGTGATGACTTATGAAATGGAAAACAATAGCTGAGCACGAAACAAATACTGAGATTCTGTGTTTGTACAAACAGGAGAAACGTTTAAGGATCAGTCCAGGTGATATTCTATATTTTTCATAAAAGACCAAGACAAACGATGAATTGATCCTCATTAAAGCCTGATAACTTCCTTTGACCAATAGACCTCCATTGTTGCTAGCAGCTATGTGAGGCTGTGCTTTCAGGGGTGTTTTGAGCTACATGCTAATGTCAAAGTGCTAATATCCTCAAAATACCGATGCTACTGTGACATGCTGATGTCTAGCAGGTATGTGTGTATCGTGTTAGCGTGCTAACATTTGCTACTTAGCACTTAACACAAAGTACAGTTGAGGCTGATGGGAGGGTCATTTGTTTTGCAGGTTTTTAGTTATGAATCAAAGTTTTGAACAAATTGTTTTGATGGCACTTGATGAAAAGTCAAGGGATTTTCAAGGGAAGTTATTACAATTCATCCTACGGGGGACATGAATGCTTATACCAATTTTCATTTTCAATCTATCCAATTGTTGTTGAGATATTTCAGTCTGGACCAAAATGGCGGACCAACTGACATACTGACATTGCCATCCCTAGACACAAAACATCAATGAGCCACATTGTTGTACTAGTTGACATAATCAGCTACCTTTAGAGTCAATCATAAAAACACTTCTGGTGTTGCAAATACTTACTGCAGCTGAAAATAGTCCCCAACAAACGCACTACTTGAGTAATGTTTGCTAAAAAACTTCAGTGCCCAGCTGTTCTTGGAAACTGAAACATAATATTTGTGACCATTTTTGAGGATTTAGGCTGCATTCACACCAAATCCAGCGATGCAGGAAAAAGGCCAGTCCTCCCATTCATTTGAATGGGGTTAGTGCATTTATGCTGCGGAAGTGGGAACCGCATGGGCTGCAGCAGAAAACCACAGCAGCAGTGCAAGAAAAAATTGAACTATAATCAACTTTTGCCGAAATGTAACCCAAAGTCATGCTGCTGTGGCCGATCACGAAAGCTGGCGATCAGATCGAAGACGCCTACGGGGAGAAGAACTTTGTTTACCATGTAGCATCTGTACAACTCTGCCATGAGGGAGTACAAAGACGTTGCTAGGATGAGAGGAAGACATCTCGCTTTGATTGATAGCTTTAAAAATAAAGTTAGGCTTCTGCTGACAGCTTCCTGACTCAATTTAAAAGACAAGAGAAAAAGAGAGAGATGGTGAGTGAGCCAAGAGCACTAAAGAGAGAGTAACGGTTGAATGGTTGAATGAGCTGGAGAGTGAATGAAGAGAAGGAGCGGTGTAGTGAAAACAAAGCGGTGAATCAGATAGACGTTATTTTCTGATTGTTTCACGGCTGTTTCTTTCTACAGCACAAATAAACACGACCACAGGAAGGTGCCGCATTGCTGGATTTGGTGTGAATGGCAGCCTTAGACGTTTTAAAATCTCGGTCCACACGAGCGCTTTAGCACTGTTTCAGAAATGATCTCCGTCCATACTAACGCCTGAAAACGCATATAGCATGACCATTCACGGACACTGGGCGTGTGTGTGCAGGTGTAGACAGGAAGCAGATTATTGGTTGCTTAGTTGCAGAAAATATTACAGAGAAAAAACAGTAATGTCGAAAAGAAAGACTAGAGATTTCTTTGCTTGGACTGATGATGAGGTGGAACTTTTACTGAGAGTAACACAAGTATAAGGTGGTCAAGGCAGCAGAAAACATGACCATGTGATAGGGGCGTGACGAATCAGGGAAAGACACATCGTGATGGATAAGATCCAATCAGGAAGTGAACGGGGGTGTCTGCATCTTCGTTTCAGTGTGGATGCTAGGTGTAAATGTAGCAAAAGTTATGTGTTTTAAAATGAAAACATATCAGTGAGGATGTAGCCTTGGGCGCCTTTCAGACCGAGCTCTGTGGGAAAAAACGCAACCCATCATTGATTTGAACAGGGGCAGAACGTTAACGCAGCGGGGGTACAGACAATGCAGGGCTGTTTTTGGTGTGAGATCCTCAGATAGGGTAGGGAAATCGAAAAACTTTGAGAGATTGACTAACACATTGTCGATTTTAGTCTTTTCATGGGATTTATTCACAATAATAAAAATATAGAATATCCGCAGCAGCCTTATCCTTTAAGCAACAAGAGAAAACAGGATTTGCACATACAGAGTGGACAGCAGAGACTGGTTTAAATTTGTTCGTTTATTTGGAACCCTCCTCCAAATCACGTCTGTAATTTTTCCATTTCACAAAATATTTACAAAAAAAGATACTTTTATGTCGTTTTTTTTTCTTTTTTTCTATCTTTATGTCTGTTGTAACGGCTCCTTTTTAGGATGATGACCATTGCTTACATCTCGCAGTCCAGTCTTTTAGAAAAAGTTCATGAAAAAAAAAAAAAATCCTCCCACCCTTTTTTTTTTCTTCCATACACTCTTTTTTAAAACTGCATACAGTTTTTTTCCCCTATTGTTCTTCTTTTGAGTGCTTAAAAAACTCTTCCTTGCATGCTTACAGCTGCAAACAGGAAGCCAAGAGCTTGTGTGCTTATTGAGAGGAAGTGACATCTTTGCCCTGCAGGAAGTACAATTACAGCATCATCAGATCCTCCAGATGCTTGATTGGTTTGGTCTGTCCAGTTTTGCCTTTTTCTCAACAATCAAAGAGTCTCTCAAGACAAGCATGAAACCTACGGATGTACCAAATAACACAAAGTCATAGTCATTACTAAATGGAAACAGTCTTTGTCAGAAGATTTTCTGTCCTGTGGGAAGCCTGGCAGCATGAAGGGAGGACTGGATCCTCACTCCAGAAACAAGAGTGCTAGGAATAAGGGTTGAATTCCCCAAAAACTCAGAGGGTCAGGGTCAACCGGCCCCTTTAGACGCAGCTCTAGTGTCCCTCTGTGGTTCAGCATCTGTAGTCCAGGCATAACAAGGCGTCCACAAGTGCATTGTGGGTGTTCCATGGAAGAGCGTTTTGTGTTCAAGCCGTACTATCCATCCCTGAACTCAGCAAAGAAAGGAAGTGCCATGACGAGAAAAAAAAAAAAGAACATCAAGAGACACAAAGGGACCGTGGTCCCTCTTTAAAGGATCTATCAAAGTAAGTCAGCTGGGCTGAGAAAAATATGATGCTAATAACATAAGGCAATTGACCTCAGTACAACTGGAGGGGTGATTATATCAGAGAAACATGAGACGCTAAACTGGAAAGCTCAACACTGCACGGTATTATCTCTTTTCCCTCGAGCCTCAGTGAGAAGCCTTGAAGAGGCATGAAAGATTTTCTAATAAAAAGTTCATTTTCTATCAATTCGTCTCCTGCTCTATAAATAAAAAGATGCATCTCATCCGGACGTCTTCAGCCCCTCCTCTGTGTCTTTTAACGTGTAAAACACTGAGCTGAGTTGTGCCAAGAGTGAGCGGTTGGCTGTATATGCATTTTACGTATAATACACTACATGAAACACTGACCGAAAATAAAGAAAATAAAAAAATAAAAACACAAAGAGATCAACCCTGCCCCCGAATGTGTGTACATGTTCTAGATCTGTGTGTGTGTGTGTGTGTGTGTGTGTGTGTGTGTGTGTGTGTGTGTGTGGATATAAACATTAATTTAAGTGTGTGTAGACTATAACTGCATTATCAGAGAGTATTGATGTGTTTTTTCCGGTAATGAAGTCAGTAAAGGTGTGCTATTTTGGTGCCTGTCTCTATATCCAAGTGTGTGTGTGTGTATGTGTGTGTGTGTGTGTCTACTCTGTTAACTGGTGACGTAGTGCTTTGTAGATGGCTGCCCATACAGCCCGTAGAAATCTGCATGTCTGTGTGTCTGTGAGGCGTCTATCCAGTCCCTCACTGCCAAGCCCTGCATGGACGGACCTCCAGAGGCCAGGCCAGGAGGCGGAGGGTAGTCTTGGGCGCTGACCCAGGGGAAAGAGCCCGAGCGCGGGTACGGGGGATGACTGCGGTGGCCCGACACCGAGGGCACTCCGGAGCAGTAGCAGTTATCCATCGTACACACCAGGATCTTACGGCCGCCGTATTGTGGCAGCACCGCCTGCTGGGAGGAGTGAGAGGAGCTGCTGCCGCCGGGAGGAAAGTGTGAGGAGCCGAACACGGAACCAGAGTGGTGGTTGGTCAGCGAGCCGCTTCCGCTTCCTGCCCCGCCGCTCTCGCTGATGTGAGGTGGGCCGCAGGGGCCGAGAGGTTGCTGATTGGTGGACTGGCCTTCTCCAGAGGCAGAGCCTGAGCCCAGGTAGGGCTGCTTAGCTAACGATGAGGAAGAAGATGAGGAAGAGGAGGAGGAGTCTTTGAAACCCAGAGTGGTGTTTTTTCCGACGTTCCCGTTTCCCTCTGGGAAGGCAGTGGAATGTTTCCGTTTCTCTGCTCCAGAGGCAGAGCTCTGACCGCTGGGATAAGCAGGAACAGACTGCAGGAAGGTCGAGGGAGGGGTGAGGGGAGCTGAGAGGGGAGAGAGAGGGTGTGAAATGAGAGATAAGTGGTAATTAAAATAAAAACACATTCATGACTGTCATGTCCTGGATTAAAACCTGAAAAGTGTGTCTGAGTTTGTACCTTCCAGCGTTCTCTTCAAGCTCTTCTCTCTTTTGGAGATTTCAGAAAGGAACAGCTTTGAGTTTAGATTCCCCACTTTGTAAGGAGGCAGACTGCTTCCCACACATGCCTGAGACCTGCAACAAGTGCCAGGAGACAAAATTCAAGATAAGACGTCTTCTCTTGGCATCATCACCTGCATATTATAGAACCGAGGGCAAAAAAAAAAAACCTTCTCTCTCACCTGTCTGTGAGGATTTTAACAGGCTTGGTGTTTTTCATGAAGCTCAGTTCCTCTGCCTTACTGAAGGCTGTGTGGATGGAGCTCAGCAGCTTCTGGGCCTCATGGCGCTGCTCTCCCAGAGCTAGAACCTGGGCGGCGTTGTCCTGGCAGAACCGAGCCTGAGCCCGCTCCAGAGCCTCCAGTGTCCGACCGAGATCCTCCTCCAAGAGCTGATGCATCCGCTGGTACTGCAAACGCACCTCCTCTTTCAGCTCACACACCCTGTCCTGTGGAGAAACAAACGTGGACACACAAACATCAATACCGGCGTTATATAACAGTGTGTCTTAAAATGTGTGTGGCTGTGTTTACGCCCACAGAGCAAGGTGCAAAAACATACCTCGACCACACACTTGTCAGAGTCTAGTTTGCAAAGCTGTTCCTCGATCTCCTGCACTCGTTCCTCCACGCGCTCCTGCTGTCTCAACAGGCTTTGCTGTGAGGTGGGAAAGAGAGACAGAAAACAAGAAAGAAAGTCTTAAAAAACTCTGAGAAGTTGTGACCTCAGCCAGCCACTAGCATCCCCTCCCCATGCCGGAGATATTAGAACCCGGGAGCCGGCTAATTTAGTCTCCATCCAACACACAATCCCTGTGGGGGAGGAGGGAGGGTGTGCTGTCATAGCAACCAACAGCTATTTTGTGTTTGCATTAGTGAGTGAGGACTAACGTTGGGGGAGCTGGCGGCAGCAAGCAGAGAGAGATAGATAAATGGGCATAAGGAGCTCTCCTCCCTCTGCTCTCCCCTCAGTGCACCTCCTCTTACTGCTCCTCTACTCTTTATTTGCTCTCTAAAAACACGCTCATGTATTCACGCTGTCGAGGCCGCTCCATGAGCTACAGCAATGTTGTGACAACAACACTTGTTATTTCTGGGAGGTTGATGGCATGTGAACAAGAGCAGACGCCTGCTCGGGCCAAACTGAGATGTCCATCCTGCCTCAGCTTGTGGCTACAATAAATAAAAATTAAAAAACATGATAAATGTCTTTATATGAGATCAACAATCCTTTATGTCTCTGCCTGCATTATACAAGTCTGACAGCAGGAATATCATTGACACAGATTTGCTAATCCTTCATGCTATTAATATTTAATGTGAAAAATGAATAATCTTTGCTCAACATGTAACAGTGGAGAAGCATGAGGATGAGATGGTGAAGAGGAGAATAATGTGGTGCTGCCAATATGATCCAGATTTAAATAAACAGGACGAAGAGCCTACAGCCATGCTAGCAGCTCTGTGAGGCTGTATTTAGACACAGTGCTGCTTTGGGCTAAATGCTAATGTCAGCATGCTAACATGCTGATCTTTAATATGATGTTTACTATGTTCAGCTGCTAACATTTGCTAATTAGCACTAAACACAAGCTGAGGATGGTGGGAATGTCTTAAGTTTTGAAGGTATTTAGTCATAACTCAAAGTATTGGGCAAATTAAGAACATGTCCATGCAGCTAAATTCATAAACACATCTTTTCTCTCTGTTTTGACCCTCCGACCAGACTAAAACAGGTTTTTCTCCCACGAAATCTGAGCTCTTGTGAATGTGAAAATGCCGGCTTGGCATTGTAGTATGTACAGAAAACTGAGCTTTGTAGAAACACTATGGTATTTGTGACAAAATAGATGGTCGCAGTAGCGCGACAGTCCACTGTTTTTCATTGGAAGAAGAACAAGAAGAAACACCAACAACAACGGCAGACGGCTTCATGCGGGTGTTATCGTCTTT
The DNA here is from genome assembly GCF_963924715.1 of Thunnus thynnus. Taxonomy (NCBI): domain Eukaryota; kingdom Metazoa; phylum Chordata; class Actinopteri; order Scombriformes; family Scombridae; genus Thunnus; species Thunnus thynnus. The sequence goes on along the minus strand of NC_089536.1, from coordinate 9,192,136 downwards.
ATTGTCTACTTTGATAGCTTGTTTGTTGTTAAACGTAGCTATCTACCACCTTTCTCTCGCTGGAATGGTTATAATCTGCACGCAATAAACAAAATGTCAGGAAGCTGCCGCAGAAACAGAAACAGTATACTGTTTCTTCTTTGCTGGTTTTTCTGTGGCTGATTTGCTCATCTGTCCTCTACACAGGCCCAGTAGAAGAATTACTGGTTTTGGTGTTTTAATGTGGACGGAGGTATTTGCAGAAACGAGCTGAAACGCTGGAGTGGACGCTTGTTGTTTTAGCATGAAAACAGTGTTTTAGAATTTGGCTGGCTTAATGTAGACAGTCTAAATTTTTGATCTGATGATGACCCCAGATGAAAAGTCAGGGGATCGCTTAAGTCAGTATGATTCTTCCTCTGGATAACATGAACGTCTGTATCAAATTCCACATAAATCCATCCAATAGTTGTTGAGATATTTCAGTTACAGACTGGTGGACAGACATCGCCATCCCTGGAGTCTCACTGCTAGCGTGGCTAAAAATGGGACTAAATCTGTCATTAATCCCACAAGTCAATAATCAGTTGTTTTTCACAGAATGAAGATCTGTTCACATACACCCACCACCACCATCATCATCATCATCATCTCCACTGTCCAGTCATTCCAACCAAACAGCTGATTTTATCATTAGTTCCCAGTATGATCAGCTGCTGTGGAGCTTGATAGGAATGAAAACCTGCATACTCTTGGGCCTCAGCGGCACATGGTTGGGAACCACTGCCCTAGATATCTCTCACACTCACACACACACACACACACGCACACACACATACGCAAACACACGCACACACTTGGCATGGTTAGATCCAGGACTGTGACCTGGTTGTGCTGATTGATTGAGTTAGGCTCCGAGCAGAAGCCAGGGGAAAAACAGGGTCGAAGGAGCTGAAGCTTCCCAGAGGGGGGTAGCAACTAAATGTATGGGATACCTTTGGGGGAGGGAGAGGGGTGAGGGGGGTATAAAGAGGAGGTGGGGGTGGGGTGGGGGGGGGGCTCTTTAGCTGTCATTTCACCACAGTGTCTTTTCCATCAGAGCCACCAGAGCAGGAGAGCAGGGCCAGAGGGAAGGTCGGTGCTCGCCTGGAGTGGCTGGTGGATGGTGTGAGCTAGTGAGGTGGATTTGGTGGTGGGGGGGCTGATGGAGGTGAAGAGCAGGGAGTGGCTGTAGGGTGGTGTGTGTGTGTGTGTGTGTGTGTGGAGAGAGAGAGAGAGAGAGAGAGAGGGGGGGGGGGTCCACTCTGCATTTCTTGATTGCATTCAACATGGAGGATGCATTAGTGGCCACTAACACGAGGACAAATGTGATCTAAAAGGTTTATGGATTAAGGCTGGTTGATATGTTTGAAATCAATGTCACGGTGTTATTGAAAGATTATTTTCAAAATCCAAATTTAAAGGAATCCTTATTAAAAATGTTTATTTACGTGATACGTTTATGCTAAAATAGTTATATCGGCTGAAATATGATTATCGGGTTTTTTAATAAGTCAAATAAATCAGAAATCCAGAATTAAATCAGGCTCAACTTGTCGTCCAGTCTGATTATAGATAATGTAGGAAAAGCTGTAAATGTGGAGGATTTTCGTAATACAGCCTTTAAATTCAGGCCAGGTCCCACCCGGTGGCCCTTCCTGCGCCCCAGGCAAACGATTAACTATACATAAAGCTGAGTCATAGTGTTACCAAAAGGAAGCACACCCGAGCATGACATGGTTGACACCCAAACAGGGTGTTGGGTGAACAACATGAGTCAGTCAGGAGTGTTGCCCTCGTGGTTTGACTAAACCGCCCTGTCACACAACCCTTTCAAGAGAAAGAAAAAAAAAAAAAACCAGGATGGAAAACCAACCCGACCTCCACTCGAACAGACAGCAGCGAGCACCAAACCCCCAGGAAGGGAAGAGGTTAATAAGAAAACCCAAGTAGACCGCAGAATCAAGTGACGAATCACTTTAATCCCCCTTCCCCTCGTCTCCACTCCCCCCCCCCCCCCTCTCACAACTGGCGATCCCTGTGCTAGGATGCACCTGTGCTGGGGAGATAAGGCCCACTGAGGGCCCCTCATTGTTCCACCCTCGACTGCATTGTTTGTCATTCCAACAGATGAGAACGGGCTGGAATGGATCACAACTGAAAAAATGCACAGACTGGAAGATAGACTCCAACACAGGCGCTGAAAAACACTTGAAATGCAATTGTTTCTTAATACAGGCGCCTCTGTATTTGACTGAGTAAACTGATTGGGTAAAAACATTAACGACTGAGAGGAGATCATGCCAGCTTTTTACCCAAAAACCTCCACTTAATGTCTCTAATGTGGCAAAGGATTACATTAAAATATGCCCTTTGTTCTGGTGATGTTTGCTGGACAGTAGAGAAAAATGACCTCATTGGTTTGTGTGGTGCTGTTATAAATGTAAAAAGCTGCATTTTGGTACCTGAGTGGGCACTTAGCCAATACTTATTGATCAGTGATGAATTGACAAATTCTTGCAAGATGTCTGACATCAGTGATATAGTCAAACTACTGGCTGTGTTTTTGTTTCTGTGTGTGATGACACCCTGCTGGCATATGTTTGTTTCATGTTTGTGTACAAGTATAATTCTTCTTACTCTTATGTCGTTGCGCCGCAGCTCCACGTCAGTGACGGCGTGGCCGTGGCTGGGGTGGCAGCGGGCGAAGCAGCAGTACTGACACACCGCCGTCTGTTCGGCCTCGCAGTGGTACAGCCTGTACTCGTCATGCTGAGGGCAGGTCCAGGCCTTCACCGCCTCCGCCTCCACCAACAGGTGCCCCAGGGCTGAGCACGGCTGCTGCAGGTGTGTCTGGATGTGGGACTGGCAGCACGGGGCGTTGCAGCGCAGGCAGACTTTCACTGCAGGGAGTGGTGGGCCTCGGCGGCACAAGATGCACTGCAACGCCGGCGTGGTGGCCTTCTCCACGCTCAGGGCGTTGTACTTCTCGACTATGTTGGACAGTTTGTGGTTCTTCTCCAGGCTGGGCTTCTGCGTGTAAGCATGATTGCACTCAGGGCAGCGGGCCAGCGAGGAGTCTTTGGCCCAGGCCTCGCTGATGCAGCCCCGGCAGAAGTTGTGCTTGCAGGGCAGCTGGATGGGATCTGAGAACACGTGCAGGCAGATGGGGCAGATGAGCTCCTCCTCAAAACAGTTCCTCCACGTCTCAGCCATGTCAGAGGCCATCATGGTGCGGGCAGGCATACACTAACTCTGTTCTCCACTTCTATGACTCTCTGTCCTCAGCACAGGAAACCTGACACTCTCAAAATGAGTCTTGAGAAAAAAGATAAAAACAGACCCGATACCGTCCTGAAAGATTAGTCTGTATATTTCAAACCCTTGTGAGCAAAATCAGACGAGTCTCCCTGACAGATGACGAGTATTGCTTATTGCTGCAGCATGAAGGCAAATTCCAGAAATTGACCAGAGAAGGCTTCAGGCGAGGATGACAACACCTTGGTGATTTCAACACACACAGCAGGGGCTGACGTTATACAGATTACAGTAAACGGTGCTTTCCTTTCCTCTAAATCACACTCTCTCACACACACACATACACACACTGGGCCTGCCTTTAAAGCTTCTCTGTGTGTGTTTATATATATATATAAATATATATATATATGTATATGTGTGTGTATGTGTGTGTGTGTACAGGCCTACAGGAAGCTAAAAAGCCTGTCAGCTACAGGTAAACCATGAAATGCAAACAAGGCACAGAGAACTAAATATCTACACTGTTACTTCAATGATCATGAGCACATGAAAACACACTTGATCCCCCTCCTGTCTGCTCGGGCCCTTTACCTTGAAGAGCTTCCTTGACTTCAGCGTCGGATTATGATTGACTGAGGACCAATTCAGACCAACAAACGAAGCATGAAAACCACGAGAAAAGGACTGCTCCAGTCCACACCCTGATTACTGTTCACACACACACATATACACATACACACACACACGCATAGCTTTTAAACCTGAATGTGTTGAATCTGACCTCAAGGACGCTTGAATCCCTCAATAACCACAACGCAGCGCAATGCTTTTGTCCGCTGAATCATAAATAAGTATCCAAGGAGCCTCCACCAGCAATTCAATTATACATACACAACAGCGACGGTTTGGCAGTAGACGGAGAAAAAACACAGTTTTACTGATCAGATTAACAACATAGGCGACCTCCAGCCCTTCAATTTGACATAAAAAACGACATTTGTGTTTGATGAATAACGCCTGCTATGTGGCACAGCTCGCATATCTGTACACAAGGCCTCGGCTCTTTTTTTTTCTGCCAGTTTTCTGTCGACAACAAAGGCCTTATAATCTCATTAAATAGAAAATCAGACCCAGGCCATCATTTCGAGGCTGTTTACTGCATAGTTAATCGTTTTTAATAGTCGAGTCCGGCTCCTGCGCACAAAACAAAGGGTTTTAGGATCCGCAGGAATGTTGGCTGCTGTCGCAAACACATCTATCAAATATCCCACTAAAAGATTATTATTACTATTATTAATCAGCTCTGGACTCTTTGTTTTAAACTTTGGTGTCCACCTTTTTCACCTATTGTCGCCTCAGCCTTTAGCCAACAACATATTTATCTACTTCCTTATCTCGATTAAACCGTAACGTAAATTAACCGTTAACGTTACCTCAGACGTCACCTCACCATTTTCTACCACAGCACAGGTACAGATTAACACTTAGATTTGCACTATTTCCAGACAAGGACGAGCCTTATTAACACAAGCTGTAGTCATAATTATATATTTAACTGATAAAATACAAAAATATACCCTCCTAATCTTAAAGGGGACGTCGCTTTTTTCTGTCCTTGTTAGGGGTAGCTGTCATCAGCCATCTTGCAAATCCTCTTTCATATATATATAAATATATATATATAAATGAAGGGGAGATATCCGCCGCGGCTGTTTCAACAAAGCTGCTTTTCGATAGCTGACCTACACAGGCTTATCAACGCTGAAACTCCCGTCATTATAAAAGAAAAACAAGCCTTTTTTTCCCTTCCCCTGTCGTGGTTGTAGGTCCAAAGGTGCAGTCTTGACGTGGTTATTTTCTGTTTTCGTTGCCCCCCCGGTGTCGTCAAATGTGTCCGGTGTGAGCCGACTCGGGTTTATTTATAAAAATCCAGCAGGGTCGTTCTGTATAATAATCTGTGTTTTCTCTGTCCCCTCTTTTCTTTCTCTGTCTGTATCGACCAGGCTCTCAGAGAGAGGAGGAATGCAGGCGAGCTGTTAAACTCGCGTCAAGAAAAACAGCATGACGTGACACTTCCGGCTACGGGTTTCAAAATGAAACCGTAAAAGAAGAGAGATGAGTAAATTTTGAAGTACTTGTACTTTAATTGAGTGTTTCCATTTGTATACTACTTTATATTTCCTCTCCACTACATTTCAGAGGGGAATATTGTGCTTTCTACTCCACAACATTTATTTGACAGCTTTAGTTACTTGTCAGATGAATATTTGACACAATGGATAATATAAAAAGTTTTTAAAATACAACACATTGTTAAAGATGAAACCAGTGATTTCCAATTCCAATTTTGGCTTTTGATGTCTTACAAAGCAGTGTGTGGTCAGGTCAGATTTCAGATGTTTATGAGTTGTTAACAGCTCCACCACATAGTGATTTTTTCCCCTCTTAACTTCTCACAGTTCAATAAATGTTCAAATGATCCAATATTTCACCAAAAATCAAAGATTAGAGAAAAAGTCTAAAAACTGAAAACTGATTTGTGCTTCAGATCTTTGTTTTTTCTTCCTTCCTCTCCCATTAATCATTAACCTGATGCACCATATGGTTTGTTACACAGAACCATCTGAGAAGTCGTCCTTGGAAACTGGGCAGGCACTTCCAAAAAAAAATACTTGGCAGGTGATTGGATGAACCATCTGTCTATCACCGTCTTACCTTGCTAAGCAGCTGGCTCATGTAAGAATCCTCATAGGACACTGATTGGCTTGAACCACCGGTGGTTCGGACCAATCGCTCTGTCCGAAATCACGTACTATGCACTACATACCCAATATGTGTACTATCGCTCAACATTGTGTGAATAAACAGGAGTATGTGTCTTTTCGGACGTCACTTCCCTCTTTGCCTGTTGGAGACACGTAACCATGGTAACCTGTGCCAACCATAAAGTCTGAAATACCGGTGATTAAAAAAAAAAAAAGCCTAGCAAAGTGAAATGTTGCTTAAATTAAAGTTTTATTGACGTTACGCCAGAGCTTCCTTGGTCACTGTCCATCATTGTCTGTTATGTTGTTGTTGTTGTTGTTGTCGTCGTCACTACTGGATCGCATTGTGGGATATTTATGCTGGCGTAGTGTCCAGTGCTTGCATATTGTATTGTTTCCCTGAAAATAGTATGCACTTCACATACTATTGGTTTCACACTAAGGTTTCAGACATACTGTTTTAGCGTACGCAGCCAAACAAATAACTTGAAGCCTGACAACACGGATGACCTCGCAAGGTAAATTAATCATCTCACGACCCCTCAGATTTATCTGGTGACCCTTTGGAGGGGCCCGACCCCTACGTTGGGAACCACTGGACTAAACTAGCTAACTGTATATAAAGTAGTTGAAACTAGCTCCACCTCCAGCAGCTACAACAGTAACATGCTGCTCTAACACTGATGCTTCACTATTAATAATCTAATGATGTCATATATAATAATATATCAGTCAGAGGAACCAAACCACTACTTCTACTTCCGTAGGATTTTTCATGTAGAACTGCTGTGTTGGTATTTTTACTTCAGCTGCAATGATTAGCTGATTTTCACCAACTATTTTAGTAACTGATGAATCATTTTAAGTCATGTTTTAAAGAAAAAATGCCCCAAATTCTTCCAGCTACTTAAATGTGAATATCTCTTGGTTTCTTTAGTCCTCTGTGACAGTAAACTAAATCTCTCAAAACAAAACATTTTAGGTTGCAGCTTTGGGAAACAGTGATTAGTGTTTTTCACATTTTCTGACATGTTATAGACCAAAAAACTAATTGATAAATTGAGAAAAAAAATGTTAATTGCAGCCCTAGTGTTAAGCTGATCTTATGAGTATAGGATATGCCTCAGTTTCCCACCAGGAAAAGGACGAGGCTGGCACTATTCTATATTTTTGTTGTTGTCAACAATTCCCATGAAAAGACTAAAACCAACAATACTGTTTGTGGCTCATAATTATATAGTTTGAGTTTGAAAAACAGCTAAATGATTTCATATAACAGCTGAGCGCTGTAGTTTTTAACATTACTCAGACATGAGTAATTGATGCCTTTGTTGGAGACTATTTTCGGTGGAAGATTAATACACATTTGGTGCGTCAGTGAGTATTTTGTTCAGCAGGACGGCGTATGTGAGTTCTACTCAACATAAACTACAGAGGCCATGTTCTTCGTAATGGAGGAACAACGTGTTGGCTCATGACAGTACTTGTTAAGGTGGAATTATGGTTCTGCGGGCTGCACGTAGGCGAACATGCACAGTTGCTTGGAGACATTTATGTGGCTGGTTATTTCATACCTGTATGTAGCAGGTTTGTGTTCAGTTTATTTTGGTTTTTTAATGGGGTTTGTTGACAATAAGAAAAATATAAAGTATCATCAGCCTTCTGTGTCAAGTGTTAAGTTCAAGAATGCTTGAAAACTTGTCAGCAAACAAGCAAAAAAAGTGGAAATGGATCGATACAAGAAACAGATAATTGGTTTAAATATCCAGCTTCTGCCACTCCAAGTTGTAGCAGTAAAATTAACGCAAACTTGACCAAACCTACTGAAAAAAGGAGGACTTCATCCCATCTGATAGGGCTATTTGGGGTACTTTTGACATTAAAGATTGGGAGGAAGGTATCTTCAGTAAAATAAGAATTTAAGAAACTTAAATACAGTAAAAACACCCGACTACTTGATGTAAACACTGCCAGGTTGAGGAGTCTATGCTATTCATGTAATAATGGATTGTGGTAGATATGATAAAAGAATGTCTGAGTAACGAAAATCCATATCAGACACAAATTACTGTACCAAATAAATTGTAAATTAAATGTCTTCAAAGGTTTCTGGAGGGGATCTGTAACTCTACTGTAACTCCAACATGTGAAAAATGTTCGGTGCTTTCATTTTGAAGCTGACCAGCTGAGCGTCCTGTATGATTCAGGCTGTCTCTGGCTGACCTGACGCAGTTTCTCGGCTACATCGGCTACCCCCTCCTCCATCCCTCCTCCATCCCTTCATCCCCTCCCTCCTTCCGGATCAACGCTACGGCCGTCACGTGACCTGTCACACAACTGATGTGTGTCACGTTTTAACCGGGAGGAGCTGAGGGACGAGCCGGGGAGGAAGGGCAGGGAATCATACTTAAAGGGCTTACTGCATTTGTTAATGGCCTGGACGTTCATGATGTTCCTTTGGGGCAGCATTGCATATCTATGTGTGTGTGTGTGTACCAGGTATTCCTCATGTTGTGGGGACTTGGTTCCTTTATGGGGACAAAAAGCAAGTCCTTTTACCATAAAACTAATTTTGGGGTGAAGACTTGGTTAAAAGTTAAAGTAAGTTTAGAGTTATGTTAAGTTTAGGGTTAGGCATGTGGTGGTTATGATTAAAGTTACAATAAGTCTGCAGGAAATGAATGTAAGTCAATGAAATGTCCTCTGAAGTGATGGAAACACAGCTGCTGACTGAGATCACTGTGTGTGTGTGTGTGTGTGTGTGTGTGTGTGTGTGTGTGTGTGTGTATAGTGCATGTTGTTGCATGAAAATATAACTGTAATATCTTGTTACAGACTAAAGGTGCATTCTGCAGCGCTTAGGCCTTGACCAGATTAAAACTAGCAGGAAATGAGTCACTCTATGTTCCTGACATGTAATAAAAAGATGAAGGAAAAAAATATAATTTTAGTACAAATAACTGTGTTTTATACAATTCTGAATACAATAATATCACTTATTTTGACAATATATAGTATAGTTTTCAGATCCTTTACTTTAAAAAGGTATAAACATCAAATTAAGTTTAAATACTCCATCACAAGTCAAGTTACTCATAATTGTACTTATTTTAATATCAGCAAAATATACTTGAATTATTAACAGAACAGCCCATGTAAACAGACTATTACATTATTATTATTATTATTATTATTATTATTATTATTATTATTATCATTATTATCATTATTATATGAATATATTATTGTATTATTATTACAGTTTTATTAATGTGTAAGAAGCATTTTAATGTTGTGGCTGGTTGAACTAATTTATTTTTGTATTTTAGAAAAATATGATTCGATTTGTACACAAGGACATTCACATATTATAAAAACACATGTTTACCTACCAAATTCTCAGCTGTACATCAATTCAAAATGAAGATGAGAAAAACAGACTTAGAATAAATAAAAAAATGAGGAGTGAAAATAAAACTATATATATATATATATATATATATATATATATATATATATATATATATATATATATATAAAAGCCAATAATGAGACAGAACAAATGTAAACAGCAAACAGGAAAACAATTTGAGACTAATGCACACGAGAAATAAAAATTATCGAAATGTAATAAAATAAAATAGATTCAAAAATAAAAATAATAATAAAAAAATAGAATGAAACAAAACCTAGATTAAAAAAGTAGATAAAATAGATAAACAGAGACAAATAAAATTGATAAGAGGGGAAAAATAAATAAAATAAAACTTTACAACACGAATATAATAAAATAAGTGAATAAATAATGTCTATAAGTCATAAATCAGCAATGCATCATATTTAACAAAATCCTGTGTTGTATGTAAAATCTTGATACACAAAGTAGCTAAACTACAGCTGTCACATAAAAGTAATGGAGTCAAAAGCACAATGTTTCCTTCTGCAATGAGTATAAAGTATAATATAAAGTATGAAGTAGCATAAAATGGAAATACAAAAAAGTACCTTAAATTGTATTTCAGTTTGATAAAATGTATTTTACGCTGCTTACACACAACTAACTGTTTCAAATTCCTCCAAAACGAGCCACTTTCATTGGGAAATCACAATAAGGCACTTATTACAGAGATAATGTGTTTGATTTCATTATTTTGGTACATTAACGCCTTATCTCCATGGACGAAATATAAGACAATGAACCCCCGGGTGACAGATAGATAAAAGGCCCCCAAACCCTTCAACGTGGGAGCAAGAAACAAAGACTGAAAGACAAAAACAAAATCAAGTCAAGTTAATTTATTTATTTGTCCAAGAATCTGAGGAAATAATCACAGGTATCAGGAGTTGTTTCAGGACTATTTGTGTCTGCCGGGCTGAGCTCTGTATCTATTATATTAAATAAGACTTTGGGTCTTTGGGTATGTTTGAAGATAATATTGGAAAAATATTTGTTTCTCTCTGCTTTGACACACTGTTGATATTTAGCCAGACAGTATCTCAGATGCTGGAAGGACACCAGCCTAACTACACAAACGTTAAACCAGGTCTGAGTTTAAATTTTCAGGTTTTCTGACTTTATAAGGGGCAAAAGAGTCCAGAATATTGGTGCAAGTGGAGTTGAATAGGGAGACCAGTTATGTGTACAGGCCAGCAGGAGGAGCTTTAATGACAGCAGAGGTGAAGGTATCAGAGAACTGCCTGGCAGTAAAAGGATAATAGACCATAATTACCAGGTAAAATGAGTTTAGGAGTGGGGGGAAGGAAGTAGAATAAAATGGCCCAATGATAAGATAAGCTGACATTGTTCATCTGGGCATTCGAGACAAGTTAAAACAAGGTCAAGGACATGACCGTGTACATGTGTACATGTGACGTGTAGGATCTACGACTGACTGGGTAAGACTGAAAGAGTCAATTAAATGTAGAAAAATACAAGCCACAGGATTTGACGGACAGTAAATGTGAATATTAAAATCACCTACAATTAAAAGCTTGGATCAGATTTGGATACATATATAATAAAAGAGAATTCTTGTGTAAAAACCTTGTGAAATTTAGGAAATCTGTGTATAAGAGCACAAAGCACTGGAATTGATTATATATTCAACAATCAACGTGGGTTTACAGTTAAAAAAAGATCACCATTAAAAACCATGACCAGGCCCCCAACGCATCCAGATATAAGACATTTGTATGAATTATTTACAAGGCACAGCTCAGAAAAAGAAACTTTGTCAGGTTTCAGTTAGAACTAAAAAAAAAAATCAAATTTGCACGTTTAAACAAAATCATTTAAAATTAAGAACTTGCAGGAAAGTGACTATGAACCATGTAGACATTCTGCAGGTGAATCAGAGTCTGCTGTTGGTTCAAAAACTGCAGCAGAGAAGCTTTCTGACTCCTCTGTATAAATATTATACTACATATTACAACATACTGTACAAAATCTAATAGGAAACAATCAAAGAAAGCCTGAGATGCATGTTCTGTTTTATTCATTTAGAGCTGTTCTGCAAATAGCCTTATTTCACTGTCAGTATGTTGTCCAGCTGTAACATGAAGCAAAAAAATAAATAAAAAGGCAGTTGGCAGTATTAAAAGACTGATAAGGATCAGACCTCTGACATCTCTACTTTTAACTGAGCTCTGTGACTTTCCAACAAGAAACGTTAACTGTCAGTTCAAACCGAGGCTCTGACCTGAGGTCAACATGTTGCTTGGTTGCAACATTATTTTTTGATAAAAGTATTTCAAAGTATTTCCATCAGATGATGTTTGTGCAGCTGGTGAGTTTCAAAATTACCAAAAAGGTTCGACTACATTATGATGACGGTACTGTGTAGGCTGGGAAAACCCCTTAAACTCCCTAAATATTACTATTTCTTTGAAATTCATGGTGGAAGAAGTATTCTCATCCTTTATATAAATAAATGTGTGAATACCACAACGTAAAATGACTCCACTGCAAGTCATGAGTTGGAGTATGGATGGATGTATTAAATGAATATGTACTAAAAATATCAAAATTGAAACTACTCATTGTACATAATGGCTCCTTTCATAGTGTTATATATTACTGTTTTATTATTGGTACTGATGCATTTATGTATAGGAAGCATTTGAATGTCTCATCTTGAAGTAGATTGACAGTAATTTACAACCACTTTGTATAGTTGTAGGTGGTTTAATTCTCAACAATGCACTTTATCTTCAACATTCATCATACTGTATGTTTAAGATATGTATGTGCAACATAACGATAGCTGTCAAATAAATGTAAAGGAGTAAGAAGTTAAGTATTTTCTGGGCCGTAGCCATGACTCAAGACATGTCCTTGTTTTTTTTCTCTTTTCAATGTCACACTTATTATTATAGAGTAAGACAAGTCATAATGTAGGCTGTCAGACAGAAATTCACATTATCTCTCCTTCACATTATCTCTCATATCCCCTTGACTTTCTGAAACCGATGATCTGACATTTACGTCCACTTCACACATTCAAAATTCAACTTAAATAAAGGCTGAAGCGCTTTACAATTCATCAATTACACACTCACCAACGGCAGCAAGCTACATTGCAAGGTGTTGTCCTGACCATCGGGAACAATCGGGGGTTCAGTATCTTGCCCAAGGACACCTCGACATGTGGACACGAGCAAGAGTGGGCGATCGAACTGCGCAGCTCTGCGATTAATGGAAGTAATGGAGGGAAGTAAAGAAGTATTAACAAAACAAAATGCACTCAACGTATCTCAATCATTAGGCAGAGTGGCGTCTGTTATTGTTGTATTACAGTCATCATTTCCCTTAGAAACAAATGATTAGAGACTCAGCAGGCAGAGAGCCATCAGCCCCAGACATGTCGATTACCAGCCAAATTGTTTTCCAGTGTGACATCGACCCCATCTTTTGGTAAAGCATGGAAAACCCCACTGTGGACACGAGACAGACTGGCTTTAAACCTTTGCTCCTGTGTCTTGAAGGATTTTCATGAGCAATTTAACATCGCTACCAGTGACAGACACAAACCCATCTGAGACAAAAGCCTCAAAACCAGAATATTTCACACTTTCAGGTTTAGCTGTAAAAAGTATCTTCATCATCTGAAACTTCCCTAACTGGAGCAATGAGAGCTGCTGGTTTAACATTTTAAGTACAGGAACTAAACCAACAGAACTGTGACCATGATTCACCTTTTCAGACTCAAATGAAGAAATTTTTGTTGAGTGACTGACAGATTTAGCAGCAGCATAATCATCTGAAGCACAGTAATCTCCAGATTTCCTCATATGTGCCAAAGTAGCAGCTTCAGGGCAGTTTTCACTCAACATTCAGCGATATGAGTGGCAACTTCAGGTAGAAGAAAGTTGCTGTTAGCACCGTCAGATCACACCGATCTTTAAAAATAGTGACATCCGTGCAGAGCACCACCTGTTGAAATGTTTAGTTAAGTTCTTTGTAAACTCAACATGTGACTGCTTATCAGACTTCCTCCAGAATATAAAACACTGCTGATAAACTTCTGGTACCTGATCATAAGTTCCCAAAGTGGCTGTTTGGTGCAGGCAGTGCTCCCTAAAGTATGTTTTCCTCTAAACTTTGTAGTCCCGGCTCACAGCTTTGCAGGTATACAGGCTGTCCTTACATTGTTCTGTTCTTTGTTTTAAAACGATTTGTCTCAGTGGATTCAACGTGAGAAAGAAACACAGATGGGAAGTGACACTTTTAATCCTGTAGGTGTATAGAAAGTAGACAGGATGTATGTCCAATTACAGGATTACAGTTAAATAGTGGGTGTCATTGTGTTAACTATCTTATCAGGTGTTTGCTCAGGGTGCCACTGATGTGACAATTTACAAGTCATGCAGTGTTTTCTGTTGCAAGTTGGCTCAAACTTTTTGTGTTTTCCAAGTTTCTTTGTTTCAGCAGTGTTCATCAAAAGGAGTCTTTTAAAAAGTGATAGCGAGCTACTGCACTTTTACCTTTCTTAACTTTTACAAGTAACTGCAATTTATGATTATTTTCATTATTGATTTATTGTTATGTCTACAAAATGCAAGAAATTAGTCAAAAATTATGGTTATAATTTTTCAATCAAAAGTGTTGCCAAATGTCTTGATTTGTCCGAGAAACAGCGTAAAACCCAAAGCTATTCAGTTTACTGTCATGTGTGACAAAAAAAAGCATGAAAACCTCACATCTTACAAGCTGAAAACAGCAAATATTTGGCATTTTTGCATAAAAAAATGACTGAAACTATCATGCTGTTATATTTGTGCTCAAAATCCAAAAAGTCCACAAACGGTTAAAAATAAACAAAAACAAAAGTGAAAAATGCAACAAATACCAACTTCAAAAATGCCACAAGAAACAGCTGCAAGAGGCAAAACACATACAAGAAGGAAAAACACCTGCTGTACAGCTGTATATTCATCAATTTAATGACTGGTTTAAAAATATTCAGCATGGTATGACTGTGGAAGACAAAGATAATAATATAGTTTAATTATTTCTTATATAAATGCAAATATACTAAACCATTGGCCCTTGAAGAATATATTTGTAAATTAATTTTCATCATAACAAAGCCCTGAAGAATACCAGAGCTCTAAAACTTAAATAAACAATTTAAGCTATTTAGGCTATTTTATTTTATACATAATAATTACGGCATATTGGACAGAGGAACTTTTTTCATGTACTTTTTAATGTTATTGCAATTATTGCTTTAATGTGTTCCTAATGAACGTGATATCCATGTCAACATTTAATTAACGCAGTCACTTTTAAAAATATTCTTGTTAGATGTTACTCAGTATTTAGTACAACAGGAAGCCTCTTGTTCTTCTCCACACTTGAGGATAATTGAACAGATTTTGGGTCCTGACAAATGATGCTGTATGATGATGTGTGAAGGGTTTACAGACATAATCTTAATGTTAACGACTGGATTTGAGTCCTAAATATCAAACATATGACTTGAAATCCTGCAGAGTGAGAAGGACAGTGATCAAATATTGAACAGAAACCTGCATTAGCCAATGAGAGCGAGCTGAGCGGGACGCGTCATCAACCGGATGTTGCTACAATAAAACTTTATTTCCAACTCACCTACAAAATATATTATAAACCATACTGATTTCATCTTCTCAGCCATCACTTAATACACAATTTTTTCTCTCTTTTTTTTTTGTTTTTTGCAGCTGACGACGCCTCCGTGTTTTTCTTCTTTTTTTTCCTGAAGTCACGTTTAATCTCGCGAGTTTCTGTGAGATCTCAACTCCCTTTAATCACCACTCTGAAACCACTGAGTCGAGTTAATTAAAAAAATGATTGACAACCGGTTCAGGCTACATTTTGGTGAAATTAGGACAGAGGATTATAAGACTCTGATTGACCAAATTAATAAATGACAGACGGTTATCCCGCCCTCTCAAACCCTCCTGTCTGCAGACACAAACTGGAAATCCTTTCACATAAACGCAAAGTGTGTGAACCTGTATCTTTGCTAAACTGTCCGATGTGTTATTACCATGCCACTATTAAAATCGGTTGAATCAATCGTTGTGTTTGTGGTCTCTACTTATCTATATATTCGTAATGTTATAAGCAATGCTGCCGTTGAACTTTTAACGTGCAATATTATTTTGAATATAGCTATTTGTTTTTCACAATATTAGAAAGCCCCACTAAACGCAGGGCATCAAAAAATTGGTTGAAACTCTTATTGTTCCTCTCCACGGAAATCTTTAGTAAAAGGCGAAAGATTTATATGATCTGAAGAGAAACAAGAGTGTACTGAAGAATATAAGTTACACAGAAAGACCACATTAACGACGATACTACCTTTACTGACGGTTTGATATAAAATTATATACTCACAGAAACACAAGACTCACATAATTTAGAAAATACAGAAACACAGCGGAAGAAACACAACTAAAAACTGCATTTTAAGGTAAAAACTGTGCGATTATTTGGCCGTTCGCGCTGTGGCGCAAGGCATGATGGGATGAGATGACGTTTGTATTTCCGTGTTTTCTCGAATTAAAGTTTTATTTTGCTGTTTCTGTTATTATTAAAAACATCATTTGAGCCACACAAACATACATAACTCCACAACATAATTTCCCTCCGTGTTAATATTCCCACTTTTATATAAAACGTGCATTACGTTACGGAAAGACCCGCCTCCTTACACACACACACACACGCACACGCGCACACACACACACACACACACACACACACACACACACACATACACACACACACAAAGACATATATACCATGGATGTATAAAGCGAAGTGTGTAAAGTAGAATAAAATGGAAATACTCAAGTACAAATACCTCCAAATTGTACTTAAGTACAGTACTTAAGTAAACAGGCTGAGCAGAAAACATCATACACATTTACACAGTTTGCATGTGCTAACAATTTGTATGTACTGTAAATTCACATTTTGCAATGTTTTTATTATTTTCTCTCCATTTTTTTTTTTAACTTGCTTCAGTTTTACATGCTCATATTTCTTATTTCCATCCATTACTGTACAACTATTTTTATAAATGTTTTTGTGGTCTTAGTTGTAATGAGTCAGCAGGTGGTGCTGTTTATTTCTCTAAGTCTCAGGTGAAAACTATTCAAAATTACTCACTATCTCTGATCTCAGCCGTCCAGCTGAGTTAATAATATTTGGTCGGTGGTGAATGCATTACAGTAACAGATATCCATCAGCATACACACAATTATCTAATAGTTGTGGAGATATTTCAGATATGATATTATTTTAATACAGAAATATTTCCAGACATTCTTTCCTGGAAGACATTACTATTGTTGCAATTTGTTGTTCACATAAAAAAACAAAACAGAAATAATTGTTTCAAGAATGAAAAAAGGAGAGCCAAAGAGAGAGGTGTAAACCTTGACTCCTCTCTCACCTCCGCACCAACCAATCACTGCGTGAAGTGGGCCTGAATGTGGCTCATCGGTGTCGGAAAGTGACAGGAATGGCCTTGCACCGCCCTCGCTTATCTCCCATCAGACAGATCCGTCTGACAAGTATGTGTGAAGAAATACAAAAGACTTCATTGTTCTTTCCCTTTGTGTTTCCTCGGAAAGTGTTTCCTTGTTGGCTGTAACGTTGCAAGATATCTTCTTGACATCAAAATTGTGAACCTGTCCTTTGATATTTTGTGCATAATTGGTTCTCATCAATCAGTTTATTAGTGTGGTATTTGCTGTTTGTGTTGAGTATGTGCTGTATCTTTGAGCCTTGAACCCTTGAACTGTATATTAAGATTTGGTAAGTCATCAGTGCATACACAGTTTCCTAAAAAAAATTCATGCCATCTATGCAAACTTTTTTAGATATCTCAGACTTAGTTGAATAACATCCGGATTGCTGATTGTGTTCAGTTAAGGTTAATGTAGCTACTGTTACATGCAGTTTGGGTGTTGCACAATGTTGACAGTGACTTAATCCGGCTTGTTTCACAGTTGTACTGTCTCATGATCGTCTCCCGTCAAGAAAAAAAATCAACGCCTACCTCATTCCATCCACCCAAAACCTGCCTACACAAGAAATCATTCTGGGCGGTGAGACAAACAAGGTAAAGATAAAATAAACAGATCATCCATAGATAATAAAACAATGACTCATCAACTGCTAGATTAACCCAACCTTTTCTGCCTGTGACCATTATGAAGCAATAAATAGCCTACTGGGACTACATCCAACATGACAAGTATCTCCTTATTGTTTCATTTGAATACTTTTTTGAAGCCTGAAGAGATAAAACTATACTTAATGTCACAAGAAGAAAGTAATGATTCTGAAAAACAAACATAATTTTATGTATAAAACTTTGTATTTTCTCATCTTATACTCACATAATCATCTCATGACCATTTATAGTACCTTCATCTTGTGACTCCTTGTGGGGGTCGCGACCTCTAGGTTGGGAACCACTCTGCACTAGATTGCATCGAGGTATTACAAATATTATTGATAAGAAAAATCTTGTACTTGTTGAATAATTGTTGAAGAGACTCCACAGGCTCCAGCTGATACTTACTTGAATATATGAAGTTTATTGAAAACAAATGACGTCAGAGATGCCTTTGGCACGGTGTATACATGGACACAATCGCACCAAAAAACAATCACTCCTTATGGAGTTGCTCATGTCATGCCACCAGGGAGGGGGGAAACAAGGACACTTGGTGTCAGAATGAACTCTAATTGGAAAATAATGTGGGCAGCTGTTGTTACCCATCCAAGGTTATCACCTTATCTCCCACCCTTGCAGCTAAAACATCTCTAGTATGAGACCTTGGAGGCCAGAGTCAGTCCCTGTAGATGAAATCATCACATCAAGGCTTTGATTAGCACATTCTTATGAAAAGACTTAGCTCATAAGTTGAACATTTCCATAAATTGAACACTGAACATCTCTCCTTCACAAATGAGCATTTTTTCTCTCACAATTATTTATGAAAGTCCTCCTGGATTTTTGAAAAACATGTCTATTTACAATAACATAAGACTAGTTTTGGAAATCTTGCAAAGCATTTAGCTGCTTTGCTGAACAGTTGGAAAAGGTTAACCTCTGAAGAATCAGATCAAAACTTGTCAACTGACCAATCAGATCACTGGAAAAATGGACTCACTACCTCACTAATGGCGTTTTTCCATTACATGGTATCGGCTGGACTTGGTACTTTAATTTTCCATTACAGATAGTACCCCCACAATGTAGGGTGGGTTTTCAGGGATGACTGTCACTGACAGCCCTAAATCCTCAGGCTGCTTCATCACCTGGTACAGCAGCTGTACTAGCATGGATCTCAAAGCACTGGGGAGGGTGGTGTGCATGGCCCCGCACATCACTAGGTGTGAGCTACCCAGCCTGCATGAGCTTTACACTCAGGGGTGCCTCAGGAAGTCCCTGAGGGTCCTTAAGGACCCAGCTCGCCTGCTCTCCCTGCTGCCCTCAAGGAGGAGATACAGCTGACTGAGGAACAGCTTTTTTCCTCAGGCCATAAGACTACTAAATAAATAACACACACACTCACACACACACACAATATATTAAACTGTCATCAGCAACCACTAAAAGTGTTAAGAGCAGGCTCCAGTCTTACATAATATACACAAGGCCCTTTATTGTTTGCTCCCATGCCAGCTCACTGTGTCCAATCTAAAACCAAAACTACAGCATCTGAAAACATGAGGCAACACCAGTGCTGAAAACATTAAATTTAGCTACAGTATCACTGGCCAATGGTCAAGACAGATCCTACATCTGATCATTGCATAAATGTCACACACTCAATTGTTGCTTTAAAAGGACTGAAAAAAAAATTAAGCATTTTAAAACATCTCAGTAGTTAAAGGAAATGTTATGTTACATCCACTGGCTGAACAGATCCAGACAAGACCTTCACTAACTGAGCCCAATTAAGAGGATACTGATACAAAGTGCAATTTAAGCATCTGTGTAATATCTGATTAATGATTTTATATACACCTTTTATTGCTTTTATACCCTTTTATATACCCTTAATTGCTATTTATGTTCTGTTTTTATATTTATGTTGTCACAACCTGGCTCAAGGCTGGAAAAAGGAGGGGAGACCACACATGAGCTGTAACTAAAAACGGATTCATTGTACATAGCTAAAAGATAAATGAAACTAAATACAACCAAAACCAAACATGGTGGAAGCCAGAGGAGAGAGAGAGAGAGTAACTGACTGCTAATCAGCTTATATAGAAGCTCGTCAGTCCAGGTGAGCTGAATCTCCCTGACCACCAGGCTCCTGCAGGTAGGGGACAAGGACTGTCCAGAGGGGGTCGTCACGATATGCTTTATATATATTTATTTACTGTTTTCTGTAATGGAGCCTCCTAGCCAAAGAATTTCACACGAGTGTACTTGTTCAACCAGTCTGACAATAAACACCTTGAATCTCACAGAGAAAAAACAAAACATTGTGAAAAAAAAAAAATCCCTCCATAATACAGAGATCCCCCAGCAGCTTCCTCCTATTTTACATTAAATTACATTTATTAATTTGTGCTTTTTGTCCAAGGCGATGCACTAATGAGGTACAACCAAAGCTACAGTGAACCAAGGAGAAACCTCGACACTCCCAGCTCTCACGTCACCTGACAAAAGTGTGGTAAAATTACATGTTATGATGTAATTTATGCGTTGTGCATGAATGTTTTGATAACATTTCAGCATGTGATAATCATGAAAAGCATGGAAAGGAAGAACACCTTTGCAAAACTAGTTTCAGCAGCCAGCAAATAGCTGAACCATTATGTGGTTTCTTGGCACAGTGAACCAGTTGTGTTGATACATTCACAGCAGCTGAGTTCATGCAGGTCCAATATTTTTGTCTCTGAAGGAAGTATTAAGATCCTACAGACTGAAAAAACAAAATATTCTACTTACATACAGCCTTCATTACTGCCTAAATTGGGTTTTATATTTGGAACACACATTTTTCTTCTTCCTCGTGTTGTACATTACCTTTTTTATGTTGATAGATGAGCTGTATTTAAATTGTGTATCTGATTATGTGATGATTAAGCTTATATAGCAGTATGAGGTTAGTTGTATTATTTGAGTGCTGTACATCAGACATTAAAAAAATAACGACATGGTATGTTACACACCTTTATTAATTAGATGACCAGCTTCACTAGGCTTCCTCACAAATATGTATCACGTCATGACACCTCCAGCACCTCCTTTCTATACATAGCATAATCATAGTCTCAATACCAAACAGATGAAGGGAACATTAACACCCTTCAGCCTTTTACACATTTGTAACTGCCACATACTTTCATGAACATTGATGCCAAAAAGACAATGAATTACTATCAGAACATCAACAAAGATGAGGAACTGTTTGTAGCCCATATATAAAATCTAAACTATAAAATATAAATACAAATACAATAAACACACACATTTACAGTAAATATTTGCATCAGTCTAAGAATTTACAATACAACAATCTACATAGAAGCTATGTATAGAGACCAGTGAAATAAATTACTTCTATTGTTATAAATTATACTATACTATTAAAATAATTATGTAAACAAAAGTAAAATTCTTTTTTGATTAAAAAAAAATTACAAAAGTATTGAATAGAAAATCTTCAATATCCCCAAAAGGAAACCTCCTCTTTTAGTTCAGAACTAGCTATTGGTGTCTGCGATCTAAACAGAGCCCTGGATTTTTTTTCATGATCCCCTGCAACTGATAATTACAGAGCCCTGGAGAAAAAATAAATCATTTGTACTCTTGATTTAAAAATTTGTGCTCTCATTTTAACAGAATTCAGGATTTATTAAGTTTTTATTTTGATCTTGGACTAAGATATGTGGATATACTTTAAGCACAACACTGTGTAGTCCCTCCAGGATTGTGCAGTTTTTTGTGATTGTTGCAGCCAAAAATGCTTGATTTTGCAGCTGTTTTTCTCAAAAATTGCAATGTTTTATGTGCTCTTTGTGGTTAAATTGTGGGAATTGGGAAAAAGTGGAAGCCAAGGAAAATAATAACCACTACCAATGAAATAAAAAGTACTGCATATCACAGAAACAACTATATTTCAGTGCTTTAAAAAAATTGTAAACATGAGAACCATGGGCTCACAGGTATGTGCAAAAAAAATACTGTACTTGAGTTTCATTTATAAGCCATTATTAAATAAAGTCTCATCTCAACATTAGGGCCAAATGAAATGAGTCAACAATGCCATCAAAATAAATCCATTAAAATAAAAATACAGTTTCATTTCCAAAGTGCCCATTTTTATGTTTGAAGTAGATTGTGCTCATCTTTGCTGTCTGAACAACACATCAACTTGTATTCTTCTAACTAACTGAATGCAAACCTCATTTGGGAACATTTGGGATTTGATTTGTACGGTCTATGGCAGTCATTTTTTTTGGCAGGTGAGATTTGTCTGACTGCACCCCTGAATCCCTGCTGAATGCACTGCAATGACGTAAGTTACCACGACACAAAATGCGACGATTGGTCCAATTGAATTGGTATTCAGGTGGTTGCAATCTGCAACCTCACCGCTAGATGCCACTAAATCCTACACACTGGTCCTTTAATACATCCATGAATGTGAATTTAGCCCTCCAGCTAACTTGAATGGGGATAAAACAATTTGATCGTTCGGCTCTTCTAGACTTTTGAAATGTGATCGGACCAAATGTATCAAATTCTGATAGTGAGATGAGTCATTTCGCAGGGGTTGTGATGCTCAAAAAAAATTATCCGCTGATTTACAGATGTCTCTTTTACAATGTAAGTATTTTTGGGCAAAATAGAATCACGTGACGTTGTAATTATGTGGTTTGGCTTCACAGCCCAGCGCTGTTCCTGGGGCTTGGCTTGGATCAGCAGGCTTACTGACATTACAAGAGAAATGTCTCTGTCGCTTCTTCAAAGTTCTGGCTAACTGAAAGCGTTTGCTGCCCTCTACAAGAGAGCAACAGACAAAATAGATAAATTGAGAAAACAAATTATGAAATCGAGAGCATGAATTATTAAATCGAGAGGATGATTTATTATAGTTATTATACAATTATTTTTTCTCCATTGCCCCTCCCAGGCTCCGTAGATAATTATTAAATCCTGTTTTGACAAAGTTTTTTATGAGTGAAACTTTGCCTGTATACACAGCAGACATCTAATATTTTCATATGGGACATCTGGCGTCTATCTAGTGTCTACATATTTGATGGTAAACAGCAGCATACTACCACAACAAAAGTAATGTTAACATACAGCCTTAGGGAGCTTTCTGTACTTTTAACTTGTGCAAACAAACAGCATACAATTAATAAATGCTAACTTTACTTGCTTGAGGAGGTTTCAGTGCTGCCAGTTGATCGTCTGGGACACAGACACAGATCATTTCTCAGTAACTGTAAGTGCTATCTTCATGTAGTCTGGGTTAGCATTATCACTGCTGCTAGCTGCTATTTTTTCCTTGGAATTTACTTTAGCTTAGCTAGCTAGAGCTGACAGATGTCAGACAGATATCAATGTGTCACGAGAAGTGAACACTTTTTGGAAACAAGAGGATTGTCACATAAGAATTTATCACTAATAATCTAGTAATTCATTGTTCTTTTTCCCAGCACGTTGCTTTTTTGGCTATCATGCTATCATGACATGGCATTTTTACATTTGTATTATGATAGTTATATCTTAATGATATTTCATCTCTCTTATTTAATAGTAAGGTATATTGTTTTTTTTCTATCTATCTATCTATCCTAACCTAATTAGAGACATACTACGATCAAAACTAGCTAATCGCTAAAACTAGTGTAACGCACCAACCCTTCAGTCCCACCCTCATGAAGGTTATAATGTCAGTTTTTTGCTGACTGTTTCACCAGAAGAAGTGTTTATTCAACTTTATAGTGACTTTGGAGGCTGTAGTTTGTGGTGCTGTTGAACTTGAACTGAGAGGCGGTGATGAAAAGTAGGCTACGTTTGCTCAAGTAGTGTACAATTTTGAGGTAATTGGACATTACTTGAGTAATCAACAGTATAAGTTGTTAAAATTAGCCCTACCTTGACAACATAAAAATGCTACTTTTCTGTAGACATCAAATATTCCATTTTAATTTTGGAATATTATATGTGCATGTATATATTATACACACTAAAATTTTTCTCCTTCAGTGACAATAAAGTCAAAGTTAAAAGTCAACAGTGCCATGAAAAATGGTATTTTATCCCTCCAGGGCCCAAATCTATAAAACAGTGTATATTTAGGTGTAGAAACCTGTGTACACACAAAACAGGAAACATGCATATGCAGTCTTTTCGTCAGATTTATAAAACCCAATGTACGTCTGTTCCCATGTGTTTTTTTTCCTCATACATCTCAATCATCCTGAAATTGTGCGCAGGTGCACAAGCCTTCTGACAATGCCCACAATTTACTATAAATGGCTTCCAACACACCCCCAATTGCCTGATTTGCATATAAAGGGCCAGAATTTAGTTTGGTTTTGAGGAGAAATGGCAGAAGCAATTGAAGAAGAAGCGCAGTTTTACCAACTGTGAACTTGAAATAATGTTTGATCAAACTGACAGAAGAAACCGCATGTTTTTGAAGCCTAAACTCTGGCATTACAAACAAAATGAAACAAGTTGAATGGCAGACAGTAACTGAAGCAGTGAACGCTGTTAGTTCTGAGCCACGGACCCCACGGGGACCTCAGGTCTGACTGAAAAAAGGGGGAGTTCAGGTGGGAAGGGGATTGGATTCCTCATCGCCACATTGTGCAACTCAGCAGTTGCCCTTATAATTTTGCAAACTTTTCCTGGCTGATAAATTGTGCACCCAAGCACAACCATCTAACTTTTAAAAGCCCAATGCAACACTCTTCCACAGAGCGTGCACAGCTGTGCACCACATTATAGCACATTTGCTGTGCGCTCTGGGGGTTTGTAAATGGTGTAAGTAGCCATGGCTTCAATGCATACCCAAAGTCACCTAAGGGTACAAAATGTGTGCATGTAATGGTTTAAATTGCATTAAATGGAAACAGCATAATTATCAAGGGTCAGTAATTAATCACACCTTACCAAGACGCCATCCATCTTGCACTGCTCCAGCTTGAAATCTTCTCCCCACACAGCTTTGAGACAGTATAAATGAATTGTGGCTTGACCCAGGCCATTTGGCAAAACATTTGTTAGCATCATTTGCGCATCACAAATGATCTAGACACTGATGGAGTGAAAATGTTTCTGATAAACTTAACAAATTCATCCTCCCAAGGTACATTTATTGCAACGTGTGTGCAGTCAATAGCGCCGATTACATTTGGGAAACCAGACATCGCTGTAAATTGCATTTCGATGTTGGCCTGTTCAGCTGCTGTTTAAGGGAACGTGATGTATCTATTACTCAAAGAAATTATGCCACCCCACACCATGGGCATGGCTCAGGGCAGACTGGGGTATCCCTGATCTGTCCGCAAGCTCCCGCTGAAACATCCCCGTTGTCAACACAATGTAGTAAAAGAAAAAAGCTCTAAATAAAATGTCACCCAAATTCACACTTTTATTATCCTTTTTTGCCAATTTGCAACATCACGCTAATTGGACTCAAAAGACGTAAAGGTGTATATGGTACGCATGGTGTGAAAGATGTGTACCGGTATGCACATTCTCACCGCTTGTGGATTTTTATACATTCAGGGACCTGCGTAGAAATTGGCATAAGTACACTTTTTGTGTGTATGCATGGTTTATACATTTGGCCCCAGGAGAAAAGCGATTCTTGTGGCTTGTGGGAGAAAAACACCAAGACACCAATTCTCCCATTAGTAGGCTGACTGTTGCCAAACCTACTGAAGGGAACATATCAACATATAACATATATACCAAAAAAAATAAATTAAAAATTGGCATCTTGTTTTCCACTCCCTGTCAGACAAGGGCTGAGAGAAAAACACCTGATAAACTACATCAAGGCGCTATTTATTGCACACCTAAGTAAGCACTAATAAGTGCTTAAGGTCAGGTTTTGGTAATGTCTTTGATAATCTCCTTGTGGAACACGTTCCTTACCTGGTTTTCCGTGTAAAAATAACCTCAGCTCTTGATGCCATTACCGCTATTCTCAGTGTGTCATTATTGCTTTGGCTTTTCTGTTTCAGGGTCAGTTCTTTGATATAGCCTAATTATTTTGCTGTTGTGCAGTTTTTTCCACATATTCATTTCCACTGTGTAATCATGATTGATGTAGTAAACGACATGGGTTTTAGCATTCCTCTGATAATAGTAGTTGGAGTATTTCTTGTGGTCACCAGTAATGAATCCATATGCATCCACCTGAGAACAACAGAAAGAGAGAACGGGGAGGCTTGGGATTAGATCCCACAAAAAAAGAATAGTTAAAAGAATAATTTGAAATTTTGGGAAATGTGCTTAATCGCTTTCTTGTTGGGAGTTAGATGAGAAGATCGATACCACTGTCATATCTAAAAAAGTGGAAGCTACAGCTAGAAGACAGTTCACTTAGCTTAGCATGAAGACAGGAAGCAGGGGGAAACAACTATCCAGGTGCTGTATAAAGGTAAAACAAATCTACCCACTAGTGCCTCTAAAGCCAACAAATTAACACATTATATCTCAAAAACCAAAGTGTAAAACCAATTTTGCATGTAAGCCCCCATAAAATCGAATAAACAAATAGTTATTTTTTTTTTTACACTTTGTTTTTTGTATCAATTAAACAAATTTAGTGAGCTTTAGAGGTGGTGGTAGGCCGATTTTGTTACTTTTGGACATCAAAGTAACAGCCAGTTCCTCTCAGTCTAGTTTTGTCGTAGCAGGTCGGCTATAGTTTTAATGCATTATTTCTGCCAACAAGTACATGGCCGGCTATAGTTTTAATAGGTACCCCTCTCTGCATTATTTCTGCCAACAAGTACATGGCATTGGCATTGGCTAGATACATGATAATTGAATCCTTTTTTGTAAACACAATCTTTATCTGGTCTGAGTTGGACACAACAAAAATCTGGGGGTTGCAGCCTACCCCAGAACCCCTGTATATCAAGCGAAGCGAAGCTCATAACACCCAGCAATAAAGCTAGTAAGTGAATTTTCCAAATTGTTGAACTATTCTTTGATAACAAAAGTTAATAACTGTATAAATAATTGTTTACTGCATATATTACTGGATACTAGATAACGTGGACGAGTTTAAGTAATATTAACTTACTATGTCACAGGTTTGTAGAGCCAGGAAGAGAGTGAATGCCCCATTGGTTGGTCTCACAATTCCCCAGTGTACAGAATTCAAGATATGAGAAGACAAGAACCTGTGGGCAATGAAAAAGTGTCGAATGAACGCACACATACATTTAAAACCAGTCTTGTACCACTAAAAGACAAATTACAGCCTCCAAAGTGACCTCAAAGCTGAAACTGCTTTTTAAAGGTAGCAAATGACCTGAGAATTTCTATTGATTCCAGAAATGTGGTTGTCCTTTCTTTTATATTTAGCATTGCATTTGATACAAATGATTGCGATATTTTAATCAACAGTTGTTGAGAAATGAGTGGGTCTCTCCGGTGTAGTGCTTGATGAGTTTTGTTAATAGATGAAAGGTTCTCGTTAGTTTACGTGAGTTTGTGTCAGAGACATTTGATACTCATTATGGTGTTCCTCAAGGAAGCATTGTGGGCCCTATTCTGTTTTCTTTATACATGCTTTCTGGGCAACATTATTGTTCATCATCATGTCAGACATGTTGCACAGATGATACAACTGTATATCTCTGTTTTACCAGACAACCCCGGTTCTTTGAATGCTCTTATTACCTGTCTCAGTGGCATTAATATTTGGATGAAAAGTTCTACTTGTCTACTTGTCATCTTGGATGTTTCATTGCCTTTCTTTTCGGTGTTCCTAATATTTCCCAAGAAATCTGGTCTGTTTATATGGCCCTAAACTGTGGAATAGTCTCTGGATTTTAAAACAGCAATCTCCCTTGAGAATTTAAAGACTTATTTTTCAAATATGGCTTTTAATTTGGATTAATCCTTCCTTGTCCGCCTGTTTTTTCTGCTTTCAACTGCTTTTAAATCTTGATTTGTGAAACTTTTTGGACTGCATCTTTGCATGACAGGTGATATACAAATAAAGTCACTATTATTTTGTTATAAACCATAAAAAATAAAAAGTTGGGGTAGGATTTGAAATGAGGTTGACCTGTTCCGCACGTATCTGAGAAAGTCCTGGTGCAGAACGTAGAAACGTGTCTCATTGTACTGCTGGGCATAGTACGTCCTCGGCCTGGAAGGTTACAACACAAAAGTTAATTCTGATAATGAAAGAATGACATGACGAAAACTGAGCGTTGTTGGTTCTTGTCTGTGCAATACAGGTAATACTATGTTGCTTGAGGCCAAATTAGATTAGGAATCCACCTCAAATTACACTGTGTTGTCAGTGAGGCGGGAGTTAATTCCCTGTTGCAACAGTAAATTACCCACAATGATCCATGAGTCTGAAGTGTGCCACTAGACAAATCATAGACTCATATCATAGAGTTTGGAGTGCACAAAACTTTATTTTCATACTGTTTATTTGCTTCTGTTTGCAAGATAAATAATGTATCATTTAAATGAAAATTTAAATAATATATAATAGCTTGTTAAAAATGTATCATGTTCTTAACTTATTTTAATAAAACACTAAAAAAAAGTGTGTAATCACTGCGGTGGACCTCTCCAGACTCCTTACAAGAGGTAACATGTTGAACTGACAAAAGGTGCTGACAAACAGTGAAGTGTGATATTAATCACAGGGAAGTAGCAGGGAACAATGTTATAAAAACATTCTTGAAACAGTAAAAAACTTACTATACTTTTAATGAGGAATTTACAAGAAAACACTGTGGGTTGTAGTGTTTCACAAAGTATACTCTGTATGATTTTTGTTTCTAGAAAAGCAAAATTAAATTGCCTGCTTTTTCAAGTGAGTTTTGTTACTGTCTACCTGAGCCACAAAGGAGTGTTTAGTATATCTTGTGAGTGTTTAACATAACTTGCAACCTCAATCAATTGTACTAACTGATGCCTTCTTGCCTTCTTCCATTAATTTAGTAAATAATAACTAAAATCAACATTTACTTGCATCAGATATTAGACTGTTTCCAGGCCAAATATGTTCCAGCAGTGGATGTATGTGTTTATTTGTATTTGTGTGTGCATATTACGCTTTGTTAATAATATGTTGTGAGTTGATATTCACCGCTTGTTACGATATGGACCAGCAGAGACCCTTTCTCCTTTGAGAAGACCCTGGAGCCACTGAAAATCCCTCATCCCCTCAGGAATCATTACGTATTTTATACCCTGCAAAAATGAGGAGGACAGCTGAGTGAGTACATGTAAGGTGTAAACCATTACAGATAAACCATTGCTGTGTGAGTTTGAGTACCTCATCATGAGGGACAGATTTGTATCCATACTTCTTCAGCGTATATGAGGCTGAAGTGATGGAGTGGGCCGTGTGAACGTACACTGACGTTTTGTTTCCTACGTCTTCCTCGAAACCCTTGATGACAGCGCCGTTCATCCTGCCACACAAACAGATCAAAATGTCAGCTTTCAGAAATGTGCCATGTACTTAAAATTTTTTTTCTATGATACCAGTAAAGAATCTGAGTTGAGTTCGTTGGCCTCTTATGACCACACACCAGGACTGCAGTTATTAGCTGTCAACGTACTCATGCAAAACAGATTACTGGAATACCCAGCTATTATGCAAAAGGTTAACTGTGAAAAGACAGATAAACAAGGAACATCTGAACAAACAGACATATAGATCTATTTATTGAGATCAGGTTGCTCATTATAATCTACAAGGACTGACTAAGCATATATTTATTTGTAGGTATGTTTAAATGTGCACGCATAGGTAAAATATGACTGTATGAAATTCATGTTTATTGTATGTTATGTAGCTTACTGTTGGACTTCAAAGAGATTATGTTCTTGTTGTTAATATTTACCTTTTTGTTACCATTTCAATTTTTCTTGTTTTTTACCTTATGTTCAAGACGTTTTATATAAATTAAAAGGATCATAAAAAACACTGAAGTAGCACATGACATTAAAAGCAGTTCTACAAAGGTGAGTTTTGATGAGTGTTTGAACACAGATAGATCGATGCAGCTGTGGATGTACGTATCCTCGCCCTGCTTCTGTCCTTTTTTCTATTTTGTTTTTGTAATGTGTGAATATGTATGAGTTGGCATTCAAGGGTTTCGTAATTGCAGTTGAATCCAAACATAAATTAGACTGACATCTTGTCGCGGCTAACGTACAAGTGTGAAGACAGTCTTCTTGTGTCCGCTTGTTTTAATTTACGGGCATTTGTACTGCCTGCTGGATGGTTTTCGGCCCATGCGGAAGAGGTCTAAGATGGTTTCCCTGCCTGATTCACAATGCTCTGGAGGGTAGGCTGGGTGGCACAGATTATTTACCCATCAATTCTTATTGCTGATTATATTGTAGAACGCTTTTGTTCGTTTGAGGGCTGGTTTAAATCAGGCTGTGGGAGGTGTATATAGAGGAGAGGCTAACTGCTTTGTTAGAATACCTGCTAAGTGGAACTTAATAGCCCCTGGTTGGTTTATCAACTTCACTCACAATGCACAGAACATTGTGCTGATATCAGTCTCTCTGTTTACTGTAAACTTTACTTCTCATTTAATTAAAGTGTGTCATGCTGAATGCCCTGGATATAGACAGGATTAACTGAAGTGTTTGTGCAAGTATGTGGCAGAAGTTCTCAAGAATAATTTCTCAATCCTCAGCCTTTCTTTTTTTCTTGTTTAGTATTTCGTCAATGTTATTAAGAGAGTGATCCCTGTGATGTTTGAATAGGTCTTTCTCATAGCAGACATTTGATCCATCACATTAGGTAAATAAAGGGTGTGCGAGTTTTGTGTCTGTTGACTCACTGGCATGGCTTAGTCTGTGTCTGGTAAGAAAATGGTTATTTCTGAACAACTATGTTATTATGAAACACACCCAGGGAGTGAGAACTGAGAATGAGAACTGTGTTGCTTCCTGTTGACAGTGTCTATCAACAGTCACAATTTTACTCCATTATTATGTTGTTGGTCGCAGCCAGAGGTCTACCATTGTGGCAATCATCAATGCAATGCCTTTGCTACTGCTTGAAGGAAATGACACAAGTTTATATGACCTTTCTTCAATCTTGGGTAAGCTACAGGTGCGAGGTAACTCCAAGTGAACTCCAAACAAACAGGCAGAGTTTGGAAAGACTGATCTGTAATGGTGTATTAGATTCAAGTTAAAACTGCTTTAATCCATATTTTTATATTAATGGACTATGTGTAATGTGAAACAGGTTGCTGTTAGCATTTTAGCATCTTTCGGCTCATTGTTTTGGTTTTACGGCCCGCAACTTCAGCATACAACATCATTTCCAGATGCAGCAGGCAGGTTTTTTCAATGTACACAACATACCCAGAGGTAGCGACTAGCTGGTGAACGTAGTGGAGCAGACTGAAACACAACTCCAAATGAAGGCTAACGTTGCTCAGAGCTGGGTGTGTAAATTAGCAACTGTTTGCTAACATGCTCATCATATGTCAGTGTTGTATTTACAGCTCTATCAACACAGATTTAAAAGTGTCAAAAACACCCATACAGTTGTCAGCCAACTGTCTATGGCCCGTAATGAAAACCTGCGTTAGCTAAAAACCTACGTTTAAACAAGGCAAGTACGTCAATGCTAGCTAGTTGTTAGGTGAAAGCTGAAATGACTTATAACTATTCTTAGAAAGTTAGAAAATTGGGCTACTTATGCCTGGAACCTGAAACTTTTCATTGACTCCTTTAAGCAGAGAAGAGTAAAAGAAAATCATCAGGAAAATGCAGATTGTCAATTTTGATAATTTGTAATGATGGGGTCTGTGAGAGGAGCAACGACATGCAACAAAGGTGCCTTATTGTCACAATTGTATTTTTATTTCCTTTTATCATACATTACTGGGAACTGTTTTGTTATAAAACTGATTTAGATTTGTTAATTTTCATGATAAACTCCTGGGGCACTTTTGGGTCATGATTCTGTCTGAGCAATATAATGAAACACATTTGGCTGTCGGTAATTCTGCCTGTTCATTTGGAAAATGTCTGCTTGTCTCAGCATTCAATGCCCTGGAACTGCATGTTCACCATAAGAGCATCTCTCTGCCACTTTTTTTTTCTACTAATTCCACTTGTGCATCAAGCCTATGCTAGGCCTGAGTACCCTGGTAGAGCTGTGCAATATGGCTAAAAATAATATCCAATTTCCAACAGCTAATTGTTTTTAGAAGTTTCATAATAAAGCCTGGAAGACTTGTTAAGGTAAAGGATTAATAAAACACAGTACTGAAAAATCTCTGTGTAGCTTGCAAGAAAATTCTACTTTCTAGCAAAAAGGAAGAGTTTAAAAACAGCAATGGTAATATCCTGGAGTGGCTAAGTCAGAGTCATGGCTTCAGTCCAAATTCAATACAGAATTGCTGTTCATTCATATTCCAGGGTAAGAACAGAGATTGAAAGAAAAATGTTTCAACTTCTTGATGTGTACGGCTGAAAAGTTAAGGATTTGGCCCACATGTTTTGGAAAAAAAAACTGGTTGTGTTTAATCACCATGGAGGCTGTATTATCAGTGAAAATAATTTGTACTGGCACCCGACCAAACCCAGATGAGGGCAACAGAAAATAAAGCATCTGTGCTTTGTTTTATAAAATATCTCTGAGTTCACCGGATAGTGAAGTCTCATTGAAACTGCAGCGTCAACAATACTGTATATAATCTCCAGATCAGGTATTGTATCTGGACTAGGATTATGTTTTTGGGTTGTTTGTCCATCTGTCCCATTCTTGTGAATGCGATATCTCAAGAACGCCTTGAGGGAATTTCTTCAAACTTGGCACAAACATCCACTTGGACTCAAGAGTGAACTGATTAGATTTTGATGGTCAAAGGTCAAGGTCACTGTGACCTAACATCTGTTCCATTCTCATGAACACAATGCCACAGGAACGCCTGGAGGGAATTTCAATACACCTGGCACAACATCCAATATTTGGTGGCCAAAGGTCAAAGGTCACTGTGACGTCACAAAACACATTTTTGGCCATAACTCAAGAATTCATATAGAATTCATAGTTATCACAGTGAAATATTGACAAATAAAGAGATTAATTAGAGCTCCTAAACTACGTGTCACTTCAAACAGGTATGAAGCAGTACAATCATACAGGGATGTGACCTTTAGAATCGTCCCCATGAATGATCTTTCCAGTTGTTTAGATACATTTAGATACATAAACGTTATAATATGCCAGGTTTGATGACTAACAAACTTGTTCTCTCCCTCTTTCTTACCGAAACACATAATCGTGTGCATCGATCTCTTTCCCCAGTTTAGAGCCATAGAGGATCCCAGAGGTGGCCACCACAGCACAGCGAACACATCCATCACTGCCTGGAACTGGAAGGAGTAGTGGCTCCTTTGGCTTTGAGATCAATTTCGCTGAGGCCATCACTTCTGCAAAACAAAAAAAACCCACATATGAATACATAAACTGTCTTAAGATGCATAACACACTATGAAACAAGAATCTCTTAAAATACCAATAATTACTCCTAAAGTAAAATTTAAGGGGTACATAACTCTTAATTATCAATTTAAGGAGTTATTAAGGGTTTCTTAAAACTCCTTAATTATCATATTAAGTAGATTTTAAGGGGTACATGACTTTCTCTTAATTTACACATGTATTTGCTGCTTCTAATTCTAACATTAGACTAATGTTATATCTATTCTTTATTTTGTCTCTATCTCTAAATCTGCATAGCAGCACCGTCTCATTTCCTTGGACAGCAAACAAGTCAGCACATCAATCACAGACGGGGTTTTAGTTTTCTTCTCTCATTTTCACCTTAAATAAGAAATTAAGACCTTTTAATATATAAATTACAGTAAGATGTGGTGTTTTTTGGTCCATTTTAAGATTTTTTTAACCCTTAAAAACCCCTTTATTTCAATCTATTAATTTATAATTTAATTATCCCCTTAAAACCCATTAAAATACCTCAATTCCATTATTATTAATGGGATTTTAAGGTAAAAAAAATTAAGGGATTCTGTTTCATACTGACAGTTTATGACAAAAACATTTTCTAAAATAAATTCATGCGTGGTTAACATGTAAGTGAAACTCATTAGCGTATTGCTAACAGCTTGCTAAGTTGGTGCTTACATTTCAAAAGTGTTAGCCAATATTTTATATATTTAAAGTTGCATTTATTAACATTTTCATATTAATAATAGATAAACTGATTTTAAAGTGACTCAATTCCCCTCAGCTCTACAGAGCGCTTTAGTGTCTTTAAGCTCATTATTTTGGTTTTCTGGCCGTTAACTCACATCACATGTTCACATCAACCTCACAGCAGCAGCACACTGATGTTTTCAACATATAGCAGACAATATTCAATTCGATTCAATTTTATTTATGTAGCATCAAATCACAACATAAGTTATCTCAGGGCACTTTTCACATAGAGCAGGTCAGGACCGTACTCACAGAGACCCAACACGAGCAAGCACTTGACAGGAGGGAAAACTTTAACAGGAAGAAACCAAGCAAAACCGGACTCTAGGTGGGAGGCCATCTGCCTCGACCGGTTGGGTTGAGAGAGAAAGAAGGAAGGAGGGGGAGAGATGGCAGATAATGTAGTGAGGCAACAATAGGTGTGGTTGACTCTTAATAGAAAGAATCCAGACTGGCAAAGTCTTTTCTTTCTGTAGTGGACATTTACAGGGAAGTCAGCTTTGAGACACAGAAGTCTGCAACGTTATTTATAGACGTACATTGATCCTAATCATCATTGTTGGTGTTAAGCCCTTTGTTCACTGTATGTGCATCCCTCTCATCTAGTGTTTGTGACTTCTTCATTTATAACAGACAGCATATTTGAATTTCTGTGTCTTGTTAATTCAACAATGTAAATGTTATGTGTCCTGTTTCTTGTTATCATACTATGAGTTTATTCACTCAGCCGATAGACTAGATAGACCTCTCAGTTTTCTTTATTCAATGAACCTTTCAGTTCAAGAGTTACAACCCCATATTTAGGGCTTCATAACTGAGGTCACATAATGCTGATTAAAACCAATTAAGGTCAAAGTGCGGTGACCCATTTCAACTTTTATCTCACAATAATTTAATTTTTTGCCAGGTTTGCCTCTTGGGGGAAGCCAAACAAACTGTAAGCACATCATTAACATATCATCAACTCATAACGCTGTTTTTGTTAGCAAACAACATTTGCATTCATTTGGAGTTGTGATTCCCATGTTCACTCTTCTTTTAGCTCTATTTTGGTCTCCACCAAGTCCTGAGCAAAGTATTTGGCTCTCTAGCTGCTAAATGCTCGACTATATTCACCAGCTTGTCGCTAACTTTGTCAATTTATTGTTTGGTAGGTTTTAAGAGATTTTTCAATCATTACCTGCTACTTCTGGAGACGACACTGATGAAAGTGGTCAGTGTGAACAAGAAAAATGTAAAGCTGCTGGCTGTAAAACCAAAACATTGAGCTGAAAGGTGCTGAAAAGCTCTGCAGAGTTGAGGCTAACTGCAGTTGGTAATTCTCTGTGGGTTCATCCCTACAAGTGACCTGAGTCACATGATACATAGTAATTTCAGTAATTGTTAATATAAAATATTTAGTGGAGAGGCTTTAAATGAAGTTTCTAATTAAGACAAAGTTGTTCTTTGCCAGGAAAAAGTACTTTCTTGTGAAATTTGGGGAAATGTTTTGTACTACCAAAACATCATTACAGGTCTATCAGGTGGAACCACTTGCCTCAATGTGTCATATGGTTATGGTGCCAAAGTGATACTAATACAATATCCAAGAAAAGTGACAGTAACAGGGAGGTATGTGACCATCGCCGCCCTCACGTAGTGATAATGACATAGAGGCTACAGTTCTGACACTCACACGGACACTTGCAAACACCTACCATCATACTTGTACCCCATGAAACCGAAAGGATTGTTAAAATGGGAAAGTCGGTTCCACTCGCTCATGTTGATATTGTCTTTGTGCATAAACAAGCGTATGTTGGGAAGAAAAGCCTTCTTAAAGCTCTCATCTTCAGACTTCCGTAGAGACTGGGCACATGTCTGAGAACATTGGGGAAAAAAATGTTAAATGATCAAATAACAGAAAGCAAATGTGATTTTCTCCATGTTCATCTTGTTAAAACCATTGATTTAGTCAAGATCCCATACAGCTGAGGAAACAGCAGACATAATAAGGTGATAGAAAAGGCAAAAAAGTAGGTCAAAAAAGTAGGGGAATGTCAGTCATTACTAAAAGAAAAATGAAAATGAAAATTAAAAGTGATTGTAGTTAAAGGACAGATTCAGAGTTTTTCAAGTCTGTTTTTAAACAACAGTCAGGTGCCCAGATGAACACTGAAACAGGTTTTTCTTGCCATACTCATTCCTCCTGTTCATACTGACCATTTAAGGACCAGTGTGTGGGATTTAGTGGCATCTACAGGTGAGGTCGCAGATAGCAACCAACTGAATACCCCTCCACTCAACTGTCCCTTTCCAAGCGTTCCTATGGTGGCTGCTACTTCAATGTAAAAATGTGAAAGGCTCTCTCTGGAGCCAGTGTTTGGTTTGTCTGGACTTGGCTACTGTAGAAACATAGAAACACATCACTATGTAGATATAAAGGGCTCATTCTAAGCTAAAATGTAATGAGTACAATGTTAGTGATGGGGGGACAAAATCCACAGTCGTCCTTCTGTGC
Organism: Thunnus thynnus; assembly: GCF_963924715.1. Lineage (NCBI taxonomy): Eukaryota > Metazoa > Chordata > Actinopteri > Scombriformes > Scombridae > Thunnus > Thunnus thynnus. Next base: position 9,155,626 of record NC_089536.1, on the reverse strand, counting down.
AGAAATGTATTCAAAAGTGTATCTGACGCTAATATGAAGCTTCAGCCACCCAAATGAGTCAAATCAAGTAGATATCTTTCAACATTACAGTCTTTTTAGTGTCAAAGTCCCTCTTTTTATTACTATACTTTCACCGCAACTCAACGCGGACACACTGTCAGAGGAAACACAAAAAGGGAATCTGTCTGTAAATTTGGAAGATATCCACTTTAATTGACTCTCAGACAGATAAACTTCTGAATAAATTTTTGCACAGAAGGAGGACTGTGGGTTTTGTCCCCGCATGACTCACATCATACTGTAAGTGCATTACGAAGGGATCTTCTAATGATGAGTATGAACAGGAGGAATGACTACAGCAAACACAAACTGTCTCAGTGTTCATTTGGGCACCTGACTGTTGTTTTTGTCTTAAGACAGACTTGAAAATCTGTGAACACATCCTTGAAAGGCAATTACACTGCAAAAGCATCAAAGGCAAAAGCAAACAGAAAGCCCATGAAAGTCACACCAAAGCCAAACAACACATGGTCATGGCCATGCTTACCCGCTCCCAGTAAGTTATTAAACTTCATTTGTTTCTGTCCTGTCTTGTCACATTATGCTTACTGTCTGTCTGGGTGGAGCATCCTGGTTATATTTATCCTCAAAATCCCACTTGGGGAGTTTCTTGAAGGAACTTTTGTAGAGGACAGGCATGGGAGTCTCAGCTACAGCGCCATGCGTAGAGGTTCTCATTACATCAGTTTTAAACTCCGTCACTGGGTTTGTTGTCACTGAATCAGTGATTTTTGCTTTATGTGTTGTTGTGGGTGACACAGCAGGCGATGGAGTTGAGTTTCCTTTATTATCCAAGACTGTAATTTTACTGTCTCCATCTCTGTGTTTGAATTTTCCTGAGAAAGCGGTCCAGCTGAATTGGAAATTTGACAAAAGAGTAATAGATGCAACATACAAGAATTAGCAAGATACACTTTAAGCAACCATTATAAAAATAGTGTACCTGGAAATGTGCTGATACACATTTCATTCAGGAAAATTTTAAAGAATCAGCTGATTAGATTTTACCAGAAAATATTACAGGTTTAAAAAATCTTACAGTGTAAATTTTCCCTCTTTATCCTAACATTTCTCCAGACAAAATACTTCTTACCTGATGCTTTGTGATAAATTTCGCCTTGATAGAGTAAAAAGTACAATGCCAGTTGAGATCACAAACAGCACAAAAAATATCCTGGCAGTTTGTATTCCCATCCCTGAGACCCAGCAGTGTTGCTATCCAGATGAATACAGACAAGTGTTTGCTTGCGTTGCTGGAATTTATGCCCCAGTGGAAAAGCTACCTAGAGTATTTGAGCCCTTGTCACCAACTTGTAAAGGGGCAGGGCTACTGCGCTGATGCACAATAGAACAGGAACTGTGGTGGAAAACTGCCTTTCCGTGAATAGGCCAGTAATTGTGCAAACATAAAATTTATGTCAATAAGAGATAGTTCCCAAGGGAGCTTGGCGGGGAAGGATCAGTGAGGTCACATTTTAATTTTATGTGTGTGATGAGCGAAGGCCGTTAGGCCATGTGTATTGGGAGAAATGCAGAAAATACCAAGTACGACTGATACATTTTAGAGAAGTGTGAGACACCATTGTCTTCTGAGATGAGTCATGTTTGGATTATTACCAAAATGTTAAGACTGAACAAGGTGGGGATCAGCAAATAAGCTTCATGTTAGGAGGTGTTATGAGAGGTATATAATTTATCGTTTTATGATTTTTTTAATCAGGTTATTCATCATGGGATCAAGGCCTCAGTTTGCTTTGTATTGCTCTGCTGCTACTGCAGAGTAAACCTATTCACATTGAACTCTACCAGCTTCCAGTGTATTTTTTTGAGTCTTTCTCTTGTAAGTTTTGAGTTTAATACTAAGTTGTGGGTGACCTGAAGATTTGTTGGCCCATCTGAAGATTTCCCACAACAGAACCGCTCATGCACATTCACACACCTTCACAATGGTATTTCCCGTTGTTTGGTTTATTACGCAACAGAGGAGGGAAGTCATGCAGAAACTTTTACAAGATTCATACCTGGGACAGATTCAATGAAGATAAAATTAAATTTTAAAAAAGGTTATGTAATAAATTAACATTTTTAAAATTTTATTACAATATAAAACTAACAGAAACAACAGTCCTTTATCCCTTTTAGTCCTTATTTGCATGAGTAGCTAGAAATATACTGGTCCAGCTGCTTTGGTTTAGCCTTCATGTGGACTGGAGCGTGGATGAAGGGCAAACGGATCAGCAAGAAAACAAAACAATAAAACAGTGTGTCATATTAAAACAAAAACAAGGATGGTTGGTGGTGTGTCTTGAATATTGTCGAGCAGACTGTACAGCTGTGTTGAATACTGTGAACAAGTTTAGAGAGTTAATGTATTTGGTGCACCGGAGTAGTCCCTTCAGCAGCGCTCACAGGTGAGCGTATAACGAAGCACGAAGACCTGAGTAAGAGAGGAGTCTCAGATGGAGTAGAGTCTGAGCTGCTCCTCCATGTCTCCCTCAGACACCTCCCCAAACGTCTCCGTGTTCTCTTTCAACAGCTGGAAGATGGCAGCTAGCTGCTCACGTTGCACCCTGTGAAGAAAGATAACGGATAAGGTCAATAAGAGTACTTTATTAATTCCAAAGAATACAATACAGTAGACAAGGAAGTGTTACAGTTGTCTTCTGTAAAACAGCCGGATATAACACTGTGCGCTGTTGATGATTAACAACGTTCATCAGGTAAAATCCATTTATATGGTCCAGTGGTTCTGAGGAAGAGGAGGAGGACGGACCAGGGGTGCTGTGAGATTAATCTGTTGTGCGTTTTTAATAATGTTTCACTACAACATTTACATTAATTATGTTTTATGTTACATTAAATCACTATATTAAAAACTGTTTAATACGCAGGTAGCGGTTAGTTGCAGCTGACTTGACAACTCACTGTTGCCGGTTGCCATAGTAACACAACACGCTTTCCGCCTCGGCGACGACCAGGCTATTAACTTTTTTCAAGTTAATAGCTTGGGAAAAAAAAAGCCACTGTGATTAGTAAATGTATGATGTGCCTGTCTTTATTGTCCAATGAATGACATTCATTGTTTATATGCATGGTAGTTTCCTGGTTTGAGAAGAAATTTACCTCAAGAACCACGTTTGCAGAAATGTCTGGAAAGAAATGTGAAAGTGGAGCTCAAAAATGCAAAACTCAAAGAGAAAAAGGGCAGCAGACGTCACAGCTATTAAGAAAAATCCCCAAGCTGACCGGATATTTCAAAGCTGCAAGCCCTGAGGTCAAAAACCCTCCCAGCAGCAGTACTAATAGCAGAGCTGGCAAGTGAAACAATGATGAGGACACCGGCAGAATTACCACGTGCTTCCACAGGTTAGGTATCTAGGTATCTTAGACAAGCGGCAACCTCCGGGGCTGAAAAATGAAGACAACACAAAGTTCCAAAAACTGCAGTTCCTCGAATGGCCACTTCAGGCTCCAAAAACCAGTCAATCCCCATAGACCCCCATGTCAAAATGCCCACTATACAGCAGATATAAACATGTTTAATACCCTAACCGTTTTGGTCTATAGCTAATTTCCCCGTTCATGACAACTGTTTACATTTTGTTGAGGCTTAAAATTATGCATTAATTAAGGGAGTGGCCACTTTGATTGACAGGTGGGTGCCGTCACAGACGTTGTTTCAGTTCATGAAAGTTAATTGTAACATTTTGTTTGCCTACAAAAGTTGTGTTCAGCGTTCGGTGTACGAAAAGAACCTTTAAGGAGTCAGATGTTCAGTTTTTCCAGTAAGTACATTGTGATTAAATGGTTTGAAGCCTGTTTTCGACAGATAAAAAAGGGTCGTAGCCACTGTGAATTTTCTATCTGAGCATGGGATCGCCTTTTGAGGGGGCACGCACATTTGGTTCGCTCAATAATGACAAATATTAGGGGTGCTTAGAATTAATCAGTCAGTTTGACCCTTTTCTTGAGAGAGCACACCAGCAATTTTCAGAATGCAGGCAAGGGGACACAGTCATATGTTTCCACAACAATTTGTGATGAGTTTGTTCAATTAATGATGGAACAAATTATGTCAGAAATTATTGAAATAGCCAACTGTTTTAACACTGATGTCATTGGATAGTGACTGTTAGAGCCCTGGACTTTGCCACGTGTAAAACCAGGAGGACCATGTTTTAAAGGTAGAAACAGACTTTTAATATCTGCGGCTGTTATGGATTTATTCATGTAACATTCGTATACTTGCACCACTCGTGAGTGGACAGAAGGATGAATGCAGGCTTCACTTATATAAGTTTTGATTTTGGAAACTGGTGCTGCCTTTTATTGTGGCCATTTAGACTTTATGGCACTTGAACCTGGGCAAAGGACTCGCTTTCATCTGTTAGTGTGTGTGTGTGTGTGTGTGTGTAAGCGTACATATGCATGAGAGAGATGGATAATGGCCTACAGTGAGCTGGCCTGTACCTTTTTGGGGATGCAGTTTTTTTTATCACATATATAAGCTTCACTATGGGCTTATGATGATTATATGACTTGTATTTGGTGCTGCAACAGTCATAAAATTAAACTGCAGTATTGAGTGATCGTTGATGTATTATTGTATGCAAATTAAGTGTGGCTGACAAAGTTTGGACGGGGCAATAGTTAAGACATGATGGTGCTGGGATGAACCAAATAATTACAAAGACAGTAGAGAGTTGAAATGTGGATGGAAGAGCTCAGTATGGTGTTGAAATGTCATGAAATGAGGTAATAAAGTAATAAAGTGAGAACTAGTGATCAACTATGAGCCGGACTTTTTGATCTGACACACCTGTCAAGACTATTTGGTGTGAAAAAATGTTATAGTTACATATTACATATCGAGAGGTGAAAGAGCAGAATAGAAAAATGTAATATTGCACACAAACCACCAACTTTATTGTTATATTATTACTAAAAGGAAAGGGGGAAAAACAAGAGGGACAGACACACAAAGGGTGGACTTTGGTAAACTCAGACTTTCTGTGATAAAGTTAATCATTCACACCTGGTTAGATGGTTTTGGTCCACTAAATGATAATTAATTGTATCCATTGAGTTACTATATTTATCTTGCAATGCATAAACCACCAGTCACCCCCTGCCCACCCCGCCCCCACAATTCTTGTGTGACTGAATAGTTTTGGAGGCCTCATCAGCACAGGTCCCGGTGTTGCGTTACACCGACTCCTCCTTGTGGCAGAACAGAGGAGAGTCCTTAGAGGATTAACTAACACTCCTATGTCAGAGGTGATGACTGGAGACACAATCAACACCTCCACAAAGCTGAGGAGCACCTGCTGTGACACCTGACACTCACACATCTAATGTGGAATAATGGGGGCGGCGGGAGGTGGGTACGTGGGCACAGTAACATCAGTCGCTTCATGGCCACTTGTGGATAAAGAGCTGGTGAGGTCAAAATCACTGCTGAGGTCGAAACCGTGAATGCAAAAATTGGTCTGACGTGAGTTTCCATACAATGGCCAGAAAGTGACCCCTCTAAGGTTAACGGGTGAGAATAATACTCATACTTTACCACGTATTTGCTCCGCTCTCCCTGCCTGCCTGCTCAAGAGGCTTACAGACAGCTAAAGTCTGTGTTGGAGTGTATCCTGCAATGATAAGATATGCAGATACATTACAGAAAAAACAATAAACGAATGTGTGACTTTGGTAGCTCCTCTGTTCCCTGCGTCTCCTGTCCGCTACTCCGCAGCCGTGTTAAAACACTCACACGCCAAACACCTTGAGTAATTTCTTTAAGCCTCGTGTCATTCATCCTCCACCTGGCCGAGGCTCAATCTCGCCTTACTCAGTCTAGCCTAAAGCTGAGGCGTGACACAACAGCTAAATGAGGAAATCTCTTGAGTGAAATGCCAACGACACATAAACACGTGAAGACAGTCAGGCGTAGGGAAGGTTAGAGGGAGGAAGAGGAGTCGACACTGGACAGCAGACATGTTACTATAATTACTTTAGGAGAAAAAAAACAGATGGTGGCCATGAATAAACGGGTATTTGCAGTATTTGTAGCTTTCACTGACCTCTGCTCCTCCTCCAGCTCCTCTTTGGACATCATCATTTTCAGATGGTGGGATCTCGCCTTTCCGGGGACGTACTTCAAGGAATCGTCTGAATTTGATTCCACCTTATCTGGAGAAACAGAATCGACTTTGATTAGAAATCGACATCTAACGATTATTTTGGGGGCAAAAAAAAAAAACGAGAGTAAATATGTAAAAGTGCTCACCGTTGATCTCTGGGCTCTCTGTGGCTCCTTCGGTCTGGGGGTGAGAGAAAGCACACTTTAGGAGTTCCTTATCAGAGAGCCCAATGAATGACGTACGGCACCGCCCAGGTGACGAGTCTACGTCTAAGCTCGTGTGCCTAGATCCAGGCCTGGGGACGGACAGGCTAGATGTGAAGGAGGAGTGAACAACTGGTGTTGCCAATTCTTCAGTGCGAGGGTTGGGCTGTGCCTCCTCCTGTCAGAGAATTAAGGGGTCAGATGAGGCGCGTCGCACCATCACAGGCTTTTCCCCCCTCCAGAGATACAGATGTTAAGCAGCGAGGAAAACGCTGAACAAATCACCTTGTTTTACCTTCATTTGTCACCTCTCCTGGATGCTGATCTGGCCTACACTCCGCCCGGGTGTCAGTGATGGGAGCAGCCACGGTTACCTGTCCATACTTTGCTCCCTCAGGTGCTGATTTGACACCTTTCTCCCTTTCCTTCCTGGTTTTGTCCACTTTGATGACTCCTCTACTCTGAGTTTCTGTTTGTCTTGGGTACTAAAGTGCCCTTTTACAAATAAGAGTTAAGCCATTTAGCTTCGATATATCACCTGGCTGAAGGAGGAATGCCCTTCATTAGTCAAATTGAGACTAAAAAGACATAACTAAAACCAGTTATAGCATGTTTATGACCCCAGCAGCCTTTATTTTTGAGCACGCCAACACATGCGTGGGATGTTATTTACTAGAAAAACCTGCTGACGTGGAGCGTAACCACGTACATCAGTGATAGCTTCTATGAAAATTTAAGACTTGACACACTTATAAAATGTGATGCATCGTTAATGGTGAAACTACCCAAGAGAATACAAACCAGTTAAAATTAGATTCATCTGGACCAGTTAAAACATTGAGATGCTGCTTACATGTTAATGCATCAATTCAATAATATGTTGGAATTATTGAATTCTACTCAGAAAATACATTTTAAATTTAATTTTTATATTATTTTGTTTTGATATTTATTATTTCCTCACTTTGGCTCCATTCTTGTTCTTTATATATATATATATATATATATATATATATATATTTTATATATTTTTTTTTTTGGATATTAAAGCTTTTGATCAAAGATTTTGATACCAATCATACAGCAGAATGAGTACTTTCACTTGTGATAGTTAAGTTAATTTTACTGATAACACTTCTGTGCTGCACTTTAAGTTAAGTTGAATGCAGGACTTTTGCTTGTAATTGAGCGTTTTACTCACTGTTACTGCTGCAGATGCACCGATACCGATATTGATTGTAATATCGGTGACAATGGGCTAATCTGTTATCAGATACCATAATTTTAATAAATAACAATTCAGCAAATTTATATCTATGTACTTATTTGTTTTGTTTTACAAAGTTAGGAAAAGCAAAGTTTAAGTCAAGCCTGATGTTGTCTTAAATATAAAAGAATTGATCCCAGTCTCTTCCACACTGTGAGCTTATTGATTATACACTGGTATCGGATCGGTACTCGGTATTGGCTGATACTCAAAGCCCAGGTATCGGTATCGGGGGTGAAAAAGTCAGATCAGTGCATCTTTTGGCACTGCTATTTTAAAGTTTTGAGGTACTTTTCCATACATTTTTACAGTAGTTGTAGCTAGTTTGCACATTCAGATTTTCCAATTAACATGAAATAAACAGTTATTCTTTTTGTCCTTACTTCCTGTCTTTTCTTCTTGATACTTAACATTGCACTTGTACATTTTAATGCAGGATCTTCACATGTTGTACTGCAGTATTTTTTTTTGCATTGCTACTTGTGTTTACAGTAAAGGATTTGAGTGCAGTTTCTTCCTCTGGCCGGACATGTAAACTGAGTGGGAGGGACAGTCAAACAGATTAAGAGAGATTTATGAAACACCCGTTTTTACAGCTACTGACTAAACAAACAACCAGCACTCTCATAAACTAACAGCCAGATTACAGACTACTTACCGAAAGCACAGATTTCACTACATCCCAGTGATCATGTGAGCTACCGCTGAGCTCGTTCCAGTCGTCCGCCTCCTCCTCCTCCTCCTCCTCCTCCTTCTGATTGTCGGGTACATGACCGTTCAGTTTGGGCCCTGATGGGTCCGATCCTGCGGCTGCACCGTCCCCTCTGCACCCGAAATAACTCCGTGCGTTTGCAAAGTCGGTTGCGGGCGAGGAGTTGTTAAAAAGCGACGTAGCGACCACAATGGCGAGCAGCGTGAAAATGATAGCAGACAACGCAAACGTTAGATCCATATTGTTGTGGTTAGCCGTCTTCACTGTTCCGCTTTCTGTCTCTCACTCATCCTCGCTGCTGGTGTTAATCCTCACCAAACATCAACGTTAACGAGCAGCGTTCACCGGGACGTACTACAATCTCCTCTTCGGGCCTGTGCGTCACATCCTCCGGGTCCGCCCCTCCTCACCTCACCGCCCCCGCCCCCGCCGCGCTGAGTCCTCAGACTGCCGGGCAGGTCAGGTGGGCTGGCACGGAGCCCTGCAACGTGCTCGGCTCTTCGCTTTTGCTGTTAATCCCGTCATCATGAGGAGCGAGTGTAGGACATGTTGGGAGATGGAAATGGTTTGTGACAGGACCCGTGCAGGCTGAGGAAGCCAAGCAGTATTTACAGTCTGTGCTGTAAGGGGGAAAGGTGTTCACCTTCCAGTCAGTCTGCACCGGGGATTTAATCAGGACTATAAACAACTAAGAGCAGGGAAACTGCAGGATACATTACATAAAGGTCTACTAGATTACCAACTGGGTAAAGTGGGTTACTATCCCAGGGCCCCGGACCCTCACGGGGGGGGCCTATTAACCACGTGATTAATTGCAAGGGTGTGTGATAATGTTGCACCACTGAAATCGATATTTTTGTAAAGTGTAGAGCTGCGACGATTAGTCGATTAATCGAACGACAGAAAATTAATTAAATGTAATTAATAAAATTTAATTATTTAAAGAAAAAATGCTGAAACTCTGTGCTGGTTTCTTTTGTCCTCTACGATAATAGACTGAATATATTTGGGTTGTGGACTGTTAGTTAGAACATTTTTTTGAATTATGGACCAAACAACTAATCAGTTGAGAAAACAATCCATTAATCGATAATGAAAATAATTGTTAGTTACAGCCCTAAAACCTTTTATGATCCAGGGCTTTCTACAAGCTGGGGCCTTAAGATAATTTAGGCCTTGATTATATATATATATATATATATGTATGTATGTATGTATATAACACACTCACGGAGCAATTTATTAGGAACATCTGTGAAATCTTACAACAGTTCTGCCATAAACTCTACTTTGATGAAGCTTATACATTTTCAGATTTTATTGACATCGTATCGTATCTTATTGAGGTCGTAGTGGGTGTTGGTGGTTTACTGGATACTGAAAAGTGTTCATACTTTGCTAATATTTGTCCACTTTATTAACATGCATGAGAGGGGCAAAATATTAGGAACACCTTTCAATAAAATGCACTCCAGTAAACAACCACCCTGCATCAAAAAGTTTTTAGGGCTGCAACTGACAATTATTTTGTTGATTAATTGTTTGGTCTATAAAATGTCGACCAGTTTCCCAAAGCCCAAGATGACGTCTTCAAATGTCTTTATTTGTCCCAACCAACAGTCCACAACCCAAAGATATTCAGTTCACTGTCATAGAGTACTAAAGAGACAAGAAAATATTCATTTACGAAGCTGATTGAAGAGAATTTTTAGCATTTCTAAAAGAAAAAATAACTCAAATCATAACCAAGATAGATCAACTAATTGTTGCAGCTGTACAAGTTTTTATTCATTATATTCTAACCTTAAGCCCATTGATCCCCCTCAGATATAAAAATACTCATCTTAGAATAATAATTTTAAAAGTGTAATATGGTTTTTCCACCATTAACTTCAGTTACCTTGTTAAAAATTCAATCTGCTCTACTGGAAAATCCAAAATCTATGAACATGTAAATATTTATTTATCTCATAAGTTTAACTGCTGGACACAAGATGTCTCCCGCCGTCAGCGTTTGTGCACCAGAGGCTTCAGGTCTCGACATCACGCTTGCGTACTGGACCACGACTGGCTTCAAAACTAGCTGTGATGTCACAGTGCTGCTCTACGTGAAGAGTTAAACTGTGATTTAAGGTGAGCAGAGAAACTTTCCCCCTTCAGCTCATGAATGTAGAAATCTTCTAGTGTTGAACTGCACGTACATTATTCTGTACAATGAAGGTCAAACATCCAAATTAAGAAACAAAACACATTTAGGTGGAAGATTATAGTGTGATGTGACAAATAGACTACTGTGAGCCGATAAAAAAATAAAAAAATGCTGTACAGGTTTTTAATTCACAAGATTAGCAAAGAACAGACATTCCCATCTGGCTGATGGTTTCTAATTGATTTTCCTAAAGGTGTAACATAATCAATATTGTGATGTACCTTTACATACACACTAATAAAAAGGTTGTATCCATATTTACAACCTGAACAAAAATATTAAATACCAATTAAACCTTCCAATACACACATCTTCTGACAGACTTTCGATTCAGACTGTAAACACTCACTGGGCTGCAACTAGCTTATTTTAATTATTGATAAATCTAATTGTTTTCTTGATTAATCATTGTCTCATGGTGATGCCTTCAAATGTCTTGCTTTGTCTGATTAACAGTCCAAAATCCAGAGATATTCAGTTTACAGTCATATACGACAACAGAAAGCTTCAAATCCTCAGATCTGAGAAGCTGCAACCAGCGAATGTTAGTTTAGCATTTTGCTTAAAAATTGAATGATCAATATTCTGCCAATCGACTAATCGGTGCAGCTCTAGTATCAAATACCACAATACAGAGCAAAGCAAAAGTGCAGAAAAGCATGACAGCATTCACACTGGCAACTTATTTACCACAAAGATGTTTATTAGCATTCACCTGAAGCAATTACAAGACATTGAGAGGTTCACAGAGGAATGCAGTACACAAAAATGATTCATGAAGCAGCCGAACTGCCCTCTCAACCCTTCACTAGGAGTCACACTGGACCCAATATCAGAAAGCGAGCAAAACCAGTTAACAGTGGATAAACCACAGAGGGGGGGAAAAAGGAGAAGAGGGAGTAAAGAGAAAAAAGAAGAAGGAAGGAAAGAGAGAATCTGTACAGCACATGGAGGGAAGCAGAGGTAACAAGACAGGAGAGGATGGATGATCTGCCACACCTGTGAGCTTACAAACCGGCAAACAGCAGCGGAGGGTCGAGCCCCGGAACAGTGCCGGGCACTCAGCACCGCAACACGCCACACCATGTCACCACCGCACTGCACCGCATCTTAACAGCTAACCAGCATTACTCAACTGCTACACAACTGCGCCTAGTGCACAAAAGATACACAAGAAAGAGGGTTAGAGTCATAGGAAGCAACTTTAACCAGACAGAAAAAAAGAGATTTGACAGAAAAGAAAAAATACTATGCTGCCGGATTAGCGAGTCACAAATTAAGTGGCACTGCAATATTTCAAAGTTTTGCTGTTTTGTTACTGTACATTATGCCATTTTCCGATAGGAGTGGTATAACATAGCTGTAAAGGCTTTGAACATCCAACAAGACAACCTTTTCTATAAATCAAGCCTGCAAATTAATACTTTTCCATATCAGTCTGGAAAGAAGTGTTAAACAAGGGATTTCATTAAAAGAAAGCTACGTTAATTCAAAAAAAGAATTTATTAACAAGTACAAATTCAAAATGCAAAAAAAAAACAAAAAAACAAATTAAATGGGGAGAAAAAAAAACCTTACAAATCCCTTTCAATATGCTCAACTTTACAAACAATGATCACATCAAAGTTACAGAATTTGTTTCGGTAAATTAAGTCAAATGAAACATTTAAAACGTTTTAGACCAAGTTCCAATAACCTTTCAGTCTGCATTCAGTGGTAATAGTGGAGTCCACTTGCTCAATGTGAGACTCTTCCTGATGTCCTCAGCAAAGGCTCAATCATCTGAGATCTGGAAGGAAAGAGAGAACAGAGTTGACAAGAGCAAAACAAACAAACAAAAGAAAAGTCTATTTTAAACTCCTGCAGCTGACTTGGACATTTAATAGCATGGTCTGATTTTCTTTCCGCTGACACTAACATTTATCAAACAGGCTTTTTTTTTTTTTTTTTTTTTTTTGGGCATCCATCTTCTTGCAGTATACCTAACATTTCTAGTAATGTTCACATTTGTTTACACACCTTCCTTGGCCCCCACACTCCCAAAAACTAGCTCTAACAAGTCTCTTACACTCGGGCATATTTGAAAAACAAACCTCGGGGTCCGTTCCCTTTGTGAGAGGCGGAGGAAACCACAGGCACGGGTGGGAACAGTGCTCAGTGCATCTGCCTGTGATCCCCGCGAACGTACCTCACCACACCACCTCATACACCAACTGACAGCCCGAACCACCGCCATTGACGACCTGCTTCCATAGCAACCACCGTTGCCTTGGTGACCTGCTCCTTAGCAACTGCCATCGCTCTCAGCAACAGGCAGGTCACATGGGCGGGTCACACACTAACTGCTCTCACACTGCCACACCCCCATCTCCTCCTCCTCCTCCTCCTCCTCCTCCTCTCTTTGCAAACAGGACTCCGCAGCTTGGAGGAAAGAATTCCACATTTAGGTGAACGTTTTGAGTGAAGCACCCCACGTCCCAACCACCCCTCCCTCCCTCCCACACTCACATCACCCCCAATTTTGATATATGTGCAACAGTAGATCACATCAAACCAAACCCCTTGTTGCCCGTGTGTGCGCTTTAGATTAGCTGAACATACGAGCCAAGTAAAGCGCACAGAGCACCATCACTGTAGACCAAATTGGTCCCAATATTTGCTATTTCATTGCTAAAAATATTCATGATTCTGCCGACTTGGTTGGCCAAGTGATGACAGCTAATGACTGATTGCAATCTCACACATAATATTAGAAGAAGATAATATAATCCACCCGTTCCCCTGTATACCGTCATATCGTGTCCAACTTTGGGTTAAGACTCTGCTCCGTTGTCCTCTGGAGATTTAGGTCTGCTCTTGGATTTGGATCTGGACCTGGACTTTGACCCTCTGTTGGAAGGCGGGGTTCGACTCCTTGACTTAGACCTGGAGCGGGACCGAGACCTGGAGGGAGACTTTGACTTGCTTCGCCTGGGGGTTCTGGACTTGGACCTGGACCTTGACCTGGATCTGGAGTAGGAGCGGGACCTGGAGCGGCTGTAGTGGTGGCGGCTCCTGGATCGGGAACGGCTTCTGCTCCTGGAGCGGCTGCGGCTACGTCTGCGGCGCCGGGGACTGTCTGAACGGCTGCAGGTACAGAGAGAAGGACTTCAGTAAGACCAAAATACATACACACCACTGCCTTAACTATCAGCTACCTATTTATATATATATATATATATATATATATATATATATATATATATATATATATATATATATATATATATATATATATATATCATATACACACATACAAAAATAAGTAAGTAGCAGTTAATGCAAAATATTATACAGCGTAGGTGTCACAGAGGGGCTAAAATACAACGAGCTAATAGTTTCCTGTTGATGTCAACAACATCTTCCTGAAGAAAAAGGGGGGTTTTAGGGAGTTTTTCCTTATTCAAATCAAGGGTCTAAGGACAGAGGATGTTATATTACTGTACAGATTGTAAAGTCCCCTGAGGCAAATCTGTGATTTGTGATATTAGACTATACGAATAAAACTGACTTGACTGTTACTTATTATTATCGTCATATACTCTAATTGGAACCAACTTAGAGCTCGAAGAGGCAAAATATCACTACCTTCAATGTTATTATTTACTGTGTTGCTGTGGATGACAATAAAACCTCTTGTATACAATGGTATACAACATTTGAACAACGTTCGGCTTGAAAAAACTGAAATTACAAGTGTAAAATCAACCAAAAAGTGTTGCAACCAGTAAAGATTTGGGTTTACAAAATGAGTATAAAATTACAAACTACTTTCGTTTCCGTTGCACCATGTGCTCCTCTTATCCTTTGCAAGACTAACGTAGCCTAAACTAGTTCCTCTGCTACACTAAAGCAGAGTTATCTCCTGCTTCTATGTCCGTACCCTCCATATCTGCGTGGCGGAGCTCCTCTCCGGCTGTACATCGAGTCCGGTGGTCGTCCGTAGCGGGCCATCTGCACCCTGAGCTCCCGCCCGTCGAGCAGCGCGCCGTCCATAGCGTCCATGGCGTCCTCGGCGTCGCGCTTGTCGAGGAACCGCACGAAGGCGAAACCGCGGCTCTCCTTGGTGTACCTGTCCCGGGGGATGTACACGTCTCCCACGCGGCCGTACTTCTCAAACACTCGGCGCAGAGTCTCGGGCGAAGTCCGGTAAGTCAGGTTGTCCACTTTCAGGGAGGTCATCCCCTCCACGTCTGGCGGCGGCCTTCCGTAGCTCATTTTCCCACCGTCTCCAAGCAACAGAGCAGGCCCGTTAAAACGAAAACCGTTACGTCCTACCGTTTGCTTAAACGGTCACAGTTGGTTTATTAATCCCCAAATGGTGTATTTAACTCAAATTCGGACTTATTCTAAATTGTTTAGCAATAGACGTCGTCCTTACCGCGCTGCTTTCACGTGAAATGGCGGCAATAAAGCTTCCTTTTCCCCTTTTCTTTGCGCCCGTGGTGGCCTCCTCTGATTGGCTGCTCGCCTTCCGTCACATTAGCCGTTACAGCGCCCTCTGTCGACGAGGAGCTGCTTTTAACGGCAATGTTGGACCACAAATCCGCCTTTGTCCCCAAATAAATATCATATTATCTATAATATCATGGGGCGTTAACGGTTGTTTTTGTAGTTTATCAACTTTAAGGGCTCATTATTGTCTCAAGTCTTTGTAAAACTCTCACACACTGATTTCTATGACTCTACTTGTTGCGAAAAAAAGCTTCAATCGACCGTTAATAGCTTTCATAGCGAGCATCTGGGCTCCAGTTACACTAAATGATTGAGCCTCTACTGGCTTCATGTGTGGAGGCTGATGTTGTTTTTGGGCTCGGTGTGGCCGTCCTCTCTGCACTGCAGTCGGTGGCGGAAGGTCACGTTATAAAGCGGGTCGGTAGCTGCTGCCGGAGAGAGGAGGACTGCGCAAAAAAAAAAAAAAAAAAAAAAACACACACACGGTCCGGATTTGTGCCTGGCTGACGTCATGGGGAGCCACCGACCTCTCTGACAGGATCCAGCAACGAAAAGCACCGGGAGGATACACGATCAACACTCAGCCAGGGGGGCCGGTTATTATTATGTCGACGGGAACATCACCGTTTTGTGCCTCGGTAAAGTAAAAAAAAAAAAAAAAAAAAAAAAGCCGGGGCGCGGAGATTTCGCTTTTCTTTTTTTTTTTTGCTCGATTGTGCGAATGCGGCGCACCATGAGAGCGCTCCTCTGTCATTAACGGCTGTTTTCAGCCTTAAAAAACGAGCTGCACCGGGGAGGAGATAAGCAGCCAGAGAACAACCGTTAATCCCCGGGACGGTCACATTCACGGCGGGGCTCGGACCCGACAGAAATGGACAGGGCAGCACGAACTGGATTAAATGATAGGGAGTGACGAGACGCCGCGAACAAAGCGAACCTGAAGTGTTATGCCCGTTAATCCGTATGGTCTTTATTTGACTGGAAATGGGAGCTTTAACAAGCAGGCAGAATATAGGCGTGGAAGAAGTGGACATTCCGTCCAATTCGGTGTACCGTTATCCACCGAAATCTGGTAAGTCACCAACAACAGGTCAGACTGATTGAATGCTCTCAGTTTTATTCGCAGATTGTGTATTTTTTTTAAGGCTCTACACGCATTGGAAACTAGCCTAGGCATCACCAGCAAATCCATCACCATCATACCTTGTTGCTGACAGGCCTGTAGGGGCATTTCAGCCTCTAACCTGGAGCTACCTGTGGAGAGACAGAGAGAGGATCCATGCTTCATGATTTATCAGAAACACCTTTCTACTTAATTTGTCTTTTAACATATTCACAGTATACCTTCCTAATTCTCTCTACTTCATGATTGGGTTTTTTTGGATAATTTATTATAATTTATTTCTAGCACTGCAGCATTACATGGAGGGATAAAACCCATAGCAGCAACACACAGGGACATATTACCACTTTACTTCTGTATTTTGAATCCTACTGATTATCCATCTAACATATTTATATATGTTAAAACGTATATTTTCTTTTATTTAATGTGTATGAGAGACAGAACTGGGATTGCAGCTGTAAGCAGTCTTTTAGGGATCTGGACATGGAAATAAAAAGAGCAACATCACCATCAGCAGTAGAGATGCTTTAATCTGTGGAAGTTATGGTTGTGTTCAGTCAGTGTAGATGAGGTTTTAATTTTAAGTAGGACTGCAATCATTATTGTCACTTTCAAGTAATCTGGTGATTATTTTTTACATTAAATGATTCATTGATTAGTCAATAAAATGTCAGAAAATAGTGAAAAAAAGGCACTTTCCAATCCAAGGTGACATCGGTTCAAAACCCAAAGAGATTCAATTTACAATGATATGAAATTTTTAAAAAAGCAGCAAATCCTCATATTTGAGAGGCTGTAAATGTTGAGGGTTTGGCATTTTTGCTGAGTAAATGAACGAATTGTTGATTCATTTTATGTTGCAGCTTTAATTTAAAGTCAAACAGACGTCTCAGCACTCCTTCAGTATTAAAACCCACCTAGCACAGAATACTTTTTCAGATGTTTAGTCTTATTTACTGATTCTTTGATGAGTTATTACCTCACTAAAGTCTTCATTTTGTTCATTTTTTTAGGGGCTGCAACTAACAATTATTTTCATTATCAGTTATTTTACTGATTATCTGATTAGTTGTTTGACCTATGAAATGTCAGAAAATTGTAAGAATTATCAATTTATGTCTCCCAAAGCCCGAGATGACGTCTTCATGTCTTCTTTTGTCTTTACCAACAGTCCACAACCCAAAGATATGGATTTTTTTTTATCATAGAAGACTAAAGAAAGCAGAAAATATTCACATTTTAGATGCTAGAATCTGAGAATTTTGATTTGATTTTTCTTGAAAAATGATTTATCGATTTTGAAAATAGTGGATGATTAATTTTCTATCGAATGACTAATCGTCGCAGCTCTAAATTTTGTATTATATATTATTTAAAGTTCTTGTACCGCTTTTTGCTTTAACATAACTTCAGCACAGATGCATTTTTAAGTAGAGAAAGGTTTATGCAAAGTATTTGTCACCACAATCACAAACTGTCAAACAACACCCAGCCCTGCTCTCTTCAACCCAACTCACCTGACTGTCCTTTGGACCCCAAACTGACCTGCGTGTTTGTATGTGTGTTTTGAATCTGTCTTGTTAATGTTCCTCCATGTGACGTTTTCTGATTACAGCACAGTGTTCAGAGCCCTACCGGGGTTTAGCCGTAATCCAATATTAACGTCAAAAATGGTATTGCGATGAAATAATGCCGTTGCTTTTCAATTCTACTGTGAGCAGTGGCATAAAATAAATTAAAGCCTCTCACAAAATGAGATCTCAAACTGAATCAGGGAATAGTTTTATTATATTGAGATGTGATGTGTTAGGCTATATACTGATATTACAATAATATCTTAGATTTATAGTGTTACTATGTCCTAAAGAAAGGAGAGAAAGGAAGAACAAGTGCTGACTTGCCATTAGCGCCTGTCTCACCGCACTTTGGCTGACTTCGTCACAGGCTGTATGAATTTGTGATATAACAGTGCTGGTTGCAGCCTGAAGGAGTGGTGCTGGTGCTGGTGCTGGTGCCGGTGCTGGTGCTGGTGCTGGTGTTGGGAGGGGCAGGGGAGGTGGTGGCAGCGGCTGCAGGTGAAACCGATCTGTCAGCCCCAGTTCCTGTCTGCGGGATCTGGTGACAAAGCCTCGGCCCAGCTCACCTCTCCTACCTTCTGTAAATAATAATAAAGCAATGAAGGCGGAGAGAGGGAGAGAGAGAGAGAGAGAGGGAGTGTCGTCATCGGGGCTTTTTTTAGCTCATGATTTGTACTGTTATGGATTTTTCTACAGGTCAGAGCATCCAAACCCTTTGTCCTTTTCTCCTGCATTAATACGCATGAAACAAGACAGGACCTGATTCAGATCCAGACTAGATGTCCTATCAGCAGATACATGACTTGACCGTCCAGCATGTTATTTAAAGACTGTGAACCACCATTACAGTCTTATGATATTTGCCCAACCTGTGATTAAAAGGCAGAACGTCTATTTAGTCTTGTTGTCACCAACCTAAAGTTGCAGTAAACAGGTGGACGAGCCGCAGGCCAACAATGACCTCTCCAGTCCTTTGTAGGGTTTAATTTGTCTTCTTGAAATAAGAAAAGAAAAAAAACAAATCTACATTTTTCCCATCATTTCTTACAAGTCTTACAAGGATCACAGGAATATTTTGTGCATCTGTAAAGCTCACTAGTTGTTGTGTTTAATGTTTGAGATCTAGCAGTTTGGGGCTTTTTTTGGGTCTCTGTGGATGACAGTGCCAGTTAAACGGTTCAAATATTAAAGGGAGTTGTAAATGTTTCATGCCACTGAAGTGCCAGATGGGTGGGTGTTGCAACACAGCAAAAAAAAAAAAAAAAGACTGTCGCACAGCGAGAAATCTCAGTTTTTAAGCGTTCATTTTGTTTGTTATTGAGCCCTAAAATCTTAAACCCATGAAAAACAGACTGAGAGAATTTCACCAGTTTATAATTATTCAACATTCCTATAAAAATAATACAAATCTAACCCCGACAATCAGACTAAATTGCTGTTACGTTTTCTGTTTGGACAGCTGAAGAAATCAGAGATGAGAGCAGCGATTTCAGGCTCTTTAACCAGGCGAATGAAAATCAACCAGAATCAAGTTTTTATATTCTTGTTCTGTATTATTTCAGGAAGAAAAAGTCATTTCTAATGGTGGAATTTGTTTTATTCTAAGAAAAACATGAAGTCTTGAAAGCTAAAGACACAGAGCAATGGACAAAATATGATAAACGTTTTTCTCAAAACAAAGATGATCAACGTAACTTATGGATTTAAGACTTTAAAACAGAATATAAAAGTAACAACCTTCATTGACATTGAAACCAGGTTTATAAAGCACAAAATGATTCACGGCTACGGCTCAGACACATCGTGCTCATCTCTAAAGTCTTTTATAATCTCAGGTGACGGTGTGATGCATTTTTGAGTTTTTCCATCTTTCAAAGTGAGTTTTCTTTGTGTGCAGGGAGTTACTTCGCCAGCCATTTCATCATGGGGGGAGAGAAGTTTGACTCCACCCATCCTGAAGGTTACCTGTTCGGGGAAAACACAGACCTTAACTTCCTGGGGACCAGACCAGTAGCGGTAGGTATTCTCACACATTAATAATAATTTCCCAGAGCTCAGGGAATTGTTTCCAAAACACAAATATATTCAGTTTATGATGATACAAAACAAAGAAAAGCAGCAAATCAAGCAAAACAGCATTTTTTTTTTTTTTTGCTTAATAGCTGACTCGACAGTCGCTGATTAATTTAGTGTTGATCGGCTGATTGAATTTCAGCATTAAAAGGCCTCTTTGTCATTAAACAGAAGCTGCTGCATCTCTGCAGCCGTGACTCCTGCAGCGGCGATTAACAGGCTTTCAGACTGTCACTGATTGAAATTTATTCCAACGTCTCATCCTGTCAAACTAATTAAAAAATGAAATGACAGTCTGCCAGCTCCCCGATACAGAGAGAGAGAGAGAGGCTGATAAGCGACGGGGGGGGTTCGCTCGGGAGCGTTCGTTCATTCCCGAATTGTGAAGCTGAAGGTTAAACTTATGAGAGCTGCAGATCAAAAAGAGCCCGAGCCCCGAGAGGAGAGAGAGAGAGAGAGAGAATTTGACACAGACGTAAGGGAAGAGTTTTGGAGGGGAGTTAAAGTCGAAAAAAAAAGAGAATTTGAAAAGCGAAGCTCAGCCGGGTGATAATGGAGAGACTCGTTTGCATCTCTCTGTGCGCTAATCTCAGTCACACTGCTGTTTCTGTCTAGACTGGGGCTAAAATTAGGAGTGCAGTTTTTCTCCCGATTATGTGGGTGTTTATAATCCTCTTGTGGGCACAGAATTCAGCTGGTGATTTTTTCTTTTTTTTTCTTTTCGGTATGTGTGTCTGAAGCTTTACCAGCATTATATAATGTTTGGTGGTTTCTAAGCAGATGGTGCTGCGGAATCATAAACCCGGCCGCAGTTGTTGTGTTCTCGGTCTCCTGCACCGCTCGACAAATATGATAATGGACGGGCTATATTTAGTGATTTTTTTTTTTTCTGAAACTCCTGCCAGAAGCGTTGGGCTGTTTTTTGAAATTGCTTTTTCAGTTTCATAAGCCCTTCTGTTCAATTTATTATTGAATAGAGCCTTATATAAACACTCCTCTCACATTTATTTGAAAAAGGGAAAACAGTCGAACCTTTTTCAGTTTAGTCTGAGCCTGTGAGAGGAAGTACAGAGTGTTTCAGTGTCTCTGGGTGGCTGCTCTGATGTTTCGTGATTTCTAATAAGTTTCAAGACCTACACTGTTGCCCGTGAGATTCCTAATGAATGGCTCTTTTCAGCATCTGCTACTCCGTGTGTGTGTGTGTTTGTTTGTGTGGTTTACAGGCGTGACTCCCCGCTGAGCCCAGATGTGTGTAATAGTACTGAATATGGTGCCATTCACAGCACACACAAACACACGCACAGATGAGGGGTTGTAGTGCGGAGGTATCCGACCACATCCTGCATGTTTCTCCTTCACTGATCCTCAAACCACCTCAGCTCTCCTTACGCACAGTCAGCAACTTCTGGCTTCAAACACACAACAAAAGAGAGCGCTGAGACGTGAGGCTTCGAGTTGAAAGGTTGCGTGTCGGTTTTACAGCGGGGTTTGTTAATGTTTGATTTTATTTTGAAAGGTCGGCCACAGCAGAAAAGCAGAAAGTCTAGATATTTCACATCCTTATCTGTGACTTGGCACTATCAAAATTCCCCTGATGCAGTAAACCTCACCCATCAGATCCTTGAAACCAGCCTGAAAAGAAAGAGAGACTTTGTTTGACCCTGGACTGTTTTACACCCCTGCGGTCCCTGTGTGTGCAGAAATGTGCCGAGAGCTGTCTTCTGAAGTGTCAGCCTCGTCCCTGGAAAGACATAATCCGAGCAGATTTTTCTCTCCGGCTCAGCACTTGTCAGCACCGGCGAGATCCGTGCTGACAAATCGAAACACTTTCTGTGTTGAGGTTGAACCAGGAGCGGCTGCGGTCATCGTGCTAGTCTGACTCCTCTGTGGTAACCAGAGGAATGTCGGGGCGGTTGAGTGAAGCTGAATGCGGCTACTCTTCAGTATCATAACATGTATTTTACATCTATAATATGTTTTGTTTTGTTTTGTTTTCAGTTCCCTTACGCAGCCCCTCCACCTCAGGAACCAGTAAAGACGTTACGAAGCCTTATAAACATCCGTAAGGACACGCTGCGGCTTGTTCGGTACGCTCCTGTTATCCACCTGAACACACACACAACCTCTCATTACACCACTGTTGTCTAATTTTATGTCCTCTCAGCTATTTTTAGGGAACAAGCCACAGCAGCTAATTCAAGGGATGGCGTCAAATCATGCATGTTTTTTTTGTTTTTTTTTTCTTCTAGTTCAATTTTTTTTTTTTTCTTCAGGCGTAGTCAAGAAAACAAAACACAGTCAAGTGTTACATAAAACATCCAATTACAAAATACCAGCTAAAAATAAAAGCACAAAGTCTCACAAGACAAACACACACAAAAAAGAAAAACATTTCAAACAAAAAAAATATGTAAAGTGATCCCAAGTTTTTAAGATATTTCTGTTAATTATTGACATATTGTCATTATGTGACATCACATAGCTTCTAACAATAAATAATCCACTGTTTCAGATCATTCTTGTATGATTATTGAAGCCTAAAGTTGAATTTAATTACATTTAATTCCTGTTTTATAACCATGAGTCAAACACGACTAAATAGAGTTTAGATTATTAGACCGTAATCATGTCTTCCGCCCTTCCTTCAACTCTCTCCGCCACCCATAGATGCAGCGAGGACCTGAAGCTGCCGGGTGACGAGGCGGCGGGTAAGAACAGGTCCTGCTACAACGTAGAGTTCACCTTTGATGCTGACACGCAGGTGGCCATCACCATCTACTACCAGGCCATAGAGGAGTTTCACAACGGAGTGCCGGTGTAAGTGGAACATTTCAGCTTTGCTTTGTTTTCTTCTGTATTGGTCAGTATCTATACTTTCCATTTCGTTATGGTTCCCATCAGTAAAATTATACTGCATCTGTCCTCAAAAAGCCTTTCAAAGCTTTATTAGTATGTCTTGTGACGCTGAGAGTCTGCGATCGTGCAAGATGAGTAGACAAAAGAGCAATTATTTTGGCTCAATAGTTTCAAATGTTCTCGCACTGACGATGCGTCTACTGGAGATACATCCTTGAACACTTTACTGTGAGATACTGACTCTCACGCTTAAGTGAAAAGTAGGGATGCAGGGATCTGATCCAACAGATGGATATCAGGGCAGATACTGACAGTTTGGTTATCGGTCAGACGTGACCGATCCACATTAAATAGATGAAGAATCTCATCAGTGTCGTATAAAATTCAGTATTTCTGCAGGCACAGAAGGCAGATGACTCTCTGGCCTTATGTTACCTTACATAAAAAAATGATCCCGATCAGTCACAAGCAGTGAAGTTTACAGATTTGAAATGTGGGGGAAAAAGAGAGAGAGCGCCGGTATCGGATCGGGAGAGAAAAGGTCAAATTGGTGCATCACTAGAAAAACGAGGGACATCTGCTATATCATTTATAGACATACAGGCTGGTATGGAAGAGAAATATGTTTCCATAAATATTCATGTGGACACTCTGCTTTCATAAGTATATTATATACATACAGTATGTCTTGTATTTGCATTTCTTGCATAAATAGCTGCTGTGAGCTTATTTCTATCCAGATAAGAGGCCTTTATGTTCCTAACTTTGTCTTCAAATCAGGGTAGACAAGCAAATGTTGCTCCAGCTCACACAGAATCATCTGTCACTGCACAGAAAATGCCACATTTAAACAGAAAAAGCCTGTCATGACTGAAATAAATTATAATTAGACAATGAATCTCCCACAGACCGCTGCAGGTACGATCAAGTACTGCCTGATACCTGAGCTGACAGATCTATCGTGCGTTCATATCATGTATTCCGTGCAGCTGTGTGCACTGATCGACTGCATCCGCATTTTTCCTGCAGCTACCTGCCCCAGGACAGCTCTCTGCAGTCTGAGACGGTGCACTTCAAGAGGGGAGTTTGCCAGCAGTTCTGCCTGCCCTCACACACCGTCAACCTCAGCGAGTGGGCCGACGAGGAGGTACGCCACCCGTCTGTAGGCCGAACGCTGAGACGCGGTTCCGTATGAGGCTGTTCTCTTGTGAGGAACGCAGAACAGATAGATATCTACAACACCTCTCTCCCCTTCTTTTCTCCTCAGCTGCTGTTTGATATGGACAAGGAGATCTTCCCCATGGTGGTGCAGGCCGTGGTCGACGAGGGGGAAGGTGAGTTGAGTTAGCGTCTGTTTATCACGCCGATGGTCTGATGTGAGAGTAGAGCTGCAGAGTTTTAAGTGAAGTTTGCTGTTTTTATATCCACAGAACATTTGGGACACTCTCATATTCTGCTGGCGACATTTGAAAAGGTAAGAATGAAGCTTTTTATTAGAGTCAGTGTGGATTTTGGTGTTTTACAGCAGATACCAGGATGTCACATGCAACCACATGATAACAGTGTAAATACTTACTGCTATTATTATACTGCTGTATTGTAATAAAGCTGTGATTACTTTCATTATCAAACTCTCCCAATCCTTTAGTCATAAAATGTCAGAAAATAATGAAAAATGATGTATTCAGTTTTTTGCTTTTGTTTGTTTTGTGTTTATGGTTTGAATCTGTGTGTTTTTGTTTGTTAGTCATCTTGGTTCATATGTGGAAAAGTGTGTTATGTGTAGGTTAGTTTTGTGACAGAATAAAACCAAAACAAACTAACGTCCATCACAGTTTCCCCAAGGTGACGTCTTCAGTTTGCTTTATAGCTTTGACCAACCGCTTAAATCCCAGAAATATTCAATACGAAATGACTTAAAACAGAGAAAAACAGCAAATCGTCACATTTTGAGGAGCTAGAATCAGCATGTTTTGGCATTTTTGTTTAAGAAAGGACTTTATACTTCATTATTCTCTCTTGAGTTTGCAAAATGAATGTGTAGAGAATCACCAGCACAATAACAACACATACTGTATTGATTACCTTGGTGTTGTGGAGTAAATCAAATAAAACATTTTTACAAAATACCTTTTAGAGTTAATGAAGTTATAATATTTTGGAGATTACAACTACAGCTTTTTTAAGATATTTTTGAGAAAATTTGAGAAAATATCATTAGTTTTTTGATGTTTGAGCTCAGAAAATCCCAAACAAATCACTGTATTACATCAAAATGTTACATATTAGTGTAATGATTTAATATGTTGGCCTGACAAAATGTGCTGCAGTTATGAACTGACGATTATTCCTTCAGCAAGGTCTCCACTGCCTGAAAACTTATACGCTTTAGGTGTGTGTGTGAATCCAGGATACATGCAAAGAGGATGTTTTATATAACGTAATTACTGTTGCTTTCCTTGGCAGCACATGGATGGGAGCTACTGTGTGAAGCCTCTGAAGCAGAAACAAGTGGTGAATACGCCTGCTTCTCCTCTCTCCTCCCTTCCTTCCTCCTTTTGTGTTACATTTTTTATGCTTTTTAAAAAGACAAAAGATAAACCAAAGCTTTATTTTCCCTTTGAATATTACGCCTGACTTACGAGACCTGCTTCCTTCATTCTTCAACATGTTCCTTTTTCCCAGGTGGATGGAGTGAGTTATCTACTGCAGGAGATCTATGGGATCGAGAACAAATACAACAGCCAAGAATCAAAGGTAAACGAGAGACGGCTGCTCCTCTTTGAACGCATCAGAGGTGACATCAATGCGTAGCTGCTGTCACGTAGCTCGAAAATTCTCTTTCTTTCTAATGTTTCGACGTTTTTTTTTGTTTTTTTTTTCAACTACAGGTTGCCGACGACGAGATCAGCGACAACAGCGCGGAGTGTGTGGTGTGTTTGTCGGACGTGCGGGACACGCTCATCCTGCCGTGCAGACACCTGTGTCTCTGCAACGCCTGTGCAGACACTCTGCGCTACCAGGCCAACTGCTGCCCCATCTGCAGACTGCGTGAGTTTGAGAAGTGGTTTCTACTCATTAAAAACAGATTAGTAAAACTGACAAAAGCTGCATCCTAAGAACCGACTGTTTTATACACAGAAGGGGATATTTACTGAGGATATAGCGTTCCTCTTTCAGGATGAAGACATGCTTGCCCATCCAAAACTATCCTCTCTTCAAGTAGTGTTCAAGTTCAGAAGCAGAAAATACTTCCTGGTGTGGCGGGGCTACTTTATATCTGTAATTTTAATGAATACATCACAAAATTGAAAAATATTATGATGCCAATTTGTTTGCGGTAATGCTGATGAAACAGATTTCCTGTATTTTAAAGTTTTAGACTTTTATTTCCCTAATATGGACGGTGTTTTTGAAATTAGCTTAATTTCCTCCCAGCTTTTTTTTTAGCCTCAAATATATCAGTTTTTCTCAGAAAGTGTAAAAGTCATTGTCAGTCCAATTATCTGACACATGTCATTATCAACTTCTTGTTTCAGCGTTCAGAGCTCTGCTGCAGATCCGAGCCATGCGGAAGAAACTCAGTCCTTTGTCGCCTACCAGCTTTAACCCCGTCATCACCTCCCAGACGTCTGACTCAGAGGAACACTCGGTACGACATATAGAACATATCCGACATAATCACGCATCCTCACTCTCAATAAACTCACACTCCCGGTGTGTCCTTGTCCGCAGGCGTCGGAGCACATCCCTCCAGGCTACGAGGCGGTGTCTCTCCTGGAAGCGCTGAACGGCCCCCTCAACACCTCCTCGGTGGCTCCTCCTCTACACTCGGGTCCCAGTCACGTCACCGGAGCGCTGCCTCCTTACAGCAGTGACCCCCACCCGGCACCGGCCCGCTCCCCCTCCCCTCTAGACCACTCCAACTCCAGTCAGGGACTCAAACTCAAGAAGAGTGGTTCGAAGTGAGTCCGCCTGTTAGGCCTAAGCCAAGTATTGGTGACAGGAAATTCTTCTTTTTGCTGCGTGGAATAGCAGGAAGGATATAATCGTAAAATCATGAGAATGTGTTTGAAAATCAATGTAGCGTTTTGGGACTTCAGTCAGGTTCAAACTAATGCTGAGAATTATTTTTGAGAGTTTAAAAATAGGTTTAAACCTGTTTTTCACCTGGATTTCATGCCCCCATGCATCTAAAATTAATTTTCTACTGCAAGAAAACACAATTTACATGGGGAGAAAATGCAAATAAGCTGCTGATTATCGATCCTTTAAAGTAATTAAACATATATCAGATGTTTATTTGCACTCAAAATAAGCCGAGTCATTTGTGTTATTTTACATCTGATTTTAAATATTCTGGAAAAGAAAATCAAGATAAACACTTGTAAATTCATGGGTTTTTTGTTTTTCGTTTTTTTTTGAAAAGTAGAAATTAAAAAAACTATTATGTTTTTTTTATTATTCTCATTTTCTATCATTATTTACTTGTACATCAAACCCATTTTGGTTGTTTTTGTCCTAAGCGAGTCTATTATTGTTGTTTATTTTAGGTCACTTTCCCAGAATTCCTCTGTGCTTCCTGAGGAGGAGGATGAGAAGTCTTGCAGTGAATCAGAGGCCTGTCGCCACAAACTCGCTGTGGATCAGCAGGAGGTATGTGTGTTTGTGTGTGTGTGTGTGTTTGTGTGTGTGTGTTTGTGTGTGTGTGTGTGTTTGTGTGTGTGTGTGAGTGTGTGTGTGTGTGTGTGAAAGGCTGTGGATGTGTGCGTTGGTGTGTGTGTGTGTTTGCAGGATTACGTGGTGTTGTGAGCTCCTCTCTTATCGCTGCTCTCGTTGTTTTACAGTGCGGAGTGACTCCAGACAGCGAGAACCTGACTCTCTCCTCGTCTGGAGCCATCGACCAGTCATCCTGCACCGGAACCCCGCTCTCCTCCACCATCACTTCCCCTGAAGGTGCACACACACACATACACACACACACACACACAAATTTGTAGTAGCACTAAACAATGTAGGGCTGCAACTAACGATTATTCTCATTATCAATTAATCTGTCCATTGTTGTTTGGTCTATAAAATGGTGAAAAATGTCGATAGCTGTTTCCCGAAGCCCAAGCTGACGTCCTCAAATGTCTATTTTTGTTCCGACCAACAGTCCACAACAAATACATTCAGTTTAGTATCATAGAAGACTAAATACACCAGAAAATATTCACACTTGAGAAGCTGGAATCAAAGAATTTGGAAATTTTCTTCCTGAAAGAGGATTTGAAACGATAAATTGTTTAATTTAATTGTTGGCAACTAATGAATTCATCAATCAATCGTTGCAGCTCTTCAACAATGGATGTTATAAAGTGAAGTCTCTTTTCCTGACGGGAAAGTCTTAATCTTTATTAAATAAAATGCTTCTAATGCTTTTAATGCTTCTTATGAAGCACAAAACACTTTGAATGAGCTATTTTCAAGTTGCCGTGGAGATCCTTCTCATATCAGATCAGTCTATAAAAATAATCGTTCCCCTCGAATGCAACCAGAAGAAGTTGGTAAAATAAACCCAACAGTTATGAGAATAATCAGACCAGCACTTCCTCCCTTTATTTTCAACTTCCATCCATGCCAGCTGTGTGGTTAAATGCATGAATATCCTGCAAACGCTTTATACACAACATGTGAGGAAACATATTTAACATCTTGTCATTTTATGCTTGTGCACTGTCGGACTTTAGAGGGTAAGCAGCAGAATTCTTTACCTTCTTATAATAGATTTATCAGTAAGAAAGAAGGATCGAGTGTCCATCTTGCTGACGACGGTCTTTAATTAAATCTTCATGGACAAACTGAATTTTAAAATGACGCAGCATTTTTTTTTTTCCTTCGTGTCATTACTCTTCAACTCATCACAGTTTTCCAGCAGAGATATCACATCTTCATTTGTACCAGGTGCCAAATATCACTCTCTGCTCATTTCATACATGTCCCGTCATGTCTGAATAAAGCTGCAAGAAGCATTCATGTAAAACTCCCCTCTGTCTGACTGACAAAAATCTACCACTCATCACGTTTTCCATGTCTGAAAAGGGCTCATGCAGATGCAGATGTTCTTGTAACTTGCTGTGTAAGATACAATTTCCCTGCATGGGGTTCATTTTTTTGTAGTTTATCTTAAATAACTTTAAATTCAGATTGCACTTCATATACTGTTTGTTTCTCCTTTTTTTTTCCAGATGTCTGATTAAGAAAACACTTTCCTCAAAGTGGTGTTCAGTATCTCTGAAATGTAGCCAGAACGCTAAAAGCAAAGAGTCGAAGGCGGCGCATGGAGAATTTGAACATAAATAAATTATAATCCTGTACCACCTCAGCTCATTTTACATCAGTGCCACTGGATCAGATTTTATGGGAAATCTGCTAGATGGCTTTCTGGCACAAAACAAGAAGAGAGGACTTATTCCAGCTGGAAAGAAACGCTCACTGAAAAAATTAGTTCAAACATGTTTATCCTCTTCTGCAAAGTTAATCCTTGTGTAGCAAAGACCTGAGAAGTCTCCTCTACTGAAACATAATGAAACATTTAAACACTTTGTAAATTACTTGCTCTTCTTCTGTCTTAAGTTTTCTGCTTTTTTGAGAGCAGAGATCACTTTTTTTTCCTTCTTGAAACCACCTGGCAACCAAAATAAAAAAAATCCTCCGACCCCCGAGCCGGACCGTGATGTGTGTCTCCGTCTGTCTGCCAGACCCAGTGAGCAGCAGCCTGGCCCAGTCAGTGATGTCCATGGCCTCGTCCCACTCGCAGCACTCCCACATCAGCACTGACACCATGTCCTCCATGTCAGGGTCCTACCTGGCCGGGGCAGAAGGCGAGCACGGGGGGGACGAGGGGGGAGACGCTGAAGAAGGGGAGGAGAACCAGGACGCCCCCATGGAGAGCAGAGGACCCTCGCAACAGGACGGGGTGAGGATGGATGGATGGATAGATGGATGGAGGAGAAACCGGTTACAAGATGTTGAAACTTAGCATAAATGTATCACCTGCTGATTGAACTGTCTCCGTTTTCTCCTTTCATTCAGGAATTTTCCAAGGAGCCAAAGGAACAAAACTACTCAGTGGCTGTAGAGGAGCAGGACTCGGAGGTGACTATTTGCTGGGAACGTTTTGATTAATGCCCGTTTTATATATTTAATGAAGTCTTACAAACCTTTTATTTCCCCTCTTTCCTCCAGGGGAACGATGTCACTGAAGAGGACTGCTCCTCCCCGTCTAATGGGAAAGGTAACTATGGTGACCATCCCTCACCTCTCACCCCTGATCTCTCACTTCCCTTTGCATCTGTTGCTCTCAGGCCATGTGAAAAAGAGCCCTTAACACAAACTTGTGCAAACTGCTAGAGCAAAATACAATCACTTAGATAAATACTGCTGCTGTCAGTAAATCTTTTTGGATCATGGCTGAGTTATGACACTCCATAAAACATGAAGGGATCCTGTGTCAGGTTTTGTCCTCTAGATGGGGCAGTCCCTTTCAAAATGCACGTAACGTTGGCTGGAAACACCACAACATGCAGTTATGTGAATGAACGGCTTCTTATATGTGTGCACTAGAACCTTGTTTTACCTCACAGTGACGGCTGGGCTTTTAACTGATTTCAATAAAAAGTTGAAGTGAATATTTACTCACTTTGCTGTCGTATGTGGTCGGCCCATTATTGATCCCAGATTGTCCCTCTGCAGTCTGGTTTAGAGATCAAAAAGTCTCTCTGCAGCAAGAAGCATCTGCTCAGATTTTCATTCAAACATATGAAACATGCAAAAACTGTAATGTTGTAGTTTAGAAAATAACTTCTGCCTGACTGAGTTTGTGAAAAGTGAGACAGAAACATGAACGACCTCAGGCTGTGTACCAGCTCAGGGCCTGGATCCTCCAAAGTCTGTATTTCTAAACCGAATACATCGTAACAACAAGACCGCCCCGTTTATTTCAAAGTCTCCTCTGAATAAGGCCAAGAAATGCAGCCTTCTCTTTGTCTGCATTTGGAGGACACAACCGCTGCACCCTTCTGCACCCACAATCATTTTTTTATCGTAGTGATCAGATGAGCCTCATAATAGCAAAGTTGTGAGAAATAAAGAGTATAAGAACATTTAGCAGCTTTAAAACTAAATACCTAAAAGTCTGGGGGTTTTGTATAAATGGCTAAAATTCATCAAAAATATCACACAAAATATCTAATCTGTTAATCCGACTATTATCTACTTCTATTCATTCTCACGAGGCTTTTGTTTCCAGAGAATGTGATCAATTACTCATTACATACTGAAAAAGTAATTACACCTCTTCACTTATTACTTAAAAGCAAATGTAATCTTTTACATTACTCGTTTGTTATTCAGCCCAGCTCCTCCTTTTCTGCATCGAGGATGTTTTATGCCGCACAGACTGTAAAGCCCCGAGACATTTGTGATTTGTGATATTGAGCTATAATAGCACAAAGAACGCACACTGTCTTCTGTGCTTGCAATTAGAGGAGATTTATTGGGAACAACGTTTCGGTACACAGACCTTCATCAGGTTATTCCATATAACACTCAAACAACCTAACCGTTGTTCCCAATAAATCTCTAATCGCAAGCACAGAAGACAGTGTACGGGAGCCCGTGGTCTTCTCCGACCCACCTGTCTATCTCAGAAGTTCTGCTCCTTGATATCGGGCTATGATTTGACCTCATAGCAGGAACGGGAGGGATGATTACAGCAAGAAAAAACCTGCTTCAATGTTCATTCGCGCACCAGACTTGTGAAACTATCTTCTAATGTAGGCCTCTCAGTAACACACAACATGTAAATAAGACAACTTTGGAGTCACCGGAGTCTAATCCTCCATCTCCTCCGGCCTCGGCTACAAGCTCTCACGTTCCCCACCAGAGTCTCTGCTGAAAAGAAACTGATATCGACCCTCCATCAAACTCTCAGAAACACAGCAAACAAGTTTAGTAAGTGTAATGTAATAACTGAATTTTGAATAGTGATCTTTTACAGCACTTGTAAGTACTGTAATCACATTACTGTAAAGCCAGGCATTAACTCCACAGCCTGGATATGTCGTTCATCACACAGTGAAGTTTTTCTCTGTGTGAAACTAGACTTGTTTTGGAAGAAGAAAAAAAAAAGAGCATCCAGCCCCTGAATAGTTACACAGCAGATGGATCAGGCAGTGACATTTATTTATTTCCCTCTCCTATTTTGCAATCAGTGTTTCCTGATTGATGAATTTAATGGCCAGTAATTGAGTCACTTGTAATGAATATCGTCCAGTTTCCAATCAATCAGCTCACTCACAACAGGAAACGAGCACATACAAGCATCCTGTGTCATTTAGATGAGGTTCTACTGCACACCAGGCTAATGACTTGCATATGCATGATTTGCACTTCTGCATAAATGTTTGTGTGTACAGTATGTATGTTAGTGTATCTACTGTATGTGTATGAGGTGTATCATTTACATGTTTTTTGCTCACAAAGCTCTGCGATCCGCAACTGCTTTTTTAACCGCAGCATCATCAAGTGAAAGCTTCAACATGCTCCATCTGCACTGCTACCGAATGCTGTGTATGTCCCTGCGAGTGTGTGTGTGTGTGTGTGTGTGTGTGTGTGTCTGTGTGTGTGTGTGTGTGTGAGAGTGAAGTCAGTGAAAGAGAAGACGTTGTGGTGTACGGTGAGTGCGAGCCAATGAACAGTAGGGCTTGAAGCAAACATAACAAGGTCACCTCTCATCAGACGACAGTTTGAAACATGTTTATGTAAATTAGTTTAGTTTCTATGTGACCTGTGTGTGTGTGTGTGTGTGTGTGTGTGTGTGTGTGTGTGTGTGTGTGTGTGTGTGTGTGTCCTGACACCTCGGGCCAGACTGAAACAATCTCTGAGTACCTGTGAGTTCACTGAATGACCTTTCAGTTCTTTAGGAGACACGCGGACCCGTGCTGCCTGACAGACTGTGAATGTGCACATGCACTGTAGGATGTATGTTTGCACGCACGTGTGTGTGCATCTGCACCAGCGCTGCCAGACAGCTTCTGTATGTGCCCTGTCTATGTCTCTGTGCTGAGCTGCCAACCATTCAGTCATCTTTGCCAATTCCTCCTCATTAGTACACACACACACACACACAGGCTTGCTGCAGGCATGCAGGCACTTGCACATGTTACACATGTCAGTGTTTATTATCTGGCCATGCTGGAAAAGGCAGAAAAAATTACAATCATTTGCCCCAGTGTGTTGAGTGATAGCTAATAAATTGAGAATATGACAACAAGTGGCTTTAAAATAAAATGGCAGATGTCTGGTGGTTTTGTATAAGTGACTAAAATTTAGCAAAAAACCCAAAACACATCATAAAGTATCTAATCTGTTAATTTAACTATTAACTACTTCTACTGCTTTTATTAATTCTCTCAAGGATTGGTGTGTGACTGGTTTTGTTTCCAGAGAAAGCACAAAATAACTGAAAATCTAAAAAGTAACGAAAATTAAAGGTGCTCTGTAGAGTTGATGTTTGTGTTTATGTTTAAGGTCTGATAAACATGCTAAAGGCATTTCTTTCTTCCTAAAACATCTGCAAAGCCATGTTTGCTGTTGATCAGTGAAATAGTTTGAAATATTTTGAGGGAAATTGTTTTTGCATCACTTATGTCTGTATGTCCATGTATGATACAAACAAATCAGGGACCCACTCAGAAAAACTCCACAAGGTACCTTTAACTATTAAAAAACTGCTTATACAGCACATTTCTTAAAGTAACAAAATGCTTTTCTGGGAAAATAACCCACAACGGAGGCAAAACTGTGGCTGATGTGTTTTCCTCAAAAAAGATTTAGGAAGACAAAGTGGCACTAAATGATAATTAAAAACATGAAAAAGTCTCATTGTAATTGTTTTTATTTGACAAATCTGCGTTTCGATGTGAAGCCTCGTCTTGTAAAGATACAAAGAAGATAAAAACCAAAAATTGAAAAAAAAACAAAAAAAAAAACATAAAATAAGTTAAGAAAAAAAATGGAAACAAGAAAAATAAGTAATTAACTGAAAAATTAAGTTTTTAATATAAAAATGACTAAAATGTTGAAAAAATGAACAGAAATAAATAAAATGGATGAAAAACTGATGGCATCTATGATTTAATTTTTAGTTTAGTATAAAAAGCAGCATCCAGAAGACAGTTTAAGATCAATCAGATCAATTTAGACAAACTAAGAGTTTAGGAAGGATCAATACATTCAGTTTGTCTATCCAGAGCTTTTCTCTTCTGAGAGTGAAGTTTTGGAGGATCTTCTGTTTTTAAACTTTAAAATGATTATTTATGAAGCTATAGTCCAAAAAACGGTGATAATAATGATAATAATAATAATAATAATAATAATAATAATAATAATAATAATAATAATAATAATAATAATAAAGTTTATTTATACAGCATATATAAAAACCAGAGATTACAAAGTGTTTTACAAGGACAAAATGAAAAAGAAACAGAAAAATACATAAATACACACATGCAGACAATCTGAATAAGGTAAAAATACTTTTTCAGATGCAGTAAATAAAAAAAGAAAAAAGCTGTTCTGATGAGCTGATGAGCCCAAACGTTTGTGTCCTTTAAACCTCTTGTTTACATTAAACTCACATTGTTCTGATGCAGAAATATTTTATTATTATTATCCTTCCAGCATGGCCAGCCTCACCCCTCCACCTCTGACAGCATCCTTCCCTCCCTCCCTACCTCCCCCCCCCCCCCCCCCCCCCCCCAGCCCGTCCGTCCCACTCCCTCCCTGCTGTGCGTGGCTGCTCTTGTTTGACCTTTGCCCTCGCTTGCAGGTGGGCGGAGCAGGTGTCCAGAGTTGGCCAATAACAATCAGGGCGTCGCCCTCTGTGACACACCCTCTTTGGGGTTGGATAATGAGCAGGCTCCCGACAGCCGATTCGCCGGTGAGTGGCACCCTCTCGAACATGGACCGATGAGAGCTGAGGACCGGGCATGAGAGTGTTTGGAGAGGGGGAGGAGAGAAAAGTGAGGAAGACGAGGAAGCAGTGCATGAGTTATCAGTCAGACAAATTAAGGAGAGAGACATGATGAGCTAGAAAGAAACAAGAGAAGCACATTATTAGTGAGTAATCAGAGAGGAGGTGTTGTAGCATCTTTTCCCAGCATGAGGATATCTGGAGCCTTCCTTCTTCTCTTCATCACTATCCTTTGGTGTTGTGGTGCTTCATCGCTTTTTCAGTACTGGTTAGCTGTGCACTCTCTCCCTCCTCTCCCCTCCTCAGCTGGAGCCCTGGTGTGTGAGTGTTGGTGTGTGTGTGTGTGTGTGTGTGTGTGAGTGTGTGTGTGTGTGTGTTATCTGACGAGTGCGTCTCGCATGCTGTGTGTTTTCTGTCTGTGTGTGTGAGCGCGAGAGAGTAAAAGAGTCTCGACCAGTTGAAGTTCATGTTCAGCGTCTGCCAGCTCCGAGCCGCTTTGCCAAACATCTGCAACTCATCCTCACAACCCCCCCCCCCTTCATGATCCCTCCTGTCCTCCCCCCCAAATCCTCCTCCCCCGCCTCGTAGCGCTTGGTGGTTCACTGTGATGAGAGCCAAAGGTGTTTAACTGTGTTTTTAAATTTATTTAATTTAATTTAGCGTAAAGGCGACAAATTTCCTTCACAACCTTTAGCTCTGCATCATTCTCGTAGCTCCACCTCACCTCCCTCCTCCCAAACCCTGACACCCCCCCCCCCCCTCCTCCCCCACCTCCCTTCATCCCCTTGAACCCACATCACTCCTTCGGTCTTTTATGGTGGATGTTGTGACATGGTTTCTCTTTGTGTGTCGTAAAAGTGTTCTGTTATCTCTCTTGTTTCTCTCCTTTTTTTCCCGCCTCCGCCATTCTTCGCATCTTCTGCTGTCTTTTCCTGGACATCCTCCTTCCTTCTTCCTTTCTCTCTTTTTCTTCTTTCCTTTTGTCTCTTTTCCTTCTTTCGCCTTCTTTCGGATGGACAGATGAGGAGTCGTGCCCAGTGCACATTGAGGACTAGGTATGGTGTTATGGTTAGATGGTAGATCAGGGTCACATATTGTAGTTTCCTTTTATCCTTTATGCACCGTAACAATCCCTTTCTTTGTCTAACTGCTCATATTAGCTGTGTAGCATGATTTATTGTTATTTTAGATTACACCTCCTTTTTTTCTACAAAATATAGTATAATTTAGTAGCATTTTACTGATTTAGCCGTCACCGACTGCTGTGGTATTTATCTTTTCCCAATCACCCAGAATCTACCTTGATATATATTTTATCACACTTTTCCAGTTGCACAGTAGTTGAGCTTTCAACACTGATTTTATCTATTATTCACATTTTCCCTGGTCGAGATTTAAAACGATCAATAATGAATGTTATGCCCTGAGAGTTGAATTGTTTCTGGTTGTTATTCACCAACATTTAGAGATGATGGGGGTTTTATTACAGGCCAGGAGTGCTTGTTAAATCTCACAAAAACTATCAAAGCAATCAAATCTGCAATCTGCGTAGTCAAAATGATCAGAATATTACCTTGATTATTCAGTCAATAAAATTCCTCGCTAAAGAAATGATGTTCTTGGTGATTAAATCAGTCAAATACTTGTATTATTGATATATTATATCTAATGTCTGAATGTAGAGTCACACCTTCACCGGCTGTGCTTCGTAGTCATAGTTGGTTATTGCAATAAACAGGATTATTGTATTGAAGATTTATCTGTAGTAGAGTGATAACCGGAGATGTAGTCATATCTGACTTTGTCCCAAATCGAGCTGAAAACAGTAACATTCATCTCAGAGAGTCAGGACAGAGGAGTCACAGGTTCATTTTTTGTCCTGAGGTCATACCAGATGGGCACTCGCTTTTACCACCGGGGTAAAATGAAGCCTCGAAGTGTCGTAGTACGATGCAGCCATCGCCGCGTTTGAGTAATTCCAGACTACGTGTTATTTATGTCTTTCGAGAAAATCCTTAAATTCCTGCTGTGACCTAACAAGAGACTTGATACCTGACAATCATAACAGGTGGTCTTTCATGATGACAAACTTAAAGCAGCAGGAACAAACATGTTGCTTTTAGAGTTGTGTTGTAGATGTGAAACAAGGAGAGTGAAGGCAAAAAAAATTATTCAATTCTGTTTTCCGCTGAAATGAAGCACTGCACATCTGCAACATCGTACAGATCCATCCTGTCTGACGCTCATTGAAAACAATTAGAAAAATTAATAAAGGCTGCACCTAATCAATGCATTCATTGTTTAGTGTATAAGTGACATCTTGAAAATTTCTTGTTTTGTCTGACAAACGCAAAGACGTTCAGTTAACAATCATATAAGACAAAAAAATGCAGCAAATTGTCACTATTGAGTTGCTCGACAAGGGAATGTTTGGCATTTTTATTTGAAAAATAACTTCAACGATTAATCAATCATCAAAATAGTTGCTGACTAATTTTCTGATAAAAGTTAATCAGCTTATAGCTCCACTGATGCAGGATTATTTTGTGGCTGATTCTGATATTTTTTAATGAGATTTAAATTCGATAATGATATATCGGCAGGTATTTATTTTCTTCACACAACCTGTAACATAAATATGTATTTTTTGATAAGGTTCCCTTAGATTTTTATTTTTTTTATTTTTTAAAGATATAAAGATTAGATTTTTTTTTTCTTGTGACCAAGAAATGTAGAGAGCAGGATGTCACTACTCTGGTGGACAAACTAATAATATAATCTAATATAATATATTGATTGATTGCTTTCCTGTAGCTGCTTCTTGTTGTTTCTGACATGACGTTGCGCAGGTAAATTTCCTCTTGGTGACATTTTTAAAGAATAAACTTCTGTTTCTTTCTCTCTCTCTCTCTGTCTTCTTCTCTTGTTTTCAGGTCTGATGTACCTCGGGGGCTACAGGCCTGTTTTGGAGCCCCTCCCCCACCACACCTCCACCAGCAATATTAACCTGGAGGAGCAGGGGGCAGAGAACAGGGACGGCCAGAGTCCTAAACATCCTCGCCGCGGACCACTCATTGTGTAACACATTCACACACGATCGCAAACACACACACATACACACTTACACACAAACTTAAACGTATCCGTCCAGCTCTTCTTACCCTGCCATAGTGCTGCGTCACTGGATACCGCTGATACTCGCTGATACTCGCTGAACAGGGAACCCCCTCCTCCACCTGTCTAAACATCTCCCCCGGACTGAACATGATTGTCGTCGCTGGCGCTGAAACTCCTCTCGAGTAGAACGAGGAGGGAAGAGGAACAGAGCGGCATCACCTCGCTGTCATCTGTGCACTTTTATCTCACAGAAGTTTCTTTTTTGTTTGTTTGTGACCTAACTCGATGTGGGAATGATTAGCCTACTGCTACGTTATTATTTATTACCTGTAGGTCTAACCAATGAGAGCTCTGTATTGTGACACTATCTTTAGAAAAATACATGCTGCTCCTCCTCCTCTACTTTCCTCTCCTCTCTTACCAGCCAAACAGTCAGGGGCTACTGTGATCGGCAATCGGATTTATTACTAATGTACTTCTTCTTCTCTGTTATATACTGTATGTTGAATGAGTGGTCACTATATAAAAAGTCAGCTCACACCGGACTACCTTACCGAACTCTCCTTCGGATCAGGGAGCTCCAGTCTCAGACTTTTCGCATGCAGCTTTTTTCGACTTCTGCTGATGTTTTCCTCTCCATTTCCCCGCCACGACCTTCACTCGACAACCTCCGCTGAATGTGAAGCCAGGGGGGGGGGAAGCGGGGAGGACGAGCCGAGAAACGGCGGCCCGAAATGAAACAGGAACGGACTGAAAAACGAAACAAAAAGACACGTAACACAGAATGTAGGACGATGAACGTGGAACTCAAAGAAGGGGAATGTACAGGACATTTAAGCTATCACCTAAACTGGAATTAAACATGAACTTTGAACCCTAAACACACATTGGCTCCCCCCGTTTTACCCATCATGCCATCCTCTCCTTCTGCAGCTCCATCTTAGCATGTCAGTATTATCGTAGTGCAACTGGAAATGAACAAGTACCACCAAGCAATAAAGACGCCCTCTTCTTCTCCTGCAGGTAGACGCTCCTTTGCAGTCCAAACAAAGACTGTTTGCACTGGCCTGTTACAGTCACAGATTTAGCTAATTCAACCTGTTTTAATTGTTATTTGTTATTTTAATTTCACCGTTGTAAAGGGACGTTTTGTGAGAAAACATACAGTGAATATGAAAACCTAAACGTGTGATTTAGCTGGCATTTTGTTCATCCTCATATCCTCCCCCCCCCCCTGTTATTATTATCATCATCCTGACGAGCCCTTTTCTCCTCGTCTGTGAAACTTTTTAGTTGTTTTGGTTTTTGTATAACTTTAATGTATAGCTCACCTGTTGTTGGTGTTCTCTGTTTCTGTGTTTTAATTTGTTGCAAAACACTGTGTTGTTTATTAGAATGTGGATGAAAAATATGTGAAATATTCCTAAAGGTTTACACACATACACACACACACATGCGCGCGTTCACATAGCGAATAAAACTGAAAAAGGGACGATATCAACATTTAATGCACTATTAGCTGTTTCCTAGACGACACACTTTGCGGTGCATGAGGCGATAGTCGAGTAAGCATGTTAGTCTAGGTCAGCCTGCACCCTCCTGTAGAATACTTGATGATGGATCACTGCACACACCTGAAGTGGTACCATATCCTTCTGTAGTGTTATATATCGGTTGCTGGCACCCTATTCCCTTGACCGAACTGCTGAGGTCAAGAGTAATGCACTACTATATCCAAGCTGCATACAGTCATGTGATCACAGTCCGAATGTGTAGATGAAGCTGTTCTCTGGCACCCGGTTGCAGTATGATATCAAAGGAATGGGTCCTGAATCCGTAAGACCCCACTTTTCTAGAATTATGAGCGAAAATGTCAAAGAAAACATCAAACGGACAATAAAGTTTTTGCAACTAACCTGTCGGGTTTGACTCTGAGTGATTCGCTGTTGATTTAAACAGAAGGGGCATTCATAAATCACAGCAGGGTCATGTTTTTGGTTTCCTAACATGGTCAACTTGTCTGAAACTTTCCTCACAGCATTAAATAATCTTTTTTTAAACTCTGGTATGCAGCGTTTTCCCATCAGAGAGCTTAGTTTATAATTTTTTGTTATCAGTAAAAATAACTTCTCAGGGCTGGAAATCAGCACCCTTCCAACATTCTGTTAAAATGTTTGATTATACAGTATATATGCCATTTTCCACCACATATCTTCAATCAGCATACAAGCAGCAAAATCTGACAAGCCTCTTACTTTCCATTTTCTTAATTTTCTCCCTGATGTTTATTTCTTGCTATAAAATTTTAATTCAAAAAGAAAGAAAGCGAAACAAAGCCAAGAAATAAACCCAAAAAGGAAAAACACTAAACAAAGCTAAGCAAAACTGAAAAAAAAAACCCATTATATTTTAATTTAAAGCTGCACTTATCAATATATTTATGTTAACAATAGATCAATTGACAGTGTGTAATATGGAAAATGTCACTTGTATTAATGAACGCTCTGCAGTTCCCCTCAGATTTACAGAGCATTTTATGGCCCATAACTTCACTGCCAGCTTAAGAAGACAGCAAAACATCAAGAGGCTTTTTCTCAGGAGTTGAGAAAAACAGATAAAACGAGAGTAAACGTTTGACTTAAATTCATCAGGCGACCAGAAACCTGACTTCAAATGAATGCTAACATCGCTCTGTGTCTGCTGGATGTCTAAATACGCCGCAACATGCCTGAGAAGATCACTTTATCTTAGATAAATGGTGTCCAAATTTTATAGACACTCAGTTTGCCTCTCAGTCTGGAAATTATTTTGTTTGTTTGTTTATTTGTTTATTTTGTTTCCAGTGTTCGGCTTTGCTGTTTGTTCCAGTTCAAGGTAATAAGTAGGTTTGCTTGTAACATACACGCATCAATAAAAGTTCACTTTTTATGCCTCCAGGCTGGTGACCACTGTGGTCCGAGGCTGTCCGGCCCATTCTTGTGAACATGATATTTCAACGCCTTGAGGGAATCAAATTTGGCACAAACATCCACTTGGACTCAAGATGAACTGATGAGATTTTGGTGGTCAAAGGTCAAAGCTTACTGTGACCTCACAAAAGACATTTTTGGCAGTAACTCAAGAATTCATACATTAATCATGACAGTTTCACACAAATGTATAAATAGGATAAAATGATGAAGTGACAACATTTTATATCCAAAAGGTCAAAGGTCAGCTACAGAAGGGGAGATTGTGACCAAATTTCACATTTGGTCAGAGTTGTTGACACTAATCTTGGGTGCCCACCTTGAATTTGGAGTAGTTATAGTATACTTAAAGTACTTACTTACAATCTATATTTTTATAATAATGTATCAAATACTGTGTAATGTCAGAGGTGTCACTTGTGATGAACCTATAAAGAATTATCAGCTACTCTGCAGCTCCCCTCTGCTTTATGGAGCTTTATAGCAAGTTTCAGCTCGTTGTTTAGCTGTCCAGCCGCAACTTTACTGTTTTGGTTCACTCTTACTGCGCTCATAGCGTCATTTTCAGTCGCAGCAGGCAGCTGTTTTGAGAGAAAAAGCCCTAAAAACCCACTGCACACTATCTGTAACAATGTATAGACTCATACAAAAGTAATCCCTCTCAATCATCACTTATGACCCACTAGAAATGTGGTGGTGTATTTATCTGCGGAAACTCTGCCCTCTGCCTGTATTTTCTTTTTCTATTTTGCTGTGTTCGGGACACTTCTGGGCAGTGGGTGTGTAGCCCCCAGCCAATAACAGCACGCAGGGTGTAAAAGAGCAGCAGGTCTGTGTGTCTGCTTGACCGAGGGCGGGGCTGAGCTACACACACGCAGAGCAGAGAGGCCACAGCGGACAGGATGAAGCTCTGCGTTCACACAAAATCCGGCAACGCGGCATCTTCTCGCAGGGTTGTGGGCATGTTTATTTGTGCTTTAGAACGTTTATATTATTTTTATTTATATTTATATTTATATTATTGATGGCTTTGTTCTCGCCAGCGCCACTCGCTCTCTTCATTTACGTACTTTTCTCTCACTCATTCATTCACAGCTCTCTCTCTCGCTCGTTGAACTGGGGAGGAGGGCCCAACAGACAAATCCTGCATAGTACACCTTTAAGTGAAGTGTGGTGACCAGACAAGCCCATATTTGTAGGTTTCAGTTTTTTTTGCAATATTTTATTTATATTGCGCCGAATCACAACAGACATTTCATGACACTTTTCACACAGAGCAGGTCAAGGCCGTACTCTTAAATTTACAGAGACCCAACATTCCCCCCATGAGCAAGCACTTGGCAACAGTGGCAAGGAAAAACTATCCTTTAATGGGAAGAAACCTCGAGCAGAGCCAGGATCTAGGTGGGCGGCCATCTGCCTCGACCGGTTGGGTTGAGAGAGAGAGAGACACACACAGAGATGCACAGCAACAACAATAATAGTAACAGATTATTGTTGCAATTTGAAGACATTTTGAGGACATTTTTCACTATTGCTGACATTTTATAGACCAAACAATTAACTAAACTGAAAAATAATCGCACAACTAATCAGTGACGAAAAATAACTGTTAGTTGCAGCTCAAATCTAACCCCTGATTGCTCATAAACTCCAGTGTAAGTACAGCAAGTCCATTAAAACAGAAAACCATTATATGAATTAAAAAATTTAGGTCACTTAATGCACAAAAGTACTTTTAACATTAATAATAAATCAGCTTTAATGCTCAGCTGTGAGACTGGCAGCGGATGAGTGGGCTGAAATGAGAGTGAGTGGGTTTAAATGGGTACAGTGTGTATAATGTCATTACCACGTCGTTTTGGTGATCAAGTTCCGCTTTAATTGAATTTTTCCTCCTCAGTAGTCTTGCGCTGCTCTGCATGTGTTACAGTAAAGGTCTGTTTTGTAACTATGCGCTCATGTGTACAGACTAACACCCCGCTCTGCTTTGCTTTTTTTCCACCGGTGTCAAATAAGTTGTGAGAAAGCTGTAAATTCACATTATCTCTCCTTTCAGACAGATAAATCCTCTCCACCTGCCTTTCCTTTAGTTGTATTATTTGTTACTCAGCCTTTAAACCAATCATCTTCACTCTCACCTGCCTCCAAAGCCTGATATGTATCTCCCCTTCCTCTGTTACCCAATTACACCTCAATCTACGTTTTCCACTGTGGGAGGGGTTTTTCATTTCAGGCAGTGAGATGAAATAGAGAGAAACGCTCTGGTCATTCATTCTGCCCAGCCCTCCTCAGCTCAGGTCACAGGGCAGCATCACAGTGCCTGTCTCGGGTCTCACAGCAGCTTCTCTAACACACAAACACACACAAAAACACAATTGTAGTTATGATGCGTGTCGCTTTCATCCTCCTGCTCTTCCTCACAGGTAAGACTTGTTTACATGTCTGAAAGAAGGAAAAGTTTCTCATTGTTTGATTTTCTATCATGTGGCTAATTTGTCTTTCAGAGCCCAGAGACAGCAAAGTATTAATGATACCTTTGGCTGCTTTAATCTTGTTTTTCCATCATATTACTGCTGTTTTTATCTGATTGATGAACTGTTTGAGGATGAGGAGTGTTCTCACAGTGCTATTTCCCATCATATTTTAAGCAGACATTGAAAATCTTGAACCAAAAATACAAAATACTAAATTACAGTTATAGAGAGTCACAGACACAAACAGTTATATTATATTGATGATGTGATGTGATTGTGATTATTTGGGAAGGAAAAAGATTTATTTTTAAAGCTGCTCTGGTGGATTCCTTGAGGATCAATCAATTTATAATGTTATAAAACAACTTTGTCCTTGAAGGATGTATTGAGAATAGAAATAATGATGTTAAAAACATTTGCAAAGGTGGGAGAGGTTCACTGAAGCTGAAGGCTGTGAAGAAATACATGAATTTAATATATTTGTTTTTTGTAATAACCCTGAGATTTAGTCAAGTATTGATTTGTATATATGTAGGAGCAGGATCTAACATTTCCTTTTTTATATCATTTAATGTCTTATTGTTACTTGTTGCTTATTGAGGTTGTTAGGCCTGATGATACATGTTGTATGTTATTGCTATATAGGTTTGATTTTGCATTTTGGTCTGTTTTAATGTGGTTTTTGAGTTTGTGTTGTTTGTTCAATGTTTCTTGTTCAGTTTTTTCTCTTTTTTGCTTTTGGTTTGCCTGTTTCTCTGTACTTTTTAATCTTTTACTGCTTTTGATAGAATACGAAACAGATCTTCATTGAAGGGAGGAAAAGAAGTGAAATTAGTGACTTTAAATGGAAGAGAAATACAGAAGCTCTCCTTAGTCAGCTAACAATATAACAGCAGACTGTTTTTTATTATAAACCTGCAAAAGGAAAATCAAGTAAAAATAAGAATTAAAAAATA
Source organism: Thunnus thynnus (assembly GCF_963924715.1). NCBI lineage: Eukaryota > Metazoa > Chordata > Actinopteri > Scombriformes > Scombridae > Thunnus > Thunnus thynnus. The sequence continues at coordinate 9,111,374 of NC_089536.1, read as the reverse complement.
TACATACATACACATACATTGTTTAAGCACATACCAATATTGTAATTTGGGGGTTAATTGCTTAATTAAAGTCCTGGAGTTAATTATTTGTGCTCTTAAGTTACTTAATTTGTGCATTACTGAAGCTGTGAGCACAAATTAAAAGAACATAACATTAAAAACTATAGTCAGTTTTATAAATAACACATTTTTGCTCTCGAATTACTTCATTAAAGCTTTCAAATCACTTAAAGCTGTAGCGTGGGACTTTTTACGTCGTTGCCAAACAATGAAGCCTTTCACCGCCAGGTAAATCTCTCTGTATTTCGCAGTATATTGGAGTTTTTAAATCTGGTGTCTGTGGCGACTTACCCGCACTGGCGCACCATTACTGATGCGTTTTACGTCAACCAGCAATGACTGGTTTGCGACTGTCGACTGCGGCGGACTGTTCTCGGTGTGCCCCAACTGCGTCGCATCGCCAGGGTGCTGAAAAGTGCAAAAAGTGTCAGGGGGTCTGTGGGCCTTATTCTATTCTGTGAAGACCTGCCCTACCCTGCCTCTGATTGGCTAGTACTTGTTGCCTTCGTTGGTTGGGTTTAGGCATGAGGAGGTAAGAATATCAGGGTCAGAACCAATCAGCCGGTCTTTGGCGATAATGTCAACACTGTTTGTGTGATTACTCTCAGGTTTAATTTGACCACTTAAATAACATGTTGGGCACACAAATGAACAGAAAGTGACTTTAAACAATATTGTCAATTTTATGAATGACTCACTTGTGCTCTTGAATTAATTAATTTGGATTTTTTTTAAGGATATTTAGAATTTATTAAGGTTTTTGTATCAGGTTCAATCGGGAATATAAGATAAATCAAATTAATTAACAAAAATACACTGGGGGAAAAATCTATAACAAAATATGCCTAAATTACACAAATTACTATCAGTTACAATTATGCAGCATTTGAACTAACAACATTAGCATCAAAGACATTGCAATCCAAATAAAACAGAATAAATTACATTCAATTACGCAAACTAAGAGGCTGTATAATGTTAAAAACCAAAGTTTATATTACAAAAGGATTTTTTAATCGAAATCTTAAGAAAAAACTGAACTGATAATTGTTTCTCTGTAGATGGGGCACTCTGTAAGAAAGTGTGCAGTTACCAGGACATTGTGGACTACCTGAACCTGACTTCAGATAATACTGTGTTTAAACTGACCCGGCCCGTTCTGGACTACACACACCCCACCACAGTAGAGCTGGACATCCTGCTCTACGCCATCCTGGCTGTGGTAGGTTTCTGCTGCTGTGTTAGCTCAACGTTCATCTTTCATGCAGCTGATTAGCCCTGACATGTGTTTGTTTATTCACAGATTGAGAAAACACAAACTTTCATTCCTTTTGTCTGGGTAACAATGGTGAGTTGACTGAGTGAATATTAATTGCTTCACCTTTTCATTATCTGAATGTCTGTAGACCTGCTTTCACCTGTGACTCCTGACACCTGTTGTTGTCTTTCACTCTCGTCTCTTGATTTTTCTTAACCCTGCAGATGTGGAACAATGAGCGCATCTCGTGGGATCCCGCTCAGTTTTGTGGAATCACTCAGATTTCAGTTCCTCGTGACATGCTCTGGAAACCAGACCTCTTCATCTATGAGATGTGAGCCACAGACACACACTCACATCAAGTGTAGCCCATTAAAAGATACACACAAAAACAAACAAAACTGTTAAATATGAAGAAAAAAAATTAATAATAAATAAAAAAAACTAACGAAAAAAAGGAAATTAAATTGAAATTTGAAATTAAGAGAAGAGAAAGTTCGCTGTATGTGTGCACTGTGTAGACGCTGAACATTTAATCATCTAATAGCCTGATATTTGTTCATGCCACACATCCTGTGTTTGATTAGAAGGTAAATGACTTCTACATATGCTTGCTTTTATTAAAGTACACTCAACTGTTTTTACACTATTATTAGAGTAATAATATGCAAACATTATCCTGCAGTGGTGAGCGGAGGGGCTCCGTCATGAATCGATTCAGTGATTGATTAATGTGAAACACGGCGTGGTTTAAATGATTTACAAACAGGCCATGAAAAGAGTTTGTGTGTGTTTGTTGTCTCAGGATACAGAAAGACGACTCCCCTCAGAATCCCTACATGTACGTGTCCTACGATGGGACGATCACCTCTGAAGAGGACATGAAGGTAGTCAGCACCTGCAAGATGGACGTCCACAAGTTCCCCTTCGACACGCAGAAATGCAACATCTCCATCGGCTCTGCCATACACTGCGGTGAGGCAGGGAGTGTGTGTTGTCTCTGACTGTCCATACTGAAGATCAGTGTTGTTGAACACGTTTTTATACCTCCCTCTCTTCTCTCCACAGTTGATGAAATTCGCCTCATCCCTTTCTCCAACTCGTCTCGGGCCACGCAGTTCTCCCGAGAGATGATGAAGACTCAAGGAGAGTGGGAGTTCCTCCAACTATCTGTCGCCAGCTACAATTTCACCTTTGACAACAAACCGTGGGAACAGCTCATATACACAGTACGCAAGACAGATGGGGACAAATCAAAGGAAAAACCAGAATAAACGAGAGAGAGAAACGTAATGAATGCAAATGCCTCCATACAGGGCACGAAGGCTCACTGAATGGTTTGATGGGAATGAGACGAGATAGACTTCACAGTAACCAAATAGGAGATTTAGGAGCGATGTGTCAGACAACGCTCTCCACCACCATCAACAAAACACAAAATTAGGAAATATCTTTTGGAAGAATGGTGTTTATCTCTCAATGCTGTGACAATCTATGCTATTAGAGCTAGAGGCTCAGCGTGGCCCAACACCTGGCTAAGACACTTTTAATTTTTACACTTTCAATTTGTCACCCATTTATAAAATCCTGACAAGTCTCAGGGTGAAACAAAGAGGAAATCTCTGGGTGCTGTTTTCTTGATTTTGACAGGTAGTTAACCATAACAAAAAACAGAGTTTACAGACATTGAGGGTACGAGTACAAAGAATACAAAGAAAAAAAAGAGAACAGTACTGAGAGTGACTCATAATAGTAACTCTAATCATAATGATACAGTAATAATAAGAAAGGTAATGATAATAAACCTCCAAATGGACTAAATGAAAGAAAAGAAAGGGACTGCACTGTTAAGGGTGTGTTATGGAAGAATAGGGATCAATAAATCTGTTGGGCGTATATGTCAGCCAATATTGGTTTATTACAGATATAATGGTACAGGCTATATGTTGAACATAAGTAACAAGAAGTTGTAATACACAAACCTCAAAATATGTTTTAGTTAAAGTAGAGACAATGTCTCACCAACTTTAAATAATCAGTATTCAATCAGTATTGATCGAGCTTTACTCTCAAATTGCTTAATTTGATGATTTGTGCTCTCAAACTAACTGAACATAACATTATAAAAATATAATCAACTAATTTTTGTTCTCAAATGACTCAATGTGAGCTGTAGAGTCACTTAATTCAAGACTTACTTACTCACTTCCGGTTAGCTCTCTGCTAACTTGAATGGGGATCAAATTATTTAATTGTGCGGCTTCTCTAGACTTTCCAAATGTTATCGAATCGATTGGATCAAATTCTGATGGCAAAACGAGTCATTTCACGGGGGTTGTGTGACGCTCAAAGCAGTTTATCCACCGTTTTACAGCCACAACAGTAGCGACGGAGTAGGCAACGGCAGAGCTTATGACATAAGCGCATGTCGACAGTGTTTTTGTAATTACTCTCATTGCCAGAAGGGGGAGACAAATGTCCCATACTGCAGCTTTAATTCAAATTACTTTATTTGACCACTGTTAATTTGTGCACACAAATTAACAGAACATACTGTAACTTCAAACAGTATCGTCAGTTTTATGAAATACTCATTTGTGGTCTGGAATGAATAAATTCAGCACATGAATGCTGAAATGAACAGAACAAATTTTTATTAATTAATAATTTGTGTGCACAAACTAAGTAATATGAGAACAAGAGTAACTGACTTGTGCAAACAAGTTTAAAAAAAATTACTCGCAGGTCTTAATTTTTGTTGTAATTTGGTCGCCTGATCCTTGATCCTGTCCTCCTAGTTCACCATGAAGAGGAGACCCCTCCTCCATGTCATCAACTTCCTGTTGCCCATCCTGTTCTTCCTGTGTCTGGACTTGGCCTCCTACTTCATCTCCGACCATCGAGGGGAGAAGCTGGGCTTCAAAGTCACCGTGCTGCTGGCCATCTCCGTGCTGCTGCTCATCCTAAACGACATCCTGCCTTCCATGTCCAACAAGACCCCACTCATAGGTACAAAAACCTGGACCTCACCAGAGTCCTTAAAGGGTCAATTCACCCAAATTACAAAGAAAACATAAGTCATCACATATCACTAGTGTTGTCCAGGCATCAACCATTTTCACTGTGACTATTTCTTTGGTAGAAAGTAGTTGTTTTATTTCTGCAAAGGCATGTTGCTGTTAAGCTGTCAAAATGTAATTTTTTAATGCTTTGAATACCACAAATTAAATTCTATTCGCTTCTATTGTAGAAGACAATCAAACCAAAATGATCTACATGTCTAGATATTACCACCAAATATGTTTTTTTATGATTTGGCTGAACTGAGTCTTAAACAGGATCATGTTTCATATAATCAGGAGCACAAACTACCAATATAACAAGTAGTTATTGACCATTTCTTTCTCTCAGCGACCTACTGCATTGTGATTTTTGCTCTGATGCTGCTCAGTCTGCTGGAAACAATCTTGGTCACATATCTGATGGAGAAAGACTCCCAGGAGAAGCTCAGGCTCAGGGAGGACTGGGAGGCCAAACAGGAAAAAGACCAAGTTGATAACTGTAACACAGGTGAGACCCAGATCAAAGACAAGAGCAGAGTTTTCACAGTATTGTACATATGCTTGATCAGATTGTTTCAACTCTTAATTGAAGCTATTTGATGTTTACACTGAATGAAATATTCACACCTAAGATGTTTTTATGGCTGCATCGTGCATCACATTGAAATATTCTAGATGTTTTGTGCATTATTTTATACACATTTACCCAAAATTCAATCTGACGTATTTGGTATCTTTGTCAACTTCAGGATCTTCCCTAGAATTTAAAATAAAGTTCTGGGTCTGATCAAGTTTTGGCTGAACAGTGTGAGTTTGCAGCCAACAGAAGGGCTGCTGCATGTTAGACATCTATCTGTAAATGCTGATTTCCCCTTATTTAGTCACAAATATTTAATGTCATAGTGAGTTTTCTGGTGCTTTTAATATTCAGTATAATTGTGAGTCATGTTGCTGTTCCTGTCACTCAAAGCTGCTGTGTGTTTTCAGATGAGAAAAGACGGACTGGCTGTTCATGCATCTGCAAAGTGTCCGACGGTGAGAAACAACATGAACTGCTGCCTGTCGCTGCAGAGGTACACCATTATAGATACAGATTCAGTACTATTAGGAGCCCAGGAGAACATTGGAGAAAGTTGTGTGATTTCACATGTGTGTTATGACGCAGGATCTTTACATGCTAAATTTTATCATCTTAACTGGGACACACAGATTTTACACATAAAGGGTCAGTTTACTTGTCAGGGGGAGTACTACTCAGCCTGTGAAAACAGTTGTATAGTATCTGTGGCTCTGGGGGAAGATCCTGCAGGTCTTTATCTCTGCAGATATCAAGAAGGCAACGCACTTCATTGCTAGTCCAGGTTGGACCTTGATTCATGCATTGTTGAGGTCATATCAGAGTTTTTTAATTACGAGTTTCCAACTTGCAAATAGTGAATATGACAACGTCCAAGTCGTAATTATGACTGGGAGACAGGGATTTTTCTGAAAGCTCAGATAAATCCGAGTTGGAACTTAATAATATAGAAGTGCCTGAAAACCAAACAAACATGGACGCCTCACGTCAGCCAAAGTCCGTTGTTCAATGCAAGCCCCCAGGGTGGCCCCAAGAGTGCTGGGGTGAGAAGCCAATTTGACATAGTGGCCAAACTGTGTAATTACTACTTCTGGATCCGTCACGTGATGCACACTGGCACCCCAAATATTTTTTTCCCACACACAATCATTGGAAAAGGAACTACTGTAAAACAGTGAATCAAGTCTTTTGACAACATCCATTTCGTCCGATAACATTTGGAAAATCTAGAAGAGCCGCACTATTAATTGATTTTATCCCCAATCAGGTCAGCAGAAAGCTACCCGAAAGTGAAGTTAGTGGAAGCAACAACTATTCCTATGATTTAGAGGGAGACCAGTGTAGCAAGGCAATTTTTCCTTTTATTGTATTTGCAGCAATATCATGGTACTGTTACTGCCCTCTTCTCCCTGTAATGCTGCTTTCTCCTCTATTAAACCATGAGAGACTGTGAAAGAATAGATTATGTAGAAGGGTTTAGTAGCTCAGTAAGTTCATAATTCACGATACACTATAATATATACCAATGTTTAGACTGCAGATTCATCAAAACATGACCACATAGCTGTACCACAGCAATGTAGGCAAAGGTTTTTGCAGCCTAAAGCAGTGACTATAGATGACTAAAGATGTAAATATCCCGCATGATAACATGCACAAAATGACACCATTTTGGCCACTCGGCTTACGATACATGATCAGTCTGTGTAGGAGAATAAACCGACTAACATGACTCTGCGCCTCCGTGTGTGTGTTTGTGCAGGTTGACAACATCGTGCAGTCAGGAGAGTCTCGTGTGTTACTGCTGATCCTGGAAGAGCTGAGGGAGCTGCAGAAAACTGTGAATCTGCACCTCAGCTGCAGAGACGAGGGAGGGAAGTCTTCCCACTGGGCCACAAGAATCAACAGAGCTTTCTTCATTTTCTACATCATCGTCGTCTCAACTTTTCTACTCCTCATCTACATGGAGTGGAAAAATTAAATTTATACTCTCTGGAGTCCAAGTTAATTTTTGTTTTTTTGTTTTTTTTTCATTTTTCTCTTTGTTTTTTTTGTTTGTTTTTTTTTTTTAACTCTCCTTACTTCACAAATATGGTGTCTTTTTTCTTCAACACAACTACCAGGAACCCATATTACAAGAAAAATGACACAAACGCCTATAAAAATGTACAAATCTTTAGCAATAGTTGCTCAAAATATTATTACAGAACAGTTCAAGGTTGTTAAAGTATTGTTTCACTAAACAAACACACAAAAGCTGCAGGAAAAAAGTAAGAAATAAAACGTATTGTAGTCTATTTACATGTAAAGTGATTTTATCCCATCTCGTTTTTGTGCCTTTTTCATTGAAAGTATACAGTGTGTATGCCACTGTAAATCACTAAAAATATTAATAGTTTAAATTTCTTTCAAAAATGTGTAATGATCTAGACATAAAATACTGTTTTTCAGATTAGACTTTGTCTCTACATGATATATGCTCATTGTATTCACCAACGAATAGACAAACAGAAGGTTAATACCTTGTCATACATTGTTTTCTGTATTGTAGACTGTCATGTATGCTTTGTTAATGTATTTGAGGGAGTCAGTAGCATTGCTGCCTTAGTTCTCTCTCTGTCCATGTTTCCCACTTTGTCAACAAGACATGATGTAAAAATCTGACTGTAAAATGTTCAAGTGTCATGTTGTACTTTTAAAAACTCTGTCTTTGTCTTTTTGTTCATTTACTTTATGTAGTTTAGGTGAGATGATTCGCAATTCACAAACTTCTGAAAGTGGTGCTTCACACGATCCGATCCTGTAGGCATGTGTTATTGCTGTGGTGAAATTATACTGTAATTAAAAGATTTCAGAACAGCTATTACTGCTGAGGCCAGTTTAATGCATTGCTGAAGTTTTGCATTGGTGCACGAGGAAATCAGGTTGGCTTCTTAAAACATACATTTATTGGAGAGCCTTTCCTGAATTTACTTTTGATTCCCTTTAAACTGTCTTTTTTTTTGTTTGTTGTGCCTTATGTGAAGCACTTTGTAACTTGGGTTTTGAGAAGTGCTCTATAAAAAATGTGGAAATGTAGGAAATGTGAAACATTTAGATTTTTGATCCAGTAAAAATCAGAGGTTGTTTAAAGATTTATCAATAGTTGCACTGATGTACGTAAATGCCAAAAAAACTGTTGATGTAAGAAAATAAAGGTGCAGCTGTGTCTGGTGGTTTATGATGTGTTTAAGATAAACCTCGATGTGGTCACGAGCAATTCCCAAAATCTTATGTGCAGTGTGTCTAGAACAGAGAACCACCGGGTAATCTAATCAAGAAAATCGATCACTAAACTTTATTGCTTCCACTTCAAATCCTTCACGTTGAGAGCATTGTTAATGCGTGTGTGTGTGTGCGTACTTTTCGGAAACACGGGCTCACTGATGTCATATTTTCTACAATGTAATTGTCCACATTATCTCTCCATCTCAACAAACAGATCTGTCTCCCCTGTCCTGTTTCAGTCTTCTTTCACCTCACAGCTCATCTTTCACTCAGACCTTAAACCAATCACGTCCATCCTCACCAGCCCGATATCCTGTTGTTACAGCCACAGCGAAGGAAACATTTGGCTTGACCTTGTGACCAGCAACATATAAAAAGGATGCCATACCCGAGGTTTGGTTGTAAAGCGAAAGTTTTTTTGTTTACAAAGAAAAATAAGTAAATAAATTGCCATGAATTAACCAAAACTACAGAAGTTGGGAGGCCTGGCCAAACAAAACATAAAGGTGGGGGAAATCTGAGCCCATAAGGGGCTGTTGGACCCAGAATTTCCCTCCTTAACCTATCAAAAAGAGTGCATAACGTAAACCAATATACAAAGCCGTGAAAACAGGACTACTAGACCTCCGTCCTCAAAAAGGAAAAAAACACAAAATAAGGAACAAAAGAGTAAAGTACTATAACACTAGCAGGCTGCTTAATCAGGGAGAGAGACAGCCTTCTCCTCCAGCCTCTCTTAAATATGGGGCAGGGCCACCTACTAATCATCTGATGAGGAGCACCTGATGGAGCAGGAGAGAGAGAGAAAAGAGGGAGAAAAACACAAGAAGGGGGGGGGGCGTAACACCCTCACCTTAAGATAGTGATTTTGATTTCATCACACGTAAAAAACAAAACAAACAAAAAACACAACAAAATAATGGCCAAGCGCAACAACGCATCTGCCACCACGTTATCTCTGCCACTGATGTGTTCTGTATTAACACTGAAGGCCTGAATAAAAACACTCCAACACATCAGCCTCTGGGTTATATTACACATCCGCTGCAACAACAAAAGAGGGTTGTGATCAGTACAATTCGTAACAGGAACATTAGATGACCTGACGTACACCTCAAAATGGTTCAAAGCCAGAACCTCTTTTTCAATTGTCGAGTAAGGGCGCTGATTGAACGGTTGAACTTTTAGGAGAAGTACAGCACTGGGTGTTTTACTCCATCAGCACCATCTTGGAGTAGAACAGCGGCCGCCCCAAACTCACTTGCATCAATTGCCAGTTTACATGGATGATCAAAGTTAGGAACACAGGAGCACAGGAGCATTAGTCAGCAGGGCTTTAATCTGCTGAAAAGCATGTCGACAACTGTCAGACCGCACGAACAAAACTTTAGGGCTTAATAGGTCAGTTAATGGTGCTGCAACGGCAGAAAAGTTTTTACAAAATCCCCTGTAATAACCAGCAGTGCAGGCCACGTCTGGAACCAGGAACAGGGATTGCTAAGATCGCCTCCACCTTGGACGGGACTGGAGGCACTTCACCTCGGCCAACCGCTTTCCCCAGATAGACCACGGTTGCCTGACAAAATGCACATTTTGCTAAGTTGCTTTCATTTGTGTCAAGTTTCTCAAACATCTCCCTCATCTGCTGGATGCGACTTTGCCAGGAATCAGAGTATATTACCAAGTAAGCTTCACACCCACAGAGACCAGACGGTACAATGTTAACCAGCCTTTGAAATGTAGCAGGTGCGTTGCACATCCCAAAGGATCCACTGTGTATTATAAAAAGTCATCAGGTGTTACAGAGGTGGAAATCTCCTTATCATGATCAGTTAACAGGACTTGCCAGTACCCCTTAAGCAAATCAAGTTTGGTTACATGTGAGGCATTACCATCACTGTCAACACAATCCTCCATCCAGGGCAAAGGGTAACAGTCAGGTTTTGTCACACTGTTCACTATCTGAAAATCCGTACAAAACCAATCAGATTTATCAGACTTGTCAACCAAGAGACGAGGACAACTCCACAAGCTCAAACTGGGCTCAGCAATCCTGTGCTTAACCCTCCTGTTATGTTCCGGGTCAAATTGACCCGTTTTAAAGTTTGAAGATCTAGGAAAAATAGTTAAAAGTATTTTTTCAGTATGAAACTTCTTCTGCTTGCCTTAATTAGTGTAATCAACATATAATATGAAAATGGTTCATCTCACATATTTGCAACCACCCCCTGCAAGTTTATATCACATAGATACTGTTCGGGTCAATTTGACCCAGCAGTCAAACTGGAGGTAAAAGGGTGTCAGAAATGTCAGACTATTTTTTTCTTTGCAACTGTGAGACATATTTCATCCCAATCACTCTCTCTCTCTCTCTCTCTCTCTCTCTCTCTCTCTCTCACACACACACACACACACACACACACACACACACACACACACACACACATATACACACACACGGCACAAACACAGAGCACACACACACACACACACACACACACACACACACACACACACACACACAGAGCACACACACACACACACAGAGCACACACACAAAGCACACGCACACACACACAGGTGCAGGTGTTACGATATTTGACGAGAACCATTTATGTTCTCGCGGGAAAACCCCACCCACATTCAGTGGACACTCAACAGGGGAGGGGCAAAACATATAAAAGATTCTCTGCATGGGAGTCCCACCAACATTACACTCTGTCAGGCAAACCTTTACAAAATGAGCAGCAGAAGCAAAAGGATGACAGTCCAGGAGGCTCTGGAAGTCATCATTGATCATGACAGTGAAATGGAGGAGGATGTGTCTGAGGATGAAGACCATCTTGAGCTAAAATTCTGATTCTAATGATTCTGATTTTGAACCAGATGAGGGAATTGCTATTCCTTTTCCTCCAAGCAAGACATTCATGTCAAAAAATGGTGAAATACAGCTGACGATGTCAAGACTAGCATGACCTGTGTGAAATGTGCAAAATTCATTTGCACAAAGCACAGTGTGGTGACATGTCACTCGTGTGCTGTGTAGATGTACACACACACACACACACACACACACCTAGACAAACACACACACACACCTATGTTCATATTGCAATTGCTTGTTTGTTGTATTGCGATTTTGTTCATTTCTGGTTCACAAACAGTGCATGTATGTAAAACAAAATTTAAATGTTATGTTTCAATGTTATGTAAAACTATTGTGTTTCATATGTTGGTCTTTCAAAAGCGATAAAGTGGTGAAACATTTAAAAAAAAGTTTGAACATGCATTTTTTAAAATGAAAAACGAGTGAATTATCCTAATTGAACCGTTACCTGTTAGAGGTAAGGAACACCATTGCAATAAATATTGATAGAATAGTTAGTAATGGAGTTAGTAATGAAATATTCACGCTGCTTGTCAGGATTTTTTTGGTTTCGGACATCTTTTAGATAATTAAACATGCATTGGGTCAAATTGACCCGGGAACACCATTGCTGTTCCTGACAAATGAACATAACAGGAGGATTAAGCGTGTACTCAACCTTTATTTATTTATTTATTTATGCATGATCCATGATGATGAAGATACAGAAAAATAGAAATGCATGGCAAAAAGAGTGTATTGTCAATATTTGAGAAATCATATTTTCAGGGGAGCTCACGTCTTACTAAGAGGAGCCAAGCTCCTCCTGGCTCCCCTGTAGTTCACACCCTGGTTCTTCAACATCCCTGCGAGCCACAGACTGTCCATGACTTGAAGCTACAGCAGTTTGTGTCTTTGTCTCTGTTCAGTACGGCGTTACACTGCCAGTTAGTGTAAATCAAAAAAACCTCCCATACCTCCCTAGTTGGATGAGACAAGAATTTCTTCATGCCAATAATAGAAAATAATTAACAATACATTAAAAAAACATGTTATATTTTTGACTGCAAAGAGGGATGATTAAATGTGACTTCAGTTGGACATTAATGTGTTCCTGACTTCCTTCATTTCAGTCTCCTCTGACAGTGTCTTTGTGCCGCCACAGGGTGGTGTGCTCTGCTTCAAATTCTTATGTTCTATCTAATATTACTGGTCTTTTGCAGTGTAAAATTGATGATTTCAAAACTGATAGAATTCAATAGGTTCACTGTCATGGCAGCTCCAAAATATAAAACAAAGATAATTTAGCTTCCAAATGTGAATTTTGGATCTAACTACCCTTTTTACCCCTAAACTTCTACTCTAATATGATGTCAAAACCAAGTGTGATACCACTTTTAAAATGTGAGTATTTGGGGTTGTTTGAATGGTGATTCATGTGCCAAACATGACCTTTTCAGAGGAGAAAAATGGATTGAGGATTGTGATACAAGGAGAAACAGCACACTAAATCAGAGCTCCCTTTAATTTTATTTGCAACATTTCGACCAACCACAGGTCTCCCTCAGGGAAATACCCACAGGAAACAAATGACCAGTGACTGATCGGTGAATGATCATAATCATCTAGTTACATTCATATGTGTTGAGATATCGTCATCACAAGGGAAATAAAAATACTGAAATGAAAAGACATACAAGTAAGAATCAAACACTCATTTCATTTAAGTTTGTAATAAGGTGGGTGCCATAGGTTAAGTCATTAAAATAGTCATTAAAAACATTTATAGTGTGTTAAATGTTAAATTAATATAAAAAGGAATATTACATGCCATGTGTGCATATAGGTCCTGGAGGAAATAAGGAGATAAGGATTGTGTCACTGTTATTTAATGCAACATTTGTTATACTCACCGCAAAAAAAAAAAAAAATTATATATTGTTAATATATATACGTATGTGATAATTTCAGCGTTATAAAAGCATACTGACAATCTCAGACAGGAGTCTTAGGTGTCACTGACTCTGTTCCTCAATGTATTTTCACCTGGATGTGTGCAAAATGTATATTAGCTGTATTAGTTGTACTCATTTTTGCTGTTAAACATTATTACAGTCCATTTACATTTGTGATTCCACCAGGGGCTTTCCCACCACTTGTTCTTTGCCTAAAAGACCACAGACAGATGCTGTGATGATTGTTGTGGGAGTGACCACTCACTCCGGATGGCTGTTAGACTAATGACATTTTCTTTAAAACACACACACACACACACACACACACACACACATAAAGGGTCTATCATTCACTTTGCCCACCCTTCTCCAGTATGAGGCAGTGGTATTATTACTGCAACAGACTCGGTGACATTTCCAGACAATACTGAGAGGACAGGGATACACATTAGCTTTACACACCTTGATGACCCTCATGATGCTTGTTGGTTTCTTCTCTCTGCTCCTCTTCACAGGTAAGCTGGGACAATGTTCAGCATGATGCATGCAGGTGTATCCTGAGAAATCTACTACAGTTTTGATAAAGGAATTGACTTTTTTCTGAACATTTCTTTGTGGCTTTTTTTTTTTTAATCAACCTGCATTGCCTGCTTAAACCCTTAAAATTTTAAGTGTAAGAAAGTGGAAAGCTCTGCTGATTTTAAGAGTTCCTCTCCTATGTTTCTGTCATTTGCATATGTCTGATTGGTGTTTCTAATGAGTTAACTGGTGTGAGCCAGCAGTCACCACAAGGCTTTCCTGTTGACAATACATTTTCAAAAACATAGCTCATTATAGCAACAATAAAAGGACATTGGATTGACAAAATAGAGGGACTTAAGTGGACCTTTTGTTAATATAATTAGTTTAGAGAAAATTGTGCTGTGGTCCATTTCAAAAACATGAACAACATATTGCACACGTATTTAAAATGGATAGCCCAATTCAGACTCACATGACTGCGTAAAAGCTTAATCGTTTAACAGACTGATGAGATAATACCTCATATTCCTGCCAACGCCCATCTCATAATGGCCTTTTAGTGACCACAATCACTGCATATAACTGCAGATATTAATGAGCTGTTGTTTTTCATGGTTTGATAATAAATTCAGAAGCAATTTACACCCACAGTAATTAAGTAATTCATAGGACTTACAGTAATTGATGCCGAGACATACATCACAGCCCTAAAGTTTTAATCTAAAAGTTAAGAGCATGGACATATCCTGATTTCCTTCCTTTAAAAAGAAATTTCTGTCATAGATAATGCGTCTTATTGTGTCTGCTGTAGATGGGGTGTACTCTGAGCGTAACTGCTGTTATCAGGATGTTTTAAACCACCTGAACCTGACCAAAAACAATGAGCTGTACTCCATGACCCGGCCTGTTAAAAACTACAAACAGCCCACTCGAGTATCCCTGGAAGTACTGCTCTATGCCATTCTGGATGTGGTAAGTGGTTCAAGCTTTAAAATATTTGTAAATCTTTCAAATGATACCGCTCATTTTGATCAAAATTGGACATTCTGTATTTACTTCTGCTTTAATTAGTTGCCAAATTCCTGCAGCCTTGTATACTTGACAGACTGCCATAATAACTCTTGAACATATTGTGTAATTGAAACCAAATTTTAAATAACAGATGCATGAATCAACTGAGATTGATCCTTGCAGTATAAGTATTGATTCACTTATACTGCTCTACAAAGGCAAAGGCAAAGGAAACTAAAGAAACAGTGAAGTTTTAGAAAAAGAGTTAGTTAGATAGATTTTGTTGTAATGCCTTAATTAAATTATTTTTTAGGCTCATTATTTTATAATGAGGTATCATAAACATAATACCTAAAAAATTCTAAATATGAACTCTTGCCCTTTTGATAAGTTTGTTTAAAGGAATGATTTTGCACACTGTCAGCACTTATGGTGAATTTCTTATATAGCTGCAGAATAGAATAGACTAGAATGCCTTTATTGTCACTGCACATAGTCGTACAATGAAATTTGCTGTGCAGCTCCTGAAAACGGTTCACACATTCATTCATTCATTCGCTGTCCATGCAGGTAAGTAACAACAAAGCAGATAAAAGATAATAAAAATAACTATAAGATACTTACATTAAGTTCTGTTGCACCTATGAGACGTAAATGCAAAGTGTACAGATGTTATTGCACAATTATTGCACAATTATTGCACAATTCCCCCAATTTTGTAGTTTTTCAGTTCTTTAGTGCTGTGGTTTGTAGTGTTATGTTGGGAGGGGGGCAGTGTTTGTGGAGTTCAGTTCAGTGATGGCTCTGGGGTAAAAACTGGGGCCCTGTAGCACCTTCCAGATGGGAACAGAGAAAAGAGATGGTGAAACGGGTGTGTAACATCCTTCAGGAAGCTGTTGGCTCTACGGAGGCAGCATGATCTGAATATGTTTTCCAGTGAGGGCAGGGGGAGTCCGATTATCTTCTGTGATGTGTGGATGACCCTCTGAAGAACTTTCCTGTCTGCTGCTGAACAGTTGGCATACCATGTTGTGATGCAATATGTCAAGACACTCTCTATAGAGCAATAGTAGAGAGACTTAAGCAGCTTCGTGGACAGGTTGGTTTTCTTAAGTGTCCTTAAAAAGTAGAGCCACTGTTGAGCCTTCTTGATAAGAGCAGTGGAGTTGATTGTCCATGTAAGGTCCTCAGAAACGTGAGTTCCCAGAAACTTAAAGCTGGAGACCCTCTCCACTTCTTTGCCCTTGATGTTTAGGGGGAGAGGTCCTCATGGTGTCTCCTGAAGTCTATTATGAGCTCTCTTGCTTTTTTGATATTCAGTGATAGATTATTATCGGAGCACCATTCAGCCAGTTTGCAGACTTCGTCTCTGTAGGTTGTCTCATCCCTGTTTGAGATCAGTCCCACCACTGTTGTGTCATCTGCAAATTTTATGTGTTTGAGGAGTATGTGGGGGTGCAGTCATACGTATAAAGGGAGTAGAAGATAGGACTGATCATGTAGCCTTGTGGCGCACCGGGGCAGTTGGATAGAAAATCCTTGATCCACATGCAAAGGGAGTTACTGAGACCCAGATCAAGTAGTTTGTTGACGAGCCTGCTACGGACGATAGTATTGAACGCAGAGCTGTAATCTATAAAAAGCATCCTCACATATGTCCCCTTCTGTTCAAGATGGGTCAGTGTGGGAGAGCCGTGGTGATTGCATCCTCTGTAGATTTGTTTGCTCTGTACGCATACTGGTGCTCCAGATTATAGTTTCGATTTGACTGAAGTGTTGCTCATAGTATGACTCTGATGCTGAGTTGGTAATACTAGTGCTGTTTTTACAAAAGTTTTGCTCTGTGATGGATAATTTCAAGTAGTGGGCTGTGTTTGTTGTGTCACACGTATTTCTTTGTTTACAGGTTGAGAAAGATCAGAAATTCATTCCCTACGTCTGGACTGTAATGGTGAGTTCTGTCTGTGGATGATGAAGACTGAACTTATCGTTGAGAAACTCAAATTTCTTTCCTTCAAATTGCATCTTCAAATTTTTGTCTCTCTTTCTCCTTTTCTCTTTTATTTACTGTTTACTGATTTTTTGCCCTTTGTTTTTCCCTGTAGAGGTGGCGCAATGAATACATTTCCTGGGATCCAAAGGAGTTTTGTGGAATTGATAATGTTTCTCTTCCAAGTGACATTTTGTGGAAGCCAGATCTCACCATTGAAGAGATGTAAGTGATTTAGTAGATCAGGTATTGGTGATGAGTTACATTCATTAGCTTAGTTTTTAGTGCCAAAGCAATTCCAGACCTAAGATTTTTTTAATGTCTTGAAGCATTTGCCATAATGTGTGTGTTTCTTCACATGTCTGTGCGTGTTCTCATACAGGACAGAGAAGGACAAAGCCCCTCCAAGCCCTTATCTCACCATCAATGATAAAGGTGATGTTGAAGTTCAGAATGACCAGGTGCTGGTCAGCACCTGCAGGATGCACATTTACAAATTCCCTTTCGACATTCAGAGCTGCAACCTCTCTTTCAAATCTGTCACACACACTGGTAAGGGCGTGACGAGTTGTTTATAAGCATGTTTGTGTTTATTGTCACATGAGTGCAAATTTGGTATGCCTATCATGGGACCAGTGTTGGAGTTTGATACATAAAATAAGTGCTGAGTTTAAGAGGAAAACATATTGCTGTAATTTGGTTGTTGTGATTAAGTGCAGAAGTGTAGGCTATTTATGTAATTGTAGTAGCTAAAAAGTCCAAATTAAGTTACATGTTTTTTCTCTGCAGCATACAGATCAGTTTTGTGAATTAACTGTCTCGTTCTCTTTTGAGAGAAAAATTAGTGTCCAAGAGGATAAAAAAACTAAAACACAGGTAGCCTGCCAGCTAATGTCAGTCAAACAAGATCCTTTTCATGTTATTACGAGATATTTTTCATGTTAATCTGAGTCATTTTTATCATTGTTATTAGATATCAAACTATTCCGATTTACAAGAAACCAGTCATTTTGACTTTTTCTAGCAGGTGTAGGCTTCAGGTATCATCTCTTTAGGCACTGACTGGATCTTTTTCTTGTTTTAATGACATATAGAATTTTATTGTTTTAACTTACCGACTTATCATGTTATAATAAAAAAAAGTTTGTTTTAAATGCAAACTATGCAGGATTTTCCTAAAAAACAATACACTCATGTAAAAGTAATCCCTCTTAATCATTGCTTATGACCCACTAGAGGTGTGTGGCTGTGTATTTATCTGCAAAGATCCTGCCCTCTGCCTGTATTTTCTCATCATCTTACTATTTTGTTGTGTTGGATGGATGCTTCTGGGTGTCAACCTTTGTGCAGTGAGAGTGTAGCCCCCAGCCAATAACAGTGTGCAGAGTGTGAGGTTGGGACTCAAAACATAGTGACCAGGTTGCATCCGTCTCTCTCCTCTGCTCCGCTCTCTGTCTCTTTGTCATCAATGTATAAAGATCTGCAGGTCTGTGTGTCTGCTTGACCGAGGGCGGGCTGAGCTGCACACACACAGAGCGGAGAGGCCACAGTGGACAGGATGAAGCACTGCATTCACACCAAATCCAGCAATGTGGCACCTTCCCGCAGGGTTTCTCTGAGTCACTGGCTTTGTTCTCCCTCTTTGCTCCCTCTCTTCATTCACTCTCTAGCTCACTCGACCACCACTGCTCTCTCTCTCTCTATCTCCCCTTCTCAGCTCGCTCTGGTGTTGTTGAGCCAGTGAGGAGGGTCCAACTTTGAACTGTGTGTTTACAAACAGCAACCAACAAATCCTGCATAGTATGCCTTTAATGAGATGCATTCATTTTGTGAAATGATAAGAAAGTTTTGTGATATAACAAGATAAAGTGATGTTATTACAAGAAAAGTTTCTTGTAAAAACAGAATAATTTGGTAGTTAGCAATAATGTGAAAAGGATTGTGTGAAAATGTTTACACACGTTAACATTAAAAAGTTTCTTGTTATAAAGAGAAACTGAGCGAATATTTTTTGTCACATACCGGTGGCAGCAATATACACTGCTGTACTGAACCACTTAAAAATTTACCTGAAAATCTCAAGATCAGTTAGTTTAGATGGTAGATAGTTTGTTCCTTAATCGAACATAACTAACCTGCTCAGCCATCAATCAAACCTACACTGGCTCACAGTCTCCCCCACACACCACCAGATTGCACCACCTATCCTCCACTGCTTCCTTTCCTTACCTAATCAACCTCAACCAATTATATTATCTCCCACCACAGCCAAGGACATTCGGCTCCAGCCAAGCGACAACTCTTCAGAGGCCACAGAGTGGTCTCGTGAGGTGATGCGGACCCAGTATGAATGGCTGTTCATCAACATGACAGTCACCACCAACAATGCCAGTGATTTAGTCAGCCAAGACATCATCGTTTACACTGTACGTATCAATACATACAATTATACAGATACTATATCATCAACCACTTTATTTGAGGTAGTTGTATTTCTTTTTCGAAAGATTGTTTTTTTTTCTCAATAACATTTTAGAGGGAAATCATCTGACAGCAGTTGATAGTTACTTTTCAAAAAAATATTTTTGAGCTTCAAGAGGTAAACTTAAAAATATTGCTAATATCTTCTTCTTTTCTGCCTTGCTTCCCTCTGTCCTGTCCGCCCCTCCCTTTTCCTTCCATTCTTTCCTCATTTCTTTCCTTCCATCTTCTTTTGATTTTTCTCTCTCAGTCTTTCCCTATTTTTTCCTCCCTTACCCCATCCTGTCTTGTCCATCAACCTTTCCTTGAGTGCATTATTGATTTGAATGTAGGATTTTTTCACTGCAGTTTACAACTTTTACTTCATTGCTTCCTTTAACACTGAAGACATGAGCAGATTGGTGATTACTTTGTTGTTGTATTCTGGGTACAATGCAGCTTTTTCAGTTGCCCCTGTTATCAACCACCTAACCCTTAAACATAATTTCACAGATCAACATGCGGAGGCGATCAGTCCTCTACATCATTAACTTCTTGCTGCCCGTCATGTTCTTCTTGTGTCTGGACTTGGCCTCCTTCCTGATCTCGGACAGCGGGGGTGAGAAGCTGAGCTTCAAGGTCACTGTGCTGCTCGCTGTCACTGTGCTGCAGCTTATTCTCAATGAAATTCTGCCTTCCTCATCTAACAGGATTCCACTTATAGGTAAAGAGGCTCAGGCTTGCCTTGAAGAGCACATACTCACCCAATGTGTAATTATTTGTCTGCATTAATGATGCTGCTGGCTCCCTTCAGCGGTCTACTGCATTGGGATTTTTGCTCTGATGCTGCTCAGCCTTGTGGAGACAATTTTTGTGATGTATCTGATGGAGAAAGACCATGTATCGCAAGACAACGAGGCAGACAGAGACCGAAGCCTGAGTGAAGACTGTAGGGACAAACAGGGAAAAGTCAACTTCAATAACTGTAAAGGAGGTGAGAACAAGAACCAGTTGCACCAGCTGTTTGTAAATTCAAACTTAGCCTTCTTTTAACACAAGTCTTAACTAAAAGGAGATTTACACAATCCTACATTTAAACTGGATGAACACACAAACTAGTTTTTCAAGAAGGGGTTGGCTGTTTTTAAATGTTTGTATCCACTAACTACCAGGTGTAACTGGAGTACTTAACTGAATCAACTGACAAAGATAATGTTGCACTCAAATAGCTTTATGATTTTATGGGGGAATTATGAGTTATTATAGTGCACAACTCCAACATGAAATTATTTGTCCGGCGACAAGACTCATATTAATGTAGATATAATAATAGGGAAATAGTCCTCCTTGTTGACCACACAAGAGAAGTCAATTAGAATTATGAATGTTATAAATCTTAATTATGATTTTGCAAGGGTAAAGGTCTTTTAAGGTTAAGTGACTGAGATGCAAGCACAAGAAAACACAAATAAGTCCACTTTAGTTACATACACATTCATTACTAATACTGCAGATACAAGTACTAAACACAACAACATTTCACAAACAAGACACAAGAGGGAAAGGGAAACTGGCACACAAGGCTATGGCTAGTGAATGAATTGAATGAATGATGCAGACTTATCTATTGAGCAGTTGGTATGAGAGACCTGATAAACAGATGAGATGACTGTTACCTGAGAAGCAGCGAGTGAAATCAACGGTACAACAGCTTAGTTCTGAACTGCCAATTGAAATGACAAATAATGAAAGCACCAGAGTTAAAGCAAGTTGAAGAAGGTTTTGTACGAATACTTGCTTGCTCCCTGGGGTGGCTTCTTGCGAAGAATGTGGTCTGATGTGTTAGTTTGAGGAGTTGGAGTCTGGATCTTGTAATGATGAGTCAGTTGGCCGGTCCGAACTTGAAAAGTTCCCATTAGAGTAGAGCTCCCGGTTTTATGCTGTCATGCTCTCCTAGGCTTGATCCTCAACTCATTACTCTAGATTCTGAGATTTTACCTCCTGTTGCCCTGAGTCACATTTTTTATAGTAACTTTAGAATTCTGAAAGTGAAACAAGCAGAATGGTACTAAAAATTATGTTACTGTTATCAAAGATGATGGAATTATGTTCGTGGTACATTTCTTGGCTTTAAGGCAGTAAAATAAAAGTCTAAATAAAGTACATAACAGCACATATTGTGATATACAAACACATACTAACATGCAATATTAATTGTCCTTAGACAAAATCTAAAACATTTGTAATTCCATTTTACAGTCCTCTGTTCTCTTTGATCAGTGATCAGTTCTTGGGTTGATCATTCAAGTCCTGAAAATCAAAATCCACAGTGGGATTAAAGTCGGTGCCAGCTTGTCTCTGTGAGTGACTCTTGGCGGGTGGCTCTTAGAGGTGAGTTATGATAACCAATGGTGGGGGTCTTTTTCCCAAATGTTAATATCAGTTCACAATGAGATGTGAATTGGTCTTCCCATCTTGCTGGTTCTTGTAGCTTGAAGGATTAAAGATGGTTTGGGTCAATGGTCTGGTTTGGTGACCATGCAGGAGATGGGGGGTTCCTTATCTGATCCTTTCTGTTTATTTAGATGGTCTGGTCAGTGAGGAGTTTGGGACTCTTACTTATATAGTATTGGCCAGCATTCCTGGGGGGTTGAAGAAAGAGCTGGTCTGTTGTTTGAGGCTCGTGCTGTCTGCTTTCGAAAGATGCAGGGACTTTACTCTACAACATCTACTAATTATCAGGTGTAACTGGAGTAGCTAACTGAACCAACTGACAAAGATAATGTTAGCTTGCTTGTATGACCTGTTTAGGTTGACAAGTAAAGGAGGTAGTTAATAGGGAATATGGTCAAAATATGTGACTTGACATTTGATCAGAGGCTGGTTTATTAAATATTTACATCTAATAACTACCAGGTGTAACTGGAATAGCTCACTGAACCAACTGACAAAGATAACGTTAGCTTGCGTGTATGACCTGTTTAGGTTGACAAGTAAAGGAGGTAGTCAATAGGGAATATGGTCAAAATATGTGACCTGACATTTGATCAGAGGCTGGTTTACTAAATATTTACATCTAATAACTACCAGGTGTAACTGGAATAGCTCACTGAACCAACTGACAAAGATAAGGTTAGCTTGCCTGTATGACCTGTTAAGGTTGACAAGTAAAGGAGGTAGCTAATAGGGAATATGGTCAAGATATGTGACTTGATATTTGATCAGAGGTTGGTTGTCACTAAATATTGAATCTAGTAACTACTGGGTGTAACTGGAGTAGCTAACTAAACCAACTGACAAAGATAATGTTAGTTTGCTTGTGTATGATCCGTTTAAGTTGAAAATTTGAGGTTGCTGATTGATATGGATGAAATATCTGCATGCATTCAAACTTAAAGGAAGAGTTCAACATCACCATGGTGCAACCCAATTAAATAAATTACTAGTCTGAAACTAATAATTACGAAGCACTTAGCAAGGACTCTACACACAGACGTAGTAATGGATTTACGAACAGCTGGTGCAACCCAATCCATCAACATGAAGGAGAGGCACAGAAACTACACTACTATTTCTTTTACTGGTATCATGAAGAATTTTAGTTATTTTTTATTATGAATACAAACTTGTCAATTGTATTATTTTAATTTGGTAAAAACCATCTTTGTGTAAATGCTTTCAGATGTGCACGAATGGACTAAATGTGTGTGTGTCTATGATGTGTCTGCTGGTGAATCTCCATCTGAACGGCTGCCTGTGGCCAAAGAGGTTAGAATTGAGTTAGACTTTAATTCTCTTCAAACAAAATGCTCAGTGTCAAATGTAACAGCTGACAATGTTACCTAATCCAAAATTGTGTTGACAACTTTTTTTTAGGGCAACAGCAGTAAACGGACAGAAGAGTACCATGCCTTGGAGAAGCTCTCAGATGAGCTGAGGGAGATGGAGAAAACACTGACTCTGCTCCTCAACAGCAGCAAGGAAGAGAAGTGTGGCTACTGGACCAGAGTGGCTAAAAGAGTCAACAGAGTTTTCTTTATTTTATATGTAACAGTGGTCAGCCTGTTCTTAATTCTTATCTTTTCAAACTGGAGCAATCCGTAGAGATTATTATTGCTATTTAATGAGAGCATATGATTGAGTCACCGTTTCTTTGATATGAATAGCTAATTACCTCCGCCAGGTGTAAGCCTGGAGGGGATCATGCGTTTGGTTGTGTGTGTGTGTGTGTGTCGGTGTATCTGTTTATCTGTCCACAGCTAATCCTGCATACTACTGGACCCATCAGCCTAATATGTTTTGTCCACATTTATAACTGTATGTTCAAGGACCTCTTGTGGCTGTGGTGATTCACAGTTTTTGAATTTTATAATGCCATCCCTTATGAGTGCATCAGACACCTTAGACTTTAGTGTTTTCAGCAATCCTTGCCATTTTACGATATGCGTTATGTCATAGCAAAAGGCATTTCTGGCAATTGGCTAGGCTAAAAACAAGGCTTACCTAGTCTGTTGAAGGCAACAGTTTGGCCTTTATTGTGGCTCAAAAACTGACATCAATAGAAAAGTTTGGTCTCATCTTGAACTAGAGCATCTGCTGATTAATTCCATACGCGATATGTTATGATCCACTAAAGTTAGGCACAGTATAACATGAATAAATCCTTGTTCTTGTTATCTTCACTGCCGTCTGTACACACCTGGCAGAGATCTGCACTCTACTGAGTACACTCTTCTAGTCATCATTTAATTTCCTTTTTGTGCTGGCAGAAAATGAATAAACAAATACTTTCTCCTTTTTTTGAGTTTGATGTGTACCTGATTTGCATTGGTATGGACTACTTGCAGGAAATAGCACATCCATGACAAAAGCGCTCACCTTCCCCGCTTTCTTGGTTGTTCTATGCAACTGCTTTGAAAACATGCATCGCACTCTTTGTATTGCACAAATAAACTATTAAAGAATCTAAATTTTCTCCTTTTAGCTAAATGTTATGCTCTGTACAAAAATATATTAGGAAGTGTAAATCAATTCACTGTCAGTTTTTGTGAAGTTTGGATTCATTTGGTGTTTTAAAAATAGATTTTGCTCTATGGATGGTAGTGTCGCAGGGTTCCACGCTAACGTTTTCCTAAGGTGTATATATGCTCCTAAATGAAAAAAATTAGGAGCACACAAAGAAATTCAGGAGCCCAGTGAAAAATGTTCAAGTAACTCAGAGTTTATATAAGTCATTACTATGTCTTACTGTCTTTATCAGTCTTTATGTGTCAAACAGACTCAAATTCAAATGCACTGAGGGCAGCCTGATGCAAGATCTGTATTCTGAGAGAACATCATTTCTCCAAGCGAAGTATCACTGAGCAGGAACAGGAACTGAACTATCATTCACCTTTTTGTGTTGGACCACAGACAAAAAGTTAATTCATTAATCAGGATCAGTCCTCAAGTAGCCACAGTCCTGCTGTTTATCATGTTAATAGCTGTGTCTCAATTCAGGGGCCTCATCCTTAGAGGGCTGCATTTGAAGACTGAATGCGTCACAGCGGCGCAACCAAGGCTGTCTCATTTTGAAGGCTGGAAGAGGAGGATACAATGGCTGGATCCTTTGCAGCCCAACTTATCCCAGAATGCATTTCAGTCCGTTTGTTTTTTTTAAATGTAAGTTTTGGGTTTCAACTCACTCAAACAGCTAACAATATGACAAAAAAATAAGGCCCTTAAAACCTCAAATTGTTGTTAAAATAGTGACATTAACTGATGTTATCTATTTGGAGCTGCCGCTGCACTTACTGCAATTCAGCCACCCGCATCCAACCAAAGTTACAACTTTTGAAAGTCAAGCTTTTAAAGACTTCACTTTCAAAATTAAGAGGTTCAGAGGTTAACTTATACATTACTGAAATTGTGGCATTTTCATATATAACTTAGACTTCATATAACATACAAATGGAGCAAGGTGAACAAATTTAGACTGTTGTGAACCCTGCTTGGTTTTCAGACAGCTGAAAAGTCACTTTCAATGTCCAGTACAAATGTAGGGATTGATTACATGGCTAACGTCAACCCGAAGTTGGTCATTTTGCTATTTAAACTGCCGTTGTTTGGTGGTGTGAAGCAAAATGTACAGTAACATTTCATTTTGTTTTAAGGAGCAAGGAGCATACTGCTCAGTCTATTAAAATGAGGGTAGGAAAAGATCACTTCTTTGCTGGGGCAAAAAACTCAGCCAGTGTAGCTTGGAGGTAAGGCAACAGTATCCATTTGTAATGTCTCCATTTTATCTTCATCTTGTACTGAAGGTTATTGTTAAATTAGCCCTCATCCTATACAAAGCCCATGATGATAAGACAACCAGGAGATGGGGCAATAGTACCGTTACAGGGATGCAAGCTGTGACTGTCACCTTTTTCTGTAACCCAAAATAGGGCTTCCAAGTAAATGATTTCTGGGGGATGTTGTGTATTTCCTTCTGTGTCACTTTTTCCAACCTTCCTAAGTTTGCATCCCTGTGTTAACATGATTGATAAGTGTTTCCCTTTTCTCTTGTTTTCTCTCTGTGATTAGGACAATTCTGGAGGAAATGGGCCTGCAGGACATGGTGACTCCTCAGCAAGCAAAAAAAAAAAAAAAGGGATAATAAAAAAAAGTGTTTACATATGATTTTAAATTGAAATTACATTTATTATAATCATGCAAGTTGATAAACAAATTTTTGCTGAAATTATTTCCGCTGTTGCTGTTGTTTTGGTTGTTAACTGCCATGACTGATTTCCTCTGCCTTAGGATTGTAAGTGTCCAGGGTCAGGGGAGGGCATGAGTGGGAAACCCACTGCTGCAACTTGGCTGTGGTTTGTCCTAATGGATGAGATGTTGGGACAGACCTCCTGTTCTTATTGTCTCCATTGCTGGGCCACGTGCAGCAGTGGATGACCAGAGACGGAAAGCCAGCCAAAGCCAGTCAACAGAAAGAGAGGGAGAGATGAGCTCATTCTTGAGCTCATCAAGGAAGACATGAGCTGGCAGAGAGAGGAAAAGAAGAGATGGATGGACAGGGTGTTCTCTCTACTCAAGAGTGTAATTAAAAAATAGCATTGAATGACCGCATATATCATTTGAATGCAGCAAAATAAAGTAATTGTTGAATACATTGTTTATTTAGTCTTTACAACTATTTACAACATATTTAATCTTTAAACTTTTCAGCCATTTACAACATGTCATATGTATATATATATATATATATATATATATATAATATTCTGCAAAACATATTAAATTAATAGGAATCATAGTTTTACAATTATTTTACTTCTCTTTACTCCTCTTAAAAATAATCATGGTCAGGGGGTACCTCCTCCAGGACAGACCTCAGCAGACAGCTTGTCCCACCAGGGAGCACCACTGACAGCCTCCAATCCATTCTCCCCTCATCCTCATCCTCCTCAGGCTCATCCTCCGGGGCCACGATTTCACCAGCCCCAAGGCTGATGTTGTGAAGGATTGCACATGCTGTTATGACCTGAAATGTTAAAAATAGAAAATATTATACCTTCTGAAAAAATAATTCATCCTGTATGATTTAGTCGTCTTCAGGATTCTATAAAATCTTGTTGAGTGATTACTTACGTGAGGTACAAAGGTGTGGTGCACCTCCAGCGCTTGCAGGAAGATGGCCTGGAAGCTGGTCCTTCATCATCCCAAAAGCATGTCTTGTAATGAAGCATGCCCTGGAATTATGACCTTTGAAGCGCTGGGCTCCCACACCTTGTATTGGGCTCTTGTAGGGAGTTAAGAGGGGGAGTGGATGTTGGAGCCATGGGTACCCTCCTTCTATGAGGATGATGTGCCCTGGAGAAGGGTAGATCGACCTCCTATACAGTGGACTGTGGCGGAGCACTCTAGAGTCATGTACTGACCCAGGCCAGTCCACGATGTGTCAATGAAGCAGCCCTGATTGTCACAAACAGTCTGGCCTGCAGGATGATGGATGGGAACAGTTTTCTGTTCCTGTAGCACTGACCATCAGGGCTGCATGGTCGTTTGATCTGGACATGACAGCTGTCGACTGCTTCAGCTGGTTTTCAGAAAGCTTTGTGTCTTGCCAGCCCTACAAATCTATGGGACACTACCTCCAGGTCCTCTGGGGTTGGGAGGTGGATGACCTTCTGGCGAATGGCCCAAACCTCTCAGTGACACTGTGGAAAATGCGGTGGACAGTGGGACGAGGCATCCCAAACACTCTGGAGACCACCCTGTATGATGCCCCACTTGCCAGCCAGAAGAGGAAAACCAGGGTCTCAATTGTGTCACCCCATCCATGTCTGCATTCCTGGTTCAGGAGGTCCGGCAGCACTGCCAGAGCCTCCCTGCTCAGCCGAAAATCTGGTCATGTGTCCTGCTAGTTGAAGAAGCTGTCCAGCACAGGAACACTTAAGTTTATCCTGCAGTACAAGGGTCTGGGCTGGTTTAGGGAAAGAAACTGTTAATATACTATGGTTAGATATTAGATATTAATCAGTGTGGAGAGCATAGATGGATTAGGCTTAAAGGCTATCTATCTATCTTTTGATTATATAGAGTATATACAATATATCTGTGTGTGTGTGTGTGTGTGTGTGTGTGTGTCTAGCTGTCCCTCACTCTGACTTTTGGATAGATTACCATGAATATTTGTGCAAACATTTATGGTCCCCAGATAATGTATGCTAATAACCGATGAACTTTTCCTCTAGCACAACCAGGTTGACATTTGTGGTTTTGAGTGTTTCAATAACTATTTGATGGATTGTCATGACATTCATGTTAGGATGAAATTCAACTTTGGTGACCCTTAAAAGACTACTCCACTGAATTAGCATTGCTCTAACATGGATGGACTCACAATGGACAAATAATAAAAAAAGAATCATGTGTGGAATAAAAAAACACCTGTCATCTTTTTTATTCCACATATTTTTCTTGTCAAAACTTGGTGCCTACATTACCAACAACGCAACTCGACTGTTGACAGTTGTATCAACAGACAGAATATCGGCTGTGTTATGCTAATAGCTGCTAATGTAGCCTTTTACCAACCGCTTCTCCTAGCAAACAGTGGCTGAGGCAGATGGATATCATAGTATTTAGAGCCATCGTCCATACCAAGTGGAAACAAACATGATTTATCAGAAACTAATAATAATAATAATAATTAAAACTGACAGCTTAATATAAACCCATAGTATTGTTAAATTATAAGTGTTTCCCTGGAAAATATGTTAAAGCTTGGCACTTTAATCAGTCTGCCAGTTTATGCTTGACATTTCTCCTATCAGACGTAGCTCTCACAAACATCAATCTGCTTTACTTGTGAAACTTTAATAGTGGAAACAATAATAGTGGAAACAAGAAGTAAAATTGATCTGCCCACATGCAGCCAAGTGTCCAGGGTGTTGACTAATTAGGTAAAATAGGAATAAATTAATAAATAAAAGACAGAAGTGTTGGTCATTTAATCTTACCAACCCTCTGGTAGTGCGGCGAGATAATTGTTAATTCAGTTCAACAACATTGATTTTTTTATAGAGTGACACGGACAACTTTCAATTTAGACAATGGTTCGATTCACACAAATTATAAAAAAAACCTTTACTGGTATCTGAAAGTTTTGGTTGTATATGTGTGAAATTTCTGTTTCTGTTTCATCCCCAGTTCCATGGGGGTGAATGGGATTTTGTTTTTGATTCTCACAGTGTGAAAAATCAAATACATTTTTTTTTTAATAACAGCATCTCTTTTCTGAAAACTGTGTCCCAAAAACTGTTCACAGTGTGACGTGGATAATCCAGAGTGATGAGGATACTGTTCCCGAAAAGAGATGCGGCTGCTGATTTTTTAAATTGCCATTTTACTGTACAGTTCAGTGATCACCACAAACAAAATCACATTCACCTCCATTGTTGTAGGATAGAGGCAAAGGTCTTGGAGATGAATATCTTAAAACCAGTTAAAACCAAAACTATCTGCATGGCTGAGAAAATATTGTAAAATCAAATTGAAATGGATTTAAATGACTGCAAATTGCTCACATTTGATAAGAGTCCTGCTAACGACCATCTCATAATGGCCTTTTAGTGACCACAGTCGCTGGATATTGCTGCAGATATTTGTTAGATTTTCATGGTTTGAAAATGAATTTATAATCAGTTTATACCCACCGAGACAAATGTTGGTGATTTCCTTTAGAGCACATAACAGAAACTCTGGTGTTCAGACAAACAAGCTCTGATTTAAAAGCACATTTCTTTCCTTTTAAGAATTAACTCTCTGACAGAGAATGTGTCTTGGTATTCTTGCAGTAGATGGGGCGTCCTCTGAGGATAACTGCAGTTATCAGCATCTTTTTAACTACCTGAACCTGAGTCTGTCCAGTAAAAATGATCTGTACACCATGTCCCGGCCTGTTAAACACCCCAATACGACTATGAAAGTAGATCTGGAAGTGATAATCTATGCCATCCCAGGTAGGCAGCTAAGCTAAGCTTCAAATTTTCTGTTTTTTGTTGGTTTGTTTTGTTTTTCAATGATAATTATTATTTCCTCTGCCAAGGAGGGTATTTTTTGTTGTATATGTGTGAAATTTCTGTTGTCATCCTCAGTTCCATGGGGGTAAATGGGATTTTGTTTGTGATTCTCACTGTGTGAAAAATCAAATACATTTTCATTGTATTCATTTACATTGTCCTGAAAACTTTTCACAGTGTGAGGTGGATAATCTAAAGAGGATGCGATTCACGGAAAGAGACGTTGCTGTTGATTTCTTAAATTGCCATTTTACTGTACAGTGATCACCACAAACAAAATCCCATTCACCTCCATTGTTTTAGGGTTGAGGCAAAGATCTCTGAGGTGAATATCTTTAAACCAGTTAAAACCAAAACTATCTGCATGGCTGAGAAAATATTGTAAATTTAGTGAAATGACCCTTGTTAGTTTTTTTTCAGAATGCCATGTTTTACAGTTGACTTATGTCTTTATATGTGTATTTATTATATTATATTACAAAGAATATTTCAAAATGTAATACTCAAAATTGTGTTCTGGGAGAGCTTAGTGTTGATTTGAGCGACCTGCTTTTGGAAAACATACTGTATAGCAGATGGATCTCAAATTGAAATGGATTTAAATGACTGCAAAATGCTCAGATTTGATGAGATAAAAGGTGCAGTCCTGCCAACGCCCATCTCATAATCCTTTTAGTGACCACAGTCACATTACTGCAGATATTTGTGTGTTTTTCCCGGTTTGAAGTTCAGAAGCAGTTTATACCCACAGACACTGATGTTTGTCATTTTTTTCTATATTATAAGTAATGACATAATAGTAATAAGAGGACATACGGTAAATGATGTCCAGACAAACATCACAGCCATGAAGTTTTAATCTAAAAGAAAAATTAAGAGCATGGACAATTTATAAATAATAATTAAAAATAATTTCCTTCCTTTAAAGAGTAACTTCTGTCACAGATTATGTCTCTTAATGTGTCTGCTGTAGATTGGGTGCACTCTGAGCATAACTGCAGTTATGAGGATATTTCAAACCACCTGAACCTGACCAAAAACAATGAGCTGTACTCCATGACCTGGCTTGTTCAAAACTACAAACGGCCCACTCGAGTATTGCTGGAAGTACTGCTCTATGCCATTCTGGATGTTATAAGGGGTTCAAGCTTTAAAATATTTGTAAATCTTTCAAATGACACTGATCATTTTGATCAAAATTGGACAGTTTGCATTTACTTCTACTTTAATTGGTTGCCAAATTCCTGCAGCCTTGTCTACTTGACAGACTGCCATAATAACTCTTGAGCATATTGTGTTATTGCAACCAAATTTTGAATGACTAATGCATGAATTAACTGAGATTGATCTGACAAACTTTGACGGTGTTTCACTTATACTGCTCTACAAAGGCAGACAGCAGAAACTACAGAAACAAGAAACAATGACGTTTAGAAAAAATTGGTCCCGTCCCTGCCCAGTATTAGAGAAGGGTCTGGCTGCGACCTGTACGGGGCGCAATGTGAGCATCCAATTAAACTGTCAAAACCCACAGTGGGGGACCGTGACAATAAGTTAACATCCAGTATAGTACAGCCTTCAGTCCAATATGAGGCGGGATGCAGCAGAAGCAGCAGGTAGGTAATCACAGCTCAGTGCAGCTAAAGTTGAACATATGATGAATGTATGTACACAAATAAGTAATATTAAAAACATAAAAAAAGAAAAGTTATTTATTGCAGCTGTTTAACAGGCTAGCTAGGTTAGATGCAGCGTCAATGTTAGTCTTGCGACAACAGTAAACTAACGTTAGCTTAGCCTGTCAACATGGTGTTTGTGTGTGTGTGTGTGTGTGTGTGTGTGTGTGTGTGAGAGAGAGAGAGAGAGAGAGAGAGGGGGGTACTAAGCATGATGTTATTGCACAAATAAGTAAAATTAAAAACATTTTTAAGAAGTTATTTATTGCAACTGTTTAACATTAGCTAGGTTAGATGCAGCTAATCTCGTGAGGAGAAGAGTATCTCCTGGAAGAAATACTCCTTGAGGTGGTCCTGCAGGAAGGCAATGGAGCTCTCCTGACTTTGGCCCTGGTGTGCTCGCATTTCAGAGATGTGGTTGATACTGAGCATTTCAGGAGACAGAAACATGACTTTTCCTTCCTGAAAATATCCTATGTGTTGTCAGTTGTGTAGCTCACCACTTACAAGCGCACCACTGACTCTTGGAAGTACTAAAGCTACATACAAAACAGGTGACTTGCCACTCATACTTCAGCCAAAATATAAAGTTCACTAATAAGCATCTACATTTATAGCTGATTAGGTGTTCAGTCACTGAGAGGCGTCAACCTGCTCATTGGGAGCAGTTAGGGGCTCAATGTCTTGTTCAAGGACACTTTGACAGGCTGCCGGGAAGAGCTGGAATCAAACTGGGAACCTTCAGACTACCAGATGACTGCTCTATCTCCTGAGCCAATACTGTTGTAACGAATAATGTAAAAATGTGTTCACATGTTGCATTCATACACTGAAACAGTCATTATTAAATAGTGCACAACCGCTCCATATCCCAAAATGTTACATGGTTATTTTGCAGTTATTACACTCTGGGCCAAAGTATGAGCTCTGAACTTCTAAAGCAATGCAAAGGCATAATGCATAGATGAGCTATCTTTTTTGGAACAAGCCTTTTAATCAATACTAGTCAATGTAGAGTTAAATAAGAAATGTCAGACTCTGAGACCTTACCAGTGTTGGCTATTACATCTCCCTGATGTGTCACCTACTACTTAAAAAGACAACTTCAATGACACAATAGACACTGAGTCATCCAAAACTTTTGTTTGTTGGTATCTGGATCTGATGTGGCATGTTGTGCTTCCTATAGGAACCCATAGCCTTTTCTGCAACAATGATGAAGAGCAGACAAATCCAAACATACATCACAACCACAGATTCACAAGCTGTGTAATATTTAATGATAGAACCAGAACCTGATGAAGGAACTCTCTCTTCTCTTGCCTATGGACATTTCCTTTACGCACCTGCCTACAAGAAACTGAAGGTCTGCATGAGTCTTTACAGTTAAAAATCTTACAATACACCATTGATTGTGTGTATTGCTGGACTTTTCCCGATTTTGATATGCAACACATTTTCAAGGTGTCAAACATTCAAACAAGCTGCTAAAACATCACCAGCTTGTGCATCACTGATGTCTGCTATGACACCCAGCTTTATTGTTATAGTTATCATTATATTTTATAGCAGCATTTAACCCTTCAGATGAGTAAGCAAGTGGCTGATTCATTTGTGAATACACAAGTAGTTAAAGAGTAACAAAATTTTGTTTGTGGGTCCCCAGGGGCGTGCGTTAACAATCCCATTATCTGTCATACACACTATATTCTTTAATGCCAATGAGTCATATCCACATGTTATTGTAGCAGTGACACCAGGATACGAGCCAAAACATATTGGAGAAATGATGGTTTGATGGCAATCATTGAGAAAAGCTGTAACAGCTTCTCAAACCCAGACTGTATCAAGCCAAGGTGATAACTTGTACATGTTACACCTGAGTGAATAAATTGTCCTGCCACAAAGTACATCAGTACAGTGACAGCCACCTCAAACAGTACAATACAGATCCCTGTCTGATATTTCTGAGGTTCCTGCCATGTTATGGCCTAAACATAAGAACCATGTGGGATTAGTAAGGTCTGTTCCGCCTCACCAAGTGACACTCAACACTAAGCTAAGCTGCCTATGATTAAACAATATCATTTGTCCCAGAAAGCAATAGAAGGAACTGAAATAGTGATTTGGTCACTAATAAATCAAGGCGTATTGGTTCAAACCAATAGTCCTTGCAACACTCCTGTTCCAAAACCAGGTGATCCGGATCAATGGCAATTTTTACCAATTATGCCAGACACTAATTTGATTCTTGCATCACTGCCCTTGAACTTCATGCACTATGCAGTCATTTACCTCTGTTCAGCATTCTTTTTTCGCTGATAGCTTCTCCATTGGGGGAAGCGTGTCATTCTGACTCCATCTTGTTCCTGCAAAGACTGACTGAGCGATGTTGCAGGGCCTCATCGGCAAAGCTGCAGTTTTGTCTACCTGAAGTGACATACTTACGACATATTCTAAAGAAGCTTTCCATGAACTGAAACATGCACTCTCCGGAGCCGTAGTCTGGGGCCTGCCAGCTTATCTTCAGCTGATTCACCTGCATGTACATGAGAGGGATGGCTGTGCTACAGGCATCCTGATGCAGGAACATGGGTGTCATTGCCAGTCTGTTGCATATTACTCATCTTGGCTTTGGCCTATGGTCCTTGGCATTCCAGGTAGCCTCAGATAAGGGGCTTCAGTTGCCGCCATGATTGAGAAATCTCCCATTACACTAGATAGGGACTATGTGGTGCAACGTACTTAAAATGATAAAGGCACTTGCAAATGACAGGGTAATAGAACATGTAAACCATACTTTGGGGTTTCACTTGAATTCTTTAATATGCTGTGCTACTCAGCATATGACGGCAGCAGACATCAATACCGAATTCTGATCTGATTCTCTACACTGACGGTTCAGCATGTAGACCATCTGACAACAAATACCTTGCTGGCTATGCCAATTTGAATGACTGGGGAGTGATAGAAGATCGAGCATTATCCAATGGAACCTCAGCACGAGCAACTAAAATGTACGCATTTACAAGAGCCAGTGGTCTGAGAGTCCAGGGCATAGTAGATATTTGTACTCATGTATCTGCTGACCCTGGGGTCCACTGACTTACCACTGACTCTCCAAAGAACTGTTGATGTATCTGTAGTACCAGTGGAGAATTGAAAGGACCATATATACTAACTGACCCTTATCTGTCACATACTGAGACTGCTCACCAAGATAGGGCAGGAGTCAATAAGGAGGCAATAAGCCATATATTTGAATATACAAGTCAGGCATCCATAAACCTAGTCCTCCATAGATGTGAAAAAGGGTTACATGAGTAACATGTAACTGACAAACCTGAACAGACTTTCACAAAAGAGAAGGTGGGAAATAATTGAAGTTAGAGTAGGATTTATCACTGTTTCTACTAATCACCTGCGGTTATTGGTTATAGAATTATCCAATTGAGCGAGAGAAGATAGAAAACACCCTCAGCTAGCACTCGATTGAAAATTAAAAGACTAGGTAGAACTGCATTAGTAGGTAGCCCCGATCTGGGTGTATTCTTCTTGATCACCACGTTAATTGTGTCACCACCGTTGTGGTTCATAGAATAACTCCAGGAGCCAGAAAATAGTACACACCTGAAGAGCATCACTACTGCTATTCAAGCTACTTAGCATAATATAATAATAATAATAGTTTGGATTTGATGTATGATGACCTCTGAGGGTTTGTAGATTGGGTTCCACCGGGTAATATCTTTGATGAAATGATGAATGAAGATGAAAATGTTTAAAAAACCATGACATGTTGGGAAAAAACATAATAG
This sequence comes from Thunnus thynnus, assembly GCF_963924715.1. NCBI lineage: Eukaryota > Metazoa > Chordata > Actinopteri > Scombriformes > Scombridae > Thunnus > Thunnus thynnus. Next base: position 9,076,287 of record NC_089536.1, on the reverse strand, counting down.
AGAACTGGTGTATCCTTTTGTATGTGAACTAAGAGGTAAACGTCATTCTCTAACTTGATAAGCTTGATACTTAAATCAGTCACACCTGAGATTAGTTGTAAATTTGTAAATAAATGTAAATTGTAGTCACTACATCAATAGTGGAAGCAAGAAATTTATAGCTTTTGGTTTGATAGCAAAATTGATCTGCCCACACGCAGCTGAGTGTCATGGGTGTTGGCAGTTCCTGGCACTATTATTGGATTACATGTGTTTCCTCAGACTAATGAGATTAAATAGGAATAAATTAACAAATAAAAGACAGAAGGACATTGGTCATAAAATCTGACCAGCCCTCTTCCAGTACAAGGAAGTGATATCACTCCTACAAACATTTTTAGACAGCACAGAGAGGACAGAGATGCTCATTAACTGTGTAGACCTCTCACAGACATGATGCTTGCAAGTTTCTTTCTGCTCCTCCTCACAGGTAAGTTCAGTGCAGATTTACTCTAAGAAATGTCCTGCTGTTTGGTTAAATGCTAAATGTATTAATTTCTGTAGCTTGTAACATTTCTGTTGTAATCCTTAATTCCATGGGGGTAAATGGGATTTGGTTGAGATTCTCACAGTGTGAAAAATTAAATTAAAAAAATTTATAGCAGCATCTCTTTTCCAAAAACATTGTCCTGAAAACTTTTCACAGTGTGAGGTGGATAATCTAAAGAGGATGCGATTCACGGAAAGAGACGCTGCTGTTGATTTCTTAAATTGCCATTTTGCTTTACAGTTCAGTGATCTCCACAAACAAAATCACATTCACCTCCATTGTTTTAGGGTTGAGGCAAAGATCTTGGAGATGAATATCTTAAAACCAGTTAAAACCAAAACTATCTGAATGGCTGAGAAAATATTGTAAATTTAGTGAACTGACCCTCATTAGTTTTTTCAAATTGGCATGTTTTACAATTGAATTATGTCTTTGTGGGTATATTTATTATATTAAAGAATTTTTTCAAAAGATGATTTTAAAATTGTGTTTGGGAGAGTTAGGTTTGATTTAAGCAACATGTTTTTGGGCAACATATTGTATAGCAGATGGATCTCAAATTGAAATGGGTTTAAATGACTGCAAATTGCTCACATTTGATAAGAGTCCTGCTAACGACCATCTCATAATGGCCTTTTAGTGACTACAGTCACTGGATATGACTGCAGATATTTTTGAGTTTCCATGGTTTGAAAATGAATTTATAATCAGTTTATACCCACCAAGACAAATGCTGGTGATTTCCTTTAAGAGCACATAACAGAAACTCTGGTGTTCAGACAAACAAGCTCTGATTTAAAAGCATATTTCTTTCCTTTTAAGAATTAACTCTCTGACAGAGAATGTGTCTTGGTATTCTTGCAGTAGATGGGGCGTCCTCTGAGGATAACTGCAGTTATCAGCATCTTTTTAACCACCTGCGTCTGTCCAGTCAAAAAGATCTGTACACCATGTCCCGGCCTGTTAAACACTACAATACAACTTTGAAAGTAACACTGGAAGTGCTAATCTATGCCATCCTAGATATGGTAAGCTTCAAATTTTCTTTTTTTTGTTTGTTTTTTAATGATAATTATTATTTCCACTGCCAATGAGGGTTTTTTGTCTGTAAACATGCTGATTGTCAGATGGCAGATCTGGATCCAAATGCCTAAACATTTCCAAGTGCTAAAGTAACAAATTTGATTCCTCAAAAATATGCAATATGAAGTCTGATGTGTGTGAACTTGTTGTAATTTATATTAACAGTGTATGTCCTATGATGTATGGTCAGCTATGTTAATTGTGCTGCTGGGAAGATTTTCAGATACTCTGTATTTCTTTGTTCATAGAAAGAGACTGACCAGACCTTCCTTCCTTACGTTTGGATTTTTACGGTGAGTTCTCGCTGAGGAAGACTGAACAATACTAACTGAACTTTGGCAGAACCTCTAATTATTTCCTTTAAATTGCTTCTTTTCATTCATTCTTTCTTTCTCTCACTCATTTATTTTATCTGTTATAAAAATTATGATTACACTGTGTATGAGTGTTACTGTTTTACCTAGATCATGATGAATTGTTCCTGTCTTGTACTGCGAACTCTGCAACATCAGCAGACTCATCAGCTGAGGTTAAAGGAAGTTCAGCATTATATTTGTAAAGAGGAAGATGTAGAAATTAAAATTCGTTGGAGACAGGATGAGACATGTAATCTGGGGGTCAGTTGGGCAAGATGGCTCCTGGACAGGAGAACTGAAAATAGACATGACGTTATCTATAGTCTGTATTTGATAGATTAAGAAAAGAACTGTAACGCCCACTTAAGGTGTATAAAAACTCGTTGTAGGCGCTCCTCGAGGAGCCTTTTTCTTTGTAACCTCATCCTGTGTGTTGCATTGTGAAACGCTCCTTCTTGTACAAGAAAATAAATTCTGTTAAATTTTGATACTTCGGCTCTGGTCTCTATTGTTTAATGGTCATTACGAAGAAATTCTTTTAACATTATCCCTTGTCCTTACTTTCTGATTTCCTGTTTTTCTGTGTAGAGCTGGACGAATGAACACATTACATGGAAGCCAGATGACTTTTGTGGACTTGATCGTATAATAGTTCCTGCTGACATTTTGTGGAAGCCAGATCTCACTATTGAAGAGATGTGAGTATCCACTCACACTTACAGATCCACATAAACTCACAACAGTAATTGGTGACAGAGCAGTTTATCATAGTTTAGAGAGTTTATATACAATAATATATGTATAGTATTTTCAACAGTCCATGACTGCATAAGGTTGGAGCTCATTGAGTCTGAGGATGTAGGCAGATAACCTTCAGATAGTGAAGCTAGCAGCTTAAAAAATGGATCCAAGTGCAATCCAAGTGGATTTTGAAAATTGAAAAAGAAAAAAAACAACAACAAAAAAACTAACCATCAGAGGCAGACCAGGAGGCTGCAGCAACTCCAGCTGCAGTTGTGACAGAAACAGACAGCAGCGAAGCAGCAGCAGCAGCAAAAACAGCCAATACAACAGTTAATGGCCCTTTCAGATATACTAATGTTAGTCTCAATGAACATGAAACTCATGGTCCACACTGGACCAATCATGTCTCGGGTGATTTGGGCACTGAAAAACCAAGTTATTTTAGCAAAGTTCCCTACTCGGCTGTTTTTGGGCGAAAAAACAATCTTTTACAAACACCACGTATTCATCCTGAGATTGGCTGTTATATTCCATTTAAGCAGACGTTGTACTCTAAAACCCTTGTCAGAAGGTTCAGTTACCTGCATCACCTTCAGACACCACTTTTAAGGCATTTTCAAACCTGCATTGTTTAGTCCGGATGAATCAGACTCTAGTGACTGCAGTTAAACTTTCCAAAGATTGCACATCAGCTGTCAATATTTTCTTAAATGCATTTTCTGCACACAAGTAATTAAAAAAGAAATACAGTGTAATTTAATTCAAGGTTCTTCTTAAATGCAAATATGTTCCCTTATTCTCTGTATTTCTTCCATTACCAACTGTAGATACCCAATAAGCATATTTTAATATGTTCAAAATATTTACTAAATGTTGGAACAAGCAGATATATGATATTGTCATACAGTGTGGAACATGTCTTCTATATTTAAAGAAACATGAAGGTAAATTAGAGATAGTTAATTCCCTCATTCTGTAGATTAAGTTACATTTTATAGTATAATCATATGGTATGTGAAATTTTTTTTGAAGCATAAAGCGTTTGCCATAATGCGCATTTATATGTGTGTGTGTGTTTGTTCTCATACAGGACAGAAAAGGACAAGACCCCTCCAAGTCCTTATCTCACTATTGAATCTAATGGTATTGTTGAATGTAGGAGCCATGAGGTGTTAGTAAGCACCTGCAGGATGCAAGTTCACAAATTCCCCTTCGACATTCAGACCTGTAACCTCTCGTTCAAGTCTGTCGTTCACAATGGTGAGGTTGTGACTTGTTATGTTTAAAAGTTTCTATTTGGTCTATACTTTCATCTAAGTTATTTATGTGTTACTTCCTTGTTGACCTGCTAACAGGCCTTACTGTTTTATTTTATTTCCCATCTCAGTTGAGGAATTGGATCTTCATACTCAACTCGGTGCTTCAACGGCCACAAATTGGTCTCATGGCTTGATGCAGACCCAGCACGAGTGGCTGTTAATCAACCAGACAGCCACCAGTACAACAGTCAACAGATTTGCCTTCGATCAAAGCATGATTGTTTACACTGTACGTATTTCTGGATACAGACACACAGTGGTGGAAACTATTTTCCACCTCTGTGTGTTACTCTTAAGTAAGTACATGTACTTTTACTTTGGTTACATTTTACTGCTAATACTTGTTTCCTTAAGCAAAAATCTAGATGTAGACTTTCTACCCCTCCACTTCTATTGCTACTTTTACTTTCTGTTTTTATATTAAGAGTTTTGAGGACATTTCCTTCCTTATAAAACATTTGCAAAACCTTTTTTAAGACTATTTTAAATCCTGCATTGTTTACATCCTTGTTTACTCTCTTGCAGTCCCTGCTTTTGTTGGCACATCACTGTGTTTCTTGGCTCATTGCTAATTCCCTTCTTAACTATGCTAACTGCCTGGTTAACTATTTGCCTTCAAGAACTCTGCAATCATCTGCCACTGGTCCCAGCAAAAGTCGAAAGAAAATCGGGGATGCAGCCTTTGTCAATTATGCCCCAAAACTATGGAACACACTACCGCTAGATATCAGGGAAGCCAGCTTGCTAAATATTTGTAAAAGAAAGCTAAAAATATATATAAAATATATAAATTATCTCTTCATTCTAGCCTTTCACTAGCTTTCAGTCTGTTTCACACTTATGCACTACTGCACTTCTTTTAAAATGTTGAATTTTACTTGATTTTTATACATTCTATGTATTCTATGTTTTTATTTTACTATTTTTATTATTGTTCAAGATGTATTTTATTTAATGTGTCAGTGGGTTCTATCTTCCATCTTATGTTATGTACTCTAGGTCTCTTTATTTTATTCTCCATTATTTTATTATCAGGTGGGTTTTATTTTCCATCTTATGTGACATGAGTGCTGAGGTTAGTGGTTGGTAGGTTTGAGAAAAAAGACTGTGATATGTGTTTTTAAATCCACAGCACAGTTAAGACCCACAGTGAGGTTAAACCCGCGGGAAGACGTTCTGTGGTAAGCTGAAAGAAGCTTAATTTCGCTTAATCAGGACCGGTGGTGAGTCTGTGTCTGTTGGGAAAAGGGAGGTTCTGTTATGCTTATGGCTTCAGAGACCTAGGCGCCGATTTATAGATTGTGTACACATGGTGAATACCTCTGAGTTTTCGTGTATTATCTCAAATTACCACCACTGAAGTAAGCATTCCATGTATTTTATTTTCCATCTTATGTTACATGAGTGCTGACATCTGTAATTGGTAGGTTTGAGAAAAAAGACTGTGGTGTCTGTTATTTAACCCCACAGCACCACTACAGGTGTTTCTTTTTCCCCAGGGCAGCTTCAGGTTGTGCCCGATCTATGAGATCTAGGCGCTGATTTACAGATTATGTACACATGGTGAATACTTCTGAGTTTTTGCGTATTGTCACAAATTACCACCACTGAAGTAAACATTCTATGTATCGTATTTTCACTTTATTTTATCTTATGTTTGTTTACATTATCAAAGGGGTTTCATTCCATATTATGTACATTTACTTGTTTTTATGTTCATTTTATGTCTTTTATGTCTTTTTTGGCACTTGGTGCATGTAATTTCTTTTGTTGTAAAGCACTTTTACCTGTTTTTTTGTTTTGTTTTTTGTATGAAAGGTGCTATACAAAAAAAGTTATTATTATTATTATTATTATTATTATTGTTATTATTATTATTACTATTGAGGTCAGAAATTCCACAGGGTACGTAAGTAAATAATCTGAAGGCTTCTTCCACCACTGCAGACATCAGCTGACTGGGGCGTATTACCTTGTTGTTTCAACCTAGGAGCCACACAGATGTTTCCGTTGCTTTTGTCAAAACTATAGTAGTAGGAGGATCAACCATCTGACCTCAAAATGTCATTTCACAGATCAAAATGAAGAGGCGATCAATCCTCTACATTGTCAACTTCTTGCTGCCCATCCTGTTCTTCTTGTGTCTGGACTTGGCCTCCTTCCTGATCTCAGACAGCGGGGGCGAGAAGCTGAGCTTCAAGGTCACTGTGCTGCTCGCTGTCACTGTGATGCAGCTTATTCTCAATGAAATTCTGCCTTCCTCATCAGACAGGATTCCACTTATAGGTAAGTAAGTTCAGAGTCTTTCCTTTATTGGACTGTACCTCAAGCCCTGTCTCCTTGATATAACACTAAATTGTTTTCCTAATTATATTGTGTTGACAAACATAATCGCTGCCTGAATCATGTTCAGAGGCAAAGTGTGTTTTTACGAATGAAGGAAACACTACATTTGTAAACCACACTTGTGGGGTGGTGGTGTGGTGGGGTGGGGTGGTAGATGGTGTAGATGGTGGGTGGACAAGACGCAGGACTCTGGCACCAGAGACCAGTGTTCACATCCTGAGGCCTGTGTGTGGTTAGGTTTAGGCAACAAAAGCACTTTGGTTGAGGTTTGTGAAAGACTGTGGTTTCGCTTAACATGTGCTTCAAGTCATTGCAGACTTTTTTCTGTATTAAGCCAAGACCATCTTTCCTAATCTTGACCAAGTGTTGCCAGTGCCTAAACATAACCGTACAATGTTTAATATTGCTGTAGTACTACCTGCAGATATTGTAATGTAAGATCAGCACTTAACTCGTATGTTCAGTATCAACATTTTTGCAACTTGCCAAATATGTCAATTAACAACATTTTCTCATGTTGAGAGAAAACATAATTCAACATTAGCATTACATTTCTGGCTAAATGTTTTTGCTGTTGCAATTTAATGATGTATGAACATAATTTCTGAAAGACAGGCTTGGTACTATGTGCAGGAACTGCACATACTGACCCAGTGAGTAGTGATTTGTCTGCATTAATGATGCTGCTTGCTCCTCTCAGCGGCCTACTGCATGGGGGTTTTTGGTTTGATGCTGGTCAGCCTCCTGGAGACCATTGTTGTGATGTATCTGATGGAGAAAGACTCTGAATCCCGAGACAACAAGGCAGACAGAGACCAAAGCCTGACTGAGGACTGTGGGGACAAACATGGCAAAGGTAACATTGATAGAGGTACAGTACATTTTGTAGGAGATCCCCAAAGACAAAGGAAGACAGCAGCCTGTTGCAGTTTGTGTGTTAAGTCGACATTTGTGCCTGCACCTCAATACAATGTAGTTGATTGCAATTTAGTTTGTGGTGCTCACAGCATTTAAAAAAACCCCCAAAACATATATATATATACAACATTTATTAAAATTAAACAGCACCATCTCTTCTGAGAAACAGTGAATGTATAATCTACAGGATATACTGTTTACAGTTTTTGTTGAAGAGATAGAAACAGTCCACAGTCATATCTGTGGAAATTCTATTCAATTGTATTGAGGTGAAGGCGAAAATCTCACAGATGGATAAAAAGTTGGCAATTGCTTACTACGTTCAAACTAAGCTACGTTTGAACTAACACATAGATGTTGCTACAGGCTGCTGGTTGGTTTGTGCAGAGATATAGGAGCTACTCTGTTACATTTTTACTGTTATTGTGATGTCTATCATTTTCCGAATGCGCTGAAACAGGTACATTTACAAATTATAATACATACTAATTATGCATTGAATATGCTCCAACCATCATTTATGCCTACTATGTAATTTCAGAGGAGAGGAAATGGACTTGTGCATGCATCTCTGATGTGTCTGCTGATGAAACTCCGTCTGAACTGCTGAAGGTAGGAATTATGTTGCACTTTAAAGGGCTGATTACAAAAAGACATTTTCTCAGGGTAATGGTACTCTATCTAGCCATGCAAATAGTTTTGGTTCTACTTTTTGAGATTTCCATCTCAGAGGTTTTTACCCTGATACTATAGTAGCTGAGAGCTCAGCACACTCAAACTTGAAAACATATGCAAATGGACAAAACACAAACATCCAAATATCCTCACCATTTTGACAATGAATGCATGACATGTAGGAAAAAAAATACGCAAATAACTAAATTCAACCAAATAAAGAAAACACATTCAATGTATGAACACATGTGGCATAAAGAAACACAATACAGCTACATAAAACACAAGCAAATGGTTAAATTGAAAGCAACAGAACTGAGAACAACACAAAAGACATGTCCAGAGTGTACTGTCCATAAATTAATGAATTGATCTACTAAGTATTGTGTGTGTATCCAAAGCCTGATATATCTTATTCCTCCATGAAATAGACCTCAGTTGTTGTCCGAAAACTATTAAATACATGTGAATGAGCCACACCGTTGCACTGGGTGACATGTTCCTTCACCATGAAGAGTACGGGCACGTTAGTTTGTTTAGAAACTGCTCCAAAGAGTAACAACAGCGATGATGTTTTCAGTCTCCGGAGAGCAGTTCTGTGTATGGCAGACAGAGCTTCGCTAGCTTGTTGTGCTACATATCATAAGCTCATGACTTTGTACTGTTCTTTGAGAAATTTGCAATGTACAATGTATGGAGTTCAGCTCATTTACATGTTTTTAATAGTTTTTGGACAACAACAGAGGCCTGCAGCACAGAGGAATAAGACATATTTGGCTCTGAACATGAGATTTGTGTCATTTATTGGTGATTGGATGTTTCTTGCCAAAATGCACTTTGGGGGTCAACATTTTTATGTACACAGTCTTGTACCTTTGACTTTTTATTAAAGAACCTGATATTTTGTAACACAGTTGTTAATCTTTTGATTTAACTGTCAGAGTTTCATGTTGATTGAAGCTGTAGAAGCACTCCAACTGTGAGTCACATAACATTGTCTGTGGGAAAAATGAATACAATTTTTACTTCAAGGGTGTCCGAAATAGCTCCTCCTACTTCACAACTCTATACATTGTACACAAAAATCTGAATGTCAAATGTAGCAGCTGGCAATGTTATTTGGTTCATGATTGTGTTAATTAACCACAGTCTCTTTAACAACTTCTGCAGGTAAGCAGCAGCCAACTGACAGAGGAGTCCCATGCCTCTGAAAAGCTCTCAGATGATCTGAGGGAGGTGGTGAAAACACTGGCTCTGTTCCTCAACAGCAGCAAGGAAGAAGTGAAGCCCGGCTACTGGACCAGAATGGCTAAAACAATCAACAGAGTTTTCTTCATTTTCTACATCATAGCTGCCAGTCTGTTTTTAGTCATTATGTTTTTCAAATGGAATACTACAAATTAAGAAATACCAAGCGCTAAATAATGAAACACATGATTGAGTTATAGTCCTCTTTATTACTGCTAGTAAGGCAGTCATGTGACTTCAATTACTGAGATACGAAATTACAACCTAGAAAACATTTCCCTGTATGCATGCTTTTCACATGGACACAAACCTACTATGTTTGTGTTCACCCCTGTTGTTCAGCTTCATTAGTCTGTAGAAAACAAAAAAGATCTCTTGTTGGTCTTTGCAGGCCATTTAGGGGTCACACTGGCTTGTTATGTGAGGCTTCAGCCGTCCAAATTAGTCAAATCAAGTGGGTATATTCCTAAATTAACGTGCGTTAATAAAAAATACCCTTTTTTGTTTCCCTGTTGAGCTGAAGAGAAGGGATAATTACAAAAAAAAGGAAAATTGTACTAAAAAGACTAACTTTTGAAGATAACCACTTGATTCGACCAATTTGAACGGCTGAAGCCTCAAGCTTTAGATAAACTTTTCAATACATTTTGGCACAGAAGGAAGATTTTGTACCCTATAATTTAAATTGAAAGCACATTAGGAAGGGATCTTTTAAAGGACAGGAATGATTACAGTGAGAAAACCTGTTTCAACTACCATATGTGGACCAAACTATTGTTTTAAAAAGGGACATAACATGCTCTCTGAGATTTTCTGTCATTTATATACTGCTATAATATCGGATGTCTATGTTAAACAAAGATCAAAGATCCATAACATAAGGTGAACATATGTAAAATACTTCCTGAAAGTCAAAAACCAGGGCTTCAGTCTACTCTGAATGCTTTGTTTGCCATGTTACCTCTATTTCCCCATTGAACTGATGTCAGATTGTTTGCCCACAAACAGCCATAGTCTTTGTTGCTAAGGTTGTTCCATGGTATTGTTCACATTGTCCATTCACATATTTCGGATTGGATTTTGTCTCAAACATGTGCAGATGTATTTGAAAGGTTTCCATTCTGGGTAAAGAAGGAGAAAAAGAAATGAAATCCTACTGGTATTGTTTGTTTATGTAGCATCCCGAGTGGCTGGAAGTTGGCCATGATGCTTCTTCCACGAGCTGGCCAATCAGAATGGAGTGGGCTCATGTGCCTTAAAGAGACAGGAACTAAAACAGCCTGTTTCAGACAGAGGCTGAACTGAGGGGCTCTATAAAGGGACAGTATAACTTAAATATGGAGGTGTTTTTGAACTGTAAATAATCCAAAAATATTACAGTAGGGCCCCAGAACATAAATATAGACCGATAAATGTGCATGATATGTCCCCATTAAGATCTCACATCTCTATATAAACTGTATGTAGTCCTTCAGTAGTGTTGTTTACATGTACTCAGTATCAGCCTGTGACACTAGTCTGGTTGTATTATGAAGTTTAATTGAATTTATTATGTCTTTGATATGTAATATGTATCAAAAATGTATCAAAAAAGGAAGCAAGTAAGTGTTAACAAACAGGTAGCAGTATAACATGAGTAACACTGTTTCATTGTTTTTGTTTGCTTATCCATTTAACAAAGCATGAGGCAGCATAGGCCACAGGATCACTTTCAGAAGACATGTAAATGTGTATCTATATGGGTTGAGTAATTTCATGTTCTCTTCTGTGGTGTTCTTCCAAATCTACATTTGCATTTGTATTTAATTAAATTATATTATTAATATGATGAAATAACACTTCTGTTATATTGTTCTGAAAACATGTAGTTGTGTTTGTAATGGAGAAATAAACAGTAAAAAATAAACTTTTGTGGGTTTTCATTACCTTTAATCAAAATGTTTGATGGGAAATGATGGTGGGGTGGGGCAAAAAGAGTAATGGGACAAAAAAAACCCATGTCAGAGGAAATAATAATTATAATTGAAAAATTAAAACACGTTAAAGCTTTAACCACTACAGGGATACCAGTGTAGGATGTTTGTAGTTTTTAACAGGGCAGGTCAAGAAGTACAGTTGATTGTTTCTGGTCAGGTTCCGGTGGTTTAAAACATCGTGATAACAGCAGATCCTCAGCTGGAATAAAACCAGGGAGAGTACTGTATATTGTATGCGTTTTAAACACTAAGCCACCAGGACCTCTTCCTTAAAATGTGTGATTTCTTTACTAAATCATAACATATTTCTTTCAAATTAGCTGAGTTTCCCCAAAACCTTTCCACATGCTCCCTGGAAACTGCAGAGGTACACCCTGGGGTACACAGACCTCTGGTTAGCAATCACTGTCTTTGACCGCTGATATATCAAAAAAAGGGTTGGTCATTCGCTTTCCCCAGCCCTCTTCCAGTGTAAGGCAGTGGTATTTTTACTTCACTGTTATATTTCCACACAGCACAGAGAACACACTTCTCACAGACTTTGGATTCTCTCTGGTTCTGCTCTGATGATGCTCGTTGGCTTCTGCTCATCCTAAGCGTCTGTTCACAATTAAGTCTGGAGTAAGGTGGACAATGTTTCTGTTGATTTTTTTTGTTGATTTAATGCTTCAAGCTGTGAGCACCACAAAGGATATTTCATCCACCTTCATGGTACTGGGATAGAGGCAGAAGTCCTATTGACAAATAGGACTTCCTTTTCTCTGACCATTTAACTTATCACAAATTACTTATTTAATGAAAGAGGGGCATACCACTGGAAATAGGAGAATGTTTGCTAACGGCTTTTTAAATTGCTGCAGCTCAATCAGATCTTCAGAGTAAGTGCTGATTGTGCTGATTTAACAACATGTACTTGGTGGTATATTGCAGATGGATCTCAAATAGATTACTGTAAAAATGCCCACATTTTAAAATAATTTAGAGGAGACATGAACTGATACTCTACATGGCTGCCAACGCCCATCTTGTGACCACAAGCTCCGGATATTATTGCAGATATTTGTGATAATGGACTGATATTGAAAGACTGATAAAAGATTCATAAACTTAATATTAACAAATGGAGAGGCATTGGATAACTAGTCAAACATAAGGGCTCTAAAGTTATAATTTCATACCTTTTTTCTGTTTTTCATTCAGTTGAAGACTTTTTAAGGTAATCCTTTCATAGAGAATGTGATGCATTTAGTTGCAACACGTGGTGTTCAGGTCAAGTTGTAGGAGTATTGGGTAAGAGTGCCAGAAAAGGCCTTTGATGTCTGAGGAATACAACAAGATGTGGTAGGTTAAACCACCAGCACTGGACCAGATATCTGGGGAAAAAACAACTAGAGCAGATAACATGTTGCAAGTGTTAACATTATAGGGAAAATAAACAAGAAGAAGACGATAACATGTTTGCAAACATGAGCATTATATAGTAGTGAGGAGTGGAATGGAAAATCCCTAAAGTTTGCTGATTCATGGGAAGCCAACATAGTATCAGATGATGGAAATTCCCCAGAATTTGAAAAATAGGAGGTAGCCTAGAGTGTCTGCTTCATAAACCTGTGGAGGACCTGAAGATTCACTGGCCAATCTGAAAGATTTTTTCCATGACATTAATTGGCGAGCCAGTCAGGAGGGGCACAGGGCCTGGGGTCCTGGAGAAGAGGCGTCTACTGACCAGAAACAAAGATGGCCACAAATAGAGATAAGCAGAATACTTATTACCAAAAAAATTTGTTGATTCTGGCTTCAGATTGCTTCTGCACATGCCACAGGTAATAAATACCTGTCCTCTAAAAAACCTAGCACATTATAAATGTTGATTGATAACATGGCAGAAGGAGTTCAGTATGATGTTAAACTTTCATGCTTTGTACCTGAGTCCATCTCGGCAGACAACAGTTCATTAGGATATCAACCAAAACAGGAGATCAGGGAATAGCTGAAAGAGTGATAGTGGATGACAGACCAGTCACACGGATGGCATTCAGTGCAGAACAGGTGAAATTGCTGCAGCAAATACCAGACTGTTTGTGGTCAAAACACAAGATAGGTGTAGGACTAGTAAAATCAGCACAACCATTGGAAATCAAATTTAGACCAGGGGCTAAGCTACAATACAAAAGACAATACCCTCAGGGAATGGCAGGGGAAAATCTACAATAGAAGGTTTGTTGCAGGCTGGAGTGTTGGTTAAAACCCATGATCTAATCATAGTCAATACTGTGGTAGAGGCAGAAACCCCAGTAGTACCTGATCCACATACTCTGCTATCAAATGTTCCACCAGACATTAAATGGTACACTGTGATTGATGTATGTTCAGCACTTTTAGTGTGCCTTTACATCCAGATTCTTAATACCTGTTTGCATTTGAGATATATAGAGTGTACCCTGATTCAGTATGTTGATGATCTACTTATGTGTAGTACCCCTAAAGAACAGTGTGAGAGAGACTCATTGGCTGTATTGCATGCCCTAGCAAAAAGGGGGCCATAAGGTTAGCAAAGTCAAATTACAACTGTGCAAACAAAAAATGATTACCTGTGGAGGAGGTTAAGGGGAGACAAAAGGTAAATTGTGCTAGCTAGAGGGTAATATTAGCAGGAGCAGGTGGATGCTATGATATGTAGCTTCATGGGTTTGTGCTAGCTCAGGAGGATACAAGGCAGTATTCAGCATTCGTACAGACTAATCAAGGAAATAATGTGTTATGTTGTTAAATATGTTAAATCTGTTGTACATGTGGCAATGTTCACATCCCGTAGCTTTGCGTACACAAGGTTGAAGAAGCATCTGGCTACCCTATATTGTTATAAGCCTTTAGTTAATTATTTCTTATTGATATGTTAATTTATGTTATTGTTACTGCTCTTTATGTCAAACTGGCCTGAATATTGTAATATTACTTACATCTACTACTTATTATCTACTTATTTTCATGGCATTTAACACCATTTATTACCATTGATTGTGTAGTGGATGGTTCAACTGGTACATGTCATCCTGGTGTGTTTGGCCACTAGAGGCCGTTATTGCTTCATTTTGGATTATCCAGCATATGTATTCTATGCCCTTTACTGGAGATTATTATTCATCATATTTTTTCCATTGTTTATTTTAGATATACCACACATTGTACATGTTGATGATATTCCACAAACAACCCTTCAGTAAAGTATTCTGACAGTGAGAACGAACACAATCTGTGGAAGCTCTTTCTTCATCAAATAAGTTGCCTAAGCCTTCTGACAGAGGCCAGGAATATCAGGTTGTAGCACGCCAGTAACTATCGCACACAGTGTCCCCTACAAATACACAAAAGAAAAAGCTGACATCAAGGAAGTGCAAGGAAACATATGGCACATACACAGATAAATTTAAAGTGAGAGAAGTGATTGGTGTGAGTTTAGTGCACTCCAGCTTTAAAGCTTGGCACTTTAACCAGTCACACTTGAGATCAGTTGTATATTTATTGTAAATAAATGTAAATAATAGTCTACCAGTTTATGCTTGACATTTCTCCTTTCAGACGCAGCTGCTACATTGATCTGCTTTACTTGTGAAACTAAACAGCAACAATAGTGGAAATGAGAATTTACTGCTTTTGGTTTGATAGCAAAATTGATCTACCCACATGTAGCTGAGTATCAGGGGTGTTGGCAGTTCCTGGCACCATTCTTGCATTACATGTGTTTCTATCCTTAGACTAATGAGATAAAATAGGAAAACATTAATAAATAAAAGGGCTGGTCATTAAATCTGACCAGCCCTCTTCCAGTGCGAGGCAGTGATATTATTGCTACAAACATTTCTAGATAGCACAGAGAGGACAGACATGCTCATTTACTGAGTAGACCTCTCACAGACATGATGCTTGCAAGTTTCTTTCTGCTCCTCCTCACCAGTAAGTTGGGACATTTTGGTGAAACATACAGATTTACTCTAAGAAATATCCTTTTCAAAAAATTTTCAAAATGCCATGTTTTACAATTAAATTATGTCTTTATATGTATATATATTATATAAAAGAATACATCAAGATAATACTCGAGATTTCAAAATTGTGTTCTGGGAGAGTTTAGCCTTGATTTGAGCGACATGCTTTTGGACAACATACTGTATAACAGATGGATCTCAAATTGAAATGGATTTAAATGGCTGCAAATTGCTGACATTTGATGAGATAAAATGTCAGCAATTTTGCAATCCTGCCAACACCCATCTCATAATGGCCTTTTAGCGACCACAATCACTGGATATTACTGCATATATTTGAGTGTTTTTCATGGTTTGAAAAAAAATTTAGAAGTAGTTTACATCTACAGACACTGATGTTTGTCATTTAAGTAATTAAGAGGGCATTAAGTAACTGATGTCCAGACAAAGATCACAGCCATGAAGTTTTAACCTAAAAGAAAAGTTAAGAGCATGGACATATCCTGATTTCCTTCCTTTAATGGGTAGCTATTATGCACATTTCCAGCTCTCAAAATTTTTTGGACTCTACTAGAGTAGCTTTGCATGATTCACAGTTTAAAAAAAACTCCTTTTTTATCTTATACTGGCCCTTTATGCAGCCCCTCAGTTCAGTCTCTGTCTCTTAATAGGCAGTTTTAGCTCCTGTCTCTTTAACGCCCCCCACCCAATGAACCCACTCTGTTCTGATAGGCCAGCTTTCAAGAAACCTGCTGAGGGGCAGCCATATCAGTCATGTTAAGTTACTGCTGATGAAAAACCAATGTTTCCTGCTTAAGTGCTTCAAATTAAAAGCTTTTAAAATGACTAAATAATGGGAGAAATTAAACGTGTTCCTCACCGAATTAGCAGAGCTTAGTTAGTGGCACTAAAAACCTGTCGACACAACAACATATGGAGATATCTGGAGCTCTTTGTTCAGCAGATCAGTTAGAAATAATGCAGGGAGTAATTATACAAACAGAAACAGCCACATTTGACATTTGAAACATGACTTTTCCTTCCTGAAAATATCCTATGTGTAGTAAGTTGTGTAGCTCACCACTTATAAGCTCAACACTGACTCTTGGAAGTACTGTAGCTACAACAGGTGACTTGCCACTCATACTTCAGCCAAAATATAAAGTTCGCTAATAAACATCTACATTCATAGCTCATTAGGCGTTCAGTCACTGAGAGGTGTCAACCTGCTCATTGGGAGCATTTAGGGGTTTTTCGGAATGGCAAACTACTGCAGGCACTGGATTTATGCTATTATGCCACAGTCCAATCTGCTCCCCCAACTGAGGAAATGTATAAAGCTTTCCATGAACTAAAACATGCACTCTCCGGAGCCCCAGCCTGGGGACTGTGTGGTGCAACACACTTGAAATGATAAAAGCACTTGCAAATGACAGGGTAATAGAAAATGTAAACCATACTTTGGGGTTTCATTTGACTTCTTTATGATGCTCTGCTATTCAGCATATAACAGCAGCATGTCGCTCAGGATAGGAGGTGATCATTCTTTCCATTCCCACATATCTTTGAAACACTCCCCTTCCTTAAATCAGAAAAGGCAGAAAATGAGCATGATTGCCTTGTTATTATTGAAACGAGCATGTCTCCAAGACCACATTTGTTGCAGACACCAATACCTAATTGTGATCTGATTCTCTACACTGACGGTTCAGAATGTGAACCATCTGATAACAAACACCTGCTGGCTATGTCGTAGTGAATGACAGGGTAGTGACAGAAGCTTGGGCGTTACCTAATGGTACCCTGGCACAAGCAGCTGTACTGCACAGATTTACAAGAGTGTGTATTCTAGACAAAGATAAAATTGCAATCCTGTGAGTAAGTCTCCATATACAGCAGTGGATAGTTTATTAAAGGAATAAAACTTGCACTTCTTCCAATAATGATTTTGTGAGCCATATATTTGAATATACAGGTCAGGCATCCATAAACCTAGTCCTCCATAGAAGTGAACAAGGGTTACACGGGTTACATTTAACTGAAAACTCTGAACAGGCTTTTCAAAAGAGAAGTTGGGAAATAATTGAAGTTAGAGTAGGATTCATCACTGTTTGTACAAATCACTTGCGGTTATTACTTATAGAATTATCCAATTGGGTGGGAGAAAATTAACCTCATGCGATGGCCACACATTTTAAAGTTACAAAGACTGAGCTAGCACTCGACTGAAAATGGAAAGACTTGGTAGAACTGCATTTTGTCCATCAACCTTTCCTTAAGTGCATTACTGATTTTGAATGTAGGACTTTTCCACTGCAGTATACTACTTTTACTTAATTACTTGATTGATTCTTTTAATACTGCAGACATGAGCAGATTGGTGATTAGTATTACCTTGTTATTATAACCTTTGTACTACATAAACCTGTAGTATTATTAAATTCTAACTGTTTCCATATGGGGAAAAATAATTCCAGAGCCAGCAGCTTCTCCCATTATCAGAAGTGGCAATTTTGATGAACACAATGCTTGATGTGACAAGAGGGCAAGAAATGAATTGTGCCCTTGAAAATATGTTAAAGCTTGGCACTTTGACCAGTCACACCTGAGATTAGTTGTACATTTGTAAATAAAATAAATTGTAGTCTGCCAGTTTATGCTTGACATTTCTTCTTTCAGATGCAGCTCCTACATCAATCTGCTTTATTTGTGAAACTAAACAGCAATAATAGTGAAAGCAAGAAGTTAACAGCTTTTGGTTTGATGTTTTTGGGGAACATATTGTATAGAAGATGGATCTCAAATTGAAATGGGTTTAAATGACTGCAAATTGCTCACATTTGATGAGAGTCCTGCCAACGCCCATCTCATAATGGCCTTTTAGTGACTACAGTCACTGGATATGACTGCAGGTATTTGTAATTTTTTCATGGTTTGAAAATGACTTTATAATCAGTTTATACCCACAGAAACAAATGTTGGTGATTTGCTTTAGAGCACATAACAGAAACTCTGGTGTTCAGACAAACAAGCTCTGATTTAAAAGCACATTTCTTTCCTTTTAAGAATTAACTCTCTGACAGAGAATGTGTCTTGGTATTCTTGCAGTAGATGGGGCGTCCTCTGAGGATAACTGCAGTTATCAGCATCTTTTTAACTACCTGAACCTGAGTCTGTCCAGTAAAAATGATCTGTACACCATGTCCCGGCCTGTTAAACACCACAATACGACTTTGAAAGTATATCTGGAAGTGCTAATCTATGCCATCCTAGATATGGTAAGCCTTAAATTTTCTTTTTTTGTTTGTTTGTTTGTTTTTTAATGATAATTATTATTTCCACTGCCAATGAGTGTTTTTTTTTTGTCTGGATCCAAATTCCTAAACATTTCCAAGTGCTAAAGTAACAAATTTGATTCCTCAAAAATATGCAATATAAAGTCAGATGTGTGTGAACTTGTTGTAATTTACATTAACAGTGTATGTCCTATGATGTATGGTCAGCTATGTTAATTGTGCTGCTGGGAAGATTTTCAGATACTCTGTATTTCTTTGTTCATAGAAAGAGACTGACCAGACTTTAATTTCTTACGTTTGGATTTATATGGTGAGTTCTCGCTGAGGAAGACTGAACAATACTAACTGAACTTTGGCAGAACCTCTAATTATTTCCTTTAAATTGCTTCTTTTCATTCATTCATTCTTTCTTTCACTCATTTCTTTTATCCCTTGTCTTTACTTTCTGATTTCCTGTTTTTCTGTGTAGAGCTGGAAGAATGAACACATTACATGGAATCCAAATGACTTTTGTGGACTTAAACATATAGACATTCCTGCTGAGCTTTTGTGGAAGCCAGATCTCACTATTGAAGAGATGTGAGTATGCGCTCACCCTGACAGAGCAGTTTATTATAGTTTAGAGAGTTTATATACAATTAAAGCTGTAAGCAGCATTGGTCGGGACCTCGCACTCTGGTCCGTCGGGATCAGATCATTTTGCCTTTTAAAATTGAGGGATATTTATTACAAGTGTGGTATGCTTTTATTTTGAAAGATTGATTGACAGGATCAGAATTTTCTGCAGGGTGAGACATGTCTGTCTTGCTCACACCCGTGTCATCAAAATCATGCGTTTTGGGCCCATTCACTTGAATGTCAATTAGTAAATTGAAAACTCTTGATGAGTTTGTGTGTAAAACAAATTATTTTCCTGATTTTCATCAAGTCTATTTTTAGAAAAGGAAAGACTTTTAACCCACATGACCTGGTGAAAGTTTGATTTGAATGGAGAGTGTGAGCGAAACCACACCTTTTTGAACATTTACTGCTTCCACATAGTTTTAGATACAGACATTCATTTGAACTTTAAATGAGTCACAAGACTTTGACCTACAAATCTTGAATTTACATGTTTTTTCTATCTTTTATTGTTTTTGAGATATTAGAGCGTGAGTTTTAGAGTCTTTTCTTTTTCCTCCTGTGATTTTATAATTGAGTGTGTATTGTGGAATGTTTCACAGCACGGAGGAGTGACATCACCAGGAGCAGTTGGAGAGGAGGATTTTGAGTACGCTTTTTGTGAATTTCCTCATAAATCCCATTACTTTGGCCAAATCTTACATTAAAAATTATTTCTTAGTAGGAAATTTTGTGATGAATCCATTGATACAGGTTTGAAAGTGGTCAGACTTACAGTTTAGACATCAGAAGCCTTTGTTTGACACAAAGTTCATGCCCATAGATTGCTTCCCCATTGTTTTACATTGTAAAGTATGATGTAGCAACTTTCAGGGCTTACAAAATTCGACTTATTACAAAATTTTTAACAACTTTTTTTCAGCACAGTGTCATAAGTCATGTATCAAAGTTTGAAGCAGATACCATTAATGCCCTCGGAGAAGATAGTGTTTTCAAAATTGGGCCCAAAATTGGGGCAAAGTCTTATTTTGAAAGGCTGATTGCGGACTTCCTGTTGGATTTAGCTCAGGGGTGTCACCATCTGATTCGTAGGTCTTGATGAGACAAATAATTGAGTTTTGGTTTGATCTCTCTATGACAGTCCTGCCGGCCATGGCGGCCATTTTGTTACATAGGTAGCGCCAGAGAGCACATTTTGGCACTTTAGGGGTTCATTTTTACATTTTATCAAATTTTTCACCAGACCTGATGTGCGTGCCAAATTTGGTGAGTTTTTGAACATGTTTAGGGGGTCAAATTAAGGGTTGAAGTGGCAGAATAATAAAGAACAAAGAAAGAAACAAACACACAAAATACAATAAGGTCTTCGCCCCTTTGGGGCTCAGGCCCTAATAATAAGAAAGAAACAAACACACAAAATACAATAGGATCTTCGCCCTTTGGGCTCAGGCCCTAATAAATAAAAACAAACCTACAGAGGTAGACCATGAGGCTGCAGCAACTCCAGCTGCAGTTGTGACAGAAACAGACAGTAGCAAAGCAGCAGCAGCAGTAGCAAAAGCAGCCAATACAACAGTGACTAGCCCTTGCAGACATACTAATGTTAGCCTTGATGAACATGAAACTCAAGGTCCACACTGCACCAATCATGTCTCGGGTGATTTGGGCACTTAAAAGCCTGGGCAAGTTATTTTAGCGATGTTCCCTACTCAGCTGTTTTCGAGGGGAATAACAATCTTTTACAAGCTCCAAGTATTCATCCTGTGATTGGCTGTTATATTCCATTCAAGCAGAAGTTGTACTCTACAACTCTTGCCCGAAGTTTCAGTTACCTGCATCACGTTCAGACACCACTTTTAAGGCATTTTCAACTCACTCTACACTCTACTGACTGTAGTTAAACTTTTCAAAGATTGCACATCAGCTGTCAACATTTTCTTAAATGCATTTTCTGCATGTAAGTAATTAAAAAAGAAATACAGTGTAATTTAATTCAAGGTTCTTCTTAAATGCAAATATATTCCCATATCCCCTGTACTTCTTCTATTACCAACTGTAGATACCCAATAAGCATATTTTATTATGTTCAAAATATTTACTAAATGTTGGAACAAGCAGATATGTGATATTGTCATACAGTGTGGAACATGTCTTCTATATTTAAAGGAACATAAGGGTAAATTAGAAATGAACAAATAAGACTAAAGTAGTTATTTGCCGTTTGCCATTGTGTGTGTGTGTGTGTGTGTGTGTGTGTGTGTGTGTGTGTGTGTGTGTTTGTTCTCATACAGGACAGAACAGGACAAGACCCCTTCAAGTCCTTATCTCACTATTAACTCTGATGGTACTGTTGAACGTATGGACTATAAAGTGCTAGTCAGCGCTTGCAGGATGCAAGTTCACAAATTCCCTTTCGGCATTCAGACCTGTAACCTTTCGTTCAAGTCTGTTATTTACAATGGTGAGGTTGTGACCTGTTGTGTTTAAAAGCTTCTGTTTGGTCTATACATTCATATAAGTTGTTTTTGTGTTATTTCCTTGTTGACCTGCTAACAGGCCTTACTGTTTTATTTTTATTTACCATCTCAGTTGAGGAAGTGAATCTTCAACCTCACAGCGACTCTTCAGTGGCCACAAAGTCGTCTCGTGTCTTGATGCAGACCCAGTACGAGTGGGTGTTCATCAGCGAGACAGTCACAAAAACAACTTTTGACAGGAAGAACTTCAATCAAAGCCTGATCGTTCACACTGTACGTATTTCTGGATACAGACACACAGTGGTGGAAACTATTTTCCACCTCTGTGTGTTACTCTCAAGTAAGTACATGTACTTTTACTTTGGGTACATTTTACTGCTAATACTTGTTTTCTTAAGCAAAAATCTAGACGTAGACTTTCTACCCCTCCACTTCTATCGCTACTTTTACTTTCTGTTTTTATTATGGTTATATTGAACGTTACTCACCAAAATTCATTGTGTGTATTCTTGAGGTCTAACAAAAGTTTTGAGGACATTTCCTTCCTCATAGTTTATTTACTAGTTTGCAGTCTTCCTCCTTGCTTTTGTTGGTGCATCACTGTGTTTCCTGGCTCATTATTTAGGTCATAAACTCTACAGGGTACCTTAAAGTAAACAATCTGAAGTCTTCCTCGACCACTGCAGACATCAACTGATTGGGGCAGACTACCTTGTTGTTTCAACCTAGGAACTACACAGATGTTTCTGTTGCTTTTGTCAAAACTATAGTAGTAGGAGGATCAACCATCTGACCTCAAAATGTCATTTCACAGATCAAAATGAAGAGGCGACCAATCCTCTACATTGTCAACTTCTTGCTGCCCATCCTGTTCTTCTTGTGTCTGGACTTGGCCTCCTTCCTGATCTCAGACAGCGGGGGCGAGAAGCTGAGCTTCAAGGTCACTGTGATGCTCGCTGTCACTGTGATGCAGCTTATTCTCATTGAAATTCTGCCTTTCTCATCAGACAGGATTCCACTTATAGGTAAGAAAGTTCAGAGTCTTTCCTTTATTGGACTGTACTTCAAACCCTGTCTCCTAGAAATTACATTTATAAAATACTAAATTGCTTTCCTAATTATGTTGTGTTGTCTGGATTATGCTTAGAGGCAATTTTTTTTATGAATGAAGTAAGCACTACATTTATAAACCGCACTTGTGGAGTGGTGGTGTGGTGGGGTGGGGTGGGGTGGTAGATGGTGTAGATGGTGGGTGGACAAGACACAGGACTCTGGCACCAGAGACCAGTGTTCACATCCTGAGGCCTGTGTGTGGTTAGGTTTAGGCAACAAAAGCACTTTGGTCAAGGTTAGTGAGAGACTGTGGTTTCGCTTAACATGTGCTTCAATTCATTGCTGACTTCTTTTCTGTATTAAGCCAAGACCATTTTTCCTAATCTTGACCAAGTACTGCCAGTGCCTAAACATAACCGTACAATGTTTAATATCTCTGTAATACTACCAGTGGATATTGTACTGCAAGATTAAACTTGTACATTCAGTATCAACATTTTTGCAACTCACCAAATTAACAACATTTTCTCATTATGTTGAGAGAAAGCATAATTCAACATTAGCATTACATTTCTGGCAAAATGTTTTTGCCAGAAATGTAAATTAGTGATATATGAACGTGATTTCTGAAAGACAGGGTTGGTACTATGAGCAGGAACTTCACATATTGACCCAGTGAGTAGCGATTTGTCTGCATTAATGATGCTGCCTGCTCCCCTCAGTGGTCTACTGCATAGGGATATTTGGTTTCATGCTGCTCAGCCTCCTGGAGACCATTGTTGTGATGTATCTAATGGAGAAAGACTCTGCATCCCCAGATGAAGCAGACGGAGACCAAAGCCTGAGTGAAGACTGTGGGGATAAACAGGGCAAAGTCAACTTCAACAACTTTTATAGAGGTGATATTAATATTCTTCAAGCCTCTGGATCTCAACTCAATTTTCCATGGGTGGTCAGTTTGCTACTCTAATTTATTTTACTGCTACGATAGTGTACACCTTTCGTTATGTCCTGAATACTCTGAAAGAGGCACATTTATAACTTTTAAAATGTACTGGTTAATTGTGTCATGATTATTCTACAATCATCTTTGTGTCCTTCCAGAGGTGAGTAAATTGATAAACTCTGCCTGTATCAGTGATGTATCTGCTGATGAAACTCCACCTGAACTGCTACCTGTGGCCAAAGAGGTTAGAAATGGATAACACTTTAGATGGCCGGTTCATCCAAATTAAAAATAAAATAGTAATAATAATACTTACATATGAACTTCTTTCTCTTGAAGTATAAAAACTATTGACAGTATGTTCTTTGTGTAAGACTTGACAATACGGTACACACAATTGTGAGTAGTTAGAAATGAACAAATGAGGAATGACCTGATGCTCAATGAATTGTCAATAAGTAGTTCCTAAATAACTCTGAATGAAGGACTATATTGTACATGATGATGAGTTATTAGAAAACAAACTGGGAGGAAAGTCTCATGAGGAAAGTGGTACTGGTACTGAGTCTGATTGCAGGATATGGCTGGTGATCTATATTTTTCTTACCGTAAATAATCTCATGTGCAGAGCCAAACAAACAATGAACTCATGCTACATCCTACAGGTATTGTGTGTGTATCCAAAGCCTGATCTATAATATTCCTCTGTGCCATAGACCTCTGTTGTTGTCTAAAAACTATTAAAAACACATCAGTGGTGGACACCATTGTACTGGGTGACATGTTCCTTTTGCCTCGAAGATTACGGTCATGTCAGTTTGTTATTAAATGGCTCCACAGACTAATCACAGTGATCACATTTTCAGTCTCTGGAGAGTAGTTCTGTGTAAGGCAGAAACCACTGCGAATGCACAGGAACGTGGTTCCATTTACAGAGCTTCAATAGCTTGTTGTGCTACATATCACAACCTCTTGACCTCACACTTAAGTTATTTTCAATGTAGTACAAAGTCAAGAGGTTATGATATGTAGCAGAGCAAACTAGCAAAGTTTGGTAAACAGAATTGTGTGCGCAGTACCGTCAGCTGTACGATGAACTACTCTCCTGACACTAAAAACTTCATTGCTTGCCATTGCCTTCAGGGTGAAGGACCATGTCACCCAGTGCAGCCGTGTGGCTCATTGACATGTTCTTAAAGGTTTTTGGACAACAATGGAGGTCTATGAATCAATGGAGGTGAAGTCTATAAGAAGGCGTGCCATGAACGCTTAAATATGTCAAATATGTAATTTATTAAACCACTGTTATAGTGAAGTCAGTAGGTCAATGTGAACATTTGTGAGTGGTGGAAATGAAGCTTTACACAATTTACAAAGTTTAGTGGCTAATGTGTAATGTAGCTGTGTTAGCTCACTGTAGGCCAGGTAAATACTCCTATCCACCTTGATAGGTTACAGTACAGTTAATCACAAGGGCAGAAATCAAGGTCAAGGTCACATGTCATAGATGGACATCTCAAAATCCCCTAATCTATCTGCATGACAATGTACAACTATATACTAGTGGCAAGTAAGACAGTGTTTTGTTTATAATTTGGATGAACCGACCCTTTAATTATCACCACGATTGACAAAGAACCTAAATGTTTTATGGTCCAAAATCATGTTAATTAGCCAATCTACTAAACCATTTCTGCAGGGTAGCAGCACCCGACTGAGAGAGATTTCCCATGTCTTGGAAAGACTCTCAGATGAGCTGAAGGAGATGGAGAAAACGATGGTTCTGCTCCTCAACAGCAGGAAGGAAAAAGCGAAGCCTGGCTACTGGACCAGAGTGACAAAAACAATCAACCGAGTATTCTTCATTTCCTATGTCATAGTGATTGGCCTGTTTTTAGTCTTTATCTTTTCAAAATGGATCAGTGAAGAAAATGAGTAGTTCTCATTGATTTGTTACAAGCAGATCAGAAGTTGTAAATATGGATCACATGACAATGTAGTTATTTTGGTGAACAGTCCTGCATCATCAGAACTACATGGACCCACTGTCACTCTCAGTTAGTCACCCCTACATACCTGACGCTTACTCCTTCCTGGACCTAAATACCCACAGTATACCAACACAGGAGACTCTTGAAGAATCACTTGGACCTGCATGGCGAGGGTCATGTGACTGACGGGATAGCCAAACTAGCACCACAGCTAGAGAGATAATCTGCTATTACTTCTAGCCTCAATTTGTGCCTCTCATATAATAGCACAGAGATAATTGGAATTCCTCTTAAAGATGTTAAAATGTTTGAAAAAAGAAAGCAAAAACTGTTTTGTTAAAAATATTTTACAGTGGATACACTTCAGTTGGAATTTATCATTGGAAATTGGTCTTTTTACTGAGCTTTGCTCTCATTATCTGATACCTGCTGGACATTTGTGACAGAACCAGATATTAAAACACAGGAAAAATATGTGACAGTATAAATGTAATAAATTCAAAAGTAAATTGCATTGATCTTTAAATGTAGTTTGTTTCTCCTGGCTTTACCCAGGCCTACTACACAACCCCATAGCCCTCCCCCTTACCTTGCCCCATGCCACCCTCTCTCTCTGTACCTTATGGGTTTTTTTTTCCTCTTGTGATTTTACAGTGTTTCGCTGCTTTTATGTAGTGTTACTCTTATGAAGTTTACGCTTTTATATTCACAGTGTATTATGTATATTATGTAAATTGTCTTTTGGGTGCTATATAAATTAATAGTAGTATTGGTGTTTGTGCAGACCTGCTATGTGATTGTCTTTTCTACTTTTAGTTTTTGAGATAAAAAAAAAGAGCCTTATTAAAATCTCTCCCACTCTCATTCTCCTTTGAAGTGGGGATGCTGGGATAAATCTGGCTCTGTCAGTGTTTTGCTATTATATATGATGGTTTTAATATTACTGCTGCATTAATGTGTATGTTGCATTTTACTGCTGTAGATGTTTAAGGCTGTGCTAATTTTATCTACTTTATATACTGTTGGGTAGTTTAATCAACAGCAGTGCATCATATTCTATAAGATCATCATATGTTTGTAGTGTCACTGTCCTGTGAGAACCATGTATCTCTAAAAAGTAAACTTTTCATGAGCTCAGAAAAGCAGCCTGTTTTCAGCTTTGTGACAATGCATTTTCCAGCTAATCCAAAGTTTTTTTTAATAGTTTATTTAACTTAAAAAGTAGGAGAGTTTACTCAAACCATAAGGTAGGCTTAATATTTCACTGTATCACAGACATTCAAAATAACCAAATTAGGGGAGACATAGTTTTCACTGGACAGGAAGGGTATGAAAAATTATAATCTGAGAAGTAATTTATAATTATCTGTCGGATAAATGTAGTGGAGTAAAAAAGTACAATAGTTCCCTCTGAATGTAGTGGAATATCAGTATAAAGTTACATAAAATGGAAACACTCCAGTAAAGTACAAGAACCTTCAGTATAGTACTTGAGTAAACGTACTTTAGTTACATTCCACCATTGTCGATAGTCTTTTAACAAGGGTCTACATTGTGGCCACACTCCCCTTTGAATGAATACAAAGCGGTAAAAATGACTGGAACCCTATGTAAGACTAGTAGTGACACCATGCTCATTTCTTGAGGTGTATTTTATGGATGTTTAACTTGTCAACTCATGGTTCAAAGTGATCATTATGTTTAAAATACGAGAGTTTACAGAGGATCAGTTCCCCTCATGACTTATAAGTAACGTATACTGGTAGGTCCTTTTCGTTTTATGAACTGACTGTGTTGTTTAACCTTGCTCAAACCCAAGTCCAAACCAATGACATGGACATTTAACCCCACCCAAATTCGACAGTTAAACCAATCAAATCACGCTGGGTCGGATTAAACATTCAACGTTGAATGCCTCTCGTTCTGCAGGCTGCAGCCAGGTATACTTGAAAACTGAAGCCAAAACATGTTGATCGCCTTGTGGTGGCTGGCTGCAGTATAGGTCATATATGTAGGTCATATACGTATAGGCCCTCCATGTTAGAAGATGGGACACAAGCCAAACTAAAAAATCAAAGTACACATCAAATAAATTTTTCCCAAAGATGGTGTCTGTCGTTTTAGGTAGCTTTTATCACACTGATGCTTCTCCAAGTGCTCATTTTTCTGATAAGTTTGTTTTTAATTAGTTCTATGGTGATATAAAAAAGGGGGTGTGATGTCATGATTGACAGTTGTGTCAGCCGTTCTCAAACCTCCCTCAGGAAGCGTGACGGCTGAGGGGGCATGTCCTGCGGGCCGTCACCTTGCCTGACTCCACTGTGCAGACTCTGGCTCCAAATGATGTCATACAGCCAAGATGGCAGCTTCTGGAAACAAGAAATTATGGCTTCACTTTTGCATAATGGTAGGAAGTGGAGACGCGTCCGTCCAGTATATGTATGTTATAACAGCATCAGATGTTAAGCTGCTACGCCACTGACATCCTCAGCTGAGGCCATCTGTTCTCATGTGTTTCGATTGGATAGATTGCCATGAAAATTTGTACTAACTTTCATGTTCAACATTTGTGGTTTTGAGTGTTTCAATAACTGTTTGATGGATTGCCATTCATGTCAGGATGAAATTTAACGTTGGTGACCCTTAAAAGACTACTACACCAATTTAGCATTGCTATAACATGGATGGACTCGCAATGGACAAATAATAAAAAAGGATCATGTGTGGAATAAAAACCGCCTATTGTCTTTTTAATTTCATATATTCTTTTTCTTGTTAAAACCTGGTGCCTACATTAACCACAATGCAACTCGAACGCCAACAGTTTGGTCAGAGTATTGGCTGTGTTATGCTAATAGCAGCTAATATAGCCTTTTACTAGCTTCTTCTCCAGCATACAGTGGCACATGAATATCATAGTATTTAGAGCATAGACTGTAAAAAATATACACATAGCCACAGTGATGTCATCCATTGGTTTCTGAGGAGCGGTTTTGAAGCTCAAAGTGGGCGTCTCCGGCTGTCGCCATCTTGGCAGTGCCTGACTCCACCTAACCATAGACTGTATAAAAATATGGACGTAGTTACCCTGATGTCACCCGTTGGTTTCTGAAGAGCGGTTTTGAAGCTCAAAGTGAGCCACTCTGGCTGTTGCCATCTTGGCAGTGCGTGACTCTACCTAACTCCCAGCCAATCAAAAATGGGCAAAGAGGTGGGCCGAATGGCTGAAACAAGCCATCTAGCGGCTGGCGGACCTGTCACTCAAAGCAGCCATGTCTTTCATCATGCATAACTTTATGGCTTAATAAAATTTAAACAGGTGAATTATAAAAAAATTCATCCCCCGTACAGTTGTCATGAAAGGGGAAATTAGCTATAGAGACCAAAAAACGTTTTTTGTACCAGGCTGTAAACATGTTTATTTCTGTTGTAAAGTTAGGCATTTTAACATGGGGGTCTATGGGGATTCACTCGCTTTTGGAGCCAACCTCAAGTGGCCATTCAAGGAACTGCAGTTTTTGGCACTTCTGCATTGGCTTCATTTTTCAGCACCAGAGGTTGCCGCTTGCACCTAACTCAATATTTCAAATTGGGCAAAGAGGTGGGGCTGAGCCAGGCCGAATGAAGCCTAGTTGCTGAAACAAGCCACCTAGCAGCTAGCAACCTGTCACTCAAAGCGGCTATGTCCTTAATTATGGATAACTTTATGGCCTCATAAAGTTCATTAAAAAATTCACCCCCCATACAGTTGTCATGAAAGGGGAAATAAGCTATAGAGACCAAAAACCGTGTTTTGTTCCAGGCTGTAAACATGTTTATTTCTGAAAATATGTTAAAGCTTGGCACTTTAACCAGTCACACCTGAAATTAGTTGAATATTTGTAAATAAATGTAAATTCTAGTCTGCCAGTTTATGCTTGACATTTCTTCTTTCACATGCAGCTCCTACATTGATCTGCTTTAATTGTGAAACTAAATGGCAACAGTAGTGGAAGCAATAAGTTAACTGATTGGTATGATAGCAAAACTGATCTGCCCACATGCAGCCAAATGTCCGGGCTGTTGGCAGTTCCTGGCGCCATTATCTCTTTATGTGTGTTTGTATCCTCACACTAATGAGAAAAAATAGGACTAAATTAACAAATTAAAGACAAAAGGGTTGGTCATTAAATCTGACCAGCCCTCTGCTAGTGTGAGGCAGTGATATTACTGCTACAAACATTTCTAGACAGCACAGAGAGGACAGAGATGTTCATTAACTGTGCAGATCTCTCACAGACATGATGCTTGCAGGTTTCTTTCTGCTCCTCCTTGCAGGTAAGTTGGGACAATTTGGTGATACATGCAGATTTACACTAAGAAATGTCATGCTGTTTGGTTAAAGGCTAAATTTATAATTCCCCGATCATTTCTGTGATTTGTTACATTTCTGTTATAATCCTCAATTCCATGGGGATGAATGGGATTTTTGTGTATGATTCTCACAGTGTGAAATTTTTAAAAAAAAATTATAGCACCATCTCTTTTCCAAAAATGTTATCCTGCAAACTTTTCACTGTGTGACATGTGGATAATCTAGAGTACAGGGGACGCGATTCACGTAGACACTGCTGTTGATTTTTTAAATCGCCATTTTACTTAACAGTTCAGTGATCACCACAAACAAAATCACATTCACCTCCATTGTTTTAGGGTTGAGGCAAAGATCTTGGAGATGAATATCTTAAAACCAGTTAAAACCAAAACTATCTGCATGGCTGAGAAAATATTGTAAATTTAGTGAACTGACCCTCATTAGTTTTTTCAAATTGGCATGTTTTACAATTGAATTATGTCTTTGTGGATATATTTATTATATTAAAGAATTTTTTCAAAAGATAATACTCAAGAGATTTCAAAATTGTGTTTGGGAGAGTTAGGTTTGATTTAAGCGACATGTTTTTGGGCAACATATTGTATAGTAGATGGATCTCAAATTGAAATGGATTTAAATGACTGCAAATTTCTCACATTTGATGAGAGTCCTGCTAACGCCCATCTCATAATGGCCTTTTAGTGACTACAGTCACTGGATATGACTGCAGATATTTTTGAGTTTCCATGGTTTGAAAATGACTTTATAATCAGTTTATACCCACAGAAACAAATGCTGGTGATTTCCTTTAAGAGCACATAACAGAAACTCTGGTGTTCAGACAAACAAGCTCTGATTTAAAAGCACATTTCTTTCCTTCTAAGAATTAACTCTCTGACAGAGAATGTGTCTTGGTATTCTTGCAGTAGATGGGGCGTCCTCTGAGGATAACTGCAGTTATCAGCATCTTTTTAACTACCTGAACCTGAGTCTGTCCAGTAAAAATGATCTGTACACCATGTCCCGGCCTGTTAAACACTACAATACAACTTTGAAAGTATATCTGGAAGTGCTAATCTATGCCGTCCTAGATATGGTAAGCCTTAAATTTTCTTTTGTTTTTTTTTTGTTTTGTTTTTCAATGATAATTATTATTTCCTCTACCAAGGAGGGTATTTTTTTGGTCTGATAGCAGTGAGATCTGTCAAAATTGATTAAATGCTTCTTTTTTTGTGCTGGATTCCTTGGAAAACAGCAAATCTTATAGGCTGATATCATTACCAGCATTTTTTTTCCATCCAGCACAAATAAACAGTTACCACAAATTATTTTTAAAATTCAGTTATCTTACGATAATTTTACCATTATCTTGTGAAAATAAAGTCATTTCTTTGTATTGCTATCCAGAGATAACATATTTTATCATGTCAGCATGCACAGATGCTGTGATCTTGGACGCAGTAACTGATTTGAGCTGATAATGTCAGATCCAGGGAATCACATTATTGTTATAATTAAATGCTATTTTGTGGCCATAAGCTGCAACCACAGCAAATGGAAACAGGGTGGGTTTGGGAGGAATTGATTGTAATCACTATGTGATTACTGGGTGTGTCAAGCAATTGTGTTTGTTACCTGTGTGACACTCATAGCATACTTATTATAGCAACCTGTCTGGAAAAAGTAGCACCTGAAGCCTATCAGCATGATTGTCTGTAAACATGCTGATTGTCAGATGGCAGATCTGGATCCAAATTCCTAAACATTTCCAATTGCTAAAGTAACAAATTTGATTCCTCAAAAAT
Source organism: Thunnus thynnus (assembly GCF_963924715.1). NCBI lineage: Eukaryota > Metazoa > Chordata > Actinopteri > Scombriformes > Scombridae > Thunnus > Thunnus thynnus. Next base: position 9,044,564 of record NC_089536.1, on the reverse strand, counting down.
ATGCGATATGAAGTCTGATGTGTGTGAACTTGTTGTAATTTACATTAACAGTGTATGTCCTATGATGTATGGTCAGCTATGTTAATTGTGCCGCTGGGAAGATTTTCAGATACTCTGTATTTCTTTGTTCATAGAAAGAGACTGACCAGACCTTCATTCCTTACTTTTGGATTTTTACGGTGAGTTCTCTCTGAGGAAGACTGAACAATACTAACTGAACTTTAGCAGAACCTCTAATTATTTCCTTTAAATTGCTTATTTTCATTCATTCTTTCTTTCTCTCACTCATTTATTTTATCTGTTATAAAAATTATGATTACACTGTGTATGAGTGTTACTGTTTTACCTAGATCATGATGAATTGTTCCTGTCTTGTACTGCAACTCTGCAACATCAGCAGACTCATCAGCTGAGGTTAAAGGAAGTTCAGCATTATATTTGTAAAGAGGAAGATGTAGAAATTAAAATTCGTTGGAGACAGGATGAGACATGTAATCTGGGGATCAGTTGGGCAAGATGGCTCCTGGACAGGAGAACTGAAAATAGACATGACGTTATCTATAGTCTGTATTTGATAGATTAAGAAAAGAACTGTAACGCCCACTTAAGGTGTATAAAAACTCGTTGTAGGCGCTCCTCGAGGAGCCTTTTTCTTTGTAACCTCATCCTGTGTGTTGCATTGTGAAATGCTCCTTCTTGTACAAGAAAATAAATTCTGTTAAATTTTGATACTTCGGCTCCGGTCTCTATTGTTTAATGGTCATTACGAAGAAATTCTTTTAACATTATCCCTTGTCCTTACTTTCTGATTTCCTGTTTTTCTGTGTAGAGCTGGAAGAATGAACACATTACATGGAATCCAGATGACTTTTGTGGACTTGAGCGTATAACAGTTCCTGCTGACATTTTGTGGAAGCCAGATCTCACTATTGAAGAGATGTGAGTATCCACTCACACTTACAGATCCACATACACTCACAACAGTAATTGGTGACAGAGCAGTTTATTATAGTTTAGAGAGTTTATATACAATAATATATGTATAGTATTTTCAACAGTCCATGACTGCATAAGGTTGGAGCTCATTGAGTCTGAGGATGTAGGCAGATAACCTACAGATAGTGAAGCTAGCAGCTAGCGCCAAAAAAAAACTTAAAAAATGGATCCAAGTGCAATCCAAGTGGATTTTGAAAATCGAAAAAGAAAAAAAACAACAACAAAAAAACTAACCTTCAGAGGCAGACCAGGAGGCTGCAGCAATACAACAGTTACTGGCCCTTTCAGATATACTAATGTTAGTCTCAATGAACATGAAACTCATGGTCCACACTGCACCAATCATGTCTCGGGTGATTTGGGCACTGAAAAACCAAGTTATTTTAGCAAAGTTCCCGACTCGGCTGTTTTTGGGCGAAAAAACAATCTTTTACAAACACCACGTATTCATCCTGTGATTGGCTGTTATATTCCATTTAAGCAGACATTGTACTCTACAACCCTTGTCAGAAGGTTCAGTTACCTGCATCACCTTCAGACACCACTTTTAAGGCATTTTCAAACCTGCATTGTTTAGTCCGGATGAATCAGACTCTAGTGACTGCAGTTAAACTTTCCAAAGATTGCACATCAGCTGTCAATATTTTCTTAAATGCATTTTTTGCACATAAGTAATTAAAAAATAAATAAAGTGTAATTTAATTCAAGGTTCTTCTTAAATGCAAATATATTCCCTTATCCCCTGTATTTCTTCCATTACCAACTGTAGATACCCAATAAGCATATTTTAATATGTTCAAAATATTTACTAAATGTTGGAACAAGCAGATATATGATATTGTCACACAGTGTGGAACATGTCTTCTATATTTAAAGAAACATAAAGGTAAATTAGAGATAGTTAATTCCCTCATTCTGTAGATTAAGTTACATTTTATAGTATAATCATATGGTATGTGAAATTTTTTTTGAAGCATAAAGCGTTTGCCATAATGCGCATGTATGTGTGTGTGTGTTTGTTCTCATACAGGATAGAAAAGGACAAGACCCCTCCAAGTCCTTATCTCACTATTGAATCTGAGGGTTTTGTTGAATGTAGGAACCATGAGGTGTTAGTAAGCACCTGCAGGATGCAAGTTCACGAATTCCCCTTCGACATTCAGACCTGTAACCTCTCGTTCAAGTCTGTCATTCACAATGGTGAGGTTGTGACTTGTTATGTTTAAAAGTTTCTATTTGGTCTATACTTTCATCTAAGTTATTTATGTGATACTTCCTTGTTGACCTGCTAACAGGCCTTACTGTTTTATTTTATTTCCCATCTCAGTTGAGGAATTGGATCTTCAGACTCAACTCGGTGCTTCAACGGCCACAGCGTGGTCTCATGGCTTGACCCAGTACGAGTGGCTGTTTATCAACCAGACAGTCACCAGTACAACAGTCAGCAAATTTGCCTTCGATCAAAGCATGATTGTTTACACTGTACGTATTTCTGGATACAGACACACAGTGGTGGAATATGCTTTCCACCTCTGCCTGTTACTCTTAAGTAAGTACATGTACTTTTACTTTGGGTACATTTTACTGCTAATACTTGTTTCCTTAAGCAAAAATCTAGATGTAGACTTTCTACCCCTCCACTTCTATTGCTACTTTTACTTTCTGTTTTTATATTAATAGTTTTGAGGACATTTCCTTCCTTATAAAACATTTGCAAAACCTTTTTTAAGACTATTTTAAATCCTGCATTGTTTACATCCTTGTTTACTCGCTTGCAGTCCCTGCTTTTGTTGGCACGTCACTGTGTTTCTTGGCTCATTGCTAATTCCCTTCTTAACTATGCTAACTGCCTGGTTAACTATTTGCCTTCAAGAACTCTGCAATCATCTGCCGCTGGTTTATTGGAGATTCCCAGCAAAAGTCGAAAGAAAATCGGGGATGCAGCCTTTGTCAAATATGCCCCAAAACTATGGAACACACTACCGCTAGATATCAGGGAAGCCAGCTTGCTAAATATTTGTAAAAGAAAGCTAAAAATATATATAAAATATATAAATTATCTCTTCATTCTAGCCTTTAACTAGCTTTCAGTCTGTTTCACACTTATGCACTACTGCACTTCTTTTAAAATGTTGAATTTTACTTGATTTTTATACATTCTATGTATTCTATGTTTTTATTTTACTATTTTTATTATTGTTCAAGATGTATTTTATTTAATGTGTCAGTGGGTTCTATCTTCCATCTTATGTTATGTACTCTAGGTCTCTTTATTTTATTCTCTATTATTTTATTATCAGGTGGGTTTTATTTTCCATCTTATGTTACATGAATGCTGACATCTGTGGTTGGTAGGTTTGAGAAAAAAGACTGTGGTGTCTGTTATTTAACCCCACAGCACCATTACAGGTGTTTTTTTCCCCCAGGGCAGCTTCAGGTTGTGCCCGATCTATGAGATCTAGGCGCTGATTTACAGATTATGTACACATGGTGAATACTTCTGAGTTTTTGCGTATTGTCACAAATTACCACCACTGAAGTAAACATTCTATGTATCGTATTTTCACTTTATTTTATCTTATGTTTGTTTACATTATCAAAGGGGTTTCATACCATATTATGTACATTTACATGTTTTTATGTTCATCTGATGTCTTTTATGTCTTTTTTGATGTAAGGCACTTGGTGCATGTAATTTCTTTTGTTGTAAAGCACTTTTACCTGTTTTTTTGTTTTGTTTTTTGTATGAAAGGTGCTATACAAAAAAGTTATTATTATTATTATTATTATTATTATTATTATTATTATTATTATTATTATTATTATTATTATTACTATTGAGGTCAGAAATTCCACAGGGTACGTAAGTAAATAATCTGAAGGCTTCTTCCACCACTGCAGACATCAGCTGACTGGGGCGTATTACCTTGTTGTTTCAACCTAGGAGCCACACAGATGTTTCCGTTGCTTTTGTCAAAACTATAGTAGTAGGATCTGACCTCAAAATGTAATTTCACAGATCAAAATGAAGAGGCGATCAATCCTCTACATTGTCAACTTCTTGCTGCCCATCCTGTTCTTCTTGTGTCTGGACTTGGCCTCCTTCCTGATCTCAGACAGTGGGGGCGAGAAGCTGAGCTTCAAGGTCACTGTGCTGCTGGCTGTCACTGTGATGCAGCTTATTCTCAATGAAATTCTGCCTTCCTCATCAGACAGGGCTCCACTTATAGGTAAGAAAGTTCAGAGTCTTTCCTTTATTGGACTGTACCTCAAGCCCTGTCTCCTTGATATAACACTAAATTGTTTTCCTAATTATATTGTGTTGACAAACATAATCGCTGCCTGAATTATGTTCAGAGGCAAAGTGTGTTTTTACGAATGAAGTAAGCACTACATTTGTAAACCACACTTGTGGGGTGGTGGTGTGGTGGGGTGGGGTGGGGTGGTAGATGGTGTAGATGGTGGGTGGACAAGACGCAGGACTCTGGCACCAGAGACCAGTGTTCACATCCTGAGGCCTGTGTGTGGTTAGGTTTAGGCAACAAAAGCACTTTGGTTGAGGTTTGTGAAAGACTGTGGTTTCGTTTAACATGTGCTTCAAGTCATTGCTGACTTCTTTTCTGTGTTAAGCCAAGACCATCTTTCCTAATCTTGACCAAGTGTTGCCAGTGCCTAAACATAACCGTACAATGTTTAATATTGCTGTAGTACTACCTGCAGATATTGTAATGTAAGATCAACACTTAACTCGTATGTTCAGTATCAACATTTTTACAACTTGCCAAATATGTCAATTAACAACATTTTCTCATGTTGAGAGAAAACATAATTCAACATTAGCATTACATTTCTGGCTAAATGTTTTTGCTGTTGCAATTTAATGATGTATGAACGTAATTTCTGAAAGACATGCTTGGTACTATGTGCAGGAACTGCACATACTGACCCAGTGAGTAGTGATTTGTCTGCATTAATGATGCTGCTTGCTCCTCTCAGCGGTTTACTGCATGGGGGTTTTTGGTTTGATGCTGGTCAGCCTCCTGGAGACCATTGTTGTGATGTATCTGATGGAGAAAGACTCTGCATCCCGAGACAACAAGGCAGACAGAGACCAAAGCCTGACTGAGGACTGTGGGGACAAACATGGCAAAGGTAACATTGATAGACGTACAGTACATTTTGTAGGAGATCCCCAAAGATAAAGGAAGACAGCAGCCTGTTGCAGTTTGTGTGTTAAGTCGACATTTGTGCCTGCACCTCAATACAATGTAGTTGATTGCAATTTAGTTTGTGGTGCTCACAGCATTTAAAAAAACCCCCAAAACATGTCTATCATTTTCCGAATGCGCTGAAACAGGTACATTTACAAATTATAATACATACTAATTATGCATTGAATATGCTCCAACCATCATTTATGCCTACTATGTAATTTCAGAGGAGAGGAAATGGACTTGTGCATGCATCTCTGATGTGTCTGCTGATGAAACTCCGTCTGAACTGCTGAAGGTAGGAATTATGTTGCACTTTAAAGGGCTGATTACAAAAAGACATTTTCTCAGGGTAATAGTACTCTATCTAGCCATGCAAATAGTTTTGGTTCTACTTTTTGAGATTTCCATCTCAGAGGTTTTTACCCTGATACTTAAGTAGCTGAGAGCTCAGCGCACTCAAACTTGAAAACATATGCAAATGGACAAAACACAAACATCCAAATATCCTCACCATTTTGACAATGAATGCATGACATGTAGGAAAAAAAAAATGCAAATAACTAAATTCAAACAAATTAAGAAAACACATTCAATGTATGAACACATGTGGCATAAAGAAACACAATACAGCTACATAAAACACAAGCAAATGGTTAAATTGAAAGCAACAGAACTGAGAACAACACAAAAGACATGTCCAGAGTGTACTGTCCATAAATTAATGAATTGATCTACTAAGTATTGTGTGTGTATCCAAAGCCTGATATATCTTATTCCTCCATGAAATAGACCTCAGTTGTTGTCCGAAAACTATTAAATACATGTGAATGAGCCACACCGTTGCACTGGGTGACATGTTCCTTCACCATGAAGAGTACGGGCACGTTAGTTTGTTTAGAAACTGCTCCAAAGAGTAACAACAGCGATGATGTTTTCAGTCTCCGGAGAGCAGTTCTGTGTATGGCAGACAGAGCTTTGCTAGCTTGTTGTGCTACATATCATAAGCTCATGACTTTGTACTGAAGTTCTTTGAGAAATTTGCAATGTACAATGTACGGAGTTCAGCTCATTTACATGTTTTTAATAGTTTTTGGACAACAACAGAGGCCTGCAGCACAGAGGAATAAGATATATTTGGCTCTGAACATGAGATTTGTGTCATTTATTGGTGATTGGATGTTTCTTGCCAAAATGCACTTTGGGGGTCAACATTTTTATGTACACAGTCTTGTACCTTTGACTTTTTATTAAAGAACCTGATATTTTGTAACACAGTTGTTAATCTTTTGATTTAACTGTCAGAGTTTCATGTTGATTGAAGCTGTAGAAGCACTCCAACTGTGAGTCACATAACATTGTCTGTGGGAAAAATGAATACAATTTTTACTTCAAGGGTGTCCGAAATAGCTCCTCCTACTTCACAACTCTATACATTGTACACAAAAATCTGAATGTCAAATGTAGCAGCTGGCAATGTTATTTGGTTCATGATTGTGTTAATTAACCACAGTCTCTTTAACAACTTGTGCAGGTAAGCAGCAGCCAACTGACAGAGGAGTCCCATGCCTTTGAAAAGCTCTCAGATGATCTGAGGGAGGTGGTGAAAACACTGGCTCTGCTCCTCAACAGCAGCAAGGAAGAAGTGAAGCCCGGCTACTGGACCAGAATGGCTAAAACAATCAACAGAGTTTTCTTCATTTTCTACATCATAGCTGCCAGTCTGTTTTTAGTCATTATGTTTTTCAAATGGAATACTACAAATTAAGAAATACCAAGCGCTAAATAATGAAACACATGATTGAGTTATAGTCCTCTTTATTACTGCTAGTAAGGCTTACCGTCATGTGACTTCAATTACTGAGATACGAAATTACAACCTAGAAAACATTTCCCTGTATGCATGCTTTTCACATGGACACAAACCTACTATGTTTGTGTTCACCCCTGTTGTTCAGCTTCATTAGTCTGTAGAAAACAAAAAAGATCTCTTGTTGGTCTTTGCAGGCCATTTAGGGGTCACACTGGCTTGTTATGTGAGGCTTCAGCCGTCCAAATTAGTCAAATCAAGTGGGTATATTCCTAAATTAACGTGCGTTAATAAAAAATACCCTTTTTTGTTTCCCTGTTGAGCTGAAGAGAAGGGATAATTACAAAAAAAAGGAAAATTGTACTAAAAAGACTAACTTTTGAAGATAACCACTTGATTCGACCAATTTGAACGGCTGAAGCCTCAAGCTTTAGATAAACTTTTCAATACATTTTGGCACAGAAGGAAGATTTTGTACCCTATAATTTAAATTGAAAGCACATTAGGAAGGGATCTTTTAATGGACAGGAATGATTACAGTGAGAAAACCTGTTTCAACTACCATATGTGGACCAAACTATTGTTTTAAAAAGGGACATAACATGCTCTCTGAGATTTTCTGTCATTTATATACTGCTATAATATCGGATGTCTATGTTAAACAAAGATCAAAGATCCATAACATAAGGTGAACATATGTAAAATACTTCCTGAAAGTCAAAAACCAGGGCTTCAGTCTACTCTGAATGCTTTGTTTGCCATGTTACCTCTATTTCCCCATTGAACTGATGTCAGATTGTTTGCCCACAAACAGCCATAGTCTTTATTGCTAAGGTTGTTCCATGGTATATTCTTCACATTGTCCATTCACATATTTCGGATTGGATTTTGTCTCAAACATGTGCAGATGTATTTGAAAGGTTTCCATTCTGGGTAAAGAAGGAGAAAAAGAAATGAAATCCTACTGGTATTGTTTGTTTATGTAGCATCCCGAGTGGCTGGAAGTTGGCCATGATGCTTCTTCCACGAGCTGGCCAATCAGAATGGAGTGGGCTCATGTGCCTTAAAGAGACAGGAACTAAAACAGCCTGTTTCAGACAGAGGCTGAACTGAGGGGCTCTATAAAGGGACAGTATAACTTAAATATGGAGGCGTTTTTGAACTGTAAATAATCCAAAAATATTACAGCAGAGCCCCAGAACATAAATATAGACCGATAAATGTGCATGATATGTCCCCATTAAGATCTCACATCTCTATATAAACTGTATGTAGTCCTTCAGTAGTGTTGTTTACATGTATTCAGTATCAGCCTGTGACACTAGTCTCGTTGTATTATGAAGTTTAATTGAATTTATTATGTCTTTGATATGTAATATGTATCAAAAATGTATCAAAAAAGGAAGCAAGTAAGTGTTAACAAACAGGTAGCAGTATAACATGAGTAACACTGTTTCATTGTTTTTGTTTGCTTATCTATTTAACAAAGCATGAGGCAGCATAGGCCACAGGATCACTTTCAGAAGACATGTAAATGTGTATCTATATGGGTTGAGTAATTTCATGTTCTCTTCTGTGGTGTTCTTCCAAATCTACATTTGCATTTGTATTTAATTAAATTATATTATTAGTATGATGAAATAACAGTTCTGTTATATTGTTCTGAAAACATGTAGTTGTGTTTGTAATGGAGAAATAAACAGTAAAAAATAAACTTTTGTGGGTTTTCATTACCTTTAATCAAAATGTTTGATGGGAAATGATGGTGGGGTGGGGCAAAAAGAGTAATGGGACAGAAAAAAACCCATGTCAGAGGAAATAATAATTATAATTGAAAAATTAAAACACGTTAAAGCTTTAACCACTACAGGGATACCAGTGTAGGATGTTTGTAGTTTTTAACAGGGCAGGTCAAGAAGTACAGTTGATTGTTTCTGGTCAGGTTCCGGTGGTTTAAAACATCGTGATAACAGCAGATCCTCAGCTGGAATAAAACCAGGGAGAGTACTGTATATTGTATGCGTTTTAAACACTAAGCCACCAGGACCTCTTCCTTAAAATGTGTGATTTCTTTACTAAATCATAACATATTTCTTTCAAATTAGCTGAGTTTCCCCAAAACCTTTCCACATGCTCCCTGGAAACTGCAGAGGTACACCCTGGGGTACACAGACCTCTGGTTAGCAATCACTGTCTTTGACCGCTGATATATCAAAAAAAGGGTTGGTCATTCGCTTTCCCCAGCCCTCTTCCAGTGTAAGGCAGTGGTATTTTTACTTCACTGTTATATTTCCACACAGCACAGAGAACACACTTCTCACAGACTTTGTATTCTCTCTGGTTCTGCTCTGATGATGCTCGTTGGCTTCTGCTCATCCTCAGCGTCTGTTCACAATTAAGTCTGGAGTAAGGTGGACAATGTTTCTGTTGATTTTTTTGTTGATTTAATGCTTCAAGCTGTGAGCACCACAAAGGATATTTCATCCACCTTCATGGTACTGGGATAGAGGCAGAAGTCCTATTGACAAATAGGACTTCCTTTTCTCTGACCATTTAACTTATCACAAATTACTTATTTAATGAAAGAGGGGCATACCACTGGAAATAGGAGAATGTTTGCTAACAGCTTTTTAAATTGCTGCAGCTCAATCAGATCTTCAGAGTAAGTGCTGATTGTGCTGATTTAACAACATGTACTTGGTGGTATATTGCAGATGGATCTCAAATAGATTACTGTAAAAATGCCCACATTTTAAAATAATTTAGAGGAGACATAAACTGATACTCTACATGGCTGCCAACGCCCATCTTGTGACCACAAGCTCCGGATATTATTGCAGATATTTGTGATAATGGACTGATATTGAAAGACTGATAAAAGATTCATAAACTTAATATTAACAAATGGAGAGGCATTGGATAACTAGTCAAACATAAGGGCTCTAAAGTTATAATTTCATACCTTTTTTCTGTATTTCATTCAGTTGAAGACTTTTTAAGGTAATCCTTTCATAGAGAATGTGATGCATTTAGTTGCAACACGTGGTGTTCAGGTCAAGTTGTAGGAGTATTGGGTAAGAGTGCCAGAAAAGGCCTTTGATGTCTGAGGAATACAACAAGATGTGGTAGGTTAAACCACCAGCACTGGACCAGATATCTGGGGAAAAAACAACTAGAGCAGATAACATGTTGCAAGTGTTAACATTATAGGGAAAATAAACAAGAAGAAGACGATAACATGTTTGCAAACATGAGCATTATATAGTAGTGAAGAGTGGAATGGAAAATCCCTAAAGTTTGCTGATTCATGGGAAGCCATCATAGTATCAGATGATGGAAATTCCCCAGAATTTGAAAAATAGGAGGTACCCTAGAGTGTCTGCTTCATAAACCTGTGGAGGACCTGAAGATTCACTGGCCAATCTGAAAGATTTTTTCCATGACATTAATTGGCGAGCCAGTCAGGAGGGGCACAGGGCCTGGGGTCCTGGAGAAGAGGCGTCTACTAACCAGAAACAAAGATGGCCACAAATAGAGATAAGCAGAATACTTATTACCAAAAAAATTTGTTGATTCTGGCTTCAGATTGCTTCTGCACATGCCACAGGTAATAAATACCTGTCCTCTAAAAAACCTAGCACATTACAAATGTTGATTGATAACATGGCAGAAGGAGTTCAGTATGATGTTAAACTTTCATGCTTTGTACCTGGGTCCATCTCGGCAGACAACAGTTCATCAGGGAATAGCTGAAAGAGTGATAGTGGATGACAGACCAGTCACACAGACGGCATTCAGTGCAGAACAGGTGAAATTGCTGCAGCAAATACCAGACTGTTTGTGGTCAAAACACAAGATAGGTGTAGGACTAGTAAAATCAGCACAACCATTGGAAATCAAATTGAGACCAGGGGCTAAGCTACAATACAAAAGACAATACCCTCAGGGAATGGCAGGGGAAAATCTACAATAGAAGGTTTGTTGCAGGCTGGAGTGTTGGTTAAAACCCATGATCTAATCATAGTCAATACTGTGGTAGAGGCAGAAACCCCAGTAGTACCTGATCCGCATACTCTGCTATCAAGTTCCACCAGACATTAAATGGTACACTGTGATTGATGTATGTTCAGCACTTTTAGTGTGCCTTTACATCCAGATTCTTAATACCTGTTTGCATTTGAGATATATAGAGTGTACCCTGATTCAGTATGTTGATGATCTACTTATGTGTAGTACCCCTAAAGAACAGTGTGAGAGAGACTCATTGGCTGTATTGCATGCCCTAGCAAAAAGGGGGCCATAAGGTTAGCAAAGTCAAATTACAACTGTGCCAACAAAAAATGATTACCTGTGGAGGAGGTTAAGGGGAGACAAAAGGTAAATTGTGCTAGCTAGAGGGTAATATTAGCAGGAGCAGGTGGATGCTATGATATGTAGCTTCATGGGTTTGTGCTAGCTCAGGAGGATACAAGGCAGTATTCAGCATTCGTACAGACTAATCAAGGAAATAATGTGTTATGTTGTTAAATATGTTAAATCTGTTGTACATGTGGCAATGTTCACATCCCGTAGCTTTGCGTACACAAGGTTGAAGAAGCATCTGGCTACCCTATATTGTTATAAGCCTTTAGTTAATTATTTCTTATTGATATGTTAATTTATGTTATTGTTACTGCTCTTTATGTCAAACTGGCCTGAATATTGTAATATTACTTACATCTACTACTTATTATCTACTTATTTTCATGGCATTTAACACCATTTATTACCATTGATTGTGTAGTGGATGGTTCAACTGGTACATGTCATTCTGGTGTGTTTGGCCACTAGAGGCCGTTATTGCTTCATTTTGGATTATCCAGCATATGTATTCTATGCCCTTTACTGGAGATTATTATTCATCATATTTTTTCCATTGTTTATTTTAGATATACCACACATTGTACATGTTGATGATATTCCACAAACAACCCTTCAGTAAAGTATTCTGACAGTGAGAACGAACACAATCTGTGGAAGCTCTTTCTTCATCAAATAAGTTGCCTAAGCCTTCTGACAGAGGCCAGGAATATCAGGTTGTAACACGCCAGTAACTATCGCACACAGTGTCCCCTACAAATACACAAAAGAAAAAGCTGACATCAAGGAAGTGCAAGGAAACATATGGCACATACACAGATAAATTTAAAGTGAGAGAAGTGATTGGTGTGAGTTTAGTGCACTCCAGCTTTAAAGCTTGGCACTTTAACCAGTCACACTTGAGATCAGTTGTATATTTATTGTAAATAAATGTAAATTATAGTCTACCAGTTTACGCTTGACATTTCTCCTTTCAGACGCAGCTGCTACATTGATCTGCTTTACTTGTGAAACTAAACAGCAACAATAGTGGAAATGAGAATTTACTGCTTTTGGTTTGATAGCAAAATTGATCTACCCACATGTAGCTGAGTATCAGGGGTGTTGGCAGTTCCTGGCACCATTCTTGCATTACATGTGTTTCTATCCTTAGACTAATGAGATAAAATAGGAAAACATTAATAAATAAAAGGGCTGGTCATTAAATCTGACCAGCCCTCTTCCAGTGCGAGGCAGTGATATTATTGCTACAAACATTTCTAGATAGCACAGAGAGGACAGACATGCTCATTTACTGAGTAGACCTCTCACAGACATGATGCTTGCAAGTTTCTTTCTGCTCCTCCTCACCAGTAAGTTGGGACATTTTGGTGAAACATACAGATTTACTCTAAGAAATATCCTTTTCAAAAAATTTTCAAAATGCCATGTTTTACAATTAAATTATGTCTTTATATGTATATATATTATATAAAAGAATACATCAAGATAATACTCGAGATTTCAAAATTGTGTTCTGGGAGAGTTTAGCCTTGATTTGAGCGACATGCTTTTGGACAACATACTGTATAACAGATGGATCTCAAATTGAAATGGATTTAAATGGCTGCAAATTGCTGACATTTGATGAGATAAAACTTGCAATCCTGCCAACACCCATCTCATAATGGCCTTTTAGCGACCACAATCACTGGATATTACTGCAGATATTTGAGTGTTTTTCATGGTTTGAAAATAAATTTAGAAGTAGTTTACATCTACAGACACTGATGTTTGTCATTTAAGTAATTAAGAGGGCATTAAGTAACTGATGTCCAGACAAAGATCACAGCCATGAAGTTTTAACCTAAAAGAAAAGTTAAGAGCATGGACATATCCTGATTTCCTTCCTTTAATGGGTAGCTATTATGCTCATTTCCAGCTCTCAAAATTTTTTTGGACTCTACTAGAGTAGCTTTGCATGATTCACAGTTTAAAAAAAACTCCTTTTTTTTAATCTTATACTGGCCCTTTATGCAGCCCCTCAGTTCAGTCTCTGTCTCTTTATAGGCAGTTTTAGCTCCTGTCTCTTTAACGCCCCCCACCCGATGAACCCACTCTGTTCTGATAGGCCAGCTTTCCAGAAACCTGCTGAGGGGCAGCCATATCAGTCATGTTAAGTTACTGCTGATGAAAAACCAATGTTTCCTGCTTAAGTGCTTCAAATTAAAAGCTTTTAAAATGACTAAATAATGGGAGACTTTTATTGTGAAGAATTTACAGGAAATTAAACGTGTTCCTCACCGAATTAGCAGAGCTTAGTTAGTGGCACTAAAAACCTGTCGACACAACAACATATGGAGATATCTGGAGCTCTTTGTTCAGCAGATCAGTTAGAAATAATGCAGGGAGTAATTGTACAAACAGAAACAGCCACATTTGACATTTGAAACATGACTTTTCCTTCCTGAAAATATCCTATGTGTAGTAAGTTGTGTAGCTCACCACTTATAAGCTCAACACTGACTCTTGGAAGTACTGTAGCTAGAACAGGTGACTTGCCACTCATACTTCAGCCAAAATATAAAGTTCGCTAATAAACATCTACATTCATAGCTCATTAGGCGTTCAGTCACTGAGAGGTGTCAACCTGCTCATTGGGAGCATTTAGGGGTTTTTCGGAATGGCAAACTACTGCAGGCACTGGATTTATGCTATTATGCCACAGTCCAATCTGCTCCCCCAACTGAGGAAATGTATAAAGCTTTCCATGAACTAAAACATGCACTCTCCGGAGCCCCAGCCTGGGGACTGTGTGGTGCAACACACTTGAAATGATAAAAGCACTTGCAAATGACAGGGTAATAGAAAATGTAAACCATACTTTGGGGTTTCATTTGACTTCTTTATGATGCTCTGCTATTCAGCATATAACAGCAGCATGTCGCTCAGGATAGGAGGTGATCATTCTTTCCATTTCCCACATATCTTTGAAACACTCCCCTTCCTTAAATCAGAAAAGGCAGAAAATGAGCATGATTGCCTTGTTATTATTGAAACGAGCATGTCTCCAAGACCACATTTGTTGCAGACACCAATACCTAATTGTGATCTGATTCTCTACACTGACGGTTCAGAATGTGAACCATCTGATAACAAACACCTGCTGGCTATGTCGTAGTGAATGACAGGGTAGTGACAGAAGCTTGGGCGTTACCTAATGGTACCCTGGCACAAGCAGCTGTACTGCACACATTTACAAGAGTGTGTATTCTAGACAAAGATAAAATTGCAATCCTGTGAGTAAGTCTCCATATACAGCAGTGGATAGTTTATTAAAGGAATAAAACTTGCACTTCTTCCAATAATGATTTTGTGAGCCATATATTTGAATATACAGGTCAGGCATCCATAAACCTAGTCCTCCATAGAAGTGAACAAGGGTTACACGGGTTACATTTAACTGACAACTCTGAACAGGCTTTTCAAAAGAGAAGTTGGGAAATAATTGAAGTTAGAGTAGGATTCATCACTGTTTGTACAAATCACTTGCGGTTATTACTTATAGAATTATCCAATTGGGTGGGAGAAAATTAACCTCATGCGATGGCCACACATTTTAAAGTTACAAAGACTGAGCTAGCACTCGACTGAAAATGGAAAGACTTGGTAGAACTGCATTTTGTCCATCAACCTTTCCTTAAGTGCATTACTGATTTTGAATGTAGGACTTTTCCACTGCAGTATACTACTTTTACTTAATTACTTGATTGATTCTTTTAATACTGCAGACATGAGCAGATTGGTGATTAGTATTACCTTGTTATTATAACCTCTGTACTACATAAACCTGTAGTATTATTAAATTCTAACTGTTTCCATATGGGGAAAAATAATTCCAGAGCCAGCAGCTTCTCCCATTATCAGAAGTGGCAATTTTGACGAACACAATGCTCGATGTGACAAGAGGGCAAGAAATGAATTGTGCCCTTGAAAATATGTTAAAGCTTGGCACTTTAACCAGTCACACCTGAGATTAGTTGTACATTTGTAAATAAAATAAATTGTAGTCTGCCAGTTTATGCTTGACATTTCTTCTTTCAGATGCAGCTCCTACATCAATTACTTGTGAAACTAAACAGCAATAATAGTGAAAGCAAGAAGTTAACAGCTTTTGGTTTGATAGTAAAAATCAATCTGCCCATATGCAGCAGAGTATCAGGGGTGTTGGTAGTTCCTGGCACCATTATTGCATTACGTGTGTTTCTATCCTTAGACTAATGAGATAAATAGGAATAAATTAATAAATAAAAAACAAAAGGGTTGGTCATTAAATCTGACCAGCCCTCTGCTAGTGCGAGGCAGTGATATTACTGCTACAAACATTTCTAGACAGCACAGAGAGGACAGAGATGTTCATTAATTGTGCAGATCTCTCACAGACATGATGCTTGCAGGTTTCTTTCTGCTCCTCCTCACAGGTAAGTTGGGACAATTTGGTGATACATGCAGATTTACACTAAGAAATGTCATGCTGTTTGGTTAAAGGCTAAATTTATAATTCCCCGATCATTTCTGTGATTTGTTACATTTCTGTTATAATCCCCAATTCCATGGGGGTGAATTTTTGTGTATGATTCTCACAGTGTGAAATTTAAAAAAAAAAAAATTATAGCAGCATCTCTTTTCCAAAAATGTTATCCTGCAAACTTTTCACTGTGTGACATGTGGATAATCTAGAGTACAGGGGACGCGATTCACGTAGACACTGCTGTTGATTTTTTAAATTGCCATTTTACTTTACAGTTCAGTGATCACCACAAACAAAATCCCATTCAGCTCCATTGTTTTAGGGTTGAGGCAAATATCTCAGAGATGAATATCTTACAACCAGTTAAAACCAAAACTATCTGCATGACTGAGAGAATTTAGTGAACTGACCCTCATTAGTTTTTTTTCAGAATGCCATGTTTTACAGTTGAATTATGTCTTTATGAGTATATTTATTATATAAAATAATTTTTTCAAAAGATAATACTCAAGAGATTTCAAAATTGTGTTTGGGAGAGTTAGGTTTGATTTCAGCGACATGTTTTTGGGGAACATATTGTATAGAAGATGGATCTCAAATTGAAATGGGTTTAAATGACTGCAAATTGCTCACATTTGATGAGAGTCCTGCCAACGCCCATCTCATAATGGCCTTTTAGTGACTACAGTCACTGGATATGACTGCAGGTATTTGTAATTTTTTCATGGTTTGAAAATGACTTTATAATCAGTTTATACCCACAGAAACAAATGTTGGTGATTTGCTTTAGAGCACATAACAGAAACTCTGGTGTTCAGACAAACAAGCTCTGATTTAAAAGCACATTTCTTTCCTTTTAAGAATTAACTCTCTGACAGAGAATGTGTCTTGGTATTCTTGCAGTAGATGGGGCGTCCTCTGAGGATAACTGCAGTTATCAGCATCTTTTCAACTACCTGAACCTGAGTCTGTCCAGTAAAAATGATCTGTACACCATGTCCCGGCCTGTTAAACACTACAATACGACTATGAAAGTATATCTGGAAGTGCTAATCTATGCCATCCTAGATATGGTAAGCTTTAAATTTTCTTTTTTTGTTTGTTTGTTTGTTTTTTAATGATAATTATTATTTCCACTGCCAATGAGTGGTTTTTTTTTTGTCTGGATCCAAATTCCTAAACATTTCCAAGTGCTAAAGTAACAAATTTGATTCCTCAAAAATATGCAATATGAAGTCAGATGTGTGTGAACTTGTTGTAATTTACATTAACAGTGTATGTCCTATGATGTATGGTCAGCTATGTTAATTGTGCTGCTGGGAAGATTTTCAGATACTCTGTATTTCTTTGTTCATAGAAAGAGACTGACCAGACTTTAATTTCTTACGTTTGGATTTATATGGTGAGTTCTCGCTGAGGAAGACTGAACAATACTAACTGAACTTTGGCAGAACCTCCAATTATTTCCTTTAAATTGCTTCTTTTCATTCATTCATTCTTTCTTTCACTCATTTCTTTTATCCCTTGTCTTTACTTTCTGATTTCCTGTTTTTCTGTGTAGAGCTGGAAGAATGAACACATTACATGGAATCCAAATGACTTTTGTGGACTTAAACATATAGACATTCCTGCTGAGCTTTTGTGGAAGCCAGATCTCACTATTGAAGAGATGTGAGTATGCGCTCACCCTGACAAAGCAGTTTATTATAGTTTAGAGAGTTTATATACAATTAAAGCTGTAAGCAGCATTGGTCGGGACCTCGCACTCTGGTCCGTCAGGATCAGATCATTTTGCCTTTTAAAATTGAGGGATATTTATTACAAGTGTGGTGTGCTTTTATTTTGAAAGATTGATTGACAGGATCAGAATTTTCTGCTGGGTGAGACATGTCTGTCTTGCTCACACCCGTGTCATCAAAATCATGCGTTTTGGGCCCATTCACTTGAATGTCAATTAGTAAATTGAAAACTCTTGATGAGTTTGTGTGTAAAACAAATTATTTTCCTGATTTTCATCAAGTCTATTTTTAGAAAAGGAAAGACTTTTAACCCACATGACCTGGTGAAAGTTTGATTTGAATGGAGAGTGTGAGCGAACCCACACCTTTTTGAACATTTACTGCTTCCACATAGTTTTAGATACAGACATTCATTTGAACTTTAAATGAGTCACAAGACTTTGACCTACAAATCTTGAATTTACATGTTTTTTCTATCTTTTATTGTTTTTGAGATATTAGAGTGTGAGTTTTAGAGTCTTTTCTTTTTCCTCCTGTGATTTTATAATGAGTGTGTATTGTGGAATGTTTCACAGCACGGAGGAGTGACATCACCAGGAGCAGTTGGAGAGGAGGATTTTGAGTACGCTTTTTGTGAATTTCCTCATAAATCCCATTACTTTGGCCAAATCTTACATTAAAAATTATTTCTTAGTAGGAAATTTTGTGATGAATCCATTGATACAGGTTTGAAAGTGGTCAGATTTACAGTTTAGACATCAGAAGCCTTTGTTTGACACAAAGTTCATGCCCATAGATTGCTTCCCCATTGTTTTACATTGTAAAGTATGATGTAGCACTGCAACTTTCAGGGCTTACAAAATTCGACTCATTACAAAATTTTTAACAACTTTTTTTCAGCACAGTGTCATAAGTCATGTATCAAAGTTTGAAGCAGATACCATTAATGCCCTCGGAGAAGATAGTGTTTGCAAAATTGGGCCCAAAATTGGGGCAAAGTCTTATTTTGAAAGGCTGATTGCGGACTTCCTGTTGGATTTAGCTCAGGGGTGTCACCATCTGATTCGTAGGTCTTGATGAGACAAATAATTGAGTTTTGGTTTGATCTCTCTATGACAGTCCTGCCGGCCATGGTGGCCATTTTGTTACATAGGTAGCGCCAGAGAGCACATTTTGGCACTTTAGGGATTCATTTTTACATTTTATCAAATTTTTCACCAGACCTGATGTGCGTGCCAAATTTGGTGAGTTTTTGAACATGTTTAGGGGGTCAAATTAGGGGTTGAAGTGGCAGAATAATAAAGAACAAAGAAAGAAACGAACACACAAAATACAATAAGGTCTTCGCCCCTTTGGGGCTCAGGCCCTAATAATAAGAAAGAAACAAACACACAAAATACAATAGGATCTTCGCCCTTTGGGCTCAGGCCCTAATAAATAAAAACAAACCTACAGAGGTAGACCATGAGGCTGCAGCAACTCCAGCTGCAGTTGTGACAGAAACAGACAGTAGCAAAGCAGCAGCAGCAGTAGCAAAAGCAGCCAATACAACAGTGACTAGCCCTTGCAGACATACTAATGTTAGCCTTGATGAACATGAAACTCAAGGTCCACACTGCACCAATCATGTCTCGGGTGATTTGGGCACTTAAAAGCCTGGGCAAGTTATTTTAGCGATGTTCCCTACTCAGCTGTTTTCGAGGGGAATAACAATCTTTTACAAGCTCCAAGTATTCATCCTGTGATTGGCTGTTATATTCCATTCAAGCAGAAGTTGTACTCTACAACTCTTGCCCGAAGTTTCAGTCACCTGCATCACGTTCAGACACCACTTTTAAGGCATTTTCAACTCACTCTACACTCTACTGACTGTAGTTAAACTTTTCAAAGATTGCACATCAGCTGTCAACATTTTCTTAAATGCATTTTCTGCATGTAAGTAATTAAAAAAGAAATACAGTGTAATTTAATTCAAGGTTCTTCTTAAATGCAAATATATTCCCATATCCCCATATCCCCTGTACCAACTGTAGATACCCAATAAGCATATTTTATTATGTTCAAAATATTTACTAAATGTTGGAACAAGCAGATATGTGATATTGTCATACAGTGTGGAACATGTCTTCTATATTTAAAGGAACATAAGGGTAAATTAGAAATGAACATATAAGACTAAAGTAGTTATTTGCCGTTTGCCATTGTGTGTGTGTGTGTGTGTGTGTGTGTGTGTGTGTGTTTGTTCTCATACAGGACAGAACAGGACAAGACCCCTTCAAGTCCTTATCTCACTATTAACTCTGATGGTACTGTTGAACGTATGGACTATAAAGTGCTAGTCAGCGCTTGCAGGATGCAAGTTCACAAATTCCCCTTCGGCATTCAGACCTGTAACCTTTCGTTCAAGTCTGTTATTTACAATGGTGAGGTTGTGACCTGTTGTGTTTAAAAGCTTCTGTTTGGTCTATACATTCATATAAGTTGTTTTTGTGTTATTTCCTTGTTGACCTGCTAACAGGCCTTACTGTTTTATTTTTATTTACCATCTCAGTTGAGGAAGTGAATCTTCAACCTCACAGCGACTCTTCAGTGGCCACAAAGTCGTCTCGTGTCTTGATGCAGACCCAGTACGAGTGGGTGTTCATCAGCGAGACAGTCACAAAAACAACTTTTGACAGGAAGAACTTCAATCAAAGCCTGATCGTTCACACTGTACGTATTTCTGGATACAGACACACAGTGGTGGAAACTATTTTCCACCTCTGTGTGTTACTCTTAAGTAAGTACATGTACTTTTACTTTGGGTACATTTTACTGCTAATACTTGTTTTCTTAAGCAAAAATCTAGACATAGACTTTCTACCCCTCCACTTCTATCGCTACTTTTACTTTCTGTTTTTATTATGGTTATATTGAACGTTACTCACCAAAATTCATTGTGTGTATTCTTGAGGTCTAACAAAAGTTTTGAGGACATTTCCTTCCTCATAGTTTATTTACTAGTTTGCAGTCTTCCTCCTTGCTTTTGTTGGTGCATCACTGTGTTTCCTGGCACATTATTTAGGTCATAAACTCTACAGGGTACCTTAAAGTAAACAATCTGAAGTCTTCCTCGACCACTGCAGACATCAACTGATTGGGGCAGATTACCTTGTTGTTTCAACCTAGGAACTACACAGATGTTTCTGTTGCTTTTGTCAAAACTATAGTAGTAGGAGGATCAACCATCTGACCTCAAAATGTCATTTCACAGATCAAAATGAAGAGGCGACCAATCCTCTACATTGTCAACTTCTTGCTGCCCATCCTGTTCTTCTTGTGTCTGGACTTGGCCTCCTTCCTGATCTCAGACAGCGGGGGCGAGAAGCTGAGCTTCAAGGTCACTGTGCTGCTCGCTGTCACTGTGATGCAGCTTATTCTCATTGAAATTCTGCCTTTCTCATCAGACAGGATTCCACTTATAGGTAAGAAAGTTCAGAGTCTTTCCTTTATTGGACTGTACTTCAAACCCTGTCTCCTAGAAATTACATTTATAAAATACTAAATTGCTTTCCTAATAATGTTGTGTTGTCTGGATTATGCTTAGAGGCAATTTTTTTTATGAATGAAGTAAGCACTACATTTATAAACCGCACATGTGGAGTGGTGGTGTGGTGGGGTGGGGTGGGGTGGTAGATGGTGTAGATGGTGGGTGGACAAGACACAGGACTCTGGCACCAGAGACCAGTGTTCACATCCTGAGGCCTGTGTGTGGTTAGGTTTAGGCAACAAACGCACTTTGGTCAAGGTTAGTGAGAGACTGTGGTTTCGCTTAACATGTGCTTCAATTCATTGCTGACTTCTTTTCTGTATTAAGCCAAGACCATTTTTCCTAATCTTGACCAAGTACTGCCAGTGCCTAAACATAACCGTACAATGTTTAATATCTCTGTAATACTACCAGTGGATATTGTACTGCAAGATTCAACTTGTACATTCAGTATCAACATTTTTGCAACTCGCCAAATTAACAACATTTTCTCATTATGTTGAGAGAAAGCATAATTCAACAAGCATTACATTTCTGGCAAAATGTTTTTGCTGTTGCAAGTTAGTGATATATGAACGTGATTTCTGAAAGACAGGGTTGGTACTATGAGCAGGAACTTCACATATTGACCCAGTGAGTAGCGATTTGTCTGCATTAATGATGCTGCCTGCTCCCCTCAGTGGTCTACTGCATAGGGATATTTGGTTTCACGCTGCTCAGCCTCCTGGAGACCATTGTTGTGATGTATCTAATGGAGAAAGACTCTGCATCCCCAGACGAAGCAGACGGAGACCAAAGCCTGAGTGAAGACTGTGGGGATAAACAGGGCAAAGTCAACTTCAACAACTTTTATAGATGTGATATTAATATTCTTCAAGCCTCTGGATCTCAACTCAATTTTCCATGGGTGGTCAGTTTGCTACTCTAATTTATTTTACTGCTATGATAGTGTACACCTTTCGTTATGTCCTGAATACTCTGAAAGAGGCACATTTATAACTTTTAAAACGTACTGGTTAATTGTGTCATGATTATTCTACAATCATCTTTGTGTCCTTCCAGAGGTGAGTAAATTGATAAACTCTGCCTGTATCAGTGATGTATCTGCTGATGAAACTCCACCTGAACTGCTACCTGTGGCCAAAGAGGTTAGAAATGGATCACACTTTAGATGGCCGGTTCATCCAAATTAAAAATAAAATAGTAATAATAATACTTACATATGAACTTCTTTCTCTTGAAGTATAAAAACTATTGACAGTATGTTCTTTGTGTAAGACTTGACAATACGGTACACACAATTGTGAGTAGTTAGAAATGAACAAATGAGGAATGACCTGATGCTCAATGAATTGTCAATAAGTAGTTCCTAAATAACTCTGAATGAAGGACTATATTGTACATGATGATGAGTTATTAGAAAACAAACTGGGAGGAAAGTCTCATGAGGAAAGTGGTACTGGTACTGAGTCTGATTGCAGGATATGGCTGGTGATCTATATTTTTCTTACCGTAAATAATCTCATGTGCAGAGCCAAACAAACAATGAACTCATGCTACATCCTACAGGTATTGTGTGTGTATCCAAAGCCTGATCTATAATATTCCTCTGTGCCATAGACCTCTGTTGTTGTCTAAAAACTATTAAAAACACATCAGTGGTGGACACCATTGTACTGGGTGACATGTTCCTTTTGCCTCGGAGATTACGGTCATGTCAGTTTGTTAAATGGCTCCACAGACTAATCACAGTGATCACATTTTCAGTCTCTGGAGAGTAGTTCTGTGTAAGGCAGAAACCACTGCGAATGCACAGGAACGTGGTTCCATTTACAGAGCTTCAATAGCTTGTTGTGCTACATATCACAACCTCTTGACCTCACACTTAAGTTATTTTCAATGTAGTACAAAGTCAAGAGGTTGTGATATGTAGCAGAGCAAACTAGCAAAGTTTGGTAAACAGAATTGTGTGCGCAGTACCGTCAGCTGTACGATGAACTACTCTCCTGACACTAAAAACTTCATTGCTTGCCATTGCCTTCAGGGTGAAGGACCATGTCACCCAGTGCAGCCGTGTGGCTCACTGACATGTTCTTAAAGGTTTTTGGACAACAATGGAGGTCTATGAATCAATGGAGGTGAAGTCTATAAGAAGGCGTGCCATGAACGCTTAAATATGTCAAATATGTAATTTATTAAACCACTGTTATAGTGAAGTCAGTAGGTCAATGTGAACATTTGTGAGTGGTGGAAATGAAGCTTTACACAATTTACAAAGTTTAGTGGCTAATGTGTAATGTAGCTGTGTTAGCTCACTGTAGGCCAGGTAAATACTCCTATCCACCTTGATAGGTTACAGTACAGTTAATCACAAGGGCAGAAATCAAGGTCAAGGTCACATGTCATAGATGGACATCTCAAAATCCCCTAATCTATCTGCATGACAATGTACAACTATATACTAGTGTCAAGTAAGACAGTGTTTTGTTTATAATTTGGATGAACCGACCCTTTAATTATCACCACAATTGACAAAGAACCTAAATGTTTTATGGTCCAAAATCATGTTAATTAGCCAATCTACTAAACCATTTCTGCAGGGTAGCAGCACCCGACTGAGAGAGATTTCCCATGTCTTGGAAAGACTCTCAGATGAGCTGAAGGAGATGGAGAAAACGATGGTTCTGCTCCTCAACAGCAGGAAGGAAAAAGCGAAGCCTGGCTACTGGACCAGAGTGACAAAAACAATCAACCGAGTATTCTTCATTTCCTATGTCATAGTGATTGGCCTGTTTTTAGTCTTTATCTTTTCAAAATGGATCAGTGAAGAAAATGAGTAGTTCTCATTGATTTGTTACAAGCAGATCAGAAGTTGTAAATATGGATCACATGACAATGTAGTTATTTTGGTGAACAGTCCTGCATCATCAGAACTACATGGACCCACTGTCACTCTCAGTTAGTCACCCCTACATACCTGACGCTTACTCCTTCCTGGACCTAAATACCCACAGTATACCAACACAGGAGACTCTTGAAGAATCACTTGGACCTGCATGGCGAGGGTCCTGTGACTGACGGGATAGCCAAACTAGCACCACAGCTAGAGAGATAATCTG
Organism: Thunnus thynnus; assembly: GCF_963924715.1. NCBI lineage: Eukaryota > Metazoa > Chordata > Actinopteri > Scombriformes > Scombridae > Thunnus > Thunnus thynnus. Next base: position 9,020,291 of record NC_089536.1, on the reverse strand, counting down.
CTATTACTTCTAGCCTCAATTTGTGCCTCTCATATAATAGCACAGAGATAATTGGAATTCCTCTTAAAGATGTTAAAATGTTTGAAAAAAGAAAGCAAAAACTGTTTTGTTAAAAATATTTTACAGTGGATACACTTCAGTTGGAATTTATCATTGGAAATTGGTCTTTTTACTGAGCTTTGCTCTCATTATCTGATACCTGCTGGACATTTGTGACAGAACCAGATATTAAAACACAGGAAAAATATGTGACAGTATAAATGTAATAAATTCAAAAGTAAATTGCATTGATCTTTAAATGTAGTTTGTTTCTCCTGGCTTTACCCAGGCCTACTACACAACCCCATAGCCCTCCCCCTTACCTTGCCCCATGCCACCCTCTCTCTCTGTACCTTATGGGTTTTTTTTTCCTCCTCTGTGATTTTACAGTGTTTCGCTGCTTTTATGTAGTGTTACTCTTATGAAGTTTACGCTTTTATATTCACAGTGTATTATGTATATTATGTAAATTGTCTTTTGGGTGCTATATAAATTAATAGTAGTATTGGTGTTTGTGCAGACCTGCTATGTGATTGTCTTTTCTACTTTTAGTTTTTGAGATAAAAAAAAAAGAGCCTTATTAAAATCTCTCTCACTCTCATTCTCCTTTGAAGTGGGGATGCTGGGATAAATCTGGCTCTGTCAGTGTTTTGCTATTATATATGATGGTTTTAATATTACTGCTGCATTAATGTGTATGTTGCATTTTACTGCTGTAGATGTTTATGGTTGTGCTAATTTTATCTACTTTATATACTGTTGGGTAGTTTAATCAACAGCAGTGCATCATATTCTATAAGATCATCATATGTTTGTAGTGTCACTGTCCTGTGAGAACCATGTATCTCTAAAAAGTAAACTTTTCATGAGCTCAGAAAAGCAGCCTGTTTTCAGCTTTGTGACAATGCATTTTCCAGCTAATCCAAAGTTTTTTTTAATAGTTTATTTAACTTAAAAAGTAGGAGAGTTTACTCAAACCATAAGGTAGGCTTAATATTTCACTGTATCACAGACATTCAAAATAACCAAATTAGGGGAGACATAGTTTTCACTGGACAGGAAGGGTATGAAAAATTATAATCTGAGAAGTAATTTATAATTATCTGTCGGATAAATGTAGTGGAGTAAAAAAGTACAATAGTTCCCTCTGAATGTAGTGGAATAGAAGTATAAAGTTACATAAAATGGAAACACTCCAGTAAAGTACAAGAACCTTCAGTATAGTACTTGAGTAAACGTACTTTAGTTACATTCCACCATTGTCGATAGTCTTGTAACAAGGGTCTACATTGTGGCCACACTCCCCTTTGGATGAATACAAAGTGGTAAAAATGACTGGAACCCTATGTAAGACTAGTAGTGACACCATGCTCATTTCTTGAGGTGTATTTTATGGATGTTTAACTTGTCAACTCATGGTTCAAAGTGATCATTATGTTTAAAATACGAGAGTTTACAGAGGATCAGTTCCCCTCATGACTTATAAGTAACGTATACTGGTAGGTCCTTTTCGTTTTATGAACTGACTGTGTTGTTTAACCTTGCTCAAACCCAAGTCCAAACCAATGACATGGACATTTAACCCCACCCAAATTCGACAGTTAAACCAATCAAATCACGCTGGGTCGGATTAAACATTCAACGTTGAATGCCTCTTGTTCTGCAGGCTGCAGCCAGGTATACTTGAAAACTGAAGCCAAAACATGTTGATCGCCTTGTGGTGGCTGGCTGCAGTATAGGTCATATATGTAGGTCATATACGTATAGGCCCTCCATGTTAGAAGATGGGACACAAGCCAAACTAAAAAATCAAAGTACACATCAAATAAATTTTTCCCAAAGATGGTGTCTGTCGTTTTATGTAGCTTTTATCACACTGATGCTTCTCCAAGTGCTCATTTTTCTGATAAGTTTGTTTTTAATTAGTTCTATGGTGATATAAAAAAGGGGGTGTGATGTCATGATTGACAGTTGTGTCAGCCGTTCTCAAACCTCCCTCAGGAAGCGTGACGGCTGAGGGGGCATGTCCTGCGGGCCGTCACCTTGCCTGACTCCACTGTGCAGACTCTGGCTCCAAATGATGTCATACAGCCAAGATGGCAGCTTCTGGAAACAAGAAATTATGGCTTCACTTTTGCATAATGGTAGGAAGTGGAGACGCGTCCGTCCAGTACATGTATGTTATAACAGCATCAGATGTTAAGCTGCTACGCCACTGACATCCTCAGCTGAGGCCATCTGTTCTCATGTGTTTCGATTGGATAGATTGCCATGAAAATTTGTACTAACTTTCATGTTCAACATTTGTGGTTTTGAGTGTTTCAATAACTGTTTGATGGATTGCCATTCATGTCAGGATGAAATTTAACGTTGGTGACCCTTAAAAGACTACTACACCAATTTAGCATTGCTATAACATGGATGGACTCACAATGGACAAATAATAAAAAAGGATCATGTGTGGAATAAAAACCGCCTATTGTCTTTTTAATTTCATATATTCTTTTTCTTGTTAAAACCTGGTGCCTACATTAACCACAATGCAACTCGAACGCCAACAGTTTGGTCAGAGTATTGGCTGTGTTATGCTAATAGCAGCTAATATAGCCTTTTACTAGCTTCTTCTCCAGCATACAGTGGCACATGAATATCATAGTATTTAGAGCATAGACTGTAAAAAATATACACATAGCCACAGTGACGTCATCCATTGGTTTCTGAGGAGCGGTTTTGAAGCTCAAAGTGGGCGTCTCCGGCTGTCGCCATCTTGGCAGTGCCTGACTCCACCTAACCATAGACTGTATAAAAATATGGACGTAGTTACCCTGACGTCACCCGTTGGTTTCTGAAGAGCGGTTTTGAAGCTCAAAGTGAGCCGCTCTGGCTGTTGCCATCTTGGCAGTGCGTGACTCTACCTAACTCCCAGCCAATCAAAAATGGGCAAAGAGGTGGGCCGAATGGCTGAAACAAGCCATCTAGCGGCTGGCGGACCTGTCACTCAAAGCAGCCATGTCTTTCATCATGCATAACTTTATGGCTTAATAAAATTTAAACAGGTGAATTATAAAAAAATTCATCCCCCGTACAGTTGTCATGAAAGGGGAAATTAGCCATAGAGACCAAAAACCGTTTTTTGTACCAGGCTGTAAACATGTTTATTTCTGTTGTAAAGTTAGGCATTTTAACATGGGGGTCTATGGGGATTCACTCGCTTTTGGAGCCAACCTCAAGTGGCCATTCAAGGAACTGCAGTTTTTGGCACTTCTGCATTGGCTTCATTTTTCAGCACCAGAGGTTGCCGCTTGCACCTAACTCAATAATTCAAAATGGGCAAAGAGGTGGGGCTGAGCCAGGCCGAATGAAGCCTAGTTGCTGAAACAAGCCACCTAGCAGCTAGCAACCTGTCACTCAAAGCGGCTATGTCCTTAATTATGGATAACTTTATGGCCTCATAAAGTTCATTAAAAAATTCACCCCCCATACAGTTGTCATGAAAGGGGAAATAAGCTATAGAGACCAAAAACCGTGTTTTGTTCCAGGCTGTAAACATGTTTATTTCTGAAAATATGTTAAAGCTTGGCACTTTAACCAGTCACACCTGAAATTAGTTGAATATTTGTAAATAAATGTAAATTCTAGTCTGCCAGTTTATGCTTGACATTTCTTCTTTCACATGCAGCTCCTACATTGATCTGCTTTAATTGTGAAACTAAATGGCAACAGTAGTGGAAGCAATAAGTTAACTGATTGGTATGATAGCAAAACTGATCTGCCCACATGCAGCCAAATGTCCGGGGTGTTGGCAGTTCCTGGCGCCATTATCTCTTTATGTGTGTTTGTATCCTCACACTAATGAGAAAAAATAGGACTAAATTAACAAATTAAAGACAAAAGGGTTGGTCATTAAATCTGACCAGCCCTCTGCTAGTGCGAGGCAGTGATATTACTGCTACAAACATTTCTAGACAGCACAGAGAGGACAGAGATGTTCATTAACTGTGCAGATCTCTCACAGACATGATGCTTGCAGGTTTCTTTCTGCTCCTCCTTGCAGGTAAGTTGGGACAATTTGGTGATACATGCAGATTTACACTAAGAAATGTCATGCTGTTTGGTTAAAGGCTAAATTTATAATTCCCCGATCATTTCTGTGATTTGTTACATTTCTGTTATAATCCCCAATTCCATGGGGGTGAATGGGATTTTTGTGTATGATTCTCACAGTGTGAAATTTAAAAAAAAAAAAAATTATAGCAGCATCTCTTTTCCAAAAATGTTATCCTGCAAACTTTTCACTGTGTGACATGTGGATAATCTAGAGTACAGGGGACGCGATTCACGTAGACACTGCTGTTGATTTTTTAAATTGACATTTTACTTTACAGTTCAGTGATCACCACAAACAAAATCACATTCACCTCCATCGTTTTAGGGTTGAGGCAAAGATCTTGGAGATGAATATCTTAAAACCAGTTAAAACCAAAACTATCTGCATGGCTGAGAAAATATTGTAAATTTAGTGAACTGACCCTCATTAGTTTTTTCAAATTGGCATGTTTTACAATTGAATTATGTCTTTGTGGGTATATTTATTATATTAAAGAATTTTTTCAAAAGATAATACTCAAGAGATTTCAAAATTGTGTTTGGGAGAGTTAGGTTTGATTTAAGCGACATGTTTTTGGGCAACATATTGTATAGAAGATGGATCTCAAATTGAAATGGATTTAAATGACTGCAAATTGCTCACATTTGATGAGAGTCCTGCTAACGCCCATCTCATAATGGCCTTTTAGTGACTACAGTCACTGGATATGACTGCAGATATTTTTGAGTTTCCATGGTTTGAAAATGACTTTATAATCAGTTTATACCCACAGAAACAAATGTTGGTGATTTCCTTTAAGAGCACATAACAGAAACTCTGGTGTTCAGACAAACAAGCTCTGATTTAAAAGCATATTTCTTTCCTTTTAAGAATTAACTCTCTGACAGAGAATGTGTCTTGGTATTCTTGCAGTAGATGGGGCGTCCTCTGAGGATAACTGCAGTTATCAGCATCTTTTTAAACACCTGAACCTGAGTCTGTCCAGTCAAAATGATCTGTACACCATGTCCCGGCCTGTTAAACACTACAATACAACTTTGACAGTATATCTGGAAGTGCTAATCTATGCCATCCTAGATATGGTAAGCCTTAAATTTTCTTTTGTTTTTTTTTTGTTTTGTTTTTCAATGATAATTATTATTTCCTCTGCCAAGGAGGGTATTTTTTTGGTCTGATAGCAGTGAGATCTGTCAAAATTGATTAAATGCTTCTTTTTTTGTGCTGGATTCCTTGGAAAACAGCAAATCTTATAGGCTGATATCATTACCAGCATTTTTTTTCCATCCAGCACAAATAAACAGTTACCACAAATTATTTTTAAAATTCAGTTATCTTAAGATAATTTTACCATTATCTTGTGAAAATAAAGTCATTTCTTTGATTTGCTATCCAGAGATAACATATTTTATCATGTCAGCATGCACAGATGCTGTGATCTTGGACGCAGTAACTGATTTGAGCTGATAATGTCAGATCCAGGGAATCACATTATTGTTATAATTAAATGCTATTTTGTGGCCATAAGCTGCAACCACAGCAAATGGAAACAGGGTGGGTTTGGGAGGAATTGATTGTAATCACTATGTGATTACTGGGTGTGTCAAGCAATTGTGTTTGTTACCTGTGTGACACTCATAGCATACTCATTATAGCAACCTGTCTGGAAAAAGTAGCACCTGAAGCCTATCAGCATGATTGTCTGTAAACATGCTGATTGTCAGATGGCAGATCTGGATCCAAATGCCTAAACATTTCCAATTGCTAAAGTAACAAATTTGATTCCTCAAAAATATGCGATATGAAGTCTGATGTGTGTGAACTTGTTGTAATTTACATTAACAGTGTATGTCCTATGATGTATGGTCAGCTATGTTAATTGTGCTGCTGGGAAGATTTTCAGATACTCTGTATTTCTTTGTTCGTAGAAAGAGACTGACCAGACCTTCGTTCCTTACGTTTGGATTTTTACGGTGAGTTCTCGCTGAGGAAGACTGAACAATACTGACTGAACTTTAGCAGAACCTCTAATTATTTCCTTTAAATTGCTGCTTTTCATTCATTCTTTGTTTCTCTCACTCATTTATTTTATCTGTTATAAAAATTATGATTACACTGTGTATGAGTTTTACTGTTTTACCTAGATCATGATGAATTGTTCCTGTCTTGTACTGCGAACTCTGCAACATCAGCAGACTCATCAGCTGAGGTTAAAGAAAGTTCAGCATTATATTTGTAATATATCATATTTTCAATTTAAAATTCGTTGGAGACAGGATGAGACATGTAATCTGGGGGTCAGTTGGGCAAGATGGCTCCTGGACAGGAGAACTGAAAATAGACATGACGTTATCTATAGTCTGTATTTGATAGATTAAGAAAAGAACTGTAACGCCCACTTAAGGTGTATAAAAACTTGTTGTAGGCGGTCCTCGAGGAGCCTTTTTCTTTGTAACCTCATCCTGTGTGTTGCATTGTGAAACGCTCCATCTTGTACAAGAAAATAAATTCTATTAAATTTTGATACTTCGGCTCCGGTCTCTATTGTTTAATGGTCAGTACGAAGAAATTCTTTTAACATTATCCCTTGTCCTTACTTTCTGATTTCCTGTTTTCTGTGTAGAGCTGGACGAATGAACACATTACATGGAATCCAGATGATTTTTGTGGACTTGATCGTATAATAGTTCCTGCTGACATTTTGTGGAAGCCAGATCTCACTATTGAAGAGATGTGAGTATCCACTCACACTTACAGATCCACATACACTCACAACAGTAATTGGTGACAGAGCAGTTTATTATAGTTTAGAGAGTTTATATCCAATAATATATGTATAGTATTTTCACCAGTCCATGACTGCATAAGGTTGGAGCTCATTGAGTCTGAGGATGTAGGCAGATAACCTACAGATAGTGAAGCTAGCAGCTAGCGCCAAAAAAAAACTTAAAAAATGGATCCAAGTGCTTGGATTTTGAAAATCGAAAAAGAAAAAACAAAACAAAAAAAAACTAACCTTCAGAGGCAGACCAGGAGGCTGCAGCAACTCCAGCTGCAGTTGTGACAGAAACAGACAGCAGCGAAGCAGCAGCAGCAGCAGCAAAAACAGCCAATACAACAGTTACTGGCCCTTTCAGATATACTAATGTTAGTCTCAATGAACATGAAACTCATGGTCCACACTGGACCAATCATGTCTCGGGTGATTTGGGCACTGAAAAACCAAGTTACTTTAGCAAAGTTCCCTACTCGGCTGTTTTTGGGCGAAAAAACAATCTTTTACAAACACCACGTATTCATCCTGTGATTGGCTGTTATATTCCATTTAAGCAGACGTTGTACTCTACAACCCTTGTCAGAAGGTTCAGTTACCTGCATCACCTTCAGACACCACCTTTAAGGCATTTTCAAACCTGCATTGTTTAGTCCGGATGAATCAGACTCTAGTGACTGCAGTTAAACTTTCCAAAGATTGCACATCAGCTGTCAATATTTTCTTAAATGCATTTTTTGCACATAAGTAATTAAAAAAGAAATACAGTGTAATTTAATTCAAGGTTCTTCTTAAATGCAAATATATTCCCTTATTCCCTGTATTTCTTCCATTACCAACTGTAGATATCCAATAAGCATATTTTAATATGTTCAAAATATTTACTAAATGTTGGAACAAGCAGATATATGATATTGTCACACAGTGTGGAACATGTCTTCTATATTTAAAGAAACATGAAGGTAAATTAGAGATAGTTAATTCCCTCATTCTGTAGATTAAGTTACATTTTATAGTATAATCATATGGTATGTGAAATTTTTTTTGAAGCATAAAGCGTTTGCCATAATGCGCATGTATGTGTGTGTGTGTTTGTTCTCATACAGGACAGAAAAGGACAAGACCCCTCCAAGTCCTTATCTCACTATTGAATCTAATGGTATCATTGAATGTAGGGACCATGTGGTGTTAGTAAGCACCTGCAGGATGCAAGTTCACGAATTCCCCTTCGACATTCAGACCTGTAACCTCTCGTTCAAGTCTGTCGTTCACAATGGTGAGGTTGTGACTTGTTATGTTTAAAAGTTTCTATTTGGTCTATACTTTCATCTAAGTTATTTATGTGTTACTTCCTTGTTGACCTGCTAACAGGCCTTACTGTTTTATTTTATTTCCCATCTCAGTTGAGGAATTGGATCTTCAGACTCAACTCGGTGCTTCAACGGCCACACAGTGGTCTCATGGCTTGATGACTCAGAACGAGTGGCTGTTAATCAACCAGACAGTCACCAGTACAACAGTCAACAGATTTGCCTTCGATCAAAGCATGATTGTTTACACTGTACGTATTTCTGGATACAGACACACAGTGGTGGAAACTGTTTTCCACCTCTGCCTGTTACTCTTAAGTAAGTACATGTACTTTTACTTTGGGTACATTTTACTGCTAATACTTGTTTCCTTAAGCAAAAATCTAGATGTAGACTTTCTACCCCTCCACTTCTATTGCTACTTTTACTTTCTGTTTTTATATTAAGAGTTTTGAGGACATTTCCTTCTTTATAAAACATTTGCAAAACCTTTTTTAAGACTATTTTAAATCCTGCATTGTTTACATCCTTGTTTACTCGCTTGCAGTCCCTGCTTTTGTTGGCACGTCACTGTGTTTCTTGGCTCATTGCTAATTCCCTTCTTAACTATGCTAACTGCCTGGTTAACTATTTGCCTTCAAGAACTCTGCAATCATCTGCCGCTGGTTTATTGGAGATTCCCAGCAAAAGTCGAAAGAAAATCGGGGATGCAGCCTTTGTCAATTATGCCCCAAAACTATGGAACACACTACCGCTAGATATCAGGGAAGCCAGCTTGCTAAATATTTGTAAAAGAAAGCTAAAAATATATATAAAATATATAAATTATCTCTTCATTCTAGCCTTTCACTAGCTTTCAGTCTGTTTCACACTTATGCACTACTGCACTTCTTTTAAAATGTTGAATTTTACTTGATTTTTATACATTCTATGTATTCTATGTTTTTATTTTACTATTTTTATTATTGTTCAAGATGTATTTTATTTAATGTGTCAGTGGGTTCTATCTTCCATCTTATGTTATGTACTCTAGGTCTCTTTATTTTATTCTCTATTATTTTATTATCAGGTGGGTTTTATTTTCCATCTTATGTTACATGAGTGCTGACATCTGTAATTGGTAGGTTTGAGAAAAAAGACTGTGGTGTCTGTTATTTAACCCCACAGCACCATTACAGGTGTTTTTTTCCCCCAGGGCAGCTTCAGGTTGTGCCCGATCTATGAGATCTAGGCGCTGATTTACAGATTATGTACACATGGTGAATACTTCTGAGTTTTTGCGTATTGTCTCAAATTACCACCACTGAAGTAAACATTCTATGTATCGTATTTTCATTATTTTATCTTATGTTTGTTTACATTATCAAAGGGGTTTCATTCCATATTATGTACATTTACTTGTTTTTATGTTCATTTTATGTCTTTTATGTCTTTTTTGGCACTTGGTGCATGTAATTTCTTTTGTTGTAAAGCACTTTTACCTGTTTTTTTGTTTTGTTTTTTGTATGAAAGGTGCTATACAAAAAAGTTATTATTATTATTATTATTATTATTATTATTATTATTATTATTATTACTATTGAGGTCAGAAATTCCACAGGGTACGTAAGTAAATAATCTGAAGGCTTCTTCCACCACTGCAGACATCAGCTGACTGGGGCGTATTACCTTGTTGTTTCAACCTAGGAGCCACACAGATGTTTCCGTTGCTTTTGTCAAAACTATAGTAGTAGGATCTGACCTCAAAATGTCATTTCACAGATCAAAATGAAGAGGCGATCAATCCTCTACATTGTCAACTTCTTGCTGCCCATCCTGTTCTTCTTGTGTCTGGACTTGGCCTCCTTCCTGATCTCAGACAGTGGGGGCGAGAAGCTGAGCTTCAAGGTCACTGTGCTGCTCGCTGTCACTGTGATGCAGCTTATTCTCAATGAAATTCTGCCTTCCTCATCAGACAGGACTCCACTTATAGGTAAGAAAGTTCAGAGTCTTTCCTTTATTGGACTGTACCTCAAGCCCTGTCTCCTTGATATAACACTAAATTGTTTTCCTAATTATATTGTGTTGACAAACATAATCGCTGCCTGAATTATTCAGAGGCAAAGTGTGTTTTTACGAATGAAGTAAGCACTACATTTGTAAACCACACTTGTGGAGTGGTGGTGTGGTGGGGTGGGGTGGGCTGGTAGATGGTGTAGATGGTGGGTGGACAAGACGCAGGACTCTGGCACCAGAGACCAGTGTTCACATCCTGAGGCCTGTGTGTGGTTAGGTTTAGGCAACAAAAGCACTTTGGTTAAGGTTTGTGAAAGACTGTGGCTTAACATGTGCTTCAAGTCATTGCAGACTTTTTTCTGTATCAAGCCAAAACCATCTTTCCTAATCTTGACCAAGTGTTGCCAGTGCCTAAACATAACCGTACAATGTTTAATATTGCTGTAGTACTACCTGCAGATATTGTAATGTAAGATCAACACTTAACTCGTATGTTCAGTATCAACATTTTTACAATTTGCCAAATATGTCAATTAACAACATTTTCTCATGTTGAGAGAAAACATAATTCAACATTAGCATTACATTTCTGGCTAAATGTTTTTGCTGTTGCAATTTAATGATGTATGAACGTAATTTTTGAAAGACATGCTTGGTACTATGTGCAGGAACTGCACATACTGACCCAGTGAGTAGTGATTTGTCTGCATTAATGATGCTGCCTGCTCCCCTCAGAGGTTTACTGCATGGGGGTTTTTAGTTTGATGCTGCTCAGCCTCCTGGAGACCATTGTTGTGATGTATCTGATGGAGAAAGACTCTGAATCCCGAGACAACAAGGCAGACAGAGACCAAAGCCTGACTGAGGACTGTGGGGACAAACATAGCAAAGGTAACATTGATAGAGGTACAGTATATTTTGTAGGAGATCCCCAAAGATAAAGGAAGACAGCAGCCTGTTGCAGTTTGTGTGTAAAGTCAACACTAACTACATAACAACATTTTCTCTCATCTCCTTAGTGGTATCTGTTCATGTGGAGAGTTTTGTTTTTTTTTTTCCAGCTGTTGAGACATCTGTCTCCGACATTTCTGCCTACACCCCAATACAATGTAGGTGATTGCAATTTAGTTTGTGGTGCTCACAGCTTTATATAAAAATTCAACAGCCCCATCTCTTCTCAGAAACAGTGAATGTATAATCTACAGGATATACTGTTTACAGTTTTTGTTGAAGAGATAAAAACAATCCACAGTCATATCTGTGGAAATTCTATTCAATTGTATTGAGGTGAAGGCGAAAATCTCACAGATGGATAAAAAGTTGGCAATTGCTTACTATGTTCAAACTAAGCTACGTTTGAACTAACACATAGATGTTGCTACAGGCTGCTGGTTGGTTTGTGCAGAGATATAGGAGCTACTCTGTTACATTTTTACTGTTATTATGATGTCTATCATTTTCCGAATACGTTGAAACAGGCACATTTACAAATTATAATACATACTAATTAATTAGATAATATTGAATATGCTCAAACCATCGTTTGTACCTAAAATGTCCTTTCAGAGGAGAAGAAATGGACTTGTGCATGCATCTCTGATGTGTCTGCTGATGAAACTCCATCTGAACTGCTGAAGGTAAGAATTATGTTGCACTTTAAAGGGCTGATTACAAAAAAACATTTTCTCAGGGTAATGGTACTCTATCTAGCCATGCAAAATAGTTTTGGTTCTACTTTTTGAGATTTCCATCTCAGAGGTTTTTACACTGATACATAAGTAGCTGAGAGCTCAGCGCACTCAAACTTGAAAACATATGCAAATGGACAAAACACAAACATCCAAATATCCTCACCATTTTGACAATGAATGCATGACATTTAGGAAAAAAATGTGCAAATAAATAAATTCAACCAAATTAAGAAAACACTGTTGGGCCTCAACCATGTGGTCAGACAAAGGCAGGCCTACTTGTAAACTCCGAAGCCTGACCACAAGGCTGCCTTTGTCCTGTAATCCCTGAGGAAGGAATAGTGTCAAAAGGCTGCTCACACAGACTACAACTCCCAGCCTGCCCTGCAGTTTGCACCTTGGTTCAAGATCTGGGAGAACCCCAAACTCCCGTTTCTCATTGGCAGAGATGTGCTAATGCCACAGGGCCAATGCCCAGCGACACAGCCATGATGTCATCTCAGCTATAAGTACCGGCTGCACGGAAACACCCAATGCCTTTCCATTGTAACCGTGCCGCAGGAAGCTTAGCTTTCTCCATGAGCCAGTTTACTAAGGGAGGTAACTGTCATGCACGTGTATTTCCCCTCAACGAATTTGAAGATCCTCCCCTTGCTGGACAAGCTGAGACCCTGTGTTCAACTGAGCACAATTAAAGTTACAAAAAGGATCAGTGTTGCAACCCAGCACTCTCCTGTTTGCCTGCAGAGGGAAGAAAAGGATTTCCTCATCAAGATGCAGATAACTTCTATGCCCCGCTGCCTTCTGACCAAATCAACTCTCTTGTGTTTCCTCGCTGCCCATCGAGAAACCAACTCCTGCTAAGGAAACAAGGACGGCACTGTCAGGATCTCGCATTGGAGGACCCATGCTAGACCCCATTGACGGACAAAAACACACATCTGATCGCTTTCTGAAGTGACTTGAGTAAGAGGCTTATGTCTGGGCAGAGACAGTGTTGTATTGTATGTTAGCTTTATTGCTTGTTAAGCTTTATTGCGACAGTTGTTGTGAATTAACAGACCGCCAAGTCCTTTTGTTCTGCTAAGCTCCGAGGAGCATTGATGCTTGCTGCTGGTTTAGTTGTGTTCACCACACTAAGCTGATTTGTGTTGTCCCACCAGGGACTACTCTGTATTGTGCCACAGCGAGCAAGAAAGCAGGCTGCTTTGTTGGTTAATAGTCCAGACAACATGCGTTACAGACTACTGTCTGTATGTACACTCTCTGTGACACAAAGCAACTGCTTCTCTCTCCTCGCGGTCAGGGGACTCTGCCGTGAGTCGGTGTTTCTTTCTTTTTTTTCTCTCTTGCTACTAACCTTTTTTACACGCTCACAGGTACATAAACACTCACACCCCTTTTGCACATCTGGTGGGCAGATAACGTAGGATACAGCGGCGCTCTGTCTCTCATCATCTTACCACTAGACGAGCTCCGACTGGTAGCATCTCGCCTTTGTCTCCAACCAAAACACCAAGGTCACATCCGTTATTTGATTCTCGAATGATTTGACTTCCTCCCATAGTCACATCCGCCATCTTGACTCTCTCGTGTAATCATCATCCCAGATCATGTCCGCCATCTTGTCACCTACACACACATACACACACACACACACACACACACACACACATATATACACACACACACATTCACCTGCATGTGTGTTTAACCATGTACAGCTGTTGTTTTATGTATGTTTTGCTTAGGTAGTGTTAGTCATAGTAGAGTAATTTGATAACTAAAGCATTTGTTAGTTTTATTCATTCTTGTTGAGGTTAATAAATTATGTTGTACATTTAAATAGAAGTCTATTGTGATCATTGTGTTTACTTGTTGTGATAAGAAGCCAGTTGAGAGAATCAGAGCTTGGACTCAAACCTTCTTAGTTTACCGTGGATACTGGTATCCCTCAGATATTAGCATTCCTAAGTAAACTCTTTTTATGAGACTACCTTACTGTTTGTTTATTTGTCCCAGTTTCCGGGTGGTGCCCTCCAAATGATTGATTTGTATCAATAATGTTATTGATTTTAATAATTAATAATTACCATTGATAATTATTAATTATTGCCAACAACCAAACATGCTCCTCCCAGCACCGAAAAAACATTCATCAATTTATGAACACACGCAGTATAAAGAAACACAATACAGCTATATAAAACTCAAGATGGTTAAATTGAAAGCAACAGAACTGAGTTGCAACACAAAAGACATGTCCAGGGTGTACTCAAAGTAATGAATTGATCTACTTACAAGAATTGTGTGTATCCAAAGCCTGATATATGTTATTCCTCTTTGCCATAGACTCTGTTGTTGTCCAAAAACTATTAAATACATGTGAATGAGCCACACCGTTGCACTGGGTGACATGTTCCTTCACCATGAAGAGTACGGGCACGTTAGTTTGTTTAGAAACTGCTCCAAAGAGTAACAACAGCGATGATGTTTTCAGTCTCCGGAGAGCAGTTCTGTGTATGGCAGACAGAGCTTCGCTAGCTTGTTGTGCTACATATCATAAGCTCATGACTTTGTACTGAAGTTCTTTGAGAAATTTACAATGTACAATGTACGGAGTAGCTCATTTACATGTTTTTAATAGTTTTTGGACAACAACAGAGGCCTGCAGCACAGAGGAATAAGACATATTTGGCTCTGAACATGAGATTTGTGTCATTTATTGGTGATTGGATGTTTCTTGCCAAAATGCACTTTGGGGGTCAACATTTTTATGTACACAGTCTTGTACCTTTGACTTTTTATTAAAGAACCTGATATTTTGTAACACAGTTGTTAATCTTTTGATTTAACTGTCAGAGTTTCATGTTGATTGAAGCTGTAGAAGCACTCCAACTGTGAGTCACATAACGTTGTCTGTAGGAAAAATGAATATGATTTTTACTTCAAGGGTGCCCGAAATAGCTCCTCCTACTTCACAACTCTATACATTGTACACAAAAATCTGAATGTCAAATGTAGCAGCTGGCAATGTTATTTGGTTCATGATTGTGTTAATTAACCACAGTCTCCTTAACAATTTCTGCAGGTAAGCAGCAGCCAACTGACAGAGGAGTTCCATGCCTCTGAAAAGCTCTCAGATGATCTGAGGGAGGTGGTGAAAACACTGGCTCTGCTCCTCAACAGCAGCAAGGAAGAAGTGAAGCCCGGCTACTGGACCAGAATGGCTAAAACAATCAACAGAGTTTTCTTCATTTTCTACATCATAGCCACCAGTCTGTTTTTAGTCATTATATTTTTCAAATGGTATGTTACATATTAAGAAATAACAAGCGCAAAATAATGAAACACATGATTGAGTTATAGTCCTCTTTATTACAACTAGCGAGGCTTACTATCATGTGACTTCAATGACTGGGATACGAAATTACAACCTATGAAACATTTCCCTGTATACATGGACTCAAACCTACTATGTCTGTGTTCACCCCTGTTGTTCAGCTCCATTAGTCTGTAGAAAACAAAAAAGATCTCTTGTTGGTCTTTGCAGGCCATTTAGGGGTCACACTGGCTTGTTATGTGAGGCTTCAGCTGTCCGAATTAGTCAAATCAAGTGGGTATATTCCTTCCTTCCTCCATGCTTCACATGTACTTAGTATCAGCCTGCGACACTAGTATGGTTGTATTATGAAGTTATAGTAACATGTCATCAAGTAGTAGATTTATGTCTTTGATATGTAATATGCATGGTCCTAATGTTCAATACATTACGAAAATGTATCAAAAGAGGAAGCAAGTCTTTCCCACGTTATTATGGATCCCACTGCTTTTCTTGGCAAGACACGCCCTGCTCTGCCTCCGACTGGCTAATACTCATTGCCTTTGTAGGTTGGGTTGATTAGATTTAGGCATAAGGAGTGAGATTGGTTAAAAAAAAAAGTTTTACCTGATAATGGTGCTACATGTAAAGTTAGAAGATCAAGTTCATCTTGATGGGAACATGAATATCTGTAGCAAATTCACTTTTTGTTGTTGTTGAGCTATTTCAGGATGGAGCACAGTGCTGAAACGACCGACACTGTCATTCTTAGAGCCACACTGCTAGCATGGTTAAAAAAATAATGATCAAAATTGATGCGGCAGAGGAAGATATATCTTTAAGATATAAGATATATACTTTCAGTCCCCACTATGAGTTCAGTTGGTTCAGTAATTTAATGCCTAATGTGCATGGTGCCCATTCAAATCTGTATCTGCATTACTCTGCTCTATATAAACATAAAAGAATAACGGTCCTGATATCTGTTTCCTATACTGTCTCTAAAAATATGTATCAGACTCTTTGCAGTCCATCAATAAATCATAAAAATTCTCTCTGCATTTTTGTATGTGTGTGTGTTTATTGGGCGGTACTCGACAGTAAATAAATAAATGCTTTTGGACATATCTGTTGTCTGTTTTAATGTTGCACAAGAATGAGTTTTGCCAACCTCTGCTCTGCAAAGAACTCCAAAATCCTTCAACCTTAACTAGCTATTGATATGGTAATTTTGTTTATAGTTATTAGGTTAATTATTGATCAAAGTTCCAAATTAATAGATTTGTACACTTTGAGACTGAATTGGCTATCTTTTTCCCTGAGTCCAGGATGCTGCCACATTATTATTAATTCTTATTAATAATTTTATTGATTTTAATAATTAATAATTATCTTGATAATCATTAATAATTATCTTGATAATCATTAATAATTATCTTGATAATCATTAATTACTGCTGATAGCCAAACTTGTAGCCACGGGCCAACAATGCCAATAAAACAATTTGCTTTCAAAAACAAAAACCCCTGAGTGGTGTAAAGGCTGCTTCTTTAAAGACATTTAGCATATACATATTGTTTCTAAACAAAGAAGGGCTCATTTTAGCCATGGAGTGGTTCAGGATGTGTCATTTTACCAACAAAGTTAAATTCAAATTTATAGTATTGTTCTATTGTGTCAACAGATTTATGTTCTCATCAAAAACAGACAAGATATCACATGATTCACATGTATTTCCTATGTATTTTCTTAGTATACAGAAATATATAAAGTACCACAAAGCTTATAATGTGATACAGGAACAGATCAGTGCTTAATACAAGAAAGACTGAACACTAAAAACATTCACAGATCTAAAAAAGTATTAGGCTAATGCATGTATCAAATACATGACTTACACACTCTTATATATATAAAAAATATAGTCTACAAAGCTGACATGTTAACACTTGTTATTCTAGTTACTTTAAGGTTATTACTCAATATACGACTCAGCTTAAAAACGAACTGAAGAAATCATACGC